>NC_091796.1:72365000-72990000 GCF_041296235.1 Equus asinus
CAATACTTTGTTAAAATCATGTAGCTCTTGGTCCCATGGCACTCCTGCTCTGCTGGTGGCATCAGCTTGAATTACTTCATTTGCAAATGTAAGGCAGCTGTTTTATTAATTGAAACTGCCTCTGTGATAAGCTAAGAGAGAAAAGCTATACTGATTCACAAAAGAAATATTATTGCTTGACAAAATATTTTGACAGAGTGAAGAATAGAAGATAATGTGAAAAATCTTGACTCTGGTAGCCTCTCTTGTGGTTACTTTATTTATCACAGTTGCAGTATTTTTAGGAACTTTATTCATTTTTAATACTTAAAGAGGAAATCAGTGAAAGATATTTTTCCACTATACCATGCTGAAGTCTGGAAATTTTAGAAAAGAATCAGTAGAAAATTATTACTTTTTTCCATTTTCTAGCTTAGCAGCGTTAAAATAATTCTCTTCCTTTGTTTCGTTCTGTCGCCTTGTACATAGCCAGTGCAGATGGGCAGCCCTTGGGAGAGTGGCACTTTTGGGCAGAGAGGGATCACTGTGTCCCTGCTATATAGTGACTGACAAGCAGTCTCATTTCTCAGGCCAATGTCCTTTCGATGTACCATTTCTGTGTTGTTAACAAACATGCATAAAAGATACCAATGTAAAATGAATAACCCCCATATTTTTCATGATTCAACATTGCATTTATGATAGCCACTGGGACATGTTAATGTCTTTATTTTTTTTCCTCTATTCAACGTTGTGCTTTTTAAAAAACTGGACACAGTGTTCAATGTGTAACATCTATTTTGGGTATGCCTCACTGATTTCATCATCTTATTAAGGTCAACATTCTAGAACCGAAGAGAGAAAAGACTTGAATGTGAAGGAAAATAAAAACAAACTTTTGATAGAATAGCAAGTAAACATGAACACTCCTTGTATGTGACATTGAGTGCTGATTACTTTCTATGTAGAATTTCCATTATTATCCCAGCTCTACCACTTATTAGCAGCATGGACTCAGAAAAGCTACTGAACCTCTCTATGCTGCAATTTCTCATCTTTAAAATGGGAACAATAATATTTACCACAGAATAGACTTTTTGTGAGAATTAAGTGAGATAATACAAGTAAAACAAAAAAGTAAGCACTCAATACATTTTGGCTTTGTGTATTGGATAAGAGTGAAGTTCAATTACTATTTTTAAAAGTACATTTGTGTGGGAAACGAAGAAAACTTTTCTCATTTCATAAAGTATATTTAGGCAATTTTTCTATTTATTTAAAGTTTTACTTACCTTAGAAGGCACAGGATTTCCTTGCATAGGCGTTCCAATTTATTTGGTATAAATGGGAATTTTTGGAATTTTTAAGTAGCATCTATTGAAGCTTATTTGTAGTAAGAGAGAATGTTATCCATAAGAAGATAAAGTAGAGACCAGAGGCTGGGAGAGAAAAGGTGGCAATTTGCTGATTCTAGTCTTTTCCCACTATATCCATCCCTTCTGGGTTATACGAATGACTCGGTTCTCCTTTTTCTCTAAGCAAGTTTGAGTTGCTTCCCATAACTTGTAACCAAAGGAGGGAAGACTAACAGAAGGAATCCTCTAACACCATAGGGGCATTTTATACTCAGGGTTTTAGGAGACCTAGCTCATCACGCGTACTTTGGGTACCGTTTTTGAGACAAAGGTGATCATTTTCCTGCATTTTTATATGCTCCTGATCTTGAGAAAGCAATAAATCAGGTCCACTCTTCACTAACATCCTGTTTCCTATATTTGATTTAAAATTCTGTCTGTGATGTGTCAATGAAAAACTATTTAGATGATTTAGTAATAGACCCTTAGAGCCCCACCTGCTTTCTCTTTCATCTTCTTTTCTCTCCCTTCCTTTTTCTCCTGCCAATCAGAAATTTACCTCTATCTATATATAGAAAAAGAGACTGGAATACAGTAACTTGAATTTGAATTTCATGGATAAGATTGAGCATCTACAAGCAGTGCATTTTTGGTGACAGGATGCTGAGTGAAGTGCACTGAAACTCTCCTCAGAAGGATATTGATAAATATATATGCAGATAAAGTAAAATGACTACTTTTGACTGACTGCTTTGGTGGTCAAATGAGGTACAAATGCCAAAATGAATATGCAACCAGGTAGTGGATATAAAAGAAAATAGGAGTAGGAATCACGCCTTGTAATTCTTAGGACATTAGCACAGGAAAGAGTGATCATTTTTTTAAAAATGAGATAGTGTGTTCATCTGCAACAAGCAGAATATTATGTGACTTAGAACACTGAACTTGCCAAAGATAGTCGGACGGTACTAGACTCCAGGTGAAGCTGAACATCAGAGAGATGAAATTGCCTTCTAAGTATCAGAGGCAAGTTCCCTTTCCTCCAGAGTGTAAGTTCCTTCCTGTGATCAAACCCAATTAAAAGTCTTAAAGGGGCAGGGGTTTTGGAAAGACGGATGTACAGCTTTCCTAATTTTAGAGAAAGGATTGAAAGAGGAAACGAGAATTAGAACTACTTTGAATGGGATGTGGGATGAGGTAGGAATAGATAACCCTTAACAGGAATTTCAGACAGGGGGAAAGAGAGGTATTGCCATCTCCATACCCAGCCAATTTCTATACAGCACGTGAAAATTGAAACATGGAAGAAGAAGGTTTTAGCACTTAAATCAACATGTAAAATAGCAATGTTTTGGCGAAGAAAAAAGCAAAGAGGAAAAAGTGATGAATAAAATATATTCAATTTTCTTCCAAAGGGCCTGATGTTGTTACGTGGAGACCCGGTTTGATTGGTTCTGCAGCAGCAGCAAGCCTACGGGTTACGTGAGGCTGCAGATGTGCTCCCTGAAGGTCAACTGAATACTGCCGAAGTGTGACCACGTGGTATGGGGAGAGAGAGGGCTTTATGGGACGTGGCTGGTTGCAGTGTTGACTCACACATCTCAGGTCAACAATAGATTGATGTGTCAGCAGTTCATGAACCAGAATTGCCTTTTCTAATGAATAAGAAAGTGCAATATAGCAAATTATCTATTAGTCAGTGTAAGGGTATAAGTCATAGGTTTGTGGGAGAAGTGCTCTTATGAAACTTCACCCAGTCTTTTTTGTAAAATCCAAAATAGCACCAAAGAACAGAGAGGAGCAGGAGATGAAATTAAGCTGTCTGGATGGAGCCTACTAGGGCGCAAGGAATGGGGTCAACTTGAAAACCTGAGAGAATAGAAACAAGATTTCAAACCAGCCTTTGATCAAAAGAGGGAGCACTTCCCAACACATTTTATAAGGCCAATATTACTCTGATACCAAAATCAAAGTACCAAAAAAAAGCACACAACAGCTGTAGAACAATGGGCTTAAACTGAAAATCCTCAACAAAATATTATCAAATCAAATGATGTATGAAAAGATTAATCTACTACAACAAAGGGATTTACTCCAGTATGAAGTACTGGTTTAATTTTAGAGAATCAATTAATGTAATTCACCTGGATCATATACATTGATGCAGAAAAATTATTTGACAAAACTCAGCACTCATTCATAATAGAAACTTCCAGCAAGCTAGGAGCAGAGGGGAATTTCTTCAACCTCAGAAAGAGTGCATACATGAAAACTACAGCTAGCACCACACATAATGGTGAAAGATTGAAATTTTTCCCTTTAAGATTGAGAACAAGACAAAACTACCCACTCTCCATTTCTCTTCAATGTAGAACTGGAACTTCAAGCCAGTATGAGTGTGAATAAACGTGAATGTTGATAGCAGCCTTATTTGTAATAGGCAGCCATTGGAAACAACCCAGATGTCCTTATGTGAGGAAAGAATAAACAAACCGTGGTGCATCCATACCATGGAACATTGTGCATCATTATCAAGGAATGAACTATTTATGTATGTAACAATCTCGATGAGTCTCCAGGAAATTTTGTTGGGTAAATAAAGCCAGTCTTAAGGGTTACCTACTATATGATTCCATTTATTTAACTTTATTGAAATAACAAAATTATGGGAACAGATTAGTAGTTGCTATGGTTTAGGGAAATGGAGAGGGTAGTAGGTGTGCCTAAAAGAGGTAGTATGAGGGAGGTTTACGGCGATGGAACAGTTCTGTTGATTGGAGTGATGGTTACAAAAGCTACATACGTGATAAAATTACATAGGACTATACACACACACACACACACAAACAAATGAGTACGTGTAAAACTTGTGAAATCTGAATAAGATTGGTGAATTTTATCAATGTCAATTTCCTGGTTTTGATAGCTTTGTAAGATATCAGTGGAAGGAATTGAGTGGAGAGTACATCTTTTTATACGTTTTGTACTCTTTGTACATCTTTAAGGGATCTTCCTGTGAATCTATAATTATTTCAAAATAATGAGTTAAAAAGTTTACTAATGATTTAATGGATTACTATTCTCCAGTCTAGTAAGTGTTGCATATAATTCAAATCCTGAAACAAATAGATAATGAAATCTAACAGATCATTTGCTTTGGAAAGTTGGAAGGCCCAAAGATGTAACAGGTTTGTTTTGCAGTGAGAAAAATTATATGATTAATCAGAGGCATAGGAATTTCAAAAGAAATATTTCTGAAAGGTGAGTTGGTATATATGAGTTCTTCAGATGAAAGGAGAACTTAAACCTTCTGTAATGCCAGCCAAATTAAGACTGTACTTTCACATCTAGCTCTAGGATGATAAATGTTTTCAAAACTTTGTATAATAAGTATGGAGAAAATAAGTACTGATTGGAAAAAAAAGCAAACACTTAAAAATGTGATTGATAATTTTTAAATATTAGGCAAAATACAATTCCACTCAATACTTGATTGTGTACTCCTGATAATCTCTGAATGATATTGTCTCTCCAGATAGACTGCAGGTTTCTTGAGAGTGAGTCCATAGCTTTTATAGATACTTTACATGGACTAAAAACTTAAAACCCACATTAAGACCTTACTAAATAATGGATACTTTTGTTTGTTCTTGAATGTAATTGTTGAACTATCCTATAAGATTGTCAGTAGCCCTATTGTACATATAAGAGAACTGAGGCTCAGAGAGGTTAAATGCCTTGCCCAATGTCACACAACTACTAAGTAGATTTAGGATTCAAACCCTAGTCTGATTCCAAAGTCAGTGTTGTTTTCGTTACAACATGCCTTCTTTCTTTTCTTTCCTATGGAACTCTGCTCTGGTAGCTGTCAGAGAGAAAGCTCCCAGTAATATTTGTTGGTTAATGAGCATATCTCCTGTGATCATGAGTTTCAACTTCAAGTGCAATTGGTTCAACAATGTTGATCTGTTCAACAAGCCTGATCTATGGCTCATATCCGCTGCCATAGTAACAATGAGGTAACATGTATCAGAGTATTTTCTCAAAGCCCGTCAGTGCTATAGTCTGTGAGTCAACCCTGATCACTACATCCTGGCATTTTCCAGCAGGAGCCAGCTCTTTAACAACCAATGTGAATTTGAACTCTCTCTGCCATAGACAGATATTAATCCACAGGATCCTTTTTGGGCATGGCTTTTCTAACGTCAATTACCTAGTCTGATATTGTATTGTAGTAATGCAAGATGTTAAGGGAGGCTGAGTGAAGCACTGGGCTGCTTTGTGCATTTCTCTGCAATTTCCTTGGATTCTATAATTATTTTAAAATACAAGTCACAAAAGCAATGAAAATTAGTTAGCACAAAACTGAATACAAGTCAGTTATCTGAATATATTTCTACCTGTTAAACATGGCTTTAGACTACAGTCTTGCATCACTTAACAATGGGGATATATTCTGAGAAACGCATCATTTGGTGATTCTGTCGTTGTGTGACCATCATAGAGTGTACTGAAGGGAAACAAAATTTGCCATGCCAAAACGTGTCTCTCTAACATGAGGATTATTTTAGGCTGATTATTTTTAAGAAACAAGAGACTCAAAGTTTTTCTTGTTACCTCTCCCTTAGCTGCCTAGAAGAATTCAGAAAAAAAAAAACCAGAAAAAACCCCTGTCTTGGGGCCAGCCCTGTGGTGGAATGGTTAAATTCGTGTGCTCTGCTTTGGTGGCGCATGGTTTCATTGGTTTGGATCCTGGGCATGGACATGGCACCACTCATCAGGCCATGCTGAGGCAGCGTCTCACATAGCACAACCAGAGGCAGTCACAACTAGAATATACAACTATGTACTGGGGGGCTTTTAGGGGGAAAAGAAAAAAAAAAGAAGGTTGGCAACAGATGTTAGCTCAGGTGTCAATCTTTAAAACCAAAACAAGACAAAACAAAAAAAACCCTGTCTCAGGAAGCAAGCATCACCTCAGCACAACATGAAATAGGTGGTAGACAGGGAAGTATCTAGAAAAGCCTGTTTGTTGGGCTGTCCTCTGTGTTCTTCTGTTTCTGTGTGGCCAAATACTTGTTTTCAAATATTTGCTCCTTTTCACCAACCTGTGAATTGCTTTCCCTCCCTCTGAAGTCCCTGACTTCTCTTGTCTTTAGCTGAGGATGGTGATTAAGGTGAAGGCTTCAGCCATTTTGGTGAGTTACTTGGTTTTCCTGAGTTTCTCCCACGTATATTATTATTAAACTTTTGTTTGTTTTTCTTTTGCTAATCTGTCTCAAGTTAATTTAATTCTAAGACTAGCCAGAGGAATCTAAAAGGGTAGAGGAAAAATTTTTTCCTCCCCTACGATACTTACACAAACCTAGATGGTATAGTCTACCACAGATCTAGGCTATATGGCACTGATCTACGGGACCACTATTGTATTTGTGATTCATCATTGACCAAAATGTCATTATGTGGCACATGACTGTAAATGTTTTGGTTTCAAATGAGTACAAATGAGAAATACTTTCAGGAGATGCAAGAGACCATGGAGAGGTTATAGTTATGAGAGACCAGACTTAATGAAAAGTTAGAATATTTGAGTAATACTTTGAAGAATATGTATCTTGTTTGTCTTGGTAGACTAGAGCTAAGAAAGGTAAGAATGGTGAGATAATTAGAGCAAATAAAAAGAGGAGGAAAGGAGTATGTTCAGGAGGATATCAATGGACCAATGGGATCAGCTTTTGAGAGACCTGGGAAGACAGGTAGGCTCTGTTTCTGACCCTGTCTTTGAGGAGTCATTGGAGAATGGAAAGACCCCAGTACAGGATTTCTGGAGGAGAAGTTCCCTGTTACATATTGAAAAGTTCCTCCCATCATCTTTTCTACATTTAGAAAAGTAATAAAGTTATAATGGTTATTTCATACTTCCTGGGTTCAAATCCCAGCTTTGCTCTTTATTGGCTGAGTAGCTTGTACAAATTTTGACCTTTCTAAGCCTCAGTTTCTTTATCTTTAAAATTGGGGTAGTAATATTCTTTCCTCAAAAATCATTGTGACCATTAAATAACTTACTGAACTTTGAGAGAACTGATGAACAAAAGTTCAATAAATGGTGATGGCATTGATGGTGAGGATGATTCCTTTTTCCCTAATAAATACATTTCTTATTATGGGAGTACATTATATCAGAATTGAGAATGTGCAATATAAAGACTTAGGTCCGCTATAAAATGTGAACGATGGCGAAAATAGATGACTTGATATGGTTATCTCTCCTTCCATGATCAGCCATCTGGGTCTCTCTCCTCCAGAAAATACTCACATTCCCTCCACTCAGGTATTGTCCCACTTTTTGGCCTGCTTGATTTCTTCTAGGGGATTTAAGATGCTAACACTTCCATGGGTTTTAAGATGCTAACACTTCCGTGAGTTTTGATCGCCACTTTTAATTGAGGCACCAGTTGGTAATCAGGAGTTCTTGAGATAACGAAACACAAACTAAATCTGGTAGTAAGAATTTGACATGCTCGAAGGCTGATGGTAAGAATATTAGTTAGGATTGTTTGTCCCTGGAAATATAAGTAAAACTGATTCAAACCAAAAGGAATTTATATGTAGAATGTTGGGTGGCTCATGTGATCATCAGGAACACTGAAGAACCAGGCTCAGAAAACAGGCAGAAATAAAAGGAGGATGGGCAGCAGTCACAACCCCTACCAAGGCTACACCAGTGAACCCATCCATTGAGGCCACTGCTGCTCTCACACAGATCCCTTCTTGGCACTGTCCCTGAAGGTCACTGAAGACATAGCTTCTGTTGCTGCCCCAGCCATTGGAAGCCTCTACCCAGTCACAACAACAGAAAATAATTTCTCACTAATACTGTTTCTCTGAGTTAGTAATTCCATATTTTAAATCCCATCAATGTTCATTGAAAACTATAAGACTTTGATGGAAGAAATTTCAGAAGGCAGAAATAAATGGGAAGATATACCATGTTCACAGACTGGAAGAATTAACATTGTTAAAATGTCCATACAACCCAAAGCATCTATAGATTCAATGCAATCGCTACCAAAATTCCAATGGCATATTTCACAGAAATAGAAAAGACAATCCTAAAATTTGTATGGAACCACAAAAGACCCCAAATAGCTAAAGCAAGTCTGAAAAGAACAAAGCTGTAGGCATCACAATTCCTGATTTTAAACTGTATTGCAAAGCTATAGTAATCAAAACAGTATGGTACTGGCATAAAAATAGACACATAAATCAATGGAATAGAATTGAGAGCTCAGAAATAAGCCTTCGCATACATGATCTACTAATATTTGACAAGGGAGCCAAGAATATACAATGGGGAGAGAATAGTCTCTTCAATAAATGGTGTTGGGAAAACTGGACATCCACATGCAGAAGAATGAAATTGAACCCCTATCTTACACCACTCACAAAATTAAAATGGATTAAAAATACAAACTGAAACCATAAAATTCCTAGAAGAAAATAGGGAAAAACTTCCTTGACATTAGTCTTGGCAATTATTTTTTAGATTTGACACTAAAAGCACAAACAACAAATGCAAAAAATACATAAATGGAACTACATCAAAGTAAAAAAAAGCTTCTGCACAGCAAAAACAACAATTAACAAAAGGAAAAGGTAAAAAATAAGCAGATGACCTGAACAGACATTTTCCAAAGATGTTTTCCGTACAGGCCATGGAAACGGCTAACAGATGCATGAAAAAGTGCTCAACCTTTTTTATCAGGAAAATGCAAATCTAAGCCAATGAGATATCAGCTCACACCTGTTAGAATGGCTTTCATCAAAAAGACAAGAGATAACAAGTGCTGGTGAGAGTGTGGAGACAAGGGAACCCTTCTGTATTGTGGGTAGGAGTGTAAATTTGTGCAGCCAAAATGAGGAGACGTTGGACAAATGGTACAAACTTCCAGTTGTAAGGTAAATAAGTTCTAGGGATTTAATGTACAGCATGGCAACTATAACTAAAAATACTATATTATATACTTCAAAGTTGCTAAGAGTATAGATCTTAAATCACACTCATAGGGTAATTATGTGAGGTGATGGAAGTGTTAACTAACTCTATTACGGTAATCATTTCACAATACATATGTATATCAAATCATCACATTATACACCTTAAACTCACACAGCGTTATATGTCAATTATATCTCAATAAAGCTGGAAGAAAGTAAAAATAAAATCTATCAGGATGTACTAATATCTGAGCCCAAGTCTAGTATTCAAGCGGTAGCTGCAAGGAAGACTGGCAAAGTGAATATTGCCCTTTGGCAGCTTCTATGATGAGAAGCAGGCTGTGCCTCCCACAAGATTCATAGGATGGAGAATTCTCTAAACCTAAGAAGGGATAAGATGCTGGGAAGTCTAAAGTTGACAAATTTCCACCTAGGAAATAGAGGCCTAAGGGAGGGTGACTCTTAAAACTACAGCATGTTAGTGATTCCTGTTGGTTTCATGTACGTGGTGAGTTTCCTTCTCTTGTACCTTGTTCCTTATCATAATATTCCTACTAGAAGTCTCATTATGATCTCAATAGCACAGTTGATAAATAAGATTTATGAGTTTTTACTTGTTGCTGAAGGTTAGATTTTCAGCTCTCATTCTGTCTCTTATTCCACTGGTAATTGTATAGAATGAAATATGACAAGGAACTGAAACAAGAATTGAAGGATGGATTTCTGAGTATACAGGAGCTGGGCTCCATCTGGTTGTGTGATTGGCAACATCATTTAATCTCTCTGGACCTCAGTTTCTTTCTCTATAAAATGGGAATATTGTCACCCAATTTGAAAAATTGGTCCAAAGATTATGTTTTAAAATCGCTTGGTAGAATATCTAACACAAAATAAAATACTAAACAAATAACAGTAACTTTTTTGTTATTATCGTCTTCCTTTCTTAGAGAGTCATTGGCCATAAGGATTTAGTGTGCCTGCAATGCCTAAAAATTCTTTTCCTTTGTATCTCTTTCATTTCCACCTGCTTTCATTATTTGCTGTGAGTACTACTAAGCTTTTTCTTATTAGCTACTACGGTTGTATTCGGCCACCCAGCTGATTTATTCTTCTTGTTGGCAAGGGCAAAGCCATATGCATAGCACCTGGTAGGTCTCTCTCGTTAGAAAAACAAGACTACAGAAAGAGAAAGGAAATGAGGATTGGGCAGTGATGTATTTTGCAGCTCTGCTAGTGAGTAGCACATCAGCACTAGACCAGGATAGAACTAGCAGTGCATTACCATTCAAACTGGGAACACTCCATGTAGCAGAATGCACTGCACAAATCCTTGCACCTCCGTAAGGTGCACTGCATTCTTGGAAGGCTGAATGACGACTTGAAACTTTCCTCTCTGGTTAACTGAGTAAACCTGTCTAAGGGATATCAGCAGCTTATTTTCTTAAAAGTACAGAGTGATATAAACTTAACACGTGTCAACCAAAGTGCAGATTGAAGAGATCAGAATTCTCTCCAGATGACCCTGCCCATTAAGACAACTGCCGGGCATAATATTTCATCGTGTACATTCTGATTTTGGAAATAAAACCCTTTCATTCTCTCTGTTTCTGATAACAGCATTTGAGGGAATCTAGACAATTTAGAATAAACTCTGGCTTGTATAGATTTGAAAAGGAAATAAAATTCTTTGTTTTCAAGCACTTAGCTATTGAATAGTGGCTCACAGAAAATTTGTTAACTTGGGTTCTGTTCACACACCGATTGCCAACCCCAGAATCCCTTCTTAGCCTGAATTTAAGGTTCTTTCATTCTTTATAGTCATTTGTCCCTCTAAGAGAGAGACAGTACTTAAATGTAGAAAGTATGTGAAAATGTGCTTGTGTATGAATGCTAGTTTGCAGTTTTAACGGGGTCTCTTACTCAACATGAAAATTGAAGTTCTCAGAGCAAAGGATTTAATCTAACAAATAATTATATTTCTCAATAGGAGTATGAGGAGAATCCTAATTGATGTGCTAATAGCTACTCCCAGTTTACCGGGCATTATCTCAGGTCTTGAACTGTAACAAATATACAGGAAAATTAATGCTCACAGAGCAGAGAGAGAATACATTTCATTTCCAGAACTCTGCCTGTGAGACATTTCAATTCGAGAGATAGCGCAAGAAGTGGGTCTTTTTAAAAAGTTATTTTCTTGAAATCTGAGCCTGAGTTATTTCTTATAAAATAATGTACTCTTTTCCAGACTACAGACATAACTCAGAGGTCATCTCCATTTCCTCTTGGTATTAAAGAACCTTGGGATCTCACTTATTAGGGACCCTAGAGGTCAGCTGGTCTAATTCATATCCAATCTATGAGTCCTCAACAAACGGTGGTTGAATTGCTAATTGGATCTATCCAGGGTTGGGCAGCTGACTAACTCTTAACGCAAACTTCCCCAGTTTGATAATCTAATCATTACCATCTTTTAAGTGATCTCCTTAAATTTAGACTGATTTTCTTTGTTGCATGTTCTGAAGCCACTTAGAAGAAGTATAGGTTCTTTTTCCCGTAATAGCCGTTCAACTTTAAATTGATATCAGTAAGCGTACCTCTCTCATACTGTCAAACCATATGTGCTCTTCTCTTTCAAATGTTACTGATATTATCTGGTTTCCTAGAATTAAAGTGTCATGAGGCTTCCACTTCTACCAATGTTGGTTTAGGTAATTTTGACCAAACTTGACACTGAAAACAACTAAATATTTGGGGGGAAAAATTAAGGAATTTTCAAACATATGTCAAAATTCTAACAATGTGATTGGAACAGAGGCTGAGGACCTAGAGAGGTTAAAAAAAAAAAAAGTTACTTGGACAGCTTTTGTATTGGGGTCACTTGTCCATGTGTAAGAGAAGGTTGAGACACTGAGCTGTGCTTCTGGTGTAGGGAGACAAATTCCAGTGCCTGGGACTTCTGCAAATTCTGGTAAGTGTCCTCTGTTGTGTCCTGAAGAGCTAGTCTGGAAGATTAAGAAGGGACTGGAAATAAACAAGCCCTATGATGGTATGCAATCAAGCTGCATATCATCCAGTGCTCCAGAAAATCTTAAAACTTGAATTTTTATTAAGATGGTCCTGGACTACTAGTGCCCCCAGCATCGAGCTTCTGATTGAAGCAAAGGGAAAATATTCCCTGGAGGAAAATATTACCATCTTAGAAATCAAATTATTTCTACAATTAATTTTTCAAATACATAGCGTCCAATGACTAATCAAAAATAGCTAAACACATGAAAAGACAAGATGACACGAGAAAAAAAACATAAGGTAGACAATAGAAATATAGAGATTAGTTTATTAGTCAGAGTTCTCCAGGGAAACATAACCAATCGGATAGGTATATATAAGAGGAGATTTATTATAGGAATTGGCTCACACGATTATGGAGGTCAAGAAGTCCCACAGTCTGCCATCTGCAAGCTGGAGAACCAGGAGAGCCGGTGGTATAATTCAGTCCAAGTCTGAGGCCTGAGAATAGGGGGATGATGGTGTAAGTCCAAATCTGAACCTGAAAGCAAGAACCAAGAGCGACAATGATCGATGGTAGGAGAAGATGGACGTCTCAGCTTAAGCAAAAAAGAGCAAATTCACCCTTCTTCAACCTTTTTGTTCTATCTGGACCTTCAACAGATTGGATGATGCCTACCACCTTGGAGAGGGCCATCTGCTTTGTTTGATTACCAATTCAAATGATAATCTCTTCTGGACAGACCCACAAATAATGTTTTACCAGCTATCTGGACATCCCTTAGCCCAGTCATATTGACACATAAAATTAACCATCACAATTAGAGATATTGAAATTATCAGACATATTCTAAAACAAGTGCCCTTACTATGTACAAGTAGATAAAAACAAAGTTAAAAAATTTTGGCAGAGAACTAAAAACTATAAAAAGTGACA
Organism: Equus asinus; assembly: GCF_041296235.1. Lineage (NCBI taxonomy): Eukaryota > Metazoa > Chordata > Mammalia > Perissodactyla > Equidae > Equus > Equus asinus. The sequence goes on from NC_091796.1 coordinate 72,378,279, forward strand.
TATTTTTAAAAGAAGCAAAAATATATTCTAGAACTGTAAAAAGAGTGAGAAAGAAGAACATTAAAACAGTTATTATAAATGCATTCCTTATGTTCAAGAAGGTAAAGAAAACCATAAACATGTTAAAGAATGATATGAAAGAATAAAGACCCAAATAAAACTTCTAGAGATGAAATATCCATGATTTGACTCCTTGGTTCCCGCACTCATATATTATTCCTGTCAAGAACACAGCACCACGTACAAGTCTATAATTTAACACTTATGCTACATCCTGAAGAATGGCATCCTACTCTTTTAGAGTGTTGCCCCTGAGCTGCCACTTTGATATGCTCTTACAAGGCTGTTACAATGCTCTAGGGGACTCACTGCTACTGGGTTGTGTAGTCTGTGGTGTAAATAGTGGACCCTATGTTGGATGTGATCCTATGATGGCCTACTCTCGCATCTCCTTTTCTGTAAAGTGGATCCCTTGATTGGACGCTGTGCTCTGTGGGATTCTATGCACATGAATAAGGCATTCTGTAAACCCTTAGCTGATAGTATCGGCTGATGCTTTGTGGACAGGAAAGGAACACATATACCTTGAGTACTTATTTATCCTTGTTAAGGTGAACCATTGGCCTTTCTAGGATGGAAGAAGCACAATATAGTCAACTTGTCACCAGGTTGTAAGTTGGTCTCCTCCAGAAATTATGCCATATTGGAGAATTGACATTGGTCTCTGTTATTAACAGGTAAGATATTCAGAGGCATCAGTAGCTGGATTTGCTTTGTTAAGTGGGAGTCCTTACTGTTAGCTCTATACATAGCCTCTATCTCTGCTAACGTGGCTACTATTTTCATGTGCCAGTAGTGGCAGTTCTAAGGTGACTATAACAAAAGCTAACTGACATCAATAGTCCAAAATATTTTGACTACATAGTTGTTTAGTGTCTCTTCCAACATAGATGCTTGCTGGTGGACGTTGATGACTTTGTGCCCAATTTCATCTTTTCACCCACATGCCTCTATAGCAGAACTTGTCTCTGATCATCTAGTCTTTTCCATTCCAGGCCTCTGACCATTCAGCCAGGCCATTGGCCACTGACAGCAATCTGTATATCCTCATCTAGGGCCACTTCTTCCATACAAAGTGGATGACCCGGTGAACTGTTTGCGGCTCTGTCCTTTGGAGAGACTTTCATCTCCAGTCATTAAAGACCACCCCTCAATGTGGCTTTAATGCAGCCACTGCCAATTTTTAGCTTGTACCCACTTACTAAGCCAACTCATTCTAAACTAAGCTTGGGCTTTTTTCTCCTCCTCCTTTAGCTAGTCATATGGGACTACCATCCCTACCAATTCAACCAAAGGTATGAGATGGGGAAAGGGTTTTTGCCCATCTGTGTCAGGTGATCTGAGGGCCTGGGTATCTATTTATATAGCTTACTCGTGCTCTCTAGTCCTCCTTGGGCTCAATTCAAGGTGTACATTTTTATCTTATGAAAAACTGCTGTTGAGATTTATCCGGTTTTATGATTTGGTAGATCTGACAGCCCCAGCACTTGATGGATAGTTCTAGACTCATGGTCATTTGGTACCCCATGGTCGACCATTTCATCTCTACCAGAGCCAAACTAATATACCAGGAACTGTTCCTCAAAAGGCGTATAATTCTCTGACTTGTTCCAGAATCCTAACGGCCTTGGTGAGTGCTGTGCCTTCTGCATTCTCCTGTGGAGCACAGTCTTCTGCAGGGTCTCTGGCTTCGCAGTTTATTCAGCCCAGTATGCCCATATCCCTCAGTCTCTTTAGTTTTTCCTTCACTGTCTGACAGGACAACCCAGTCATGTCCACTTCACTTAGCTTTGGCCACTGCTTTCTCCAAGCTTCTAATAGCCACTTTAACAATGAATTTGCTTGATCCCCTGGGATCCCTGCCTCAGGTGATGCCCTGAGAAAGTGCCTCAAAGTCAATGACTTCTTACTTATCCCATCTTATATTCTGGATCTGTTGGTCAAGCTTCCTCAAAATCCAGTCCCAGGTGTACTCACCTGGCTCCTTCCCACATATACTACCTAATTCTTGCACCTCCTTTGGCATATTGCTTTTTCCTCCCTTATCAGGCTCAATACTATTCCAGGCTGGTTATGCTGGGGTTTAACCCAATTATTGCCCTAGCTATCAGGAGAGCAGGAGGAGGTATCACTTGACAGGGGCTTTCCTGGCTTTGCAGGGAGAGGCCTGTAGAGTTCTTCTAATGCAGGAGAAATACTAGCTCTTACTAGGGAAGGGGGCCACCTCTGCAAGCCCTGTGGGTTCTGCAGAGCCAACTTCCTCAGAGCATCCACCCAGATCTCCCCATCCCATGTTTCAGGGTTCTAGGCTTTCCCAAGCAGGACCCTCCCCTTGGCAGTGCAGATTCACCTTGACAGAGAATTCAAATGTCTTTGTTTTGTGACTCTCGCAGATCTTCAGCCTGCTTGCTGTTCAGCAGTGTCTGCCCTTCTGCCTGAGGAGATAAAATCTTCTTGGTAGGCTACAAAAGAGGCCCTCTTGTTACAGATTATCTGTTTGTTAATGGCCCTCAGTTTCTCATGATCCCTCTTCAGAGGAACAATAAAACAGTGTAGTAAGCAACCTCCTCTGATGTTACTATAGGCATTGCCCATGTCAGTGACCTCCCCCTATGCATCTTTCAAATGCCTGAACTATCTCACCTGCAAAATCCTGGAAAAAGCAAAGTCTCCTCCACTAGGATGTTTGCCTAGGTCACCACTGTCGGTGTCGCAATCCAATGTACACATCAGGATAGATGCGGAGAGGGCTGATGGCCACTCTGAGTTTATTATAACCAGCATTTCAATATATACATAGCTTACAGCTGTTAAACATACACAGGTGTTCTGGATGAAGTAATTAGCGAATGCCAAGAATTCTTAGTGATTTCTCAAGGAGCCCTCCCTTGGCCTCTGTTTTGATATTATCATGTTATTGCTGTGCTCCTGTATTTTCATCTCGGAGCAGGCAAGGTCTCTTAGGCAACGGTCCCTCTTGCTCCCGATATCGATATCGTTTCTCCATCTGTGCCCCCAGGCGGCCGCTGCCTGGCTTAGGTTGCCTCCCCAGGGGGTCTTACCCGTCATTGGCTAACCGGCCTTCTCACCTCCGGGTCACAGTTTGTTGGCAATCTTTTCCAGTGATTATTAACTCTTCCTGTGTCAGGGGCGGCTACAACCACCAGTGTAACCTCTAGCAATTGAGCTGTCTGCTTGGGCCAGAAACTATCCATATTCCACTCAGGATGATGTCCTCTTCACCCACTGGACATTGAGTGGCCTCAGTGGGAACATAGATGGAAATCCAGAGGAGCAGTAGCTGGGGCCATCAGTCAACTATGCTCCTTGTGGCGGGAGATCTGACTGGCATGATTATAGGGTTGATGCACAAGATAATGTACAAAATTGTTTAAATATATCCTATTATTGTTACCATTGCCAAAGTTTATAATCTAGCCTAGTCCAGTTTAGAATTTGCAGATATTCTTTTATGATTTCTTTATCTAGAGTGGACTTTAATTCCTTCCACATAAATTTTTTTTAATGTTTCAAGATGGAGACCATTCTCTCTAAGAAGAAAAACGTGTGCTTCGTCTCTTTATTCATCAACTGTTACCTATTCTATCCCACTCCCTTATCTGTCTTTATTGCAGATAATGGTACATGGCCACTATCACATTGTGTCATTGTGGTTATTGTTCTTCTCTTGATAAATAGATGATAGAAAGATAGAGAGCTTTTTAAAAATAGTAATGTGTCTTTGATGGTTGAGTGGACAGAAGGAAAGATGACTATATGACTTGGCTATCATGGTTTTAAATCTTTTTGCAGAACTCTTAGTACTCACATAGACTTGTAGAACTATCACAGAGTCAAAGTCAGAATAAAATAAGAGAAATCCCATTTAGCGGTCAGATGAGCTATCATCCAACCCTATAGAGTTAACAACAGAAACTGGGGTAATCAGAAAAGGCCAGAAAAAAAAATTAAAAATGAAGACAAAGTGGGAGAAAGAAAACAAAACCTTGAGTGTCTTTTAGGTGATAAATGTTCCTCGTCAGAAGCAGCATTTAACTTTATAAAAGCATGCCACAATATATTATTCATTATGGATGGCAGGATCCAAGAGCTTAGGAGCAATTACATTTTCCTCAGAGTGGACTTTTGTTGTGTAATTTAATACAGCAAGGAAACACTGGATATTTTTGAATTCTGTTAAGAATTTTAGAATATCAGAAATTCTACGAGTCTAATATGGCCCTATATTACGACATTTCACATCTTAGTTTTAACCAGTCTTTGTTTTGCTTCTACAATATTGCTTATCTCAAGGTTTAAGGGTCTTTTAAATTTAACTTTCAGATGCCATTGCTTAAGCAATTTATTATCTTTTTTTGGGGGGGGGGTGAAGATTAGTTCTGAGCTAACATCTGCCACCAATCCTCCTCTTTTTTGCTGAGGAAGACTGGCCCTGAGCTAATATCTATGCCCATCTTCCTCTACTTTATATGTGGGACACCTGCCACAGCATGGCTTGACAAGTGGTGCCATGTCTGCACCTGGGATCTGAACTGGGGACCCTGGGCCACCAAAGTGGAACATGTGAACTTAACTGTTGTGCCACTGGTCCAGCCTCTGTCTTTTGGTTTTTTTTGTTGTTGTCATTTTCTTAATATTTGCTCTGTGTGGTAGGGCTGGTTGAACTATTTGATAGGTAGATATTCCTATGTCAGTTTCTGAAAGGACATTAACCACTTTTAAATTAGAAATTTAGTACTTTGAAAGAAGAGAAAAATAGAATTAGGATCCATGGCTGCTGATATCCTATTTAACAAAATTTCTCAAAAGAAGTTGACTAATTCAGAAGAGTGGTACTTCTAGACCTCTTAAATGTTTTCATATTCCATTGAGACCATCACACTTTCTCATAGTGTCTTACACAACACTTCTGTTCTCTGACTGACAGGTTTTAAAGCACATTAACCCATTTCTAAAGATTAATCTCATGAGAAAAGTACAACTTGCCTCAATTCCTCATGCAACCCAAGAGGCCAACAGGGTGGACTGAGTGAGGAATCCTCCCCACAGAACTACATGAAGTCTGGGCCGAATGGAAGACAAAAATAGTTAAAACTGATGCCAAGGAGTTATCATAATATGTTTGCACAGCTTGTGACCTAAATCCTTAGTGGGAAAGGTCCATGTTGCGTGCTCGTCCTACACAATTTCTGGTTGGTTCAGAATTGTTTTTAAAGTGACCCCTGAAGCTTGGTGGGTATTTTTAGAAGCATTTCAATTTGTTCCAGAATGACCAAAGTCACTTATTCAGACTACATAGAGATAGTTGTTAATTTTGGATAGCAGAAAGTTCTTTTCCTTTGCCCTGGGCTCACCTTAAAATCTAGTGTCTCCCAAAAGTGTACTCCCAGATGCAGAGAAGGCTGGGAAAAATATCACGCATTTCTCAGTGTGAGCTACCCCTACAAGGAGCACTTTCTATTTGTGGTGTGTCATTTGTATCCTCTTCTTAAACAAAGGGCAGCAAAATGCAATGATGTTGCATGGGTTTGCTTGGTTACATGGAATTTGTTTAAAAAATTAAAATGAATCCATTTCCAAATGAAAATGACTTTTATGTACATTACGTCCCTGTTTGGTGATCTGTACTACTTAATATTTGTTGCCATGTCACTAAGAGTTAATATGTTTCATTGTATAGAAATACAAACTTTAGAAGGTAAAAGGGAATGCTGGGCTAGACAAGTTAGAGGGGCCAGCAGTGAATTCACCCAGGGGGTAGCAAGAACAGGGGGATTAGCATATTATGTTAATGAGGTGTGCTCCACTCCCTTGCTCTTGGAGACTTGTTGCTAAGCAATATCCACTACAGCAGTGTAAAAGATATGAAAGCTTAATTCAGTTATGGAAACAATAAAACCCTTACTGTTTTCAAAGGAGGCTGCAATAACACATAATTTCAGTCCGAAACCACCCTAGAGCTCACACAAGGGCTGCAGAGCAGCAGCAAATTATTCAGATTTATGAAGCGGTGGTGTGAGATTAGCAAGAACTTGATGTAAAATTGGGTTAAGCCTCACTGCCATCCATCACTCCCCTGGAGCAAGACAATAACCATAAGCCAAATAGCATTACGGGGAAGCACACGTACACAAGAGATTTATTTCACCAATATATTGCTGTTAGATCAAAACTGGGTTTCAAGTTCATTCTTTATAGGTAGGATATTTCATTCACGTAAAATTGTTTCTAAAGTTAACAGGCATTTTCCACACAAAAAAGAGGATGATATTAAAGGGATCAAATATGTCTAATATTTCAACTTTATATACATAAATGTGTTTCTTTTAAATAACAGATACTTTTGGCATGGAACTTGAAATTAACTAGAATTCTATCTGAGTTAATTTTTAGGGTCCTTTAAAAAATAAAGGAGGGTGTACTTGGTCTGGATAATAAGTACTCTGGAAGCTGGTCTGGGGATTCCCTGTGATGCATTTATAATATCATAAGTGATAACTGAGGGTGATAAGTCTCCAAAGAGAATTTAGTCCCTGAAGGAGGATACACTGGCATTTGCAGTCATGCAGGGTTGATCCTTATTTTGTTGAGAAACTATTGGGCCTACCATGGAGACAAAGGGCATTCACGCTTGGTTCTGTTGCTCAGATTTAAACACTGCTTTCTCCTAGATTGCTGAATTTTGAGGTTCTCACTTAAGTGCGAATGACCCACTTATAATTTTATACATGCTTTGCACATCACCTGTAAATTCATCCCTACATGTAAGCCACATCTTTGTTAGGGTTATGAACTGTTTCAGATATCTAGAATACCAGAGAACTACTGACTGAACTCCTTGAGAAATTTTTGATGAGTGCCTTAACAACTCCATCAGGATAATAATTTGACAAAGTAACAGGTGTGTTTTTGTGCTTCTACCCACATGCATTCCTTATTCATGCCTGAAGATGTGACATTGCCATTATTCTCGGGGGGGTAGTTTTCAGGATTATACACTTCTAGTACCTATAATAAATTTTATGAGTTCACTTGCAGAAAGATTTGGGAAGAAGAGATCAGTCAGCACCATACCCATCACCCAAACTGGATAGAGACCTCTGAGCCGGAGAAGAGTGAAGGCAAGTTGGAATAGGAAGCAAGAGTTCACTTTGAACTTTGCCCTCACACCCTTGGGAGACACTTCTTCATTCACACTCCTTCCGATGGAAGGAGACATTAAGAAAACCCTACAAATTGAGGATCTGAAAGTGGAGATAACCTATGTCTATCCATGCTCATCTGATTTCTGGTAAAAAGCAGCCACACTGAAGTCTGTCACATCCTGGCACAAGGACGATCCAATGGCTGCCATGTATTTAGGGGAAGAGTGAGACCTTGCTGCCATATGATCTCCCATCTCAGAAAGACATGGATGTACAGTGAAATCTTTTCTGTGCTCCGGGGAAGGGCACAGAAGAACTGACAGAGAATGAGAAACTCTGAAGAATCTGGTGGTCAGGCCAAGGAGGGAGCAGAGAGGCATACATGATCTCACGGCCAGAGGCTGGGTGAGACCTGGGAGTATTTCATAGGCATAGAGGCCAGTGACTAAAATCCACTACTGAGGTCTGTGCTCCTCAGTGGTGGCCAGTGTACACACAGTGTCCCCACAAGGTTCAAAGAGAACGAAGACCTCTGCACCTGAAGGAGACAGTGTAGCCCCTTTATCGAGCACAGTTTCAACTTGGAGGTGCATATACATGGAAATAGGCTACCTTTTCCCCCAATAACTGCTCCCAGATTTGCTAGGCCAGATACCTCTTCCTCAGAGGAGAGCTTTTAAGGACATGTGAGAAGATTGCTTAACATCTTGGTCAAGCAATTTTAAACTTTTAATTTCGTATTCGACTTAAAATCTCCTCCCTACTCTGTCCCCTCTCACGTAGGCAAAGCTTGCCTCAAGGGACAGGGGTGTGACCTGTTCACACATAGGATTTTGAAGCAGAAGGGAAGCATGGTCTAGTCAGGGCCAGATCCTTCTCTTATTCTCCCTGTGTCTCCCTCTCTCTCTTTTCTTCCTTCCTTCCCTTCCTTTCTCCTTCTTTCCTTCCTTCCTCCTTTCTTTTTCTTTCTTCCTTCCCTTCCCTTCATTCTTTCCCTTTCCTTCCTTGCTTCTTTTTCTCTTCTTCCTCCTTTTCCTCTCCTTGTCATGCCTTCCTTTGCCCCATCTTTCCTTTCTTCTAATAACTTAACTCTTTCATATGACAGAGGTGATTGTATGCCCTGGCATGCTAGGACAGTCCTGGGTTATGCCTGCTGTGCTCATGTAAGAGTGCCCACTCACTTTTGCTATCAAAAATATATGAGTTTGGATGACTAATTACATTGTCATGCTAAGTGGTACATATAAAGAAAAGTGAAAAAACATAAATGCATGACTCAGTGAACAATCCCAAGATAACATTTGTGTAGCTCACATGTGAGTCAAGAAATAGAACATTGCCAATATTTGGGAGGGCTTCTTCAATTCTTCCCCAAGTGACTACAAAAGGTAACCACCATCCTTATTTCCAACACTATAATTTAGTTACGATTTTTACAATTTTTTTATAAATCCATTTTTTTATGAAATTCATTAATGTTGCAGAATACATTTAGAAGGCATTCATTTTCATTGTGGAGTAAAATTCCATTTGATTATACCACTTTTTTTTATGTATTCTGTTTAGGGCAGTTAGGTAGTTTCCAGTTTTAGGCTATTATGAGTAATGCTGCTTTGAGCATTTGTATACGCATCTCTTGTTCTGTAGACTTCTGTTGGGTAAATACCTAAGAGAGGAATTGTTCAGACATAAGATACAAACATATTTAGTAGCTAATGTTAAACTATTTTCCAAAGCGGTTGCTGGTATATAAAAATATGGCTGACTTTTTTGTACATATATGTTGGTTTTGTTTTGTTTTTGAGGAAGATTAGCCCTGGGCTACCTACTGCCAGTCTTCCTCTTTTTGCTGAGGAAGACTGGCCCTGAGCTCACATCTGTGCCCATCTTCCTCTACTTTATATGTGGGACGCCTACCACAGCATGGCGTGCCAAGCGGTGCCATGTCCACACCTGGGATCTGAACCAGCGAACCCCGTGCCACCGAGAAGTGGAAAGTGCGTACTTAACCGCTGTGCCACCGGGCCGGCCCCAATGTATGTTTTTATTTAATTCTCAAAACAACCCTTTGAGATATGTCTCTCTCTCATATATATATATATATATGTATTTCTCAATTACAAATAAGGAAACTGAGACTTAGAAATGTTATATATCACGCTGTGGATCGTACCTCCAGTAGGGGGTAGAGCCAAGTGTTAACCTAAGTAATCTGACTGTAGAGGCACTATGCTTAAACATTAGGCTTTACTTTCTCGCCTGTGGAAAAAGCTGCTGGTTGCCACTCCACCAACCATTCCTCTGTCTTCCTAATCGGCAGAATCCCAATCTTCTCCAGGAAGCTAAGACTATATTTCCTAGTCTCCCATGAAACTAGGAGGGTTCAATGAGATATAAGCAAAGTTTTTGGGTGAGGATTCTGGGAAGGGTACTTAAAGGGGGCTGACTATTGGGGGAAACATCCTTTTGTCCTTTTTCGGCTTCCTTCTTCTTGACCAAAACATTGAGGTGATTCCTGGAGTTTCAGTAGCGGTTTTGGACCAAGAGGAGCCCTTGAGATTGGATTTGTCTGTTTCTGCTTTCAGTTTTATCAGTTTTTGGTTTATGTATTTTGAAGCTCTGTTATGATATGCATAATCGTGTGGGATTGTTATGTCCTCTTGGTTAATTAACCTCTTTATCATTGTGAAATGAACCTTTAGGCTTGGTTTTAGTTTCCTAGGACTGCAGTAACAAATTACCATAAAGCAGGTGGCTTCAAACAACAGAAATTTATTTTCTCACAGTTCTGAAGGCTACAAGTCAGAAATTGAGGTGTTGGCAGAGCCATGCTCTCTTCTAAGGCTCTGGGGAAGAATTTGCCCACACCCCTTCTATCTTCTGGTGGTTGCCAGCAGTCTTTGGTGTTTTTTGGCTTGTGGCAATATAACGCCTAACTCTGCCAATGGCCATTTTCCCTCTATGTCTACATTTCCCTCTTCTTGTAAGGATACCGGTCATATTGAATTTAGAGTCCATCTTAAGTTGACTAAATCTACAAAGATCCTATTTCCCAATAACGTCATATTCACAGATTCCAAATTGGATTGTTTTAGTGAAAAATTTTTAAATAAGAGTGGTCTAACAAAATAGAATCTTATTTTTCCTGTGTATAAAACAAATCAGAAGCAAGCTGTTCAGGGGAGATGTGGCAGCTCCATGGCCATCAGGAACCCAGGCTCCTTTTATTCTGCTGCATTATCCTTAGCACATGCCATCCATTCTTGTGGTCAACACACTATCAGAAAATGGGCTCTGCAGCTCCAGCCTTCCCGTCCCTATTCCAGGTAACAGGAAGGAGGAGGGATGCCTCCCAGCTAGGTCATCCTGCTTTAAAGACCTTTTCCAGAAATTCTACTCGATGACTTATACTTACTGCTTACAGGTGTCCCTTTCTGCAAGGAAGTCTTTCAGTCATCCCTCTCTCCTTTGTAACTGAGTATGTTGCTTCCCTGATAGTGCAGAGACCTGTTACATAGGAAGAAATAGAAGATGGATTGAGGACAAGCAACTAGCAAGCTTTGCCACACAAGTATCACTGTTCATAAAATAGCTGTGTGATCACTTAATGGCTGTCTTTTCCTTCAGAGTGTGACCCACAGAGGGCAGGGATCATGTTCAATTTTTAGTCAGCCCCTATCATGTGAAAGTCAATAAATATTTGTTAAATGAGGTTGTTTATCTATTATATAATGCTAAGTTATCCTCAATATTGTCTCCACTTATATGTTCTTGTAGTTTGGATCATGTAGAACCTCTCTTTGGACAGTTCCCCAAAATGAACAAGATAGCCCAGATGGAACTGAGCCAATGCAGATATAAATACTTTTTCCTTTTAATAAAAGACTATGGCAAGAAAGTCATGTAAAGGCATTTCATAGCTCAACAGATATGCATTCAAATTTTCCAGCATCTGTAAAGTACCTGACCCACCCTTGACTGCTTTGGCATTCCAAGTCTGTCTCACATTACCATTCATATTGTGTTTCAAGAAAGACATTTTGCTAAGTTTAGAACCTGCAATAACTCATGAGCTAAAAAAAAAATTTTTAATTAAGCACCAAACTTTGTGGACCCAGTTCATTTACCCTTGGTAGAATGCTGCTTCCAGAAGAACAGCTTATATAGCTGATTATAAAAGCTGTAAGCGTTCCCAGGACGGAAGATGAGTCCAAGAAAGAAAACACCCCAACAGCTTTCTGATGATCTAACTGTAAGCGACTCAGATGTGTAATAACAGATGTTCCTTCCTCCAAAATGCAATTTTAAAACCCAGATGGAAAAATAACATAAGTCAAGCATATTCTGCAATTTAACAAATTCCAGGTCCAGTTGGGAAGCATTTGGGTGAGGCTAGGCGTGAAACACTAGTCAAGGATCTTTTCGGAAGTACAGAATCGAAATGTCATACGCACAGCCTGCCTCTAGGGACTAGACAGCTCAGGTGGCCAAGATGTCGATTTTATTCTGGCCCACAATGCTTTCATTGCTTTAATTTATGAAAATAGTGATCCTAAGAAGATCCTGAAGGTCACCACCTAAAAACTTGTGAAGAGAGAGTTTGACAAATGAAATGGCATAATTTCTGCCAACGTATAACTGGTGACCCTGACAGAGTCACTTTTATCTTCCTCATCTTAAAATCCTGTGTCGTCTTGGGCAATGAAAAGAGAACCATCATCAAGGAGACTCTGAAATAGGAATTTTGTTGAAAAAGAAGGAACAAAATGAAATAAAACAAAACAAAACGAAACCCCTTAAAAGAAACTCATGTTCAGCAGGTTTTGATTGTGTACTGTCTCGACATCAGGCACCAGGATGGATGGGGCTATGATAGCGAATAAAACAGACATCCTTCCTGGCCTCAGGAATTTACGTCTGTAGAAGATCAGACCCTTCGAGAAGGAAAAGAAAGCACAGAACCACCTGATTTGCAGTCTGAACTTTTCATCGATTGGCACAGTGTACTTAGAACAAGGAAATGATAACAGCAACAACAACAAAAATCTCCTAATAATTGTCAATGGAAGCTGCCACCCTATTGCCCTGAAATGGTGGATTTGAAAGCTAAACATCTCATTTATTAAAAGAGTCTAAAGGGGCCAGCCCCATGGCACAGTGGTTAAGTTCAGTGTACTCTGCTTGAGCAGCCAAGGTTCGTGGGCCTGGATCCCGGGCATGGACCTACACCACTCCTCAGCCATGCTGTGGCAGCAACCCATACACAAAATAGAGGAAGACTGTCACAGATGTTAGCTCAGGGTTAATCTTCCTCAAGCAAAAAAAGAGGAAGATCGGCAACAGATGTGAGCTCAGGGCGCATCTTCCTCACCAAAAAAATCCTAAAAACAAACACAACAACAAAAAACCAAACAGTCTAAGACTCTTCCATAAATGCATGCATAAAGACACAAGTGCTTGTTCTTGTTAGACTATGTCAGAAGGATTCTGTTAATTCCAAAGAATGATGCCATTTGGGGGTGCATATGCTTTGGTTGTGTGTCTTCGTGAAGATCAGCTGAATGAGTAAAGCAAACCAACAGGGCTTCAGGCTGACCTGGCTTGCTGGCAGCAGGCTCCAGTAAACCCCTGGACGGAGAGTTTTTTTGTTCCATATAGGGATTTCTGCCATTGTCCAAGTTGTTTTATTTTCTGTTGACTGAAAGTTGATATATTTTGTAACTTTATTAATGCCATAAAAGGAGAAAATTTATATGCTCCATGGGTGCTTTATTCAGTCATATTCAGACCCCGAGTTGTTTCATAAGAAGGACTATATGAACTCTGCTTATCTCACAGGATGCTATATTTTCAGAGGAGGTTGTCCAATCTCATCCCTTAGGCCCAGATAAGCCATAGCATCCATCACCCCAACAATGACCACGACAGAAAACTGGAACACTGTTGCTTTTATTTTTTAATGGACCAATGGGCAGCAGGAAATGTCTGACGTTGAACAACAAGTACTACAACGGAGGTCACCTAGGCTCAGGTTTGGAGCTCTACCAGTGTTGGTATCGCCTAGAAAAAGGGACTAAAACAATTTGCCCTTTTCTCAGGGAGGTCATCAAGTTGTGTGTTCCTTTTAATAGCTAAGTAGTGTTTCATGGTTTGGATATACTATGGTTGTTTCACCTGTTGAAGGACATCTGGCTCATTCCAGGTTTAGGCTACTATGAATAAAGCTGCTATTGCCATTCTTGTGTGGGTTTTTTTCTGTGTGTGGACATAGTCTTTATTTTTTGAGATAAATATCCAAGATATAATTGCTAGGTCTTACGGTACTTGCATGTTTAGTTTTATAAGAGAAATGGATTTTTAACTTACACTAAGAACACTCTGTTTACGTTTCTTCTTCTCTTTTTTATTGTAGGAAAGACACAACATGAGATCTACTCTTTTTAACAAGTATTTAAGTGTACAACACATTATTGTTAACTTCAGACACTGTTGTACAGCAGATCCCTACAACTTATTCATTGCGCACAACTGAAATTTAATACCTGTTGAAAAACAACTCCCATTTCTCCCCTCTCCCAGTCCCTGGCAACCACCATTCTCCTCTCTGATTCTGTGAGTTTGACCGTTCTAGGTGGAATAGGTGGAATACTCAGGTAGAATCATACGGTATTTGTCTTTCTGTGTCTGGCTCATTTCACTTGGAATAATGTCCTCCTGTCTTCCATATTGTCACGTATGGTAGCATTTCCTTCTTTTTTAAAGGCTGAATAATATTCCATTGTATGTATAAACCACATTTCTTTATCCATGAATGGAGATTTAGGTTGTTTCCATTTCTTATCTATGGGGAAAAGCAATGCGTAGAACATGGATGTGCAGATAGTTCTTTGAGATCCTGGTTTCAATTCTTTTGGATAGATACTCAGAAGTGGGATTGCTGGTTCGTGTGGTTGTTCTATTGTTAATTTTTTGAGGAACCTCCATACTGTTTTCTGTGGCGACTGCACCTTTATACATTGCCACAAACAGTAGACAAGGGTTCCCTATTCCTCATATTCTTGCCGACACTTGTTATATTAAAATTTTTTTTTTGTAATAGCCATCCTAAGAGGTGTGAGGTGATATCTTGTGGCTTTGATATGTTTTTCCCTGATGGTTAGTGATGTCGAGTACCTTTTTATGTACTTGTTGGCCATTTGTATGTCTTCTTTGGAGAAATGTGTACTGAACTCATTTGTCCATTTTTCAATTGGGTTATTTGTTTTTTTGCTATTGAGTTGTATGAGTTCCTTTTGTAATTTGGATATTAACTACTTATCAGATATACAGTTTGTCAACATTTTCCTCCAGTCAATCCGTTGCCTTTCATTTTGTTGATTGATTCCTTTGCTGTGTAGAAGTCTTTTAGTTTGATGTAGTCCTACTTGTTTATTTTGCTTCTGTTACTTGTGCTTTCAGTGTCACATCCAAGGAATCATTGCCAAGACCAAGGTCACAAAGATTTCCCCCTGTGTTTTCTTTCAAAAGTTTTACAACTTCAAGTCTTACATTCAAGTGTTTAATCCATTTTGAGCAGATTTTTGTGTATGGTGTAAGATAAGGGTCCAATTTTATTCTTTTGCATGTGGATATCTAGTTTTTTAATACCATATTTTTGTAGACTGTCCTTTCCCCATTGTGTGTTCTTGACATCCTTGTAAAAACTAAGTTGACTGTATATTAGTGGGTTTATTCCTGGACTCTCTATTATATTCCATTGATATTTATGTTTGTGTCAGTACTATACTGTTTTAATTACTGTAACTTTGTAACATATTTTTAAATCAGGATGTGGGATGCCTCCAGCTTTGTTGTTTTTCAAGATCGCTTTGGCTATTCAAGGTATTTTGTGGTTCCGTATGAAATATAGGATTTTTTTGTCTATTTCTATAAGATTGGGATTTTGATGAGGATAGCATTGAATCTTCAAATCACTTTGGGTAGTTTGAATATTTTAATAATGTTAAGTCTTCCAATCTATGAGCATCAAATGTTTTTCCATTCCTTTGTGTATTTTTAAATTTCTTTCATCAGTGGGTTGTCATTCAGTGTACAGGTTTTTCACCTCCTTAGTTAAGTTTATTCTCAAGTATTTTATTTTTTGATGTTATTAAAAATGAGATTCTTTTCTTAATTTCCTTTCAGATAGTTCATTGTTAGTGTATTGAAATACAACTGCATTTTGTGAGTTGATTTTGTATCCTGTAACTTTATTAATTTGTTGATTAGTTCCAATAATTTTTGGGTGGAGTCTTTGAAGTTTTCTATGTATAAGATCATTTAATCTGCAAACAGAGATAATTGTACTTCTAGTTGAAGTCAACTGAATACTTTTGAGAGTCCATATTGTGTTAGATAGGTGAAGACAGGCAGACTTCAGCACTGTTGGTTGAAAGTAAATCGGAGACGTAAATAGTTATCTGGGCCTAGGGAGTAGCAAAAATTTGTTGGTTCTCCAATAGTAAGATATCCAAAATTGTGTTATGCTTGTCTTCATTGAAGACCTAAAATTTAGGTTTCCATTCAATCTAAAATTGAAAGAAAGCCTGGAAATGGAATACAACTAAGGGCTTGAGTTTTTCATGTAATTTTAGATGGATGACAATTCACTGCATATTATGTTACCAAATTGTAAAATAACATCTCTTTGTCCAAATTATTAGTAGTCTATTGGTAACTATATAACCACCATGAGACCATGTCACTCAGTTATTAATTCAACCTATAACATAAAAATGGTTGAAAAGCTGCTAAAACATTTTATGCTACTTAATATAAAATGTAACTAGGAAGAGAGAAATCTAGATTCATTTGCAGACACATGCTTAATAGTTGCATAAATCCAAGATTCATATTAAAAATGGATGAATTCAAACCTCTATATTCTAACATCTGTGAGTTTTACAACTCTTAAATGTTTTTTCTTTGGCATATTATTGTAACTTATCTTCCACAGGCATGGGACAACTGAGTAATGAGTTAAGGAGAATGAATTCACCTTGTCCATTTGGTAGTCTGACAAGGCCATTTGTTTATTACTAGCATATGAATGATTTTAACATGCTTCCAACTCACTTCTGAGGGAGTTCTGCCCCAAGGAGTTAAAGTCCCTGAAAATTCCACTTCTCCCTGCACTCAGTAGCAGATTTAGGAATCCTAACTCTACCTCAATTAAATTCAGTGAAAGAAGGCTACCACCTATCCCAGGCTTCCCTGCCACACATCACTCATAATGTCACTGTCACCTTACTGGACCACCCGCTCCCCAGGCTCAGCCCCACATTCTCAGCCCCATTCTCCTGTATCTCCATTTCCTAAGCCCCTTCATCAAGGAATCACTACTGTCCCACCTTCATCCCCTGCTTAAGCCATTTGAAAATTTGGCTCCTATAGGAACTGAGCAGAATGGGTATAAGTGAGTATGGTAACCAAGGTGTCATCAGGGGGTAACACGGTATAAAACAAAATGCAATGCAATGATCTCAAATCAAGCCCTGTCCCACCTTACTATCTGGGTAACATGGACAAGTTATTCACGCATTCTGAGACTGCATTTTTTAAACTAATCAAAATGGGAATAATAATGCTGCAGCCACAAGATTGTTCTTAGGATGTGAAATAATACATGTGAAGCCGTGAGATAAGAGTGAGGTGTTCAGTACATTCCAGTTCCCTTCCATGGCCTTGCTGTCAGTATAAACCTAGAGGCACCAACTTTAGATGGTCAGTGGTTAAAACAACTGCTCAGAAGACTTCACGTTCCTCAGGGCACTTGACTGCACACTTTTATTTTTTATTTATTTATTGAGGAAGATTAGTCCAGAACTAACTACTGCCAATCCTCCTCTTTTTGCTGAGGAAGACCGGCCCTGAGCTAACATCTGTGCCCATCCTCCACCACTCTATACATGGGACATCTGCCACAGCATGGCTTTTGCCAAGCTGTGCCATGTCCACACCCCGGATCCGAACTGGCGAGTCCTGGGCCACCGAGAAGCGGAATGTGCAAACTTAACCACTGTGCCACCGGGCCGACCCCGACTGCACACTTTTAAAGAGTGCATTTATTTATGTACATCATACTTCACTAAAGTGAAGTGAATCACACTTCAAAAAGGGAGATACTTGAAAATGAGCTAAACTCAGGACAGCTCTAGACCTCTTCTGCCAGCTTCTTTCTCTCACTAATGGATGCACATCCTCTTTTTACAAGCACCACTGGTTTCTCAGGCAGAGATTGGAGACTGATTTATGTGTAATTTCAAAGAGTTAAAAGCCCTCTCTGTACCTGCTTAGACTCAGAGGATTTTATGACTATCCTCATAAACCCTCAGTTTCAAAGTGAAAAAAAAAGGTTAGTATACCGTCAAGAATATCTTAGGATGATTGTTGGCTCCTGGCTATTCCTCCCTCGCCACCCTCAGTCAGTGAAGAGGTACCCACAATGAATAAGGTGCTTCCTTCAATAAGTTTTGCTAGTTGGTCAGCACTTTGGAAAATATATAATGCATGAATGAGTCTGAAACAAATGGGTGCATAACATTTCAAATGATCTGTGTGTTAGACAG
This sequence comes from Equus asinus, assembly GCF_041296235.1. Classification (NCBI taxonomy): domain Eukaryota; kingdom Metazoa; phylum Chordata; class Mammalia; order Perissodactyla; family Equidae; genus Equus; species Equus asinus. Next base: position 72,396,112 of record NC_091796.1, read on the forward strand.
ACCCAGGATCTCCCTGTTTCCCATCATTCACGCAGAACACTTTAATGGTATCAACCAACAAAAATGTGCATGCATTCTATAAAACATATGATATTGATTCACTCTGATAATGTTTTTACTTTCCTATAAATAATGGAAAATAGCTCTCATTCTTGACTATTTCACTCAATCTATGTGTTGGATCTCTCTTCTTTTTTTGTTTTTAGATTTAAGGTGTATTTGTATGTATTTACTTTTTCTTTGAGATAAAATCTCTTTATAGCACTGTTAACAAATTTTACCATACATCTGGGCTTGTTGATGTTTTCCTGTATTTAAAAAGGTGCTGAATTTCATTGGCTGAAGTGCTTACTTTCCATTTGGAATTGTAAACCAGAGTAATTATTTTACAACAATAAATTTTTTGTTTTCCTTGCCCAGAGGTACTCTATCTCTATGATTAATTTCATTCCTTTTCTGACGACATGATTTAAAGATAGAGTAGATAAAACACTGTGATGTTTTTTTTTTCCCCCCTGTACTTTGTTCTTCTTTGGAGCAGCCTTTATTTAATTTTTTTTTTATATTACTAATACAGGGCAAACTCACTTTTTATTTCAGTTTTCTAAGCCTTGGATAATCAGTGTCCTAAACATTCCTGTGATAAAATAAGATCTAGGTTTCTTCTACTATATTTTGGATAATTTGGATCTTATTCTATGTTTTTTGTCCTGTATTTTGGATAATTCAGCAGCTGGATGTTGGTATGAGGTTGATGAGGAAATAGTTGATCTTTGGTGGTAAAAAAATTTTTGAGATCTCAGTGGAGGCCAGTTTCTACTCTCTGTGGTGGAAAGTTGTCTGACTATATGAGTCACAAACCCTGAACTGTACTTCTTTCCCAGTTCTGCCTGCTCTAATTTCATCCATTCATTCAGATAAAGCTCAGATATTATCTCCTTCATAAAACCTCCTCACTCTGGCCATAACTACTTTTTTCTATCTGCTGAATTCCCATAATCTTGGTTTATTTATCCCTTATGGCAGCCATCCTGATCTAAATTAAAATACAGTTATTTGTAAACATGGGGAACCTCCCCAATAGATTATAAAATTCTTTAGCAACATAACCATCTCTAATCTACCATCTGATCCCTCAATGCATCGAGTGTATTGCCTTATATATATTGGTCACTAAGTACACGTTTAGTGAATGGATAAATGGTTGATCAAGACATTTTAGGTAGAGTTTTTCGAATAAGGTGATCTTTGTAAACTTTTTTACGAATAAAAAATATGACATTCCCACTAGCCTTGTAGCAATTATTCAAACACTTATTGCCAATTGTCCAGGCAAGTATAACCCACATAAACTCCAGAGCTCTCGTGGCCCGTTGTCAGTTCTGTCTCATTTAAAGGAATATTTGTTTGACTCTTAAAGCTTTGAAGAATGCTGTAGAATTTTACTGTATCCTGAAGAGGGTCACTAGAATTTTACACAGAACATTATGTAATGAGTGTTCCTAAAAATGCTCCGGATATCTCTTTTTCCATGATTTCTCATCCATGACTTCAACTAAGAATCTTTCATTTTCTTCATGGAGTTCTTTCACAATGAGCACTGCCAAACTACATAGTTCCAGATAGCTATATGCATGTCATTATCTATGTGAAAAACACCCTCTGGAATTGGGCCACGTACCACCTGCCCAGCCATATGCAGCGTTTCTCCAATCATGCTACTTCTCATTCATTTTTACCTTCTCTGCATCATATTACTTGCACACAAAATCCTTACACATGACTCTCAGCTATCTGCAACCCCCTGGGAAGTGTGATTCCTTGAGTAATCAGCTTTTCTCTTGAGAGATGATGTCCCCTGCAATTCCGATAAATGAGTCTCTACCTAATTAGGCAAAAATTGATTATAAGCAATATTCAACAAAATATACCTCCTAGAAAACATGCTGGATTTGCTTTCTGACCCTTAGCTGGAACAATCATCCATTCATCTACTCGATATCTGAGAACCACCTGGATGTAGGGAACTATACTATATGATGGAAATAGAGTAATAATGACAGTCACCTTCCTGTTAATGAACTTAAAGCTCAAGTATGGAAGCCAAACAAATAAATAGGCAATTATACGTGTAACTACTATTAGGAGAATAGGCAGGGGCTGCTATGGAAATACAGATGAGTGAACTCATCGGAACATGAAGGTCAGAGAAAGCATTCTGAAGAACTTTCATTCATTTATTTAACAAGTATTTATTTAGTCAGGTGTGGTGCTAGGTGCTCATGATGCAAAGGTGAGCAAAGCTGGCATGGCCCTTGCCTCATGTGGTGGAGAGTTAGCTAAGCGAGCTCCTGAGATGGTTAGTAAGGGTTCAAAACTAAGGAGTCTGGACTCTATCCTGAGGGAAATGTGGAGCTATTAATGGCTTTTAAACTAATGAGTGGCATAATCTGATTGGTACACTAAAAAGATCATTTGGGATAGGGCAGGCAAAACAGGGAAAGACTGAAATCAGACGAACCAGTTAGGATACTACGGTGATAATTCAGTTGTAGAAAGAGCACAGCACTGGTGGAGAGGAGTGAGGAATGACACCAGCAAGATGGAAGAATAGGAGTTTTGTACCATCATCCTCCCTCAAAACGTTGATTTCGACAGTCATCCACAGATGAGAGTACCTTTGTGGGAGTCTAGGGGTCCAGCAGAGAAGTTCCAGTACACTGTTGGAGGGAAAAATCTGAGACTAGATGCATTGAAAAGGGTAAGAATGTTTTACTTCAGTAGCCTTACTTCACCACCAAGGAGGCATAGCTCGGTGCCAAGAGAGACTCCCTTTGTCCCCAATTTCTCCCATGAGGGAAAGTAAGAGCATAATAAGTGAGGGGGTATCCAGCTTCCCCAGCTATGCAGGACACTGCCAAAGAGGCCCACTTATTTCTCACTCAATACAGAATAGTGAGGTTGTTTACATGACTGAGGGTCTGGTAGGGGCTTGGAAATCATCAAAGGGATATGGATCCTACTGACCATTTTGTAGACTCCATCAGGAAGCCTGCCCATAAGCTGCTGGGGATGCTTCATCTGTGGACCCTGCCAGCTGGTCCATGGATGCGCCCAGTACTCCCTGCACCCTACCTACACACTCCCAACATGACCAGCTTCCTGCATGCACCCCTGTGGGAAGCAAGTACCAGTCTTTGCAATGACCAGTGAGCATGAATATAAAGCTGACCCACCTCTGTGGGACTTGGAGAAAGTATACAAACTTGAGCATTTCAGGGCACTGCCCTAGGGAAAGCAAATAAGAGGCCCTCAGAACTTGGCCTGGTTTTGTAGGATTGAAAGAAGGCACACTATAGTAGGAATTCCTCCCAAAGAGAAAACAAGAAGTGTGGAGCAGGCACATCCATAGAAGAGATCTGAAAAGCCTCAGAATCCCTATTAGGAATGACTGTTGAAGGTATTTCTTTCCCAAAGCCAGTCAGTAAAGACTGGAAGAGGCGATTGCTTCTTGAAATGTGAAGAGGGTAACACAAGACTTCACAGAAGAGGAAAAATTTAAGCAAACGTGACACCACCAAAGGAACACGATAATTTTCCAGGAACTGACCCCAAAGAAATGGAGATTTACAATTTGCCTGATAAAGAATTCAAAATAGTTTTAAGAAAGCTCAGTGATCTACAAGAAAACACAGAAAAGATAATTCAACAAAATCAGGAAAACAATACATAAACAAAACGAGTTTCACAAAGAAATCATAAAAAGACGCAAATAGAAACGTTGAAACTAAAGAATACAACAAATGAAATGAAAAATGCAATAGAGATCAATAGCAGACTTGCTGAATTGGAAGAAAGACTCAGGAAACTCAGAGACGGGTCATTTGAAATAAGCCAGTCATAGAGAATGGCTGCAGTAGTATTCCATTGTATATGTATACCACATCTTCTTTATCCAATCGTCAGTCAGTGGGCACTTGTATTGTTTCTATGTTTTGGCTATTGTGAATAGTGCTGCATTGAACAAGGGGGTACATATGTTACTTTGGATTGTCGATTTCAAGTTGTTTGGGTAGATACTCAGTAGTGGAACAACTGGGTCATATGGCATCTCTATTTTTAATTTTTTGAGAAATCTCCATACTGTTTTCCATAGTGGCTGCACCAGTGTGCGTTCCCACTAGCAGGAAATGAGGGTTCCCTTTTCTCCACATCCTCTCCAACATTTGTTGCTTTTTGTCTTGGTGACTACAGTCATTCAAAAGGGTGTAAGGTGCTATCTCAGTGTAGTTTTGATTTCATTTTCCTGTTGATTAGTGATGTTGAACATCTTTTCATGTGCTTATTGGCCATCTGTATACCTTCTTTGGAAAAATGTCTGTTCATATCCTCTGCCCTTTTTTTTCATTGGGTTGTTTGTTTTTATGTTGTTGAGTTGTGTGAGGTCTTTTTATATTTTGGAGATTAACCCCTTGTTGGATGTATGATTTGTAAATATTTTCTCCCAGTTGGTGGGTTGTCTTTTTGTTTTGTTCCCAGTTTCTTTTGCCTTGCAGAAGCTCTCAAGTTTGCTGAAGTCCCATTTGTTCATTTTTTCTTTTGTTTCTTGCCCAAGTAGACATGGTATTTGAAAAGATCCTTCTAAAACTGATGCCAAAGAGTGTACTGCCTATATATTCTCCTAGGATTTTTATGGTTTTACATCTTGGCTTCAAGTCTTTGATCCATTTCGAGTTAATTGTTGTGTATGATGTAATATAATGGTCTACTTTCATTCTTTTGCATGTGCCTGTCAAGTTTTCCCAGCACGATTTATTGAAGTGACATTCCTTTCTCCATTGTAAATTCTTAGTTCCTTTGTCGAAGATTAGCTGTCTGTAGACATGTGGTTTTATTTCTGGGCTGTCAATTCTGTTCCATTGATTTGTGTGTCTGTTTTTGTGCCAGTACCATGCTGTTTGCTACAGCTTTGTAGTACATTTTGAAGTCAGGGATTGTGATGCCTCCAGCTTTGTTCTTTTTTCTCATGATGGCTTTGGCTATTCAGGGTCTTTTGTTGACCCATATGAATTTTAGGATTCTTTGTTCTATTTCTGTGAAGAATGTCATTGGGATTCTGATTGGGATTGCATTGAATCTGTGGATTGCTTTAGATAGTATGGGCATTTTAACTATGTTTATTCTTCCAATCCATGTGCATAGAATGTCTTTCCATTTCTTTATGTCATCATCGATTTCTTTCAGTAGTGTCTTATAATTTTCATTGTATAGGTCTTTCACCTCCTTGGTTAAATTTATTCATAGATATTTTATTCTTTTTGTTGCAATTGTAAATGGGATTGTCTTCTTGAGTTCTCTTTCTGTTAGTTCATTATTATAGTATATAAATGCAACTGATTTTTGTAAGTTGATTTTATACCCTGCAACTTTGCTGTAGTTGTTGATTATTTCTCATAATTTTCTGGTGGATTCTTTAGGGTTTCCTATATATAAAATCATGTTTTCTGCAAACAGTGAGAGTTTCACTTTGTTGCCAAGTTAGATACCCTTTATTTCTTTTTCTTGCCTAATTGCTCTGGCCAAAACCTCCAGTACTATGTTGAATAGGAGTGGCAAGAGTAGGCACACTAATCTTGTTCCTGTTTTCAGAGGGATGGATTTCAGTTTTTCCCCATTGAGTATGATGTTGGCTGTGGGTTTTTCATATATGGCCTTTATTATGTTGAGGTACCTTCCTTCTATACCCATTTTATTGAGAATTTTTATCATAAATTGATGTTGGATCTTGGCAAATGCTTCCTCAGCATCTATTGAGATGCTCATGTGATTGTTATTCCTCATTTTCTTAATGTGGTGTATGACGTTGATTGATTTGCAGGTGTTGAACCATCCCTGCATCCCTGGTATAAATCCCACTTGATCATGATGTGTGATCTTTTTAACATATTGCTGTATTCAGTTTGCCAATATTTGGTTGAGGATTTTTGCATCTGTGTTCATCAGTGATATTGGCTTGTAATTTTCCTTCTTTGTGTTTTCCTTGTCTTGCTTTGGGATTAGGGTGGTGTTGGCCTCATAAAATGTGTTAGGAAGTGGTCTGTCTCCTTCAATTTTTGGGATGGTTTGAGAAGGATAGGTATTAAATCTTTGGATGTTTGGTAGAATTCTCCAGAGAAGCCATCTGGTCCTGGACTTTTATTTCTTGGGAGGTTTTTGATTACTGTGTCAATATCTTTACTTGTGATTGGGCTATTCACATTCTCTATTTCTTCTTGATTCAATTTGGAAGGTTCTATGAGTCTAAGAATTTATCCATTTCTTCTAAATTGTCCAGTTTATTGGCATATAGTTTTTCATAATACTCTCTTATACTTCTTTGTGTTTCTGTGGTATTTGTTGTAATTTTTCCTCTTGAGTTTATAATTTTATTTGAGCCTCTCTCCTTTTTTTCTTAGTGAGTCTTGCTAAGGATTTGTCAATTTGTTTATTTGCTCCAAGAACCAGCTTTTAGTTTCATTGACCATTTCTACTGTGGTTTTGGTTTCTATTTCATTTATTTCTGCTCTGATTTTTATTATTTCCCTCCACCTGTTGACTTTGGACTTTGTTTGTTCTTCTTTTTTTAATTCTGTTAGGTGTAGTTTAAGATTGCTTGTGTGACATAATTGAAGATAGACAGGCTGAATGGCTCCAGACAGAGGAAGAAAGAGAACTAAGAATTAAAAGAAATGAGGAAAATCTCTGAGAGATAATGGATTCAATGAGGAGTAAGAACATAGGATCATAGGAATTCCCAAGAATGTGGAAAAGGAAAATGGAGCAGAAGGTGTGCTTAACGAAATTATTGAAGAGAACTTCCCAAATCTAGGGATCTATGGAGAAATGTGTGTAGAGGAGGGTTTTAGATCTCCTAGATTTGTCAAAGTAAAAAGAGCTACTGCAAGGCACATAGTAGTAAAACTGGCAAAAAGGAAAGATAAGGAAAGAATGCTCAGGGAAGTAAGAAAAAAAAAGAGAATAACCTATAAAGGAGCCCCTATCAGACTTTCAGCAGATTTCTCTACAGAAACCTTACAAGCTAGGAGAGAATGGAGTGACATATTCAAAGCTTTAAAAGATAAAAATCTTCAGCCAAGAATACTCTATCCAGCAAGAATTTCCTTCAGATATGAGGGAGAAATTAAATCTTTTCCAGACAAACAAAAGTTAAGGGAATTTGTAACTAAAAGCCCTCCATTACAAGAAATCCTCAAGAAGGCTCTCATACCTGAAAAAAGAAAAAAGGGGAAAGGGGACACAATCCACAGACTAGGGAGACCGATGGATAGAACCAGAACAGGATAGCAAATATTCAACTATAGCATTAGGGTAAAGGTAAGGAAACTACCAAAGCAAGGACGATCTTATCACTCTAACTACAAATTAATAAGACGAGTTGGAATAAAAAATGAAAATAATTATTTAGGAGGGGAAGAGCAAAGGGTCTAAATCAGTATTGGTCAAGTAAGTAAGAGACCACCAGAGACTAGACTATATTATACACGAGATTCTAAATACAAACTTCAAGGTAGACACTAAAATAAAGTACAGAACAGAGTCACAAATCATAAATAAGGAAAAATCTAAGAAACCCAGCATAAGAAATTGCAGTATTAAATGGGTAGTCTAAAGCAAACAGGAAAAGACAGATTGACAGCATTAAGTCCACATGCATCAATAATCACTCTCAATGTAAACGGATTGAACTCTCCAATAAAAAGACACAGAGTGGCAAAATGGATTAAAGAACAAGATCCAACAATCTGTTGCCTCCAGGAAACACACCTCAGCCCCAAGGACAAACACAGACCTAGGGTGAAGGGGTGGAGGACAATACTTCAAGCTAATAGCAAGGAAAAAAAGGCACGTGTTGCAATTCTTATATCAGACCAAGTGGATTTCAAAATAAGACAGGCAAAGAGAGACACAGAAGGACAATATATAATGATCAAAGGGACACTTCATCAAGAAGAAATAATGCTTATAAATATCTATGCACCCAACACAGGAGCACCAAGATTCATAAAGCAACTATTAACAGACCTAAAGGAAGATGTTAAAAACAACACAATAATAGTAGGGAACCTCAACACCCCACTCACATCAATTGACAGATCATCCAGACAAAAAATCAACAAGAAAATAGTGGAGCTAAATGAAAAACTAAAACAATTGGACTTAATAGACGTCTATAGATCACTTCACCCTGAAAGAGCTGAATACACATTCTTCTCAAGTGCACATGGAACATTCTCAAGGATAGACTATATGTTGGGAAACAAGGCAAGCCTCTACAAATTTAAAAAAATTGAAATAATAACAAGCATCTTCTCCAATCATAGTGCTATAAGGCTAGAAATTAATTACAAGGAAAAAGCTGAGAAAGGCACAAAGATGTGGAGACTAAACAACACACTACTGAACAAGCAATGGATCATTGAAGAAATTAAAGAAGAAATAAAAAAATACCTGGAAACAAATGAAAATGATAGCATGCCATACCAACTCATATGGGATACAGCAAAAGCTGTATTAAGAGGAAAATTCATCACAATACAGGCACATCTTAACAAACAAGAAAAATCCCAAATAAGCAACCTTAAAGCACACCTAACTGAACTAGAGAAAAAAGAACAATTGAAGCCCAAAGTCAGCAGAAGGAGAGAAATAATAAAAATCAGAGCAGAAATAAATATTATTGAAACTAAAAAGGCAGTAGAAAGGATCAATGAAACAAAGAGCTGGTTTTTTGAGAAGATAAATAAAATTGACAAACCACTAGCCAGACTTACAAAGAAAAAAAGAGAGAAAGTTCAAATAAACAAAATCAGAAATGAGTGAGGAGAAATAACAACAGACTCTGCAGAAATACAACAAATTATAAGAGAATACTACAAAAAACTATATGCCAACAGAATGGATAACCTAGAGGAAATGGATAAATTCTTGGACTCCTACAATCTTCCAAAGCTCACTCAAGAATAGGCAGACAATTTGAACAGACCGATAACAAGGAAAGAGATTGAAACAGCAATCAAAAACATTCCAAAGAATAAAACCCCAGGACCAGATGGCTTTCCTGGGGAATTCTACCAAACTTTCAGAGAGGATTTAATACCTATCCTTTTCAAGCTATTCCAAAAAATTAGGGAAGATGGATCACTTCCTAATACATTCTATGAGGCCAACATCACGCTGATACCAAAACCTGACAAGGACACCACTAAAAAAGAGAACTACAGGCCAATATCACTGATGAACATAGATGCAAAAATTCTAAACAAAATTTTGGCAACCAGAATTCAGCAATTCATCAAAAAGATCATACATCATAATCAAGTGGGATTCATACCAGGGACACAGGGATGGTTCAACATCTGCAAATCAATCAACGTGATACACCACATCAACAAACTGAGGAATAAAAACCACATGATCATCTCAATAGACGCAGAGAAGGCATTTGACAAGATCCAACAGCCATTTATGATAAAAACTCTGAACAAAATGGGCATAGAAGGAAACTACCTCAACATAATAAAGGCCATATATGACAAACCCATAGCCAACATCATACTCAATGGGCAAAAAGTGAATGCCATCCCCCTGAAAACAGGAACGAGACAAGGATGCCCTCTATCACCACTCTTATTTAGCATAGTACTGGAGGTCCTGGCCAGAGCAATCAGGCAAGAAAAAGGAATAAAAGGAATCCAAATAGGGAGGGAAGAAGTGAAACTCTCACTGTTTGCAGACAACATGATCTTATATATAGAAAACCCCAAAGAATCCATTGGAAAACTCTTAGAAGTAATCAACAACTACAGCAAAGTTGCAGGGTATAAAATCAATTTGCATAAATCAGTAGCATTTCTATACTCCAGTAATGAACCAACAGAAAAAGAACTCAAGAACACAATCTCATTTACAATTGCAACAAAAAGAATAAAATACCTTGGGGTAAATTTAACTAAGGAAGTGAAGGACCTATATAATGAAAATTACAAGGCCTTTCTGAGAGAATTGGATGACGACATAGGAGATGGAAAGACATTCCATGTACATGGATTGGAAGAATAAACATAGCTAAAATGCCATTCTACCTAAAGCAATCTACAGATTCAACACCATCCCAATCAGAATCCCAATGACATTCTTTACAGAATTAGAACAAAGAATCCTAAAATTCATATGGGGCAACAAAAGACCCCAAATTTCTAAAGCAATCCTGAGAAAAAAGAACAAAACGGGAGGCATCACAATCACTGACTTCAAAACATACTACAAAGCTACAGTAATCAAAACAGCATGGTACTGGTACAAAAACAGGTGCACAGATCAATGGAACAGAATTGAAAGCCCATAAATAAAACCACACATCTATGGACAGCTTATCTTTGACAAAGGAGCTGAGGGCATACAGTGGAGAAAAGAAAGTCTTTTCAACAAATGGTGCTGGGAAAACTGGAAAGCCACATGTAAAAGAATGAAAATTGACCATTCTTTTTCGCCATTCACCAAAATAAACTCAAAATGGATTAAAGACCTAAAGGTGAGACCTGAAACCATAAGGCTTCTGGAAGAAAACGTAGGCAGTACACTCTTTGACATCCGTATTAAAAGGATCTTTTCGGACACCATGCCTTCTCAGAGAAGGGAAACAATAGAAAGAATAAACAAATGGGACTTCATCAGACTAAAGAGCTTCTTCAAGGCAAATGAAAACAGGATTGAAACAAAAAAACAACCCACTAACTGGGAAAAAATATTTGCAAGTCATATATCTGACAAAGGCTTAATATCCATAATATATAAAGAACTCTCACAACTCAACAACAAAACATCAAACAACCCAATCAAAAAATGGGCTGGAGACATGAACAGACATTTCTCCAAAGAAGATATACTGATGGCCAATAGGCACATGAAAAGATGCTCATCATTGCTGATCATCAGGGAAATGCAAATCAAAACTACACTAAGATATCACCTTACACCCGTTAGAATGACAAAAATATCTAAAACTAATAGCAACAAATGTTGGAGAGGTTGCAGAGAAAAAGGAACCCTCATACACTGCTGGTGGGAATGCAAACTGGTGCAGCCACTATGGAAAACAGTATGGAGATTCCTCAAAAAATTAAAAATAGAACTACCATATGATCCAGCCATCCCACTACTGGGTATTTATCCAAAGAGCTTGAAGTCAGCAATCCCAAAAGTCCTATGCACCCCAATGTTCATTGCAGCATTATTTACAATAGCCAAGACAAAGCAACCTAAGTGCCCAGGAACAGACGAATGGATAAAGAAGATGTGGTACATATATACAATGGAATACTGCTCAGCTGTAAAACAGAACAAAATCATTCCATTTGCAATAACATGGATGGACCTTGAGGGAATTATGTTAAGTGAAATAAGCCAGCTAGAGAAGGATAATCTGTGTATGACTCCACTCATATGAGGAATTCAAAATTATGGACTAAGAACAGTTTAGTGGATGCCAGGGGAAAGGTGGGGTGGGGGGTGGGCACAAAGGGTGACGTGGTGCACCTACAACACGAATAACAGATATTAATGTACAACTGAAATTTCACAAGATTGTAACCTATCATTAACTCAATGAAAAACAAAAAAGATTGCCTGTTTGAGATTTTTCTTGTTTGTTAAGGTGTGCCTGTATTACTATGAATTGCCCTCTCAGGACCACTTTTGCTGCATCCCATATGAGTTGCTATGGTCTATTTTCACTTCCATTTGTCTCCAAGTATTTTTTGATTTCTCTTTTAATTTCTTCAATGATCCAATCGTGGTTCAGTAGCATGTTGTTTAGTCTCCATGTATTTGTGACTTTCCTGGCTTTTTTCTTGTGGTTGATTTCTAGTTTCATATCATTGTGGTTGGAAAAGGTGCTTGATATGATTTCAGCCTTTTTAAATTTATTGAGGCTTGCCTTGTTTCCCAACATATAGTGTATGTTTGAGAATCTTCCATGTGCACTTGAGAAGAATGTGTATTCTACTGTTTTGTGATGGAGTGTTCTATATATGTATCTATTAAGTCCATCTGGCTCAGTTTTTTTTTTTAAATTCTACTATTTCCTTGTTGACTTTCTATCTGGATGACCTACCCATTCATGTAAGTGGGGTGTTGAGGTCCCCTACTATTATTGTGTTGTTGTTAATATCTATCTCCTTTAGGTTTGTTACTAGTTTCTTTATGTACTTTGGTGCTCCTGTGCTGGGTGCATATATGTTTATAAGAGTTAAGTCTTCCTGGTGGAGGGTCCCTTTTATCATTATCTACTGCCCGTTTTTTGGTCTCTCATTGCCTTTTTTTATCTTGAAGTCTACTTTATCTGAAATAAGTATGGCAACACCTGCTTTCTTTTGTTTGTCATTAGCTTGGCGTATCATGTTCCATCACTTCACTCAGAGCCTGTGCTTGACTTTAGAGATGAGTTGTGTTTCTTGGAGGTAGCATATTGTTGTATCTTGTTTTTTTTGGTGAAGATTGGCCCTGAGCTAACATCTGTGCCAATCTTCCTCTATTTTATATGTGGGATGCCACCACAACATGGCTTGATGAGCAGTGTATTGATCTGTGCCTGGCACCCAAAACCATGAACTCCAGGCCACTGAAGTGGAGCTCATGACTGTAACCACTGCACCACCAGACTGACCCCTTTGGTCTTGTTTTTGAATCCACCCTGCCAATCTGTGTCTTTTGATTGGATAATTCAAGCCATTTACATTTAGAGTGATTATTGATGTATAAGGGCCCCATGTCACCATTTCATCACTTGTTTTCCAGTTGTTCTGTATTTCCCTTGTTTCTGGCCCTGTGTATTTCAGACTGCCAATTCAGTTTGGTAATTCTCTATGATAGTTTTCTCAGTTTTATCTTTATTTATCACTTGTGTCTCTGTCCTGATTATTTGTTTAGTGTTTACCATCAGGTTTGTATAAAAAATCTTGTAGACAAGTAGTCCATTTTCTGATGGACTCATTTGCTTAGACTAAGCAGATTCCATTCCTTTCCTATTCTTTTAAGTTATTGTTGTCACAACTTATTCACTTTTGTGTTGTGAGTTTGTGGTTAAAATGACAAGATTATAGTTATTTTTTGATGTTTTCCTTATCTTTATCTTGAATGTTATAATTAAGTGTTTGCTAACCTGTTCTGATAGAGAGCTGCAATTTTGTGATTTTGTCTGCCTATTTATCTCTTGCTCAAGGCTTTGTAAATCTTTTCTTTTTTTCAGGTATGAGGGCCTTCTTAGTCATTTTCTGTCAGGGGAGGGTGTCCTGTGGTGATGAACTCCCTCAGTTTTTGTTTTCTGGGAAATATTTTATTTCTCCATCATATCTGAAGGATATTTTCACTGAATATTCTTGGTTGAAAGTTTATGTCTTTCAGAATTTCGAATATATCATTCCACTCTCCTAGCTTGTAAGGTTTCTGCTGAGAAATCTGCTGAAAGCCTGATGGGGATTCCTTTGTAAGTTATTTTCTTCTCCTTTGCTGCCTTTAATATTTTTTCCTTTTCATTGACTTTTGCTAGTTTTACTACTATATGCCTTGGAGAAGGTCTTTTTACATTTTTGTAATTAGGAGTTCTATTAGCTTTATTACTTGTATTCAAGCTCCTTTCCCAGGCTTTGGAAGTTCTCAGCTATTATTTGTTTGAACAAGCTGTCTGCTACTTTCTCTCCCTGGAATAACTATAATCCTTATGTTGCATTTCCTAATTGAGTCAGATATGTCTTGGATAATTTTTTCATTTCTTTTTAGTCTTAGTTTTCTCTCCTCCTCCATTTAAAGCATTTCTATATTTCTGTCCTCCAAATGCTAATTCTGTCCTCCATAATATCAGCTATTGACCAAGAATTCCAGATTTTTCTTTATCTTATTCATTGGGTTTTTAACCCCAACATTTCTAATTGGTTTTTCCTTATAGTTTCAATCTCTTTTGTAAAGATTTGCTCTTACACTATTTTTTCCTGATATCATTGAACTATCTTTCTAAGTATTTTTGTAGCTCGTTATTTTATGAAAGCTGTTTTGAATTCTGTGTCATTTAGATTGCAAATTTCTGTGCCTTCAGGATTGCTTTCTGGATGCTTGTCATTTTTCTTCTTGTCTGGAGTATTACTATACCTCTTCATAATATTTGATGGGATGAATATGTGCCTTTGCATATTGGTAGTATCTGGTCACAAATTCCATCTACTGCCACCGGGGCATGGGGTTGGGCAGGAGCGGTGTTTTCTGAACCTACCACAATCTCTGGCATCTGTGCATGTACTTTGGAATCTATGCTTACAGGACCCATTTGCAGTTTCCTGCTTGCAGCTCCTGCTTTACTAACATGCACAGGAGCTCTGGTGGGGGTGTGCTTGCTCTGGCTGGACAGCTGAGCTGGTGTGCTGGGTGGGAGGAGGGCACTTTATTTTGTGTGCATGGTCCTGGGAGTGTTCTTACTTTACCCTCACTATCTGCCCTCCTGGGGTGCTGGCTTGATGAAGACAACCCCACAATATCTTAGCCTCCTCTGTATGGAGCTTTCCCTTGGCTGGGAGGCAATTCAGAGAGTGAAGGTGTTCCTATGGAGGGCTGCCCCTCCCTCCTCCTCCCAGGGCCATGCCCAGTCCTGCACCCTAGGTCACTGCCAGGGAGGGAAAGGAGATCCCCTTACCTCCTTCCATTTCTTCCTGGGGGGTCCAGCACCTCCACCTTCAGACATAAGGCTGTGTGGGTGTCTCAGATGTCTAGTCTATTCTGTTGTGTGAATGTCCTCTATTGGTTTATGAATGTTCTTTTTGTTGTATCTTAGCAGGGAGAGTCTAAGAGCTCACCCCACCATGATGCTGATGTCACTCCTCTTATAAGATGTTTTATGTAAGCCTCATGGTAATCACTAAGCAAAAATCTGTAGTAGATACACAAAAGATAAAGAGAAAGGAATCAAAGCATACTACTATGGAAAAGCATTAAATCACAAACAGAGACAGCAATAGAGGAACAAAGGAACGTGACAACTACAAAACAGGCAGAAAACAGTAAGATGGCAATAGTCAGTCCTTACATATCAATAATTATTTTAAACATAAGTGGATTAAATTCTCCAATCAAAAGACATAGAGTGGCTGAAAGGATGGAAAAACAAGACCACACTGCCTACAAAAGACTCAATTCTGCTTTAAGGACATACATAGGCTCAAAATGAAGGGGTGGAAAAATACATCCTATGCTAATGAAAGCCATAAGAGAGCAGGTGTAGCTATACTTATATCATACAAAATGCTCTTTAAGTCAAAAACTGTAACAAAAGACAAAGAAGGTCCTTATATAATGATAAAGAGTTCAGTTAATTAAGAGAATATAACAACTGTAATTATATATGAACCCAACATTGGAGCACCTAAATATATTAAGCAATTATTAACAGATCTGAAGGGAGAAATAGACAGAAAAGCAATAATCGTAGGGGACATAAATATTCTGTTTTCAACAATGGATTTAATATCCAGAGAGAAAATCAATAAGAAACGTTGCCTTTGAACTATATTTTAGAATAAGTGGGCCTAACAAACATATGTAGAACATTCCATCCAATGTCAGCAGAATATACATCCTTTTCAAGCACAGATGGAACGTTCTTCAGGTTAGATCATACATTAAGTCACAAAACAAATCTTAACAAATTTTAAAAGATTTAAATCATATCAAGTATAATTTTTGACCACAATGGTATAAAATTAGAGATTAATAATAGAAGGACAATTGGAAAATTCACAAATATGTGAAAATTAAACAACACACTCCTGAATGACCAATGGGTCAAGGAAGAAATCAAAATGGAAGTAAAGAACATCTTGAAACAAGGGAAAAGGGAAACACAATATACCAAAATCTATAGAATTCAGCAAAAGCCGTTCTAAAAGGGAAGTTTACCCCCCCAAAATAATAATAATAATAATAACCCACATTGAGAAAAAAGAAAGGTCTCAAAAAACAACCTAATTTTACACCTCAAGAAACTTGAAAAAGAAGAACAAACTAAGTTCAATATTAGGAGAAGGAAGTAAATAAGAAAGATCTGAGGAGAAATAAATGAAGTACAGACTAGGAAAACAATAGAAGGGATCAATGAACCTAATAGCTGGTTTGTTGAAAAGCTAAACAAAATTGACAAACCATTAGCTAGACTAACCAAGAAAAAAGGAGAGAAGTAAAAATGAATAAAATTAGAAATCTAAGATGAGACAATATAAATGATGCCCTGGAAATAAAAAGGATCATAAAAGAATACTATGAACATTATATAACCAGAAATTGCATAACCTGGAAGAAATGGCTAAATTCCTAGAAACATATAATCTACGAACATTGAATTGTGAAGGGATAGAAAATCTGAGAAGACCAAGTAAGGAAATTGAAGCAATAATCAAAAATCTCCCAAGAAAGAAAAGCCCGGGACCAGAGGCTTTGTTGACGAATTCTACCAGAAATTTAAAGAATTAAGGCCAGTCCTTTTCATGCTCTTCCAAAAAATTGAAGAGGAGGAAACACCACCAAGCTCATTTTATGGGGCTGGCATTACCCTGATACCAAAGACAGACGAGAATGCTACGAGAAAACAAAGTAACAGACCAATATCCCTGATGAAAATAGATGCAAAAATCCTTAACAAAATACTAACAAACCAAATTCAACAGCATATTAAAAAGATGATCAAGCAGGATTTATCCCTAAAATGCAAAGGTGGTTCAACATACACAAATCATTAAATATGATACACCACATTAACAGAATGAAGGATAAAAATCATATGATTTTCTTAAGAAATGCAGAAAAAGTATTTGACAATGTTCAACATCCTTTCATGATAAAATCTCTCAATAAATTAGATATAGAAGAAATGTACTTCAGCGTAATAAAGGTCATATATGATAAGCCCACAGCTAACATACTCAATGGTGAAAAGATAAAAGATTTTCCTCAAAAATCAGGAACAAGACAAGGATGCCCATTCTCATCACTTCTATTCAACATAGTACTTGAAGTCCTAGCCAGGGCAATTAGGCAAGAAAAGAAATTCATCCAAATCAGAAAAGAATAAATAAAATTATCCCTGTCTTTAGATGATATGATCTTATATTGAGAAAAGCCTAAAGACTCCACGAAAAAACTCTTAGAATTAACCAATGAATTCAGCAAATTGGCAGGATACAAAATCCACATACAAAAATCAGTTGCATTTCTATACATTAACAATGAACTATCAAAAAGAGAAATTAAGAAAGCAATCTATTTTACAATAGCATCAAAAAATACTTAGGAATAAATTTAATCAAGTAGGTGAGAAATCTATACTGAAAACAATAAGACATTGACGAAGGAAATAGAAGATACAAATGAATGGAAAGATGGCTTGTGTTCACGGATTGGAAGAATTAATATTATTAAAATGTCCATACTATCCAAAGTGATCTACAGATTTGATGACGTCACTTTCCAAATTCCAATGGCATTTTTCACAGAAATAGAAAAATCAGTCTCAAAATTTCTGTGGAACCACAAAAGACCTTAAGTAGCCAAAGCAACTTGAGAAAGAAGAATTAAGCTGGAGACTTCACATTTCCTGACTTCAAATTGTATTACAAAGCTATGGTAATCCAGGACAGTGTGCTACTTGCATAATAACAGACACATAGACCAATGGAACAAACTAGAGGGCCCAGAAATTAACCCACACGTGTACAGTCAACTAATCTTTGACAAAGACATCAAGAACAAACAAAGGGTAGTCTCTTCAATAAATGGTGTTGGGAAATCTGGGTACTCACATGCAAAAGAATGAAACTGGACCCTATCTTATGCCATTCAGCAAAGTTAGGTTGAAAAGGATTGAAGACTTAAATGTGAGACCTGAAACCGTAAAATTCCTAGAAAAAAACATGGGGGAACACTCCTTGAGATTGGTCTTGATAATGATTTTTTTGGATTTGACATCAAAAGCACAGGCAACAAAATAAAAAAATGGATAAGTGGGGTTACATCAAACTAAAAAGCTTCTGCAAATCAAAGTTAACAAACAGTAAAGGGGCAACCTATGGAATGGAAGAAAATATCTGCAAACCATATATCTGGTAAGGGATTAATTCCCCAAATATATAAGGAACTCCTACAACTTGACAGCAAAAAAAAAAAAAAAAAAAATTAAAAATGGGCAAAGGACCAGAATAGACATTTTTCCAAAGAAAGCATGCAAATGGCCAAAGGTATATGGAACAGTGCTCAACATCACTAATCGTCAGGGAAATGCAAACCAAAACCACAGTGAGATATCCCTTCCCACCTGTTAGAATGGCTTTTATCAAAAAAACACAAAAGATAAATGTTCGTGAGGATGTGGAGAAAAGGGAACCATTGTATACTCTTAGTTGGAATGTAAATTGGTTCAGCCATTATGGAAAACAGCCTGGAGGTTACTCAAAAAATTAAAAATAGATGTGTGATATTTTCCAGCAATTCCACTTCTGAGTATATATTCAAAGGAAACAAAATCTGTACTCCCAGGTTCACTGAAGCATTATTCCCAATAGCCAAGATATGGAAACAGCCTGAGTGTTAATGGACAGATGAATGGATAAAGAAAATATAATGTTTGTATGTGTGTGTGTTTTATGTATACAAAAACAACAGAATATTATTCAGTCTTTAAAAAGAAGGAAATCCTGGGCCAGCCCCAGTGGCCTAGTGGTTAAGTTTGGTGTGCTCTGCTTTGGTGGCCCAGGTTCATTTTCCAAGCGTGAATCTACACCACTGGTCTGTCAGTGGTGATGCGTGGCAGTGGCTCACATACCAAAAAAAAAAGAGGAATATTGGCAACAGATGTTAACTCTGGGCAAATCTTCCTCAGTAAAAAGAAAAAATAATAATAAAAAGATTAAATCTTGCCATTTGCAAGAGCACAGATGAACCTAGAGAACATTATACTAAGTCAAATAAGCTAGACACAGAAAAATAAATACTATATGATCTCACTTATATGTGGCATCTGGAAAAAAAAGTGAACAGATGGAAACAAAATAGAATGGTAGTTGCTAGGAGCTGGGGGTGTCAGACATGGGGAGATGTTGGTCCAAGGACACCAACTTTCAGTTATTAGGTGAATAAATTCTGGGAATCTAATCTACAGCATGGTGACTACAGTTAATCATACTGTGTTGTATACTTGAAATTTGCTACCAGAGCAGATGTTAAGCGTTCTGTGCCACACACACGTACAAAAAGGTAACTGTGAGGTGATAGATACGTTAATTAAATTGATTATGGTAATCATTTCACAATGTATGCATCTATCAAATTAAATCATCACGCTGTACACTTTAAATGTATACAGTTTTGTCAACTATACATCAATAAACTTGGGGAAAAAAGATGTAGAATGCATAAGACTAGGTGATTGCATGTGAGAGGTGAGAGAGGAGTCAGGATTATTCCCACTTTTCTGGCTGTATCTTTTACTGAGAGAGTGAACACAAGATAAGAGCAGTTTAGTAAGCCAGTGAGTTTGGTTTTGGATAGGTTGAGTTTGAAATACCAGCGAGACCCTCCTAATGGAGAAGTCGATTAGCATTCCGCTATATGGGCTGGGGATACTTTAGATTCATCAACATACCAACACGGTGTGATAAATACTGCAGGCTGCTCATTAAAAATTCATTTCTACTTCTTCCTAGATATTCAACTACGCTACATTTCCCAGCTTCTTTTCCAGTAAGGTTTGGCAATGTGACTAGGTCTGACCAATAGGATATGAGTGAATATAATGTGTGTTATTCCTGAACCAGGGCTTTTAAGAAGCTGGTATGCCTTTTCTATGCCCCCTTTCCCTTTGGCTGGATGGGAGCAAACAATGCCAACGTCCTAAGGCATCTTGGATTCATAAGATTGCAGAATTTGAGTTCTTGAATCTCCATGTGAAAAAATCTTCCCACCGCCTAGGAATACTCACTTTGGACCACTATATGAGAAATAAACGCTATTGTGTTTGAGCCCTACATTTTGTGGTCCATGTGTTACAGCATTTTAGCCTATCTTAACAAAAACATGCAGTGACAGAAACAATAGAAGGTGATGAGATGACCCAGGAGTGCACAGAACAATGAGAGAAGTTGCCAAGGAAACCCCCTGGAAAGATTTACTCACAAGGGATGGCAGGAGGAAGATGAAACTATGAGGGAGATAGAAGGAGCGAGTTGAGAGACAGAAGGAAAATCAGAAGACTATAAGCTCAAAGAATCCAAGGGAAAGAGCTTCAGCTGTGTTTAGCAGTTCTTGTGCAGGAGCAGAGGAAGGCTGTTTTGGTTCACAGGCAAGGTTTTATTGGGAGAATGATGGAAAGAAAAGAGAAAAAGAGAATATTTGAGGTGATAGACCACGAAGAATAGGGTAAATAAGGAAAAGAAAATACGGTAGTAGAAAGGAAATAATTAGGGGAACAGCAGAAAAATCAGAATCGGTTAAAGAAATGGTGTAATATAAGTGACAGAGTGAGAGAAATCAACAGTGTGATTGAGGAGTAGCGTTTTTAGATTAGGATTGTAGAAGTGCAGCAGTTCCACGTGACAATAATGTCTAGGGTGTAGTCATGGGAGAAGAGAGCCAAAAAGGTAGATAGTTGAGATGAAGACCATTAGGAAATGAGGAAACCACGGCTTTGGATAAGTGTGTCCCTTGGAGCTGAGTTCACCCACATGGATGTTTGATTTGGGTAGAATCTAAAGAAGACAGCAGTCCTTAACCCATCAGTTTATCATCAGTGGATAAGACGTTGTATCTCAGGAGGCAAATTTCGTAAGTCCAAATCCTGGTTTGGATCTTGCTAATTGCATTCTTTAGGACAAGTTACTTACCTGTGCATTAGTTTTTCCTCTGTAAAATAGGCGTAATAATAATACTACTTATTGCAAATTTTTAAGTTCCTAGAACAATGTTTGACATAAAGTAAGTTCTAAAAATGTTAGCTATTATTATTATTTTAATTTATATTATAATGATATCATTAAAAAGTGTTTGGATTTTGTAAGTTTCTGTCACTTATCTAAAAGTAAACAAGGGGAATCATAGACACACTTCTCAGTTCCCATCATTAGAAGTGTGGTAAGGACTATAGAATATATTACAAATTATGACAGCAAGCCTATGCCTCATAACAAGAAATAAGGGCTCAATTTTAACTTCATGGAAGACCTTTAATTTAGGTGTGTAGATGCCATACATACATTATACTCTTAGGCTGAATATTGGTTTACTCTCCTGGTCCGGATGTGTCACAACTAAGAATTTTCTCAAAGCCTTTTTTGATTCAGTTTTTAACATCAGTAATAGAATTTACTACTCTATTTGGCTTTGGGTTATTATCATTTGGGTTATTATCACTAAGTGAGAAACTAGACCATGAGTCAATAACAGGAATGGCTCATGAGTCCTTTGATTTTCCATCAGGCAGGATGACTCAACTGGCTAGAACCTTTGCCGTGTTTAGATCTGTATAACTCTGTATCAACTAGCTGCAGAGGCTTTAGTCCAACACAATCTAATAGGAAATGGCCAGATAAGAGTAAAAAATGCCCCTAGCGATTCCAAATGAATTAAAAATAAATAGGTTGACAACACTACCTTTTCCACCAGCTGATTCAAAGGTTGTATTCATCTGATTCAAATAGAATCAAATTCACCTAATTCCTCTGACTTCCTACCACAGCTGAATTCTAAAGTCTGAGTCCTTAGTAATCTTTCCAAGTTACGTTTCTATTTATAAAATAGGGGGGCATTATTCCTGAGAAAATAGAATTACTATTTATTCTTTTGGAAAATATGATTTAAAAAAATCTTAGTGCTCAGTTTATTCTCAGAGAGGCCAGTCATAGGGACAGCTAAAAGACCTATTCAAATGATGGAAAATTTATTGTGGAGAAATAGTCTTCAGAAATATAAGGG
Source organism: Equus asinus (assembly GCF_041296235.1). NCBI lineage: Eukaryota > Metazoa > Chordata > Mammalia > Perissodactyla > Equidae > Equus > Equus asinus. The sequence continues at coordinate 72,418,168 of NC_091796.1, forward strand.
ATCATATCAGGTTAACAGAGAGACTCTCTGACTGAAGTAATTTGTTCCTGATAATCATATACTTTCAAACTCATGTCTAAAGTACTTTTATGCCTTGGAATGAGGAGTAAGGGCAACTGTTAGTAGTCCTAATGTAATCTTGGGGTGTGTGTGTGTGTGTGCACGCGCATGTGTGTGTGTACATGTTCATTGGCTGAATTATAGGCCATCCCTAACTTTTATGCAAAATGCTTTTTAAATATTCCATACTATTGTTGGAATGTGAGAAAGTCAACTTGATTGTGTGTGTCTGTTGGGGGAAGGAGGACAGGATAGGGGTGAGTGGAGAGGGACAGAAGACGTCACATTTGGGAAATAAAATCCTTAGTTTGATCTACATTCTTAGATACAATCAACAAGGATATATTTTCAGTACTGCATGCATGTTCTCTTAATTATTTTACTATTTGAAGTCCAATATATCTTCAAATGAAACTAACATTTTACCACTTGTAGTATACCTAATGATATTTCCATATTTTTCTCACATATAATAAGTTCATGACATCTAGAGGTTTAATTTTTAGTGTCAAACATTTTACTTTTCCACTCATTTTGTAAACTAATAAGATCAAACTTCAGGATAATTGTCAATTGCACAATTTTTGCCAAACAAACAAAATGGTGAGGATCCCAAAATTGAACTATTCAGAGGCAGCCACTGCCATCATGAGAGAGCCCAAAATGTTTGTTGCACCACAGATGGAAAAAGCTATGTCATATGAAAACACTATTACAAATATAAGATACAAAAGCACAAGCTATTTGAAAGTTAATTATTTGAAAGTCAACAGATTTGTGAAAATGCTCAATCACAATCTATTTCTTGAAGAACTCATATGTCAACATAGGCTTTCATTTGCTTGTGGAGTATTTCCCACTGTGTTGAAGTATGCTTCCCCTGTGCTTTAATCTTGTTCTTCAGTGTTTCCACTGGAATCCCTGGTAGAGGGAATTAGGGATGCCACCTTTGTGCTACCTTAGCCCCATCAGGATCACTGGTTCTATTTGTCTCTTTACTCCCCATGATAAAGTCAGTGATGACTTTTACTGTGACCTTAGGCTCACCATTTGCCTGGGATATATGAAGTCATGTTGTTCAGAGTTTGGAGCTTTAGTCTTGCTCTCTTATTATTTGTCAACCTGCTGTTGGGTCCCCTAACCCTTTCCCTTTTTCTTCAGTTCTTGCAGCTGCTTTTTGAACTCTGAGCAGCATTTGTGAGGTATCTTCATGGACTCAGTAGGGTTCTATTCATGCCTGCCTTGGCTAAACTTCTCACTGAACCTCCTTCTTGGACCTCAAAATATGTCTGCTCACCCTTCCCTTTGGCTCTCTTGGATGTGACCTCTGTCCTCTTTGGCTAAGGGAGTGCTATAGGTCCCCTATTGTCTAGGTTAAATTCTATCCTGATTTGTTCAGGCCATGAACTTTTCCCAAGGTGACAGACATTTAAGAGCTTTTTAATAAAACATAGGCTATATGTAGATATTTAAGTGAAATGGTATACCTTTTACAAAAATGGATCACCACAATTTTTCTGTAATAGCCTATATATCCTAACTGGATTTAGATAAATGTAGATTTAATCCAAGGTAGGATAGTTTGCAACATGAGTATCCATGTAACCAACAGAAATCTAGCTATACAAGTAGTTGCTGTTTTGATAAGAGAACCGTCAATGATGATTGCATCCATAAAAACTAATTATTTCATATTTTGCACTTATACTCTCCTTAGGGAAAAATGGTACTTGGCAGGAAGAAGCAATGTGATTAAGAAAGCTTGGGAAGTGTAGTATAGCAGTTAGGAACAGGGACTCTGGATTCAAACTGCCTAAGTCCAAGTTTACCTAGACAATTATACTTTTGTAACTCTGGAAAAGTCACTTTAACTCTCTATTCTTGTTTCCTTATGTAAACATCGTAGGGTCTTTGCGAGTATTGAATGAGATAAAAAATGTAAATTAATTTCATGGGAGGCACAAAGTAAGTGTTCAATTAATGTTAAAAACAGCTAACATTTTCTGAGCACTTATTCTGAGCTAGATACTATTCTACGCACTTTATGTATTTTAATTCAGTTAATTCTCACAATGATCCTATTAAATTGGTACTGTTATTCGTGTATTACAGTTGAAGAACCTTAGGCACAGAGTGGTTAATTAACTTGTTTGCATGGTAGCACTGGAAATTTAACCTCTGCGTATGGTTTCTGAACCCACAGTCTTAACCTCTTCACAATACTGACTGTTGATTACTATTAACTGTCATTAATAGTAAATCCAATTTGTGGATTTCCATTTTTTGAAAAGATAAATTTCTCAATTCTTGGTCTTCAGTCTAGTTTCATTACATTTTGGGGGTTCTACATAGCTTAGTTAAAACAGCATCTTCATCATTGCATCTCACTCCTCTCTTGCCTTTCCAACTCATTGACTTCCTTCTCTTCGGTATCTACATGTATCAGATATTACACAAATCCAAATCTTGTTCGAGGAGGGTCAGTGCTACTTACCCAATGAGACTGTAAGCCACTTGACAACAGGGAACACAGGAACCAGCAGTGCTGTGCTGAGAACATATTATGGGCTCCATAATATTTTCAGATATTTGCTTACGTAACTAATGACTTCAGTTTATTTTAAATACAATGTGAGAGGTTTGAAGTCTCTTATGAATCCAGAAAGGCTATTCCAATGCATTATTTAATATATCTTCTGATGAGGTTCATAGAGATTCTAGTTTTTCCTAATTACTGCTCTGGTTAAGCAATAAAGAACAAATTGATCTTTATGTAATGGCATGAATATGAATTCAGTCATGCCTAGAATACTGTCCCAGCCCTGGCTCTTACTCTGCCCCTTAGCTGCCAATGGAACCCAGAAAGTAGATATTCCAGGAATTCTGACAATCTAAATTGTTCTAATCTCCCAGCATGTCCTGCTGGCACAATGAGGCCATACAAACTCAGGCTGTGCACTCTGATCATGCTTACTAGACTGTCTTTAATTCCCAGAAAAATCAGTTATGCATAAAGAACAACTCAGCTGAAACTGGAGCATTTTCACTAATACAGCACTTCTGGGTGACAAGCCAGAGAGGTCTGTAGAGTCTTAGCACCAGAACTGGGCACTACAGAACTTTCTCTTGCTTATCAATAGCTCAGCTGGACAGTTTTTACTTGGACTGGAAGGATGGGTCATCACGGGTGTTGAACAATGTGAATTTAATAATCTTTAAGGTACTTTAGATGATTTCTATGTGTGATGCTCTCTAGACAGTGTGGATAGGATAGAAACTTCAGGCTTTTCTTAGTTCATTTTTAGCTTTTTATCAAACCAAGGGGCAGAAGAGCAGTAGATTTTCTCTGGCAGATGTAGGAAGCATTTCTTCTAGAGGAAAATATAAATGGAAGACTATAGGCAATTTTAATTCAAGAAGGTCAGTGAAGAAATTGGAGGTGCCCCTTCTCTACTAAGCACCCTATCTCCTAAATATCACTAGTCCTATTTTGTATGTGGTAAAAGCAATGTTCAGCAATATTAAAGGTCAAGGTACATATAAATGTAAAATGATTCATTTTAAACCAAATATAGGATACCTCTGTCTACTAAAAGACAAATTATAGAACTTATTACCAAATAGCCCATAATGCTGGAGATTTTACAAAGTGGGAGGACCATTCTCCCACACCTTTTCCCAAATCAGTAGACACTATTTTATTGGGTGATAAATGTGTTGCTGGATTTTGTAAAATGTAAATTCAAGTCATTATCCCAAGAGAGAAGACATGAGGAAACAATTTCTCTACTCAAAGTTTTTAAATAACAGAAAATATTTGAGCCATTGGTAATCCTGATAGATAGGTTTCTTAGAATTATTACCCATATGATTAGATACCTAGAAGAAAAATGGTCAGAAGACTATAAACCAAGTCCTAGACTTCTATTGCCTGTGTGAAAATAGGAGTTGGTATGTTTGCTAAGACATCTGAAAATCTTCTCACATGTGAATTTAAACTGGGGAAAATATTTGTCATTTGGAGAAATCGGAATCGTATTTACCATTTGATACTAACCAAACCCAAAATCACCAGCCCAGCCTTTTAATCAAAGCTGCTCTTTCAAGACAGTAAATTAAAAGGAGTCTAAAACTTGAACATGAAGTCATTAATTTCCCAGAATAAGATCTCTTATAGACAGAGAATTTATTATCCAGGAGAATTACAAAATTGCCATATTTACATTTGTGTCTCCATTTTGGGCTTTGAGACTGGACAGTCTTGAAGAGTATCTCAAATTCACTTTCCAGCTATATGGATTTGGGAAAATTATCTTATCTCCTTAAAATTCAGTTTTTCTCATCTATAAAAGGAAGATAATGATCCAATTTACTTCTATTCCCACTCCACCAAGTGTGAGGAGTGTATGACCTAATGTCAATAAAGATCAGCATGGTATCTACTAGGTAGTAAGTATGCTATAAATACTAACCCCCTTATAATTCCTCTTCACTCCCTTACCTGTGTTAGACAGAACTCTTTCTCTTGTAAGTGGCAGAAATCAGGGCTGGGATTCAGTTGTGACGCACAGGTCCAGGGGTACTGGTTTTTTCACTATCAGCTTCTCTTCTGACTCATTAGTGTTCTGATTATTTGGTGCCCCTGTTGGATTAGTGGTTAACTATTTTGAATATTACCCCTGGCAGAAAACCCAATTCAAACTAGCCTAAGCAGACAAAGAAAATGTTTTGATTCTCCTAATAGTGCAAGGAATGAGTGAATCTACCGCCTAGCAGGGTTAGTTCCAGAGACTCAAGTGCTACCATCTGACTCCCTTCCCTCTCTCCATCTGTCAGTTTTGCCTCTCCCTGTGTTAGTGGTGAGGGTGGCCATTGGATGCCCCAAGCCCATATAATCACAACATCCAATGTAATTTGATAACTACATTGCAATGAAAGTATGTCCACTTGCTTGTATACCAATATCAAGGCAGAACTCTTAATTGCCAAGTTTGATTTATATGCTAATTCCTGTAGAGGCTGGTGGAGTGGTTGGTGGAGTATGCTAACTTACAACTCTATTAAAATTATGTGGAATTACCCACAAGTTACTAACGGGTCTTACATCATGCTGGGAAGAGAAATAAAACTAAAACAAATAAACAAAATGTATGTTCACCATTTTAGCATATTCTAGAACAGAGGAGTTATTTCTTGTAAAATGTGATTTGGACCGTCTTTAAAACCAGAGAAGACACATCAATGTGCTTTTGTGCCTTGTGATCACATGAATTTTACCCTTAGAGTGATCATATGATCTCAAGAATTTATTAGGTTAGGAGTAGAGGTCACAGTGAGTATAGTTAAAAAGTTTCTGGACATAAAGATTCAGTGGAAGTTAGGAATTCAAGATTTCACTAGTATTTGATGTGACATGTTAACTTTTCTAAAATTGTAGCAGAGAATGATAAATTGATTAGTAAATTTATGTTTATAAATATTATATTTTACAACATGGTTTTAATAGAAAAGAGATAATTAGGAGGTTGGATCATGTGCTTTATTGCAGCTTGGTTGCCCCCATCTGCAGAGAAATACACCTGCTCATGCTACATAGTTAGAGGGGCGTGCAGACTGAGGGCTGCAGGGCCAGAAGGAGACCACCCAGATGTCAGAGCATATTTATAAAGTGACCTAAAGTCCTGCTAACGCTTTGTAGTCAGAGGCAAGTCATACCAGCTCCAGTAGACAGATGACCAACAGACAGCCGAAGCATTGTAGTACACATTTCAGCCAACATAAGAGAAAAATGAGAGTTTAGGATTATTAAAAATTGTTTGGAGACTCTTTTTTTTCTCCGGGATAATTTATAAGTTTATGAGATGATGAAGTGTCCACAAGGGTGGAGAAATAGTGGATGAACATTCAGAGGGAAAAGAAGGAATGGCCTGGTATCACGAACCCACGAGTTCTCAGATCATTGCCTGTTCTTCTCAGTGCTCTAGGTAATATCTAAATGCACCATTTGAGCAGTAACCCCGAGAAAGTCTATAATGCATAAGGGTAGAAAATACATTTTAGTACATAATGTTTTCAACATAGAATAATATTCCACTTTATATTGTTCAAGAGGCAAGCTTCCTTTCCTAACTAGATAATAAACTCTTTTGAGGGCATGGACTACATTACATTTACATGCACTTCTGTGCTCCAGAGCACCCGACAATATATGATTTCTATAACAGTTTCTTAAAGAATTCCCATTAAATTAAATTACACAAATGTTATTGAAGGATTAATGCTATTGGTCAGTTGCCAACAAATAATACAGATGCCAGAAACATCATGAATGTGAATATACGAATATAATAGAGACATAATAGGAATATAATAGAGACTCTAAGAGGAAGCCATGACATGTACTTAAAAATTATTTCTTCTAGATGAGAAGCTTTTGCATAAATAACTAGGCTATTTGCTAGTAATAAGTATCACAATACTAAACAGTCATTAAATGCTACCAACACAGCTGGACTTTTGTATATGGATCTATTTTATTCCTCCAGGGGTCACTTTTATGGCACATAAAATAAGGCAGTGACAGACAACACAAATGTCATACTGATTTATTTAAACATTTTATTTAAAGAATGTATTTAAACATCTTATTTAAATAATGTATTTAAATATTTATTTAAATAATGTATTTAAACATTTATTTAAACATTTAAACATGTCGTTTAAACATTCAGAAAAAGAATGGAAACCAGAACTCTGGCTCTTAATTGGTTAATTATTACAATGTTAAACCTTAGTGAATTACAGGCAAACCTAATAATGATTTAAAGCTCCCATTTATTATACCTCTGTTTCTATTAGGAAGAACACGGCATACTCAAACCTGTCTTAGTGTAACAATGAAGAATCATATTTGGTCAGATTCCAACAGAATATAAAATATTGCTAACATTCTCCTTGCTATTAAAATACGTGCACCCTAAAGTGAGCAAAAAATGGAAACTGAATCAAGGAAGATGTAGAACGTATGAAACTATATAGCTTGGTAGAATATTAAGTTTTACACTTCACTTCTAAAGCATGTGGAAAATTGTAATCAGAATATAAGATTCAAGGAAGTTATTTTATTGTAATTTCATTGATTCGTTGATTTGTGTGTTTGGGCTTTCTGGTGCTCAAAGTAAAAGGAAAACATGGGAAAAATAATTCTAACATGTTGCAGTAGAATTGCATAATTGTGTACTGGTGCAGTTCCATGGGTTTACAGCATCCACATCATGGAAACCATAGCAACAGCAACAACCTCCTTTGTAGCACTGAAATTGCAAGTCCCTGGTGCTGTGGCTCCATTCAAACCAATGTGAGAGAATTTATTTTATTTTTTAAATAGATACATAAATCTTTTAAATAACCCGTATACTGAAGGCGGATAATCTCCCTCTTTAGGCTTTGTTCAGTGTTAATCTGTAGTGCCTGTGTTTTTGGAACTCGTCAGATGCAGACTGTGTTGTGTGCCCTTTCCACCACCTCCCCAAGTTCCTGCCATCCCTCTGGGTCCTGGATCCAGGCTATAGGCAGAGGAGCAAGGGTTGAAAATGATGTTCATGTGTGAGATCTTTCTCATCATCATCAGTAATACTAACAGTAGTCTTTCATTACTTTGTGAGCTTGCAAATCTCTCTTGGTCCTCAAACTGGCTGTAATCAAAAGAGAGTGGTTGCAAGAGAGATGGGAAGAAAGTATCTAAACAAAGGATTCCACTTAAGAAGGCCTCAAATTTTAAATTTATCTCGAGTAACCATATGCATAGAGTTTCATGAATTCTTAGTATGGGTTAATTGTTTGATCATAAATGGAATATTTCAGGGTCTCTCCTGGGGGATGCTGGTTCACTCCCAGGTTTAAGGACTTATAAAAAATATAAAGATTGTTTTTTGAAATTATATGATTTTTAGACTTTTCCCTTTGTCTGGAAAATTCACCTCCTCCAATTCTCCCTGGCCCGTCCTTCTCATTTAACCCCCTCCCACCCTAAGCACACATTCATCTTTCAATATTTGTCAAGTGCTGTCTCTTCCATGAAGCCATCATTGACTCTTGACTTTCCCCTATGCTATACTTCCATTTGTAATATCTGTTACGAGTGTATAATTAGCTTACTCTATATATCTTTCTCCCAATTAGACTGAAAGCTCCTTTAGGGTAATAATTTTGCTAAAGTCCCTGTTATGAAGTAATTAGGCCCCCAAAATTGCAAATTTTGTTAGAGATGGGTCTAGAACTGTGGTTCACAAATATCTGTTCTGAGTGTAGTGCTGGATTGAGAGGAATTACTTGGAGAGATTTTTAGAAAGACAGATTTCTGCACTCTATATTTAGATATTCTAATTTAGAAGGTTGAAGCATGTATAGATTTATGTAATTTTAAAAGCTATCTTGGCTTTTAGTCTCTTTGAAATTTTATTGGTGAAACAGATGTCCCGAAGGTTCCTGTCCTGGATATCCCACATTCAAACTCAAAATCAAATATATATTTAGCGAAAATTAAGCTGTATGGGAGGTTGGGTAATAGGTGCTACTTTGGAAATCTAATATCCCCTCATCTCCTAATCTTCCTCTTTCTCCCCTGAAATAGTTCAGAACAAGAGGATCCAGAACAGATATGGATGTGACCAACAGAGACTTAGAACTGCTGACAACGAAAATATTTTCTATTCGCTTGAAGGTATCTTTCTATTGTCTTCTGGCTTCTCTTAGTAGTAGAAAGAAGTCAGCTGTCAGTCTGTCTCTCCTTTGAGGACAACTTGTCCTTTGTTCTGGTTGCTTTAAGATTTCTCAGTGTCTGGTTTTTTAAAGTTTTACTCTCACATATCTTTGTGTATTTTATGCACACATACATGCACCCACATATTATACATTTAAAAATATATCATTTTTGAATCTGTAAACTGATTAATTCATCAATTATTAAAAACTCTTAGCCACTATCTCTTTAAATATTGCTTCTACAGTCTCTCTCTCCTCATCAGTTGGGACTCCAGTTAAATGTATTTTAGACCTCTAACTGGATTGTGTACATCACACATCATTCTTCTGTATTTTTCACCTTCTTTTCTTTTCCGTGCTTAATTGTGGATATTTTCTTTTAACCTATCTTCTAGTTCTCAAATATGTCTTCAGCTTGTCAACTCTGTTAAATCCATTCATTCATTCTTACTTTCAGTTATTAATTTCAACTTGGTTCTTTTTCAGTGCTTAATGTTACTTGCAATAGTTTTCAGTTCCTTGCTTTTCTCAAGTATGACTTTTATCTCATAAATTATCAAAGGTGGTGCTGTTTTCAGTCTGCATCTGACTGTTTTGTTATCTGAAGTCCCTGGATGTCTCCTTCTCTTGTTTCTAGATAATTTTTTCTTGTCACTAGGTATGATTTAAAGTATTTTCTGGATATAGTATTAGAAAAATATCTTGAGAAATAATTTCTAGGATGATGTGAGTTCCTTGGGTTGGGCGGCATTTTGCCTGTTTTTGCAGACCATGTGAAGGCAGTAGCAATTTCAGGACCAAGGGTTGAGAACTTACTGGTTCAACTAGATGATTAGTCAGAGTATGTCTGTACTAACATTTCAGAAAATGTTTCTCCAGAGTCCCAGTGCAGAGCAGGAACTGTTACACTGGTGTTTCTGCCTTTGGTGGGCATCAAAATCCAAACCCCACTTCCTCTGCCCAACAAAATCATCAAGATATTCAGCCTCTCAGCAACTTTCCGAAAGTTAGAAAATGGTCTCAGGGCAAAAACCCTGGGTAGTAGAGAGTATTATCCATAAAAGTTCTTCTCCCTTTCCTGTGCCCCTAAGCTCAGGACTCAGACCTATGCACCCTACATCTCTCGCCCTTCACCAGAGCCTGTCTCAGAGCTGCCATTTCTGTATGGACATTTGCCCCTGAGGCAAAAGCAGTTCACCTCTGAGGTGTAGTTCTCTTCCTGGCAATCTTTCTCGGCCTCGCCATTTTTCAGTCTCTTGTTAGGTCTCTGAACCTTTTAGAAGGTGATTTTTGTCAAGCCTTTTAGTTGTCATCACCAGGAAAATTGATCCTGTTTACCAGGACTGTCATCACTGGTTGCTTTGATGATGTGTTATTAATAACTGGTCATTTTTCATTTTATGTTGGTTCATGTTTTTTCCCCTCCTATTTGTTCTGCTTTGATTAAATTGTTACTCATTTCCTTTTTCATTTCTTTTTTTATTATTAAACTTTGCCACATATTTAAACAAAATTTTTCTTTGCATATATTACAAACAAGTTTAAAAAGACAGCAAACAGATGTGGAAAACAATTGTTCCATTTTCGTTTCTTAATTTGAGAGTGTCATTAACTTTTACATTGCATTAACTATTGTGCTCCTTTTCTCAGATGGATTATGTGGCTGACGGATTCTTTCAATGCCTGCATATCTATGAATATCCTTCTTCAACACTGACATATTCATTCTATCATGTTTGGGGTTGGGAATAAGCACTTGCTTAAATCCCAACTACTAAGCAGCTATCATAAGCATAGCAAAGTTGCAGGTGCCAGATCATAGTGATACAATCTCATTTCTTGAAAATTAATTTATAGATTTAGGTGCGTTGCAGTGGGGCTGGGAGGTAGTTGTGTGACACTTAGAGAATATAAGTTAAAGTGGCAAACAATCTAGTACTAACAGGAAGTCTGATGCCCTGTGATTATTTTTCCTTTGTAAACTACATTTTTATCCGGAAGTTTGTCAGATTTTCTTTTTGTCCTTAGAATTTAGGAATTTTATTGGGTGATGTTCTTGGTCTTTTACTCCCTGAACATGGCGTTCTCTTAGGAGTGTTGTGATTTTTCTTTGTCCATTCATTTTGTCTGGTAGTGGAAGCATCCTGGAGAATACAGAAAAGTTTTGGAAGTCTCTGTCAATCTGGATCAGTGGGATGGCTCTCTGCTTTGTAATCTCCTTGCTCTTGCTTAGTCTCAAAGATGGGGAGGAACTAGCTCACATCAGTTTAGCTCTTTCTTAGTTCCTAAAAACCAAGGAGACCATGCCTGTTTATGAGGAGCCCCTCCCTGAAGGGTAGGGTGGGGTCCATGTGTCTCCGGGATCCATAATCATCTGTTCTTCTTTCCCACTAAGTGTCTACCCTGGAGGGTAGAGAGATCCACAGTGATTCTCTTCCTGCATTCATCAGGTCTTATCTCCTGCTGGCTCCTGGGGTGAGAAGGGGATGAGTGGGAATAGAAAAGATGCAGAATGGTTGAACTATCATTCCAGAGACCTTTGCTAAAATCTCAATGATGTATTATTTTGCAAACATGGTTGAATTCAGATAACTAACATTAGGATTTTTGCATCCATGTACTTAAGTAAAATGGGGAGATGTATACTTCTACTTTCTTTATTTGGTTTTGGGATCAAAGTTTATCAGCTTATATTTGTTTTCTATTGCTGCATAACAAACTACCACAAACTTGGGGATTTAAAACAACATATACTTATTACATCACAGTTCCCATGGGTCAAGAGTCTGGCATGTTTTAGCTGGTCCTTCTGTAGCACCTCACAAACTGAAATGAAGGTGTTGGCCAGCTGCACCTTTATCTGGAGGCAAACTAGGGAAAGAGCTGCTGGCTCCCTCGAGTTGTTGGCAAGATTCAAGTTGCTGGTTGTAATATTTTCTCACTGGCTGTCGGCCTGGGAGGTTGCCCTGGTAGGCTCCTAGAGGCCACCCTCACGTCCTACCCTCATGGTCATCTCACATCATTGCGGCTTACTTCTTCAAAACCAGCAGGGGAATCTCTCTTTTGAATGTTATTTGATTAGGTCAGGCCTACCAGAGATCATCTCTCTTTGATTAACTCAAAGTCAACTGATTAGGGACTTTAATTAAATATGCAAAATTTCTTCACCGTTACCATATAATGTAACCTAATCGAGGGACTGACTGTCCTCTCATATTCACAATACCGCTCACACTCAGGGGAGGAATTATACAAGGGGGTAGGAATCTTGGGGAACTTCTCAGAATTCTGCCTCCCACAGAGCTTCATATATACCTTTATTGCCTCCTTTTTGTATTTCAGAAGCAACCTGAAATTTTATAATTTTTCTTTTTAAACAAGGTTTAGTTTAGAATTTTTTGCTTGTTTTTTTAGCTTTCAGACACATGGGATATTTTTGTTATCACTTTGTTATATTGATTTCTAATTTAACTGCATTATGATGATTTAACAATCTGTATGATGTTGACTTTAAGACATGTATTAGAGATTTCTTTGTGGCCTAATATTTGGTCATTTTAAAAGAATATTCCATACGTGTTTAAAAAGAATGAAGATTTTCTGTTGTGTCAGTATTGTGTTATGAAAAAAATAGATCTTTGCTAAATTAAGCCACTAAGTGATCAGGGTTAATTTACTATCACAGCAAAGCCTGGCCAATACGGTATAATTTGGGAGGTTTACTTACCTAGAAAAGAGTAAATTTCACCAAGTCATTTATTTGGCTTTCTTTTAATGCATCTCAGAGTATGTTCATGGATTTACTTCTCCCTGGAGAGCTACTACTAGGAATGTCTGCAAAGAAGACTCCAGTGAAGTAAAGTTTTTGAGGACTTATTTGCCTGAGACTATTGACTCATATTTAAATTACTGTTTGTCTGGATATATACAGGTAATCTCAAAATTATTCTACTTTAGCACTGTGAAAGTGTTACTCCATGATCATCTCACCATAAGTGTTACTCTTAGGTTGTATAGAAGTATTTTTTTCTTTATCTTTTTTATTTTATAATACTTTGATCAGGTATGTTCCTAAATTTTATTATACAGTGCTATGCTATGGGATATCTGTGTGGAAACACCCAAGAGGTAAGTTAGCAGGTTGGGTCTTTAATTCAGACATGACATCCAAGTAGTATATGTGAAGCTCTGAGAGTCATCGATTTTATAAGGGAAAGGGGTTATGGGAGAAGAGGGTACCAAGGACAGCTCATGGGGGCCCATCCGTTTAAAGGGTGGCTGAAGGAAACGAGTAAAGCAAGTGGAGAAAGACCACATATGGCAATAGGACAAGAAATAGGAGAACATAAAGCTATAAAAGTTAAGTGAGAGTAATTTCAGTAAGAAGGAAGATGTCAACAATGTCACATCCTGCATAGTGGATGGAAGAAATTGAATTTAGTAACTGAAATCATCGTTGACTCTTAAGAGTCATTATTGTGGAGTAATAGGGGTTAGATGCTAGATTGTAGGTTGTTAGAGAAAAAATGTACATGAGAAATTAGAAATTCTAATTAGAAATTAGAGGAATTAGTTCACTACATTCCACTTACATTTACTGAGGCATTTGCAAATATGAGCACATGCATTTGTCTATCAAGAATTTGTCAAGCACCTACTATAAGCAAATCTCAGCTCCTTTCCTGAAAGTTGACTGTGTAGATTTGAGGGTGACAGTGGTGGGGGGAGAGATGCACAGCATTCAGATAATATGAGTAATTTAAAAGAGGCAAACAATCCAGTAAAAACCAGATAAAAGGAACCTAAGGTCAATTAGGGAGGCTCCCTCGGAAGGTGTGAGATGTGAATAAGTTGTGTTTTGAAGGAAACAAGGCTTATGGAGTGAATGAGAAGTAGGAGAAGTACTCCCAGGGAGAGGGCAAACCATATTCAAAGAGGACTATGAGGACTGGTTAGTGTAGGAGTTAATGTTGCTCCTATTTTGTGGCTAGTTGATTTTAAAGCACAAAACCACTGAGTGGTGAGGAGAGTTCTTATCTTGCTGTAATTACCCCTATTCTATTTTATTCACTAAGGTTTATTTTCCTAACATTTTTCTAGCATTCTACTTTTTTTTGGTCTAATACACTAAAAACCAGTGTTGCAACTCTAGGCTAGCCACGCCACAGAAAACCCCTCAAGCTGGGCTTCTGCTGTCCAGAATGCTAACCACGAGTACTATATATGGCATAAACTTAGCAGCACAGCATGCTGGGATCTCTGGCAGGGAGGCAGGAGAGAGCAAGAACCCAAGTCCGGGGCAGGAGTGTACTAGAAGAGCAGAAGAAGTGAATTCTTATGTATGGATAACCTAGCAGCAAAAATCACTCGTACAAGGGGGCTTAGAGAAGTTTGACTCTCCGTCTGGGCCAGCGCACACTCTGGCTGTCAGATGAGGGTGTGAGGAAGGGTAGATCTGCAAGACTCATAGAAGGCGATGTCTTAGACTTAGGCAGGAAAATCCTGATTGTGAAATATGAGCAGCAGGCTCTATCCCAGGAGGACACAGTTGACAGGAATGAGGAGAGTGTTCTTCAGCCTAGTGATTGAGGACCCAGTCCTATTTGGGAACTGAATTGAGAAACCGAGACTAGGATAAAGGTTAATCTCATACAGGAAGACTAGTTAGGGATAGAGTCTGCAGCTTTGTAAGTGGAGTTCTCTTTTACCCCTAACATGATGGTCTACAGCTGAAGACAATTGCTCTTCCTGACTTACTAGTGGGAAAGGAGTGCCTGCCAGGCCATAAAGGCCTGATTCTCCATACCCTGTCATAGACTGAGTTATGCCCTCCTCCTAAAAATATGTTAAAGTTCTAACCCCCATGACCTCAGAATGTGACCTTGTTAAGAAGTGGGATCACTGCAAATGTAGTTAAGATGAGGTCACACTGGAGTATGGTGGGCATTCAACCCCATAGGACTGTGGTCCTTACAAGAAAACAGCTATGTGAAGATGTAGGCAAGCAGGGAGAATACCACGTGTTGGAAAATGCAGAAACTGGAATTACGCAGCTGGAAGCCCAGGAAACACCAAGTATTTCTAGAAAACCATCAGAAGCTAGGAACAGACAAGAAAGGATTCCCCACAGTTTTCAGAGGGAGTATGGCTCTGCTGACATTTCAGACTTCGAGCCTCCAGAACTATGGAGACAATAAATTTCTGTTTTAACCTACCCCATTTGTGATACTTTGTTATGGCAACTCTAGGAAACTAGTACACGTTGGGTCTGGAAATGAATGGAAGAAGACACAGTTTGTGGTCAGTGGACTGAGATAGGCTGGAGAACAAAAGGAGGGAGGTTTTCTTTCAAAGACCACAGCTAATAACCAAGAACTTTGCCTGCAGGCTTGTTGCCGCTTCCCTGCACTGAAGCTCTATCAAATGTTGAATTGCCCTCTGAAGGTTTTCCACCATGATAAACACTTAAAGTCAGCTCCAAAATTCACATTATGTCCTAGTAGCCAAGATGAGGCGGAGCCAAATATTTTTTACTAGTTTAGGCCTATCTCTGACCATAACACTTTCTTTTGAGTCTCTCTTAGTTGTACGTGTATTTTAAGTTAATTTTTGTACATGGTGTGAGTAAGTATTGAAGTTCAGTTTCTGCGTATGGATGCCCAAATATTACTGCTCCACCTATTGAAAAGTCTATTATTTCTTAATGAACCACCTTTACACCTTTTTGGAAATCCAGTGACATATATGGGTGGGACATTTCTACACTCTCCATTATATTCCACTGATTTATGTATCCATTCTTTGGGAAATATTACACTTTCTTGCTTACTATCACCTTATAGAAAGTCTTGAAATCAAGTACTATGAGGTCTCCAGCTTTGTTCTTTCTCAAAATTATCTCAGCTGTTCTAGATCTATTTCTCTTCCATTGTCAATTTATACAAAAAGACTTTTTTGTGTTTGGACTTGGATCGTGTACAATTATTTACAGATTAATTTGGACAGAATTGACATCGTGGCTATGTTTTGTTTTCCAACCCATGGATAGGTCACAGTCCATTGATTTAAGTCTTCCTGATTGCTCTCACCACTGTTTTGTAGTAATCAGCATAAAATCTTGCACATGAAAAATAATTCGATTTATTCCTAATTATTTCATGTTTTATGATACTACTGTAAATGGTACTGTTTTCAAATTTAATTTCTAATTCTTCATTGCTAGTATATATGAATATAATTGACTTTTTGTATATTAACTTTTAATCTACATAGCTGTGAAAATATTAGGTTTTGTAGCTTTTTCATAGATTATTCTGGAGTTTTCTTTGTAGATAGTGATACCACATGTGAATCAAAACAGTTTTATTTCTTCCTTTTCAATTATTTTATTTCTTTTCCCTGTCTTATTGCACTGGCAGGACCCCAAGTACGATGTTAAATGGGAGGGATGAGAGTAGACATACTACTTTTTTCCTGATATTAGTGGAATAGCCTTCAATCTTTCACCATTAATTATGACATTAGTTGTAGGATTTTTCAATAGATTCTCTTTATCAGAGTGAGGAAATTTCCTTATATTCCTAGTATGCTGAGAGGTGTTTTTTTAATCATAAATTGATGTTGGATTTTGCCAATTTTTTTTCTGTATCTATTGAAATGCTCATGTTGTTTTGTCTTTTAATTCATTAATATTGAGTGTTACATTAATTCTTTTTTAAGCTAACCTTGCATTTCTTAGATAAATCTCATGTGACACACTGTATAATAGTTTTGATGTTGCTGAACTTACTTTAAATACAAAGATATAGATGGTTTAAAAATAAAAGTTTAGAAAATATACACCAAAGAACCACCCTAATGCAAAAGAGCCAGAGTGCCTATATTAATATCCGATGACATAGACTTAAGAGCAAATATTACCAGGGATAAATAGGGCATTAAATAATATTGGAGAGATCGATTCATCGTGACATAGTCATGCTAAATATGTGTGCATCTAACAACAAATCTTCAAAATACATGAAGCAAAATCTGATAGAGCTGAAATAGAAATTTCAGTAGAAATTCCAGTAGAATTTCTGTAGAAATTGTAGAAAAAAATTCTACAATTATTTGAGGACTTCAACATTTGTCTCTCAGTAATTGATAGAATCGGTATTCAGAACATGAGTTTAAAAAAGAAATAATACTAATCTTCTACAAAGTCTTCAAAAAATAGGGGGGAATGGAGTACCTCCCAACTTATTAGAAGTCAGTATTACCCTAATGTAAAAGCCAGACAAATACATCATAAGAAATCAGAAATCAATATTCCTCGTGAGTATAGATGCCAAAACTCTAAGAAATGGGAACAAACTGAATTTAGCAAAACTCTGCTTTCTATCTAGCATTGGTCTTGCTTGGAAATTATTTGCCCCTTGCATTGCATTAGGAGATCTCTACAAGGTATTACCTGTAGGATTTTAGATCCTTAATGGTTTCGTACCTCTTCCAGGAGTAAAGAGTTAACTGTTTAATACTCATCTAGTTGCAATATGTCTTCGCCTGTGTGATCTGTATGTGATTGGCCTTCCTGACACACCTCCAGGTGTGTAAGGCTTTTTATTCACATACAGAAGATGCAAGAAAGGCTGTGTGCCTGTTCACCCCTTCCAGTAGCCAATAATCTCTACAGGCTTGCACCACCAAGGCTATTTTCTGTGGTCTCCTTACTTGATAGCAGTTGTTATTCTGAGCTCCCAGTGGAGCCTTCTGAGGAGGAGCTTGCATGTTATAGCAGGCTTACCTTTTGCTCTTACACTTGGTCACAGGTGAGGCAGTTTTGGGGTCCAGTTTTATTTTTGGAAAGGTTTGTCCCTTTTTGGATTTCAGGATAGTTGGTTACCTCGTGACACCAGTTCTTTGATGAACTTAAGGAAAGTTACAATTTTGTAGTTTCTCCAGATTCTCCACGTTGTCAGGTTGCGAGCACATTCTCTGCAGCTTTGTACATCCTGATTGGACATCCAAGTTTGGCTTACTGATTTTGACCTCTGTTCAAAGTTGTTCTTCTTACAGTCATAAAATCAACAAAAGCAAACTGATGTTTCCTAAACATAGGAATTGATTGTCCTCTATTGCTCTGGCCAGATCTCCATCACATATTTTCTTCCATCTTTGTCGTGCCTGTCCGGTATTCTTTCATGGCTATTCCCTTTCCTTTGTCCTTTTCATCTTTCTGTCTCTTCGTATATCCCAGCTTAGTTCTAATGATTCTAAATCATCCTCATCCTCCTAGATTTCTCTCTGTTTAACCCCAAGTTTCTCAGTCATCGCAACTCTACCCTCTGAAGTTCTTATCCTATCCAGCCTGGGCAGAAACCCCCACACTCTTATCCTCAGTCAGACAATGCTGTACCTCTTTGACATCATGGAAACTAGTAACAAGGCAATTAACATTTATTGTAATGATATTTCATTGTAATTCTTCTCCTTTTCACACATAGGTTGATAATGTCCAAATCTGTCATGATTTTAGTGTTTGATAGTTCTGTTATGTTGATTTATGTTTGGACAACACAAACCTATCTCCTGGAGTAGGAAATTGGTACAGTTTGAACATTTTGTCTCCTCACTGACAAAAAATAAGACATTTCCTATACTATTTACCTTTTAAAGAAACCACCAGCTTTAATGTAATTGATGTATATTACATAAGAGTGATAATGGTCTCATCATGGGAGTTTTATACTTTAGCAACTAGGTTTTCCATAACTTAGTCTTCCCTCTCATCTATGACCCACCAGGGAACCATATCATTATTTTATATACCAGCTTCTCCAAGTCTCAACACTTGAATAATTTCTCTGCTTTCCCAATAGGATTGCTTCACCTTCATCCATTTTATTCTTTTCTAGTTCTCCTTATTGCTTTTCTTTGATATTTTCTCTAAGTCCCAAACCCATTATATTTTCTCTCTTGAGGCTGCTTCTTTAGATTGTTTCTTACTTACTATTCAACATTCTACGAATGTGTAGAAAAGACCCTGGTCAAGTGTTTCAAAAACTTGTTTTTTTAAAAATCTAAAACAAACAAACAATACTTACATCCTGTAACAAACAAACCAAAACAAACAAAACAAACAAAACCAAGCTTACATCCTGTAACATCTGAGCAAGGTCTTTATAAAGAAGTGTTAAAATCATTATGTTGCCCATAAGCACAAGGAAATCCTGAAATTCTAAAAAAGTTAATTTAAATGAGACGTGTGGCTCTTCTCTTATAATTCCTTTTTAGCTCAGTTCTTCATTCATAGATATGACATGTGACCCTCAGATACATTTACATGGTCTTTTGATCACATTTTGGACTTCAGAAACTCGCAGACTGTATCTTGACAGAAGATGTGATTTGTTTTGCTTGTACAATATTTTACAACTTTTGCATTTGTTGTCAACATTTAAAATTGCGAAAATTTTACATAAAAATCTAGACATAGTTTTTCTTTAAAATGTATGAGGGCTGCACTATTGGGCCTGTATTATGACATGGCAAAACAATTGGCTTGGTTGCATAGCAGCTGCTCCCTTTAAATGGGACATGGACATCCAGCTTCACATAGTCTTCACAGCTCCCCACTGTCTTTGACTCTGCCTGCTCCACACAACCCTGTTACCTGGCTGGCTCCTGAAGCATTTGAAATTGTAACTATTATCTTTGAGATCTGCTTTCAGTAGAAGCACACACAATTTCAATGGCTAAAGAAACGATCAAAACAAATTATCGTATAACTTCCCTGCAGGTGCTTATAATTTAAAACAGATGAGACTGGCATTGTCTATATTCACCTATTACGTGCTCCAATCTCATATGAGCATCCCCTAAATGGTATTCTTAGATCAAACTTAAATTATCATCCAAACCAGAATATTATGAGTGTGAACAGGAACACTATCAATAATTTGTTGGGACGGGGATTGTATAACGAGACTGTCCTTGTCAAATCGTAACATAGAGTCATCCCAGTTATGCTTATGGACAGAATCCTCTTCATCAAGGAGGTTACAAAATAATCTGAAACTCCATCTTCTCATTTAAATTTCCAGCTATCTGTTGCTTCTATTCAAAATATTTATTCATTGACTTATTCTTTCAATAAATATTACATGCTAGACCTTATTCTAGGTTCTGGGGATAAGATGGGAAACGCAAGAAACAAATTCTCTACCTTTATAGAACTTACATCCTTTTCACAAATAAACAATTAAAGATGAATGCAATATCACAGGGATAAAATCTATGAATGAAAATGGAAAGAGGTAGGGGATGGAAGGCAATGTGTTGGTACTATTTTACATAGGACTGCTAAGAAAGATCTCACTGAAGAGGTGACATGGAAACAGAGCCATGAAAGAAATAAAAAAGCGACCCTTCAGATGTCTGGGGGAGGGCTTTAGAAGGCAACAGCAAGTGTGAGCACTCTGAGAGTGCTTGAGATCTTCAGAGAAGAGCTGGTAGCCCAGTGAGGCTGCCATAGAGAGACTGGGCGAATGAGTATTAGAGAATGAGGCCAAAGATGCATTGAAACCAGACAAATAAATAGAAGATTATAGGAATGGATCTTAGGCTATCTGCCATTTGAGACTGCCCCCTCTCCTGACAGAAAGTAGGAAAAAAGTATCAAGAATACTTAGATCAAAACGCTGTTGCTTTTGGATCATGCTCATGCTTTGGGCATTAGTCTTCTTCAGTCAGGTTTTCTGGGTCTGAATTCTACAGCTCATGCCTCCTCTGACCTCTCCTTATGCTCTAGGCAACTGGTTGGCTACTAGACCTCCGGCCCCTTCCTGACAACTAGTTACTATAGACAGCTCCTTGATCTCTGAAGCTAGTCCTTGACTTTCCAGTCCTTAATTGGACCCTAATCTCTGCACCATGCATACAGCTGTGTTCTGTCCCAGCTGCTTGACCTCTGGTTGAATATAATGGTTTATGACTCAGGCTTTTTAACTTTAGCTTCTTCTCCTCCTCATTATCTGCCGTTATTGATCCTTAGTTTGAAATCACAGTTCCTTACCTGATATTGGGCTCTGATCCATATACCAGAGTTTAATCTCTGGTGCCACGTACCCCTATTATGTAACTGACTTCATTACAGCAGATAATTACATTAAGTAAAGAAAATATGATGCCCAAAAGACAACTTCCAATGTTGTGCCTAAACCTGATGCCTACTGAAGTCATGCTGGTTTCTTGCCAATATAAACCAACAGCAAAAAAGATTTTTAGTTTCTCTCTCTTCATATACAAATGGATAACATAATTTAGTTCTTCATGATATGTTTTGCTCTTCATAAGAACATGTTTTAAGTCAACATCATGACTTACTCTTATGCCACAGAGAAGGGCTTCTCAACCATTCTCATATCTTGGTCATATAGGAAATAATATTTGTAGCTCACACTGAGGTAACTGGATGTGACTACATGATTGCCAGAGGGACTCAACTCCTCAGCTCATCTGTAAGCCATCCAAACCATATCAGGTGAGAGTTCTTTTGTTCAGGTAGGTGGTGGTTGTTGTTTTTCAGAGTTAGCTTGATTATGTCTAAACTTGATTTAATTACAGATATTTCTACATATATCATAATAGGAAACTGACACCCCCTGGTACACTTCACTTACATTTCTCTAACACTCAAGACCAGAAGAAGAGTAGAAAATATCATGCCACTAACATTTTAAAACTCCTTTCCACTCCTCTGAAATAAATATCTTATTCAAATGAGACTGCCATGAACAGTAATATATTTCAGAATTAGCTCATATTTCTGATCTTTGAAATATGTTATTTTTCTATCTGCCTCATTTTTCTCAAATATCTGGTCTACGCTTTTCATAATATAGTTTCATTTGAGAATCTTTTACTTTCAGTTTTATTCTTCCAAAATAAGAACATGCGTGTCATTTTTCATTTCAGCAAACACCTACTTACCACCTAAAATATGCTATGTTCTGTATTCTGGGGAGGTAAGAAGTGAAAGACATAGTCCCTTGTCCATGCTGTTCATGGTCTAGATAGGGAAACTGGCAAGGAAGTCATTGGTTATAGTATGTATGCTATTTGCAATATCAATAGTAAATAAGAAGGAATGATAAACTTTATTCAGGTGGTAGGAGATAAGGCAAGTGAGGTTCTAAGTCCACAGACTGGAAGAGGCAAAACACTGAAGTAAGCTAGCTGGAATATCTGCAAATTCTGTCTCTTCAAAAGTAATGTCAAATTCTGATTGTGCAAAGTACATCAAACTTGGCATTAATAACCCCAGATATATTCCTATTACTATCCTAGATGAAATTATTGTGCTTTTAAATTTCATTTTTTCTCCCCATAGAAGATAATTCCCAATGCAAAGTGGGCAACGTGTACATCTATGAGATGAGATGTACATGAAGAAAATGCAGATCATTTCCATTGCCCTGAATTTATCCAAAGGCATTGATGTGCTATTGTAGATGATGGAGCTCTTCCTAACAATTTTATAGAAGAAATGAAACCTATACTACTGGGACACCAACATCTTTTTACTGATTTCAGAAGCTTAGCATTAGGAGAACATCAATTACATGCCTGAACAAAAGTGTATTCAGACCTTTTACGTAGCCTCCTTTGCATTTAACTCAACTCATGTCTTTGCCCCATTGTAGGTGGCATGAGTGACTATGTTGGCAGTAATACTGCCTAACCTGAAGATGCCTAAATTAGTTTGCTGCTTTTGCCTTCTAATACTGATGATTCATCTGAATCCTTGTCTATGAGGGAATGTTAACCTATTGGCTTGTAAAATTCCAAACCAGGTCATTGTGATCTAATTTCTTCCTATCAAACAATTTAAACTATAGGTAAATGTTTTGCTTTATTTCTCTTCCAAAACTATTGTGTATGACTATAAAAGATTGGTACAAGAGATGCCATATCTAATTCTGATATAAATAATTTTATTACATATTGTAAATCTTACAATATTTGTAAAAGTTAGATTATTTTTATTCATTTTCTTAATACATTTATAAAGAATTTGTGATATTCTGAAAAATATAGGCAACTGTAACAAATTAAAAATCATTTAGGTAATGACTATAAAGGTATAATAAGACAAGAGATTCTGTGTTGAATTTTCTACTCATTATCTTTCCCTCTCTTTCTACCTGTTCTCTCAGGGTGATATCTTCCAGGACCATGATTTCAACTCAAGCCCAGAATTCTCTGTCCTTGATTTCAGGCTCCTATATTCCATTCTTTAACAGATGTCTTCACCTGGATGTCCTTAAAACATCTCAATCCCCAATTCGAGAAATATTCTCATTGTCTGTCCCATATTCGTTTATCTTCCTCTCTCCCCATATTCCCTATACCCATTCAGGTTGCCAAGTCAGAAACTTGTGAGTCATCATAGACACATTTCCTTTCCTCTCCATTTTTTCCATATCCAATAAGTTTCATATTTACGAATACTTCTTTCCTCTGTAACCTCCTTTCCATTCTTACTGCTATTACCCTGGTTCTAGTACTGACCATCTCTCTCTAGAACATTGGAATGACTCCTAACTGAAGTCTTCCACTCCAAGTTTTAGGCCACTTCATTCTCATGCTTGAAATGGCTACAGAATATCAATGTGTTTAGCAGATGGTCTGAAGTTAAGGTATAAGTTGTATTTTGAGGTAAAAGATTTTATAGATTCAGTAATTTAAAATTCAGAGAGTAAATTAGACCAACCAGCTGATGTTTCATGAAAGCAGATGGTCTAGTGAACATCAATACTTAAGAGAGATTGTCAAAACAAGAGAAGGAAAAAAATTAAGACAGTGGAAATGTTAGAATTGCAAACTTTGAATCTCATTAAAGTGTTTGATTGCAGTTTTTTACCTATTCTGGTCAATAAGTAAAGACTGTTTTTTCAATGAGCATACTCATCCAAGATTAGGTCATCTATTCTACTAGTTAGCCACTTGCTCCAAAGCACTCCAAAAATTCTTAGGGTGGAATGAAGCAGTGGACCACTTGTTCCTAGAAATCTCTTGTAATTGCCTTCCGTTATTTGTCATTTGTCCCACCTGGTAATTTAGCTTCAGAATTCATATCAGATAAACCTTCAACTGGTAAAGTGGAATGGTAAGAAGAACAGTATGGTGCCAAGTACATGTGTTCACTTGATAAGTATTTGAAAGAGGAAACATCTGTGCAATATAGTCTCAAGTCTCATGGGAAGACTTTGAAAATTATACTGCTGAAGCTGTTATAGAGAAAAACAGAAGTACAATCATTTGAAGTACTTAAGTTAGACATCTTTCTCTTTAAGATCATAAGGAGGGTTGTTAAATGTAACATCTTCCACATTACAGTCTGCAAAGGATTAGAAAAGTGAGCATTATTGTTATAGTTAATCATTTGAAACAAACTTCTGAATTCCCTTAGTATTTAAGAGCTACATGTTACCCTCTACTCTGCTGGCCATTATCACACTTAATTTGGAAAGGTAGTTAAATTGAACAGCAGCTCCTAATCAGCACTATTTCTGAAGAGCAGAACTCTTTCTCTCCTCCCTTAGATAACACATACTTTAATAAGAGAAACCAATAGGGTATGGAATGCATTGTTTTGCAAGGAACCTGATATTTCAGAAAGCAATAAGCAATGTGTTACCTGACTCTAATGCCTGTTTCACAGTAAGGTATCTAGCTACAATGAAAAGCTTATTCAAAACAATCACTTATGATATTGCTAAGCCTTTATCCCTCGACAGATAAAAGAAGAAACTATTAATGTTGTTGAAATGATATAGGGAGAAAGGCATTTCCCATCAATTTTTTTTAAAGCCAGTACCAATCTAATATAAGATCTTTGCAATATGCATGGACCTAAGCATTTAAGGAGGTCAACTAAATGTTTGTTCAGAGTTACCACAAGTCAAAAGTCTTCATATTTTACTTTACTGATTTATTCAAGTTGAAACATTTCACATGCCATGTTGATTGAACTGTTTGACTTACAGGAGTATAAACAATTTTCAAGACAGTTCAACGAACTGGACTTTACAAAGCACTCAATTTTCAAATTATTTTAATGGCAGTAACACCAATCCTATTATTAGCCTTCATACTGTGTTCAGCTGGAATGGTTTCACAACATTCTGATGAATTTCACTGGTACCAATCTACTATATTCTTCTTTAACTCTATTAATATGACTTCACTTATTAATCCAAAGGACATTCATTTGGTCATTGAAAATTATTCTCAAAAAGTACAAAAAAGTGCAAGGGCACCTCTTCAAAATAAGTTTGAAAAGCAGTTGAGTGCTGAACAGTGTCAAATACCGAGATATTTTCCTACCCAAACTGATACTTAGTTGATGTCCTCAGCTTTGGATTCCGAAGTATGACCTGGATATGTGGTTCCTTTGGATCACCAGGTGGCTCACACAGATACTGATTCCTAGTCTCCATGTTTTGCTTATGAAAGTTTGTCCTGGCTGGATTCCATATTCCAGTAGATGCCTGTAGGCTGCAGCTGGAGGATTCTCTTATTGCTTCTGGGCCTCCACTGGTCACCTCCACGATTCTTCTCTAATTTGAGAGAGCCCCCACACAATAGGCTACCTCAGAAATCCTCAGAGCCACAATTTCGTTATGCCTATCACTTTATTCAAGGGAGAAAGTGCAAGACTCCTATTGTGAAGTTTATGTTTTTAATCTTAACTGGATTTAGGATTATTTTTGTAAACAGATGAAGCAACACTAAAGTCTAAGTCAGTTACTGGTTCCGATTAATTTTTTTGTCCAGCTTGGCTAAGGATTTCCTCCTTGAAAGTACAGAATTGGAGATCTTATCAGGGTAGTTCATGTGGCATATTTTCCTTGGATAGTTGAAGGATATGCTGTTGTTAATAAGTGAACCAAATGCCCATGTTTTAGACATTCAGATACCTTTTAACTCCCTTTAACCTCTAGCAGAGTCAGAGACACTGCTTAAGATAGTAGTCTTAGAACAAGGTATTGATTGATATAGGGAGGGAAAAAGATGGTAAACCTGAGTGAGCAGCAAGATGACCAGAGATTAACACAGGAAGATGATTTATGAGTTATCTGAAGTATCAGAAGAATGGAAAGATGAGGTCTGTTTTGTGCTGGTCTCAGCCTATCAATAACCAACGTTGTGGCTCGACTGGCCTTTATGGTTCTTAGTATGATTGCAAGATGCCCTCAGCAATAGCAATGTGGAAACTTTGAAGGAAAAGGAAAGGGGTTATCACTTACAAGTCCTGGAAATTACATGGCAAACCTGGGGCCACATGGTGAGGTTGCAGACAAATAGAGAGCACAGGCTAGTGTTCTGCTTTTATTGAGGTCAAAGATGGGGGCCTAGGTTTGGGGCATGGGGTTTCCCAGGCTCACTCTTTATTGGTGAATTTAAAGCATAAGAGTGGGAATTGAAAGCACAGGAAGAGAAAAACAAGCAGCCCAAGTGGTCAGTTACCAAAATCAACCAAGATCTCTAAAACGTAAGAGCCTGGGGTGGAGGGCTGGCTCCTTATCTAGTTGTGGCTGGCAATGTGTTCTTTCAAGATAGCCATCGTTGAAGTGGATGCCTCGCTGAAGTGGATGCCTGAGCAATCAAAGCTTAAGTCAGGTACTTGCTTGTGTTACAAAAAAAAGAAAAAAGAAAGAAAGAAAAACCAACTGTGAGGGCTTACTACAAGGTCAAAGTCAAAGCCAAAATGAGAGGAGCTGAAAGTCATTGGGCAAGACTCAGGAAGAAGCAGTAAATCAGACTTAGATACAGAGGTTTCAGTGCATTTATTCAGAATCCCAGAAAGGGAGGGGTGAGTACCGTGGGTACCTCTCTTGGAGGTAAATCCTCCAGAATATATTTTGAATCTGCCTGAGAATTTTTAATTTAGTTTCAGGTTTATCAAACGGCCTTCACCTTCATTGTGAGACTGATTGTTAACGGAGGCTGACCTTGTTCTGACAGCACTCATTTTCATGGAGGTGGGATATAGGTTCTATTTCAACAGCAATTTTTGGTGTTTGGCGCCCTCCGTGTCCTATGAAATCAAGAAAGTAAATCAAGATAGCTTGTATTGTGGGGAAGTTGTCTATCCTACTCATTAGCAGTTCATAGTATGGAGACATTTTTCTTTTTGTCCAGAACTTGGCACCCAGCTTAGACTAGAACCCTGACAATTCCTCTGTTAAACATCTATTATGTGGACCTGAGATCGAGGGACCAAATTTATTACTCAGAAGTTTTCTGTAACTACTTTCCATACTTTGGACTTTGGGGAAGTTAAGTTTGCCTCAGTACTTTAATCAGTTCCGATGCAGGAACTTCAGTGGACAGCCACGGTGAGTGCTCAAAGAAAATGCCTGTAGGACAGAAAACAGGCGACTCATTGCAGGGAATATAAATGAAAGATGTGCAGGGAGCATTCTGTGCTCAATCTGTTCAGTGACAGGTGATTGGGCTATGGAGGTTCTTGTGAGAGGTGCACAGTGAGTGTCACCATGGGTTTTTCTGACATGTTAAATTTTTGGAAAATAATTGAAACAGCCACCCAAAGCATTGGTACAGCCTTAGTCTTGGTGTACAAGTGAATCATGTCAATTCTACTAAATTCAGAGTAAGAAAGTTTTTAAAAGATTAGCCTGCAAGGTAAGCAGATTTTGCTTTTAGACATATGCTCACAGGTTCTTGCAATTCTGTCCTGCTTGATATCATCTGTCTAGAAGGGACTGCTCCCTTTGAGTAAGGCTTCAAGTGGACCGTGTTTGAGAGCACAAGTCATAAAGTACAATACTGCAGAGAAACAAAAGCATATTCAAATCAAATGGGAAGAGTAATAGGAAAATAAAATGAGAAGTATAATAAAAGGAGTAGAAACATTAGAATCTGCCCCATTTTCATTTTCTCTTAGGAACCTGACATTTCATTCTCTCCTCAAAGCCTAATGGCCTTATACATATAAAACAAGAACATACCATTCCTTTTGTTTCCAGCTAATCACTTCAGAATGCCTCTCCAGGGGGCTGAAGTTATATACTCTTGGAGTCAGTTACCTGCATGCAAACATAAAGGTGAAGAATGCAGGTTTCTTCTCTCTGATATAAATAAGGGAGAGTTGGGATTTTTAATTCCTGTTCTGGGAGATTCAATAATCTAACCACAGTTTATTTGGCAAAGTTATAATTATTAAAGGATTTAAAAGCTCTTAGGGTAGAAAAGTACCAGAAACCTCTCTTGTCTCTTTTGTTATCTGGTTTCCAGGACGATCAGAACAGAGGAGGAATTAGGAAGAGACTGGAAGAGAAAATGTGATCTTGTGCATAATCATCTTTGTGAAAGTTTCAGGACATTATTGCTACAGTGTCAGGGGTTTCCCAGGCAGGACTGGCATCCCTCTGAAGTTATGCTAAGGTCTTAGAAAATCTGAGAAGCTGCAATTGCTTGGAAGGTAAGTTCTGACACCAGCAACAAAATAGTTAAATAGTAAAACAATCTAGATGTACAAATTTGACATTTTATATCCCAACTTCTATCACTGTTTGGTCAGGGGCAGGTGATATAAGAGATAATTAAAAAATAGATAGGAATGATTATAAAGCAAATAACTTTAAAAAATGCTTATACATGGGTGACTCTCCTCTTGAGAACCCTTAAGCCAGTATTTTTCCTGTTTCTGTCAAGAATCAGAGAGGATTACGAATCCCTCCCAATGAATGACAGAAAAAAAGAAAAAAGCCATATTGTAGCAAGTAGAAGAGATCCTTATATCCTGAAGTTGGTGCCTTTGTTCAAATCTGCACATTATCAAACAGAAACAGAAATAGTTAGATCTTTTAAAATAATTTATCCTTAAAAAGTCTAAACTTTACGCACTTGTAACAGAAACTAACCAGTCTTCGAGTTGACATATATTTTTTAATGCAAGGAAGTTATGAATCTGACTTGGACTTCCATGGATGCAGTGGAAGATAACTAGATACCAGAATAAGGGTAGTGGGGGGGAAAGTCATTTCTCCTACCCAGTCATATGCAGGACTCATCGATGCAGCAGTGAAGAGAGATTTGTGGTTCACTCTGAATTCCCCCACTGTGCATCTACTGTAATTGTGTTAGTGTGTGCGTGTACATGCATATGCACATCTAGAAATTTCCTTGCATTCTCTCTGTGTTCATGGTTGACTCTATCATGAGTTTAGCTTTTCTTAACTACTAACACTTGTCTTCACAACGTCCTGTTAAAACACAGTTCTTTAAGGAAATTCTTATCTGTATAATTACATTATTGAATAAAATTATTACTGAGAATCCTATTGGTCAGAATTAGTGACATACAAAATAATCATGTCTGCTTGCAAAATGATAAAACTACACATTCACAGGGCAGGTGTGACAATAGGTGAGGTAATACACAGCCCGAAAGAATTATGAAACACAAACTTATGATCCTATGGAAACCTTGACGTATAACAGAAGCCACAATTCCTTGAAGAACAGCATCATTTATAAGGTGTGAACCAAGACACGTTCTGTGTGATATCCAGTGTCGGGGTTACATTGACATTTACATTTGGAGTGGCTTTTACCAACAGGTAAGTTAGATACAGCACAGGATGATCCAGGACTCACTTTGTATTTTGAGAGCCTTAGATATAGTAGAAAATGAACTATGAATAGATCTAAAAGGGATGCTAAAATCTCTACATATTGCAACATGCTTCCTGAGGAAAGACTGAGATTGTGACCTTGAGTATTGGCCTTGCCCAGAATAGCCACTGAAGCGAAATAGTACTGAAAGTGGAGTCTTCTTGCTCCTTTTGCTCAGGTCTAAAAGCCTGAGCCAGCACCATTCATGCTGTACACTTACTTCTCAGATACCTAAACAAGAATGATAGGTCTAATTTTATTATCCCTACTCTAGCAAAATACCACCGTCATCTGTAAGGACAATATGATCAAGTCTCTTGGCTGAAGAATGCACTTCCTTAGCCATAATATCCCTAAGGCTTCTAGATAAAATGGAAATTCAAACTTTACTTTTAGAAAAAAAATCACTATGTTGCATTTCTAAAAATATGTTTTCTTCCGAAAGTGCTTTCTGTAATGCTAGAGGGAGGCATTCTAGCTGACGTTTATAGAAAGTGGCAATGGAGTCTCTTAATTGATGTACAGTCAACAGTCTGGCATTAATTCTAGTCACGGGTGAAATAAAGGCAAGGGATAAATGATCTGCAGCCCAGTGAGGAAAAACAGAGAGCAGCAGTGATGAAGGTCCATGGGTCTTTTGGTCCAGATGCAAATGCCTTCAGGGGCCAGACAGGCAATACACATTTGTAGAGCAGTGGGTGTAATAGGACATGGAATGTTAGAGACCGTGACACATCAGACACACACATCTAGGGGCTGGCACTGACTCATGAACTACCAGTTTGTGATTCTTTATTTACAATCTGGAGCAGGGGAAATTGGTCTCACTAATTGGGATTCTTTCCTTAGAGAAAGACTTGGGAACTAGAGAAATTCATATTACAAAGCTCAAAAATTCCCCTTTGGTTTTTTACCTGATGTAATTCATTAAGCAAAGTCAAAAGATCTTGTAAACGCCTTCCCAATTTTCACCAAAGCAAAGGATCATAATGCTGATGAACCCCTGAAGCCTGAGAGGTGGCCCTGCAACTCGGTAAGGAGATCCTGACATCCACTGTTAGGTCCATGTCTTCCCTTTGCTTACTTATTCTCCATATTGCACACCAGAAAAACACATTCCATAATCATTTGTAAAGAGCACGACTAATTATATAACCTTGGAGAATCGCTTTTCCTAGCTGAACCTGTTTTCTTACCAGTAAAAAAGGAATAATGATATCTTCTGCTAGCTTCCTTACAAAATTTAGATGGAGAGAAAATTAAGTGTTAGATGAAAATAGAGTTTCTAAAAGTAAAACATTTCCATATTAAAGTGACATTTACTTATAATTATGAGACTATAAATGATGATTCCTTACAATGAACTAAGTTTTAATTTTAATCAGCCTCTTATTCAACTATATACATATGCTTTAAGATTATTATCTCCTACTATGCTTTGGAAATATACCATATATGTTTTTCTACAAAAGGGTAGACATATCTATAAATACATATGTAAAAGACAAAAATATTTCTTACTCTGAATATTCTCCTGTAGATGTGAAAGTGTGTATGCACAGGCAGTCGAATCTGTCCTCCTTGATAATCACTGTTATTGAGACACCTCTGTGTGAAGCGCAGCAATGTCATCCACTACAGCAGAAGAACTCATCTCATTCCTGGCCCAGAGAACTCTTGTTAAAATGTTGTCTTGGTAAAAAATTCTATTGCTAAAATTGAGGAGGAAGATTTTCTTTAACCAAAAAAAAAATAGCAAATATTCAAACTTGATGTTTCATAAATTGTAAAATCTAAATTGAAAGAATATTTTTAGAAATAAAAGGAGTGGAATCAGGTTGATGGGGTTGTGACCTCTGCAGCAGAAAAAGGGAAACATCCTTTTCTGCTTGAAGCCAAATCAGCACAATGTACGATTTTTGTGTCACTGAGAGAATGCTTTCACTATGTGCCCAGGTGAATAACTCTTTTGGAGGGAATAGGACCATTCTGCCCTAATCAAAATATTAGAAAATAGCTGAAAATAATATCTTTCTTCACCCCCTGGAAACTTAAAGGTCAATCTTTACTCAGTTGGAAGAAGCTTTTTCTTTCCTTGGAATTGTGAGAAAAAAGTCCTTCTTGTATGATGATTCTTTGAATTGTTTTATATCCTTTGAGGCTCCAAAGAACAATAAAAGACATGTATACATAAAGCTTAACTAACTGATATCTTTCAAGAATACTTGAGAGAGCCTCAGAAAAATGCTGCTACATCCAACATGAGAAGTTATCTGGTAATCAGGGCTCACTGGGTAGGAGCTGCATTGTTAAATATCATAGATCGGAAATATCCATAATTATAGCATTTCATTCATTCATTTATTCACTCAACAAGTATCTATTGAGGATCTACTGTGTGTCAGTACTGCGCATGAATCTGCAAACAACATCCCTACTCTCTTGGATCAATCCAGGGCAAGAAGCAGGAAGTTAATAGATAGTTAACATGTCGGATAGTGATATGTGCTATGAAGAAAAATATAGTGTAATGAAATAATTAAGGAAGATGGCTGGGACTGTGGTGGAGAGTGTGCTTTCATATCAGATGATGAGGGATGATCCTCTGATAAGGTGACATTTGAGCTGAGACCTGGAAGAAATACTGGAGTGAACCAGTCATCCTGGAGGAGAGTATTCCAAGCAGAGGGAAGAGTAAGTTACACTGGTCAAAGATCTGAAGGCAAGGAGTGTGCTTTCCATATTTGAAAAAAATATAAGAAGGCTATTGCAGATGAAGTAGAGAGAAAGGACAGGCAGTAGCACTGTAACATTCAGATAGGTCATATAGTCACTTAAAGTTCAAAATAAAGACTATATCTTAGTATGAGTGAGATGGGAGACACTGCAGCATGTTAAGCAGAGGAATGACACAATTCAGTTCACATTTTGAAGTTAATGATTTGGAAGCCATGTGAAAAATATACACAAGAGTGTGAACACAGAGACTAGTAGGAGGCTCTTGCAATAATAATGGTGAGAGATGATGATGACTTGGATAGGAGGGAAATAGGTAAAGACAGTGAGAAGATAGAACTGCCTAGATTTGCTGATGCATTAGAATTGTGAAAAAAGTAGTCAAAGATGATGGCAAGGATTGGCCTAAGCAATCAGAAGAACAGAGTTGCCATTTACTAAAAAGAAGATGGATCTGAAAGTAGCTGAAAGATGGATCTAAAAAGTAGATGGATTCAGAAACTAGAGGAAATTAAGAGTTTAGTTTTGGAAATATTAACTTTAAGATGCGTTTTCCAGGGGCCAGCCTGGTAGTGTCATGGTTAAGTTCATGCGCCCCACTTTGGTGGCCCAGGGTTCGCAGGTTCGGATCCTGGGAGCAAACCTACCCACCACTCATCAAGCCATGCTGTGGCAGCATCCCACATACAAAATAGAGGAAGATTGGCACAGATGTTAGCTCAGCGACAATCTTCCTCAAGCAAAAAGAGGAAGATTGGCAACAGATGTTAGCTCAGGGACAATCTTCCTCACCAAAAAAGAAGATGCCTTCTCCGAATGTAAATTTTGAGTAGGCACTTGAGTACACAAGTTTGGAAGGCTAGAGACATAAATTAGGAGCAAATGTCCAAAGATACATAAAACTGTGAGACTTGACGAGATCACCTGGGAAATGACTGTAGAGAGAGACAAGGAGATGTCCTGGGATTAAGCCCCAGGGCACTATAATGTTTAGAGGTTGGGAACATGAGGATGATTCAGCAAAGAAGACTAAGAAGGAGTCACTTGTTAAAGGAAAACCAAGATAATTGTATCCTGGTATCCAAGCGAAAAAGGTCTTTCAAAGAAAATGAATAATCAACTGTTAACTACAGCTGATTAAGTAAAATGAAACCTGAGAACTGACCATTGGAGTTTTGCGGTGTGCAGCCCAGTGGTGACTTTGGTCCGAGAACTTTGAGGGAAGAGATTGAGAAGAAAATCTGATGGAGTAAAATCAAGAAAGAATGAGTTTCACTTCCAGCCCAAATGGGAGATTTACCATCCCACTTGAAACAAACAAAGAAGAAAAAAACAACAGATAAAATATGAGGCAATGGTTTTTAAGACACTGGCTATCAGGCAGTGCAGGACAGTGATCCCTAAGACAGTAGGAACAAATAGATTAGCCTCATAGATGCTCCAGCATACTGTCTGAGAGAGTTTCCAGGCTGCAACACCATGGGAGGGAAAACAGGGCAGAGCCTTGTATGAGAGTAACCAATTTGCCCCAGTTTGCCTGAGACTTTCCTAGTTTTAAAAGTGAAACTCTTGCATTCCACAGTCCCTTTCCACCCAAATCCTGGGATAACAGGCACAGTTAATCACTTTACCTGGAGAACTCTCAAATTGAAAGGGAGCTGAGAGTCAAGCAAACTAAAGACTTTAAGCTACACTTCATAGGAAAGACCAGAGAGGAGAGAGCAGGACAAAGAAAGAACTCCAAAAATCTGCATACGTTTGCCCTCCATTTATCAACTGAGTCTTAATTAGAATATGCATGGAGGATATTACCTGAGGCTGGGAAAAGAATTAACTGAAAGGATTAGAGGGAACAGTATGTGCCACTCCTATAGGGCCAGGAGTAGAGCTTGTTCCCATCTGTCAAATTGGAAAATATCACACTTCACAGGACGTTGGGTGAAGAAGTCAGAAGTGCCTTTCCTCAGTATTGGGGAATAATTAACTCTAGACTAAACAATGCTGTGGTTCCAACCTAACAAGTCTTAAAAGGAGAACCTGAAAAGATCAAAGTGTTCCCAATAACTTAACTGCATTCCAGATATTCAGGCACAAGAGATATGAAAAAGATGCAAATCAAACTTCTATAGATGAAAGCTGAAATGTGTGCGATGAAAAATAAATGGGATGGGTTAAAAACAGAATAGACACTTCAGAAGAAAAGATTAGTGAACTTGAAGACATAGTAAGGGAAACTATCCAAAAGGAAACACAGAAAGAAAAAAAGAATCTAAAATCTTATAAAGGATTATTCTATTAGTAGCAGAGAGCTGACCATTCAGAGTATAAGAGACAGGATAGGAAGTTGTAATAGGGAAAAATAAGATCAAAAACATTTGCCTTAGAGAGGACATGTCCATGGAGTCAAGCCCTGGATGAGAGGTTAAAATAAAATTCTTGAATACACTTGGGTGCTTCATTGTAAGAAGTGCAAAGAGTAACTCTTTATAAATTTTAATTTAATTTAATTTTATATTTTGCTTTTCACTATTTATTTAGATGTTTAAGCTCTCAGATTTTACAAGCTAGTGAATACTGACAAATTATATCTTCCACGGAACTATAGCCATACTTTCCCAGACAATAAAAATATATGGTTGAACTAACAGTAATATACAGCACCATTTTATTAATATTAAATGAATGACTGAGTATCCAAATACTAAGTTGCATGACACAAAAAGCATGTAAAATATTAGATGTTTGCTCAATTCGTTAGCAGAAACCCATTTCTTTTTTTGCAAGAGAGGTTGGGAAGAGAAGAAAAAAATCACACTTGAAACAAAAACAATAGTTGGTGAACGACTCCCAATAAGTATAGAAGAAATTATAAGAATTTCAGGAATTTGAGGATTGAAAATTATTTTAAGTATGATAACAAAGCATCTTTATCTTTTAAGAAACATTCACTAAATCGAAGGACATATTCTACATATTCTGTACAAGACAAAGGCAACATTTTATAAAAAATATTTATCCACTCCCATTTTTTTTTCAGACCCTCTCTAAGTTGCATTGCAAAGCACAAACATTAGTTATCTGTGAGCCTTTTTTGTCTGAAATCATTAAAGACGTGTGCTTCTGTACAATGTAGATTTTCAAAATGGAAGTTTTCCATAACAATACAAAGTGAGATTTACATAACAACATTAAATAATCAACATAGTATTTGGTAAAAACCCAACAAAAATCAATGGCTGTGCAAACTTCATGTGAACTGTCCAAATATGGGAGATACAAACATGAAGTGAACAGGAAAATAACCATACAGGCCTCATTTCAGTGTTTGAAGTGACTGAAGAAATAAACCACATAAGGTCTAGAATTTTCAGTCTCTAGGATTTTAGTTTTGTGTGATACTAAAAATATGCAAGTATTGTGTTGTATATATTGGCACCTAATATCCCTAAAATTTTTACGCTTTGATAAAGATTCTGGCATGAGAATAGATTTAAAGAAGACTTACAGCTCAATTCTTCATGATTTCATGATAGGTACATTCAATTGGTATAAAAGATTAGCACATTTTAAATACTGAACAATAAAAAATCTTTCATTAAGTATCCAAACAGGTTGATTGTAACCAAAACATGCATATTATAATTATGTCAAGCTTGTGACCTGGTAAAACTGCTTTTAAGTACTCCTGTGGAAGCATCATTAGACTTATTCACCAAGCCAACATATTAGGTCCTGTCTTAAGTTCCACTTCCAAGGCAATAGCATCAGGCATCCCAGTTTTATTGAATAGAACAGTTGTTTCTGTGGCCATTGGTATTTTGAACCACATCCACATTTTAGGACAATACTTATCCAAACACAAAAGTTGCTTACTGTCAAAAGCTCCGCACCTCTTTTGTCTCATGAACTGTGCTGTGTCTTCATATTTCATTCCACTTTCACTTAGTACTAGGAAGACAAGTGGGAGCTCTGCCGAGACCCACAACTCAATAGCAACCCAACAACCAAGTTTTTCACAAAACTTAATTTTTCACAAGACTTAACCAGTCATCCACAATCCAGTTGGATGGTAGTACACCATCATCAAAAGGCCAATTGTGAACATGGATACCTTCTTTCTCCACAAGGGCAGTGCTGTACTATTGTGATAACTTCTTACTTCCTAAGTTCCTCTGTGCATTTATTTAAGGTTGCATTTGTTAGATTCTATGTAATCAGAAATCTCATGTTCTTGTATGTGACTTTCACAGGGTCTGGGCAGTTTATTCGAGCCATGTTAATTTAGTTAAAAACACCCAAATTTTAAAAGTTGAGTACAGAAATGGTGTAAAGATTCTAGTCTATGTCAATATACTCCATTTGAAATTCTCAGTGCTTTGAATATGAAGCTGGAGTAATAGGAAATGAAATGAATTTCCTAACAAGAAGCAGCAATCCTTCAATCTAGTAATAAGAGGAAATAGAGAAGAAGCACACTGAGGTTTACCCCATCTAGGTCAGAACTCTTGGCAAATGCTCTGCAGATTTCAATTCAACACTCCGTATCCAGGTTAACTGCTTTTATGGGGGCTTCGTAGAGTAATAATAAATGTCTACGGTTCACTTGTCTGCACAGAGGTCATGCTGTGTCTTGCAGTAGCCTACACTGCCCTTCAGAAACTGAATAAATGTGATCCAAAAAGGAATATGTTTACTCATTGAAGAGTGTAGTTTAATCATACAGGTGGACCCTAGCTGGCAGGGATGCAGGTGGTGGCCAAGCACCAGGCTCTACCACGCAGTGAGTGGCTCCAGCAAGAGCATGGCACTAAGCTGGCCCACAGCAGTGGGAGCTAATATGCACACCGAGGCCCAAAGTTTTGGATTTTATTCAAACAAGGAAAATTTTGGAAATGAAAGAATTTGAACCCACGTTAATGAAGAAAAATGTTTTGAACTGAACCTACTTGGCCGAGAGAAGAGACTTGATGGACAGAGGCAGGATGTTTGCATGTGTTTTACAGGGAGAAGTGTGAGGATGCACATGGGGTGGGGAAGGACTGTCTGTTAGCCGTTTTCCAGAATTACTGTAGTCTCTTTTTCCAAGAGGTAGACCAGAACTTCCTGGCTGAAAACTCTACACTGACTTCCCTTACTTTCAAAATAAAAATCCAGAATTTTCACCATGCTATACATCTCATGGTCACTGCCTACCTTTCCATCTTCATCTGCCACTCGTCTATCCTCATTCACCCTATGCTCTAGCAATTCAGGTTCCTTGGCATAACTCCAAGATGCGTGCTTTCCTATTTCTGTCCATTTTTATAAAGGGCTGGTAAAAGTTAAAGCCTCAGTTCTCACTAAGGTCCAAACTCTTTCTAACACATCTAGTTTCCTTCTTGCTAGTTGGAATCTAATTATAGTATATGGCTAGCTTTAGAGGCCATCCTAAAAGTGATATACCCACTTCCTTGTACCATCAGGACAGAAAAATAGGGCAGAATATGCCTTTAACTTTGGAGCCATCTGCCTCACTTACCAACCCCCAAGAGAGAATGTCAGTTCCCATGCCACTGTGCAGCCTTTCCATTCAGGGATTATCGAGTTCCTGCTGATGACTTCTGCTCCAAAGGCTGCTTTCAGCAATGCAGAGGGCTCTAGTTGATGGAGTTCTTATTTTTAGAATTGCTGCATTCCCTCTATTCTAAAAATAGTCCTTGACAGTTCTCATCATCTAAAGGCCCCTTGGGTAAATGTACTCACACATACGTCTCTGAACTTATAGGATCTGACTAGAAAATTTTAAAATTCCAGGGATTAAAGATAAATGAGATGACTTGCATAATATTTTGAGCTTTGTGGACATAAACTGCTAATATACATCTAAGGTACTGTAGAATAATAGAAAAAAATGATAAGAGGAACTTAAAAGAACTATCCATCAAACAGGAAAGCAAGTCTCCTCGCTAGCTTTCAGTCAGGCTGGTAAGGGACAGCTGTGAATTTTGATGTTAAAGGACCCATGATCTAGGTGAGGTTTTCCTAAGCTTTTCTCTTTGTTTCTTCTATGGACTTTCTGTCCATTCCTCGGGTTCAATTAAGAAAGGAAGATGGAAAAACACTGATTTTCTTTATATGTTAGTGTCAGAGAGTTTGCTGAACCAGCAAGGAAGTCAAGGGTTATAAATAATCCTTCTCCTTTAACAACTTGTTTTCTCTCTCCTCCCGCTCCCCCTTCCTCTCTCCCCTCCTCCTGTTGTCTTCTTCTTCAAATAATGTTAAGACCCACTGGTAGAACTCAAGGGCAGCTCCTTCACTCCCACCTCATTCCAGATACTCTTTCTGCTCAATGGCAGACAGCTAAGGTGGGAAGTTTTTCAGAAATTGTTGTTCTTCCTACTGCTTCAGACTAACCTCAGAATGTCACACTTACCCTGGTTCTGTGGACTGACCCCATCCTCACTACTCTTCTCACTGCTGCTGCTGACGCTTTTCTGTCACATTCAGCATACTGAGTCTGCACAGTCCCTGCCAAAGTAGTGCCAGGCGAAATATTCTCTTGCCTCTTCCCTTTTGTCCCTGAGGGGGACAGACCAACATCACCTGCTCTCACACCATTTCAAAATGGGGCAGATACATTTTAGGAAACATGGTTCCTGCTCCATATTAGCCAGAAAGCAGACATATCCCGCTTCCCCAGGGAGAGTGTGGCCACCCTAAACCGCTCCAGAGCTACATCTCCTTTCATCTCTGCATGCCTCTGAAACACCCATCTGATGTCTGTTCTCTGTGGAGCTTTGGGGAAGTGGGTGGATAGATATGGGCTGTTTGAAGCTATTGAGGTTTGCAGATCCTAATTTTCACGATTTATAGAGATAAACTTTGGAAACTTTGTATTAGTCATGATTCATCAATCCTTTGTAACCTTGGATTTTTCTTTTGCAAAAGTCTAGCCTATGCAAAACCCCACTTCTGTATGTCTATTTCTCACTTTCCAGGATCTCAGTTCTAGTGTACTTGAAATTCAGGACACTCCTATCAGGATACTACTTGTAAATATTTTAATGTCTTTTCCATTAAAAACCTCTAAATTAATATCTCCTGGACCTGAAAACTGAGTCAGATATTAACATATCCAAATGAGGATGTCAGAAAGAAATGCAGGAAGTGTTTGCATGGAGAACTACATGCATTAAAATGTATCTATGGCTTGCATATTTCTACAAAGGTGCAACAAGGATTTACAGCATCACACCGAAACACAGTAAAGGGAAAATCTTGCAAAGTTTCAATGAGCAATATATGATAAAGTAAAAAAAATTTCATAATAATTAGCATTTCTGATTTAAGATATGTATAATGTAATTGATAGTCTCCTAACTAAATGGGTCGTTGTTACTTTTGAATTTTAGTGTGCGACAAATAAAAGGGCATTATTTGAGGTATTCATGACAATTCTGGTTGTTTACTGTTATGTAACAAATCATCCCGGGACTTAATTGTTTAAAACATCAACAATCACGTTATTATCATCTCTCATGTCTCTGAGGTTAGAACTTTGGGAGGGACTGGACGAAGCAGGCCTAATGCAGGGTGTATCATGAAGTAACAGTCAGACAATGGTTGCAGCTAGAATAGCGGAGAGTTGGAATACCCAGGAGCTGGCAAGACCCCACTCTCTTTCTCTCATCATGACAGCTCAGGGCTCCAGCATCAAAGTACTGGGGAGCAAGCAGAAATCTTTTATGACCTGGCATTGGTAGTCACATAATGTTACTTCTTCCCTGATCACACAGCTTCTAAGATTTAAAAAGAGGGAGTATAGACCCCACTTCTCAGAGGGAGGAGTGTCAGACAACATGGGGCCATATTTTCAAATATCCACATTTTGCACATTGGCCAAAAATTATTTGCATCATTCCCAGTTTCAAAATACAGTCACTCTCTCTTAATAGTCGCCACAATTTTGAGCTCATTACCCAACAGTTTCAAGCTTGAGGTCCGTCATTTCATTACAGATGAGCCCGAGTTCCCGGGTTAGTTTCCTTGGATACAACTCCACAGGTGTGGTTCCTCTCAATTTTAAGATGTGCAAAATAAAATTAAAAGATATTTGCCTCCTACACATCCACTATACAGTGGTGAGGTAGGCATAGGATAAATGCTATAGGTACAGCTATTCAAAAAGGGGGTAAATGGAAGCCACAGAGGTCACTGATGCATAGCAGTTTTGAAACCCAGCCAGACGCTTGTTTCCAGTTCTTTGATTAGGAACCAAGTCTGCTCTCTGGAACTGATTCTCTAGAGTTCTTGGTTCCATCTTGTACGATCATGGTTCTATTTTTTGAGTTATCTTTCCTTTCCCATAAAAAGGCTGTGTATGCAACTGAGTTGTTTTCTCAGACTGTCTCCTGCCTGTAGAGACTCAAAGATCCAAATGCTATTTTGCAATTTGTACCGTTTTTGTTCCATTCTGACCACACTGATGCAATTACTTTAAAAATGATATGGATTTTCTGTGTACCATTAGACAGAGATCAAACGCACAAATCTTTTTGAGATTAAACTCTTTTCTACCTTGAGTTCCCTGTAAGGTTTCTATGGGAAAACACTCCTAAGATTCTTAGGGACCTACTGTTTAATAGAGGTGGCATGGGGGTAGTGGAGGTAGTCTGCCAGGCACGGTCTTATAATATTTAGAAGTCTTTTTTGTCTGTTTGAAAGGGTCTATGTTGCACAAAGTTAAAGTTAAATTTTTCTGAGGTCTTAATAAGGAATCTTATCAACCCACTCTGGATTTTGTCTTTGCTCTGAAGCCATTTCTTAATTTGAATATTATTTTATTTATTTTCACCATCTGGAGAAACTGGGAATAAGAAATGATTTTATTTTAAAACCCAGCAAGCCCTAGATCTTTTATATTTCCTCCAAATTTTGCTTGAAAACTGAGTAATTCTTTTTTTTCGGTTCATCTGTCTATATCTATAACTTACCATACATGACTAAAAGAGCTTACACTTCTAATATTCTACCCAAAAAATCTTAGCTAGATCCATCAGATCATGAAGTGCATTTTCTATTTTCCATATTACCATAATTAAGTCTTTTGTTAAACATTCTGCTGCTAATAGTAATGAACCTCCTTTCCTCCAGCTTCGAATAACATTTTTCTGTTTCCTTTAAGCCCTCCCTCACAACCTCCTTGTGCCCTGTCCAGCTTCCATTTATAGCCTCCTCAAGTCCGCTCAGCTTCTGCTCACCACTTGTGCTCACAGCCAAGGTCAGCTGTTGTAGGTTTGTGTTACATTTACTGTCCACTTCCAAATAGCAAATTTTGTCCTGGTTCTCTGTTGCTGCATGAAAAATTAACTCAAAACTTAATGGCTTCATACAGCAATCATTTTGTTATGTTTCAGTTTCTGTGGGTCAGAAATTCCCACAGAGCGTGGCATTGCAGTTCGCCTTTGTGTTTTTCATCAGGTTTCACTTGGATGGTGACTGGAGCTGGAAAGGAAGGGGCTGGAGCAGCCAGCAGCCTTCGGGACCTCTCTCATGCTGTCTCAGGGGTTGTCTGCGTGATCTCTACATGGGCTATTTGAACTTCCTCAGGGCATGGCAACCTCAGCTCTTGCACAAATGCTCCAGTGAGCAAGGCAATAGCTTCATTTCGTTTTGTGACCTAGCTTCAGCAGTCATTTACCACCATTTCTCTTGTGGTCACAAGTTTTCCCAAATTCAAGGGGAAGGGATGTAGATAGACCCCACTTCTCAATGAACTTGGGGCTATGTTTTAAAACTGCCACAATAACTTTGGCAACTTTTAATCACACTTCTTAAATAAGGTAAGTTTCTCAACCATGAAGTCTAAGTCTCCTACAAAAATTTTTCAGGAATCCAATTCTCACCTTGGGATGAAAGGATTATAGTATTAATGTGAATAGCTGTATCATGGACTTTGAAGCACCAGATAACATGGCACTAGGGTATCTTAACCATCTCCTCTTTGGCCTGCCTGCTCTCCTAAAACAATTTGGGTCAAACTCTAATGATCCACCTTCCTTGTGCATGAATCTTCTCTCTGTTCTGCTCAGTTAGTCCTCATTTCTGACCATTGCCTATTAAAACAAGGGATATTTTAAATCAATTACACTAAATGGTATGACCTTTGAATGAGCAAACTGATGATCTGCTCTGAAGAGTTTTTCCATTACACAATTGACTTCTTTGCCCCCATAGAGGACCTGAAATTGAAAATATATCATTATATCTATCACTCAGCACAAATATCTCATTGGAGTAATGTGTTCATTTTAACAGGTGAAAGGGGACATTCTGTCTGCATAATATTAACAGGCTATAAACACGATCCTAATGACTATGAAATTCCTATGATCTTGATCTTATTTCTGCCTAAGGGAATACACAACATCCAGATGCAAGTGAAAACATTTATAAGAACACTAGGTCATCAAGAC
Source organism: Equus asinus (assembly GCF_041296235.1). Taxonomy (NCBI): domain Eukaryota; kingdom Metazoa; phylum Chordata; class Mammalia; order Perissodactyla; family Equidae; genus Equus; species Equus asinus. Next base: position 72,460,869 of record NC_091796.1, read on the forward strand.
AACAGTTTGGTGTTTTCCTCTAGTCATTTTTATTTGAAAAGCTGATCAATTTCAGGCTTTTATATGAAAACAAAGCCCTTAAGTAGCTGAAGTACAGCTCAGTCCTTAAGAACAGTCTTTAAATGACATGTCATTACATAAAAATCAGGTTATAAGTACATTGCAACTTAATTTCACTACCCATCATCCATCACAACCACCTTGGTATCACAACAGGAGCATAGAGTACGAACTTAATCTGAAGCTTCTTGCCTTGGATTTTACTTTTCTAATGAGCACACACCTTCATTTCTAGTTGATTAGCCTACTATGATTAGCCAGAACCAGATCCACCTACATATTTAATCAAGGGGTGATTAAAGTCTTCCATGACTCTTGACTCTTTTACTCTATATAAAATAAGAAAAATCTAGGATGTTAGAGTCAGAGTAATTAGCATTTTGGAATATCTTTATCTTTCTTATTCAAAAGTTACCTGACTCTAAAGTACTCTTAGCTTATACTCATCAAATTCTTCAGCCCATCAGATGCACAAGATTGTATAGTCTGGCCTCTCATCTCAGTATTTTATATTATCAAATAGAAGTCATTGACAAATCTTAGTAAGTGAAAGTAATTACATAAAGGATAAAACAAAAAGAAAAATCATTGCTATTACCAGCTTCTCTTAGCCTTATGGCCTCTTTTGTTAACCAGAGCACCACTTGGCATAGGCATTTTGAGTCTCTGCCCTAAGACAAGGTTAATTAAAGCAAGTCTGTGAAAAGAGACAAAGAGAAAATGAGGCAGGAATTTATCAGAAGTTAGGGCTTCTTCTTCTTTGACAATGTAAGAAAGGACCAATATTTGCAGACTATGATCTGATTGATTGATTTGTTCATTCATTCATTTATTTATTCAACAGATGTTATGTAGTGTAAATCATGCGCCACACAGAGAGGACCTTCTGTATGTGCTCATCTTGACTTTTAATGAGTAAGAAGATCTCATTTCTTTCATTCAGGACAGATGAGAGATCAGATAAGCTGTGGATTTTTAATGTCTTCTAGAATGTCCTGGAAGAAAAACTCAGGAAGAATGGCTATGTTTTAATGTCGGAAATCAAAACCTGAATACAATTAATTTACAGACTCAAATTTGGTATGAAAAGAAATAAGTAATCTTTCAATTGAATAATTTTTGCATTTCAAGACACCTCCATAACTTTTCATCATTCTCCTTAATTATCTTCAATATTATTTGCATGTGTTGAGGAAATTGCTCAGTGTACTTGTTTGGAAACTTTAAAATTAATTTGAGCCTTTGAAATCTTCAATTAAAGTAATAATTATTTTATTCATAGATAAAGCAAAACTCATTGACGATACACCAATTAGTATCTAAAAATGTGTACACCTGTGTCTGTTCACACACACATATGTATATTTCATTTGTGTGCAGTATACTGTTCAAAAATTTTTCATGTGAGATTTCTCTGTTGATTCTCACAAAGGAATTGACATGGATATAAAGCAAGTATGTATCCTTATTTTGGAAACTAAGGCATATCTAAGTTTGCCTGATTAGAGAGTATACCAATCAGGGTTATATCATAGAAGCAGAACTGCTATGAGTGATACAGAACAAAGGATTTCTTCTAAGGGTTGGACATTAAGAAGTTTTGGGAGCTGTCAGAGCAGCCTATATAAGCTGTTGTTTCTGTGTCTAATGTTAAGCCTCAGGTCACTATAGGTCAGCCAGATAAGCAGTCAGAAAACTGGATGTAGATGGAAGCAAGGACAAATTGGAACCTGCAACGATGGAAGGAGACACAGAATAGCAACTGGAACTTATGAAGACAAACTCATGTCTGTCTCTTACCATATCCAACCTCAATGCCATGGGTATACAGGAGAAGTTAGTGTCTCCACTGCTTAGTTGCATTTGTGCATGAGCCAAATTGCCTGGTGCCTTGCACCAACCTTCAGAGTTGCCTCATTTCCATCTTCCAAATCTTGTTAAAAACATCTCCTGTGGGCTTTGCAAACCCAGAATTATGCAGAGGAGTTCTAAAAAAACATGGTTTAGCTTGGCTAAGTTGACCTAGTACAGAACCACTGTAGAGAGATATATCTATCTCTGGGTCTTAATTCGAGTCTCCTGCTTAAGTCTTTTCCTGCTACATTTGCCAAGGCAGAATGTAGCCCAACAATAGGCCAATGCCAGCCAGGACTGGCCATAAAGGGAGCAGAGCCTGGAAGACAAACCATAAGAAAAAATATTCAATCCACTTGAGATGTGATGACTTCTATAGTGACAAGCTAAAATCAACCACCCTTACTCAACAGGGAGGAAGAAGAATCTTGTATTTTGGTTTATGCACCAGGCACATTTCATTAGAAAACTAGCCTTTGCTTTGATCCTCACTACCTTCATTATTTATGCTATTGTTTCAATAAACTACTCTCTTTAGGCATTTCTTAGTAAGTAATTATAACCATGAAAATAGTCATGATGATTAGATTAATAATCTAATTAATCATCTAATCATCTAATTAATCATCCAATTGTCATCATTTACTTTGCTTCAATGAAAGTAATTATGTCCCTGTGTTGAGCCATCAGACCCTGATGATATGAAAGTCAGTACTTGGCCAGAGAATAAAGTACTATTAAATATGCAGGGACTTTTGTCCCCTACATTTGTGATTTGGCTAGGCATTTAGCAAGACTTAGTACAGGACAAATCTAAATCGTTAGGAAACAATACATTATAAAAATTTCTTTTTCTGCTCATTTCCAAGGTACCATTTCTCCTGGGTTTTCTCCACTCTCCAATTAAGAGGAACCTGTGTCTTAGGAACCATGGGCAAGGTGTATTCCATTGCCTCCTGGCTACAGTATGTAGAGCCTGGGGGAGCTATACAAACAGCACATCCTGGGGAAAATGAGAACCAGTTAGGTAGTTCTTCTAGATGAGTTCAAGGGGCTGGAGAGTAAATGAGAATTCAAGCATACAGAAATAAGGGGAAAAAAATGATGAGGAATGAGGATACAGGTATAAATGAAAGATATTCACCACAACCCTTCAAGTAACCTTTGTTTTCAAGTGTGAACAAGGAGAGCTCCTACGCCATGAACTTTTGGAAGAACTAGGTGGGCCCATTGGGAAGAAATGAGACTGAAACCCCGGTAAGGATTACACCAAGTAGAAATGGTGGTCATTACTATACAGAGCCTAGAGTTTGGAGTTAAAAAGCGAGAGGGTCAGAATTGAATATTGTAGGGAAGGGACTGAAAAGAAGGATCGAAACCTTGGAGCTTCCTCCAGGACATGCTTAAGCTTCAGGCCTGTCCTAGAGTTACAAGCACATATAGTCCATTCTTCCCAACTGCTAGAATGCTGGGACAGGTTTGTTAAAATTATAAAGTACTTGATCAATATAGGACTGTGATCTCTCTAACATCTTTTCTACCATGTCTAGTACTACCTAACAAGAGAACAAATCAGCAAGATTGACTATTACGCAGGAAATAGTTCCTGGTCAGTATCAATAGCTCTTGTGTTTGCTGTGGAGGAGCAGAGGAGTAGCTGGGGTCAATGAATGAATGTCAGCACCTGAGCTTGTAGCTGGAATAATGTTTGCTTTTATAATAACGGCTGCTACTTTTTCTCCCCTGGAAAAAAGGGCAAGTACAAAAACTTTCACAATTTTATATCAGAACCTCTACAGAATCTCATGAGAGGATAAAACGTGGAAAATAATAAACAGTTCTAGAAAACACTTTCTTTTGAGGAAAGGAAAAATTAAATTGACTCTGGAATCACCCAAACATGCAGTGGGGATTTCATCTCATTCATCCACTGTTAGAATTCAGACTTGCCTGAACCAGCAGGTGGACTGACAAGGTCCATTCGCTCGGAGACTGAAAAACTAGGGGAAATCATCCCAAGGGAAGAGAGATGAGCTGACCCAGGTTCAGCTCCTTACCTGACGGGGAGGCAGTGACAGGTTCAGTGTGATGGATATTACTTGAATTTCCTAGTTTTCTTCATATCCCTTGACTAGTTTCTAGGGAGAGAAGAAGCCATAATTAAAAGTTTTAAAAGCCATTTTACTAAACTCTATAACATTGTAGGACCCCTTTGTCTCAATGTAACACCGAAGGGTTTGCGAGGCTTGCCTCCCTCCTGGGTCACAGACCCTCCTGAAGATTTCGCATCTTGTGCTTTTCACTTTTTCGGTAACAGAACCAGGCAGAGGGTGACGTCCTCAGGAGCCATGGAAAGGTCTGCTAGGAGCAAACTTATTTGTGCTGAGAAACTCTCCCTGGAGATACCTAGAAATACGGGGTTTTGATTTTGAGGAGGGGGGAATCTTTTCAAAAGGCCTGGGTATCTTCGTGAGAAAGTTCGAGCAAGTCTCAACTAAATTTGAGTTGTTACTACCCGTGTGACTCTGCCTGCTCAGGTGTTAACAAGGCATGGGGGATTTGGGTTATAAAAATAATTGGGAACTGTACTAGTTTTATAGGGCTGCCATAACAAATTACTATAAACGAGGTAGCTTAAAACAACAGAAATGTATTCCTTCACGGTTCTGGAGGCCAGAAGTCTAAAATGAAGGTGTCAGTAGGGTTGGTTCCTTTTCGAGGCTCTAAGGAAGAATCTGTTCCAGACCATTACCCCAGTTTCTTGCGCTGCCAGCAATCCTTGGCGTTCTTTGTCTTGCAGAGGCATCAGTCCAGTCTCTGCCTCGGTCTCCGCAGGTGTTCTCCCTGTGTAAATCTTTGTGTGTCCTCTCCTGCTGTTATAAGGACACTAGCCATTGGATTTAGGGCCCACCCTAATACAGCATGACCTCATCGTGTCTAACTACATTTGCAAACACCCTGTTTCCAAAGAAGGTTGAATTTGAAGTCAGTCATCTGTGCAATATGGATAATGACTTGTATGTTCCGTCAGAATGTGAATACATTTAAACTCCTAACTGGGGCAGCAACCCCCAGGCCTCAGAGGGTGGAGATGTCTGCGTCAAATCACAGCTGAAACAAAAACCAGCAAAAGGCATCTTCATACTTGATCTACAAGGTAGGTTTATTGTAGGAAATTCTACTTTTAGTTAATTATTTCAACTGACATTCTCCTTGGCGCCCATTCTGAAATCCAGAATTCCGTTTACATGGAATTCCATTCTTAGTGTGCTTGATTTAGGATGACTCCTGTTAAGTCAACTCATTAAAAAATGAAAAAATAAGGGTCATATCAGACTTCAGAAGAAAGATCCAGAAAAACTGCCTGAATCAAGGGTTTAGAAGAACAATGGCTAGTGAATGTCAAACACGACAAGATCAGATCAAAGAGAACAGGGCGTCTGAAATTCTAAAACCTCAGTTGGCGTGGTTTTCCTTTCATCCAATCTGAGGATGAAAAGGAGAAATCTATACAAAAGCAATTTATACTTCCAATGCTTAAAATCATCTTACTCTCTCTAGCTCTAAAGGAAATGGCAAGAGACCAAAGCCATCTTTGCTAGCAGTCCCATTTGAAGTCTGAATAATCTGCTCTGTTTCCATCTCCTTGAGTTACTTTGTTTCATTCTCATCTATGCTTCAGACCGTTTTCTATCAATTTCCTTTTGCATAATTGATCAGGAACTAAAATTATCTAGATTTGTTATTGGCAAAGGAGATATTTCTAACTTTGTATAAGTATGCCCTTAACATTTTTTTCTCTAGCACAGCCTCATAAATCCTTCTGTTAACATAAAAACTATACGACAAAGGAAAAAAACCTTTAAATGAATGACAACTGATGAGGTCATTTGGGTACCATAAATGTGCATTTTTGCTTTTTTCAAACATGGTCATCGCTTTGCTTTACAGATAGTGCAAAGATTTCATCTCCCATAATTGACTGAGTTTTTTAAAGCCGAGAATTGTGCCTTATTCATATTTGGGGTTTTGGCATTACGCCTAACGTAGAATAGTACTCAATGAGTGTGGAAAATAAGTTGAAAATCATGATAAGACCATGTATTATTTTCACAAACAGGATATGTCCTGATTTTTGTCCCAAAGGAGAAAGTTTGGGCTATTTTTTTAGGCCTCTTCAGGAGTACAATAGTGGAAGATAAGCTCTGAGGAAGATTTTTTTCGCTTTTTGTCTGAGGCCCTGTTTGGTAGTGACCTAGTCATGCCTAGATTTAGTTAAAAGCATCTCACATCAGATAGGTTTACCCTTTAGGTGAGAGTTCAAGAGTTCTATTCTACGAAGTTAAAGAAAGCTCCCAGAGTAAATTTAGGTTTTATATTCCATCATTCTAATTCTAGTTAGAGACTTGAAGTGACTGTAAATATAGTTTATTATGTTATTTCTACTGCATATTAGCTTGTATTATTGCCATAGTTATTATACATTTAAGTGCAACTTGAAAAAAACCTGGCTGCTTGCAATCATTTAAAGAATTATCATCAGTTGACTATTTTATCACTAGTTTGAAAACAGATTGATAAGAATCTGGATTTGCTGCATAGGAAAGAAACCTTATGCCAGTAATTTCCTTCAGTAGCTACTTTCATGCCTGAAACCTAGAATACACTACTTAACTCATTTTCTGGCATTCAAAACAAAAGAAATAAGAATTGGAAAAAATCCTATAAACAGTGTTCTTCTATTACTGACAAGAAAAAACTCTGGCTTTATTCGTGCTGATAACTGAAGTCACCAGGGGGAGAAATTGAAGCTCCTGGCGTGGGGTGAGGGGTGGGGTGGGAGCGGGACGTCAGTTGTAAGACTTAGTGAAGCCTGGTGTTCATATCCTCCTCTCACAGCTCCAGCACTTTCTGCAGCAAAGTCCTTGGCTGTGGGCCAGGCTAAAATCTAGATGTGAAATTTAGATACTTCTAAGGAACAATGCTCTATCTTAAAGTTTACTTTCAAATATTAAAAAATAAACTATTATATTTAAGAATGCTCTAGAATTTGCAATATTCTTGAAGATCCTTGAGGTGATAGCATTTTAAGCCCATAGCACACTGCATTGATTGCCACTGCAAGTTCACATTTAGATAAATTTGTATATTACAAAATTGATTCTCCCAAAAGCAAAATAATAATAATAGTGGCTACACTCATGATCTAATTTTTATTACTCATGATCTGTCAGATGATTGTGGTTCAGCAAGTTAACTCTAATGTAGCAATTATAAGAGGTTATAGCAGTTTCCATTACAATTATTATCAGTGTTGTAATGTTAGCAGTGTTATAATGGTTCAAGTTAAGCTTATCTTTATAAAAACTGCATGTTTCATAAGAACAAAGAGTTGAGTAAAACTGTCATTTCTAATGGGAATATGATGGAAAGTTGAATTTCAGTATCATCTAATGCAGTATTATTACCATTAATGAGCTCCAGTTCTATGTAAGAACAAAAAAAATAGAAAACTTAGCAAACAAAAAACCTTCAGGGACACCCCACACTTGTCTTCAACTTGCTAGTAGCACAGTCAGAGGGTACAATTGTGCTCCAGGTACCACGTTTTGATAGTTATTTCAAATATTTACTCACAATTCAGTTTTTGATTTGAACTAGAGGAAAATGTATATAACCAGAACAGCTAAAAGTAATGTCAAGAAATAGATCAGTCCTTGAAATATTATGCTATAGCCTTCACAGTATGCTATTTTGTCTTAAGTAACATTTGGCCAATGAATCTTCAAAGTACTGAAGTACTTTTTTCTAAGGTACAAAGTGCTAAAAATATCTGCTAAATTGTATCTAGGGGAGAAGTTGAAACTCTGGTTATCACAATATATATTTATGATGATTGGAAGCTTAAAAAAAAACCTGCTTAAGAATCTATGAGCTAAAGTGTCCTTCAGGAGAACATCTAGCCCATCCCGAAGCAGGAGATAGCATTGCAGCTAAATACCCACCCTGTCTGAGAAAGTAGAGATTTCAATACATTCTTTATTATCCCACAGAAGTACTCAACTGCTTTTAGACCTAGGAAATACCTTCATGTAATCAAGACACTGTAGGCTGAAGTAAAAGTCCTTTTGTTTTTCCATTGTTATTCAGTATAATAAAGAGAGGATTTTCACATAGAGAGGCAGTGAGCAGTATACGGTCCTTCTATTTCCAAATGAAAATAAACACACGAAGTATATTTGAAAGGGGCTCTAGAGGAAGCAGCTCCTGAGCCCAGGGCTCTTCAGTCTTTTGTTGGACCAATGTATCTTCCATGTCCAGTTAGTTTTTGTCTTCCAAACTTTGACAGCACTTTCATCCTCATTAGCAACAGAACTGCCAGGTTGGGTGAACCAGTTCAGGATAGGACTATCTTCACACAAATCTGAGAGGTAAATGTTTGTCTCTCTCAGCATGTATCCTTTTTAATATGTTCACATTTTCTTCCTAGACCACTTTTTGAGGGAATGACATTAATATCTACTTTTTCTATGGTCAAAACTAGAACCATTTTCTTCTTTTCCCCTAAACTTAGCGTAACAAGTTTAAACAAGAACTTCCAACCTATTGTCTTAACATTTTTAAATTTTTTATTTCAAAATTTAATACAGTTTTTTTCCTTTAGAAGTAAAATTTATATACAATTAAATGCACATATCTTAAGTGTACAAATCTAGGAGTTTTGGAAAAAACATACAGCTGGGTAATTCGTACCCATGTCAAAATATAGAACATTTCCATTACCTCAGAAAATTCTCTCATGCTCTTCCATCTAATTTTTCCCCTCCAAAAGCAACTACTTTCCTGATTTATTTTGCCTGTCCTAGGGTTTCATATAAATGGAATCACATAGCATGTAGACTTTAGATTGGCTTATTTCCTTTCGCATAATGTTTATGAGATTCTTGCATGTTGCTGTGTGTATTTTTGTATTATTGTTGTTGAGAAGTAGTCCATTATTTGATTATACATAATTTTATTATTTTACTGTTGATGAATATTTACATGGTTTCCAGTTTTATTGCTACTGTAAATAAAGCTTCTGGAACATTCTTGTACAAGTATCTATATGGACATGTTTTTATTTCTCTTGGGTAAATGCCTAGGAGTGAAAATGTTGGATCACAGAGTAGGTGTATATTTAACTTTATAAGAAACTTCCAAACTGTTTTATAAATTTCTTTTACCATTTTACTCTCCCGCTAATAATACATGAGTTTCAGTTGTTGTCCAAACTTATCAAACTTTGGTACTGACAGCCTTTTTAATCTTAGCCATTCTAGTGGTTTTTATTAAATTTGTATTTTTGTATTGTTATAACATTGGTTTATAACATTATACAAATTTTGGGTGTACGTCATTATATTTCAATTTCTGTGTAGACTGCATTATGTTCACCACCCAAAGACTAATTACAATCCATCATCACACACATGTGTCTAATCACCTCTTTTGCCCTCCTCCCCTCTCCCACTTTCCCCTCTGGTAACTACCAATCCAATCTCTGTCTCATTTGTGTTTGTTTCTTATTATTTTTATCTTCCATTTATGAGTGGGATCATATGGTATTTGACTTTCTCCCTCTGGCTTATTTCACTTAGCTTAATACCCTGAAGGTCCATCCATCTTGTCACAAATGGCCAGATTTTATCACTTTTTATGGCTGAGTAGTATTCCATTGTGTATATATACCACATCTTCTTTATCTATTTGTCCCTTGATGGGCAGCTAGGTTCCTTCCAAGTCTTGGCTATTGTGAATAATGCTGCAATGAACATAGGGGTGTATACATCTTTACACATTCATGTTTTCATCTTCTCTGGATAAATACCCAGCATTGGAGTACCTGGATCATATGGTAGTTCTATTTTTAATTTTTTGAGGAAACTCCATGTTGTTTTCCATAGTCGCTGCTCCAGTTTGCACTCCCACCAGCAGTGTGTGAGAGTTCCCTTTTCTCTGTATCTTCTCCAACAGCTGTTATTTCCTGTCTTGTTAATTATAGCCATTCTGACAGCTGTGAGGTGATATCTCATTGTAGGTTTGATTTTCGATTCTCTGATAATTGGTGATGTGAACATTTTTTCATGTACCTCTTGGCCATCTGTAGATCTTTTTTGGAGAAATATCTGTTCAGATCTTTTCCCCATTTTTTAATTGAGTTGTTAATTTTTTGTCATTGTTGAGATATATGAGTTCTTTATATATTTTGGATATTAAACCCTTGTCAGATATATAGTTTGCAAAGATCTTCTCCCAATTTTTTGGTTGTCTTTTCATTTTATTGATGGTTTTCTGCTCTGCAGAAGCTTTTTAGTTTGATGTAGTCCCATTTGTTATTTTTCCTATTGTTTCCCTTGCCCAGTCAGACATGGTACTTGAAAATATGCTGCTAAGACCGATGTCAAAGAGCATGCTGTCTATGTTTTCTTCTAGAAGTTTCATGGTTTCAGGTCTTACGTTCAAGTCTTTAATCAATTTTGAGTTAATTTTTGTGTGTGTATGGTATAAGAAAATTGTCTGTTTTCATTCTTTTGTATGTGGCTGTCCAGTTTTCCCAGCACCATTTATTGAAGAAACTTTCCTTTCTCCATTGTATGTTCTTGGCTACCTTGTTGAAAATTAATTGTCCATAGATGTGTGGGTTTATTTCTGGGCTCTTGAGTCCATTCTATTGATCTGTGTGTCCGTTTTTGTGCCAGTACCATGCTGTTTTGGTTACTACAGCTTTGTAGTACACTTTGAAGTCAGGGAGTGTGATACCTCCAGCTTTGTTCTTTTTTCTAAAGATTTCTTTGGCTATTAGGTGTCTTTTGTGGTTCCATATAAATTTTAGGATGGTTTACTCTCTTTCTGTGAAAAGCGTCATTGACACTTTGATAGGGATTGCATTGAATCGGTAGATTGCTTTGGGAAGTAAGGAATTTTAACTATGCTAATTCTTCCAATCCAAGAGCACGGAATATCTTTCCATTTCTTTGTGTCTTCTATTTCTTTCTACAATGTTTTCCAGTTTTCAGCGTACAGGACTTTCACCTCTGGTTAAATTTATTCCTAGGTATTTTATTTTTTTGTTATTGCAATTGTAAATGGGATTGTATTCTTAATTTCTCTTTCTGCACTTTGTTGTTAGTGTATAAAAATGCAACTGATTTTGTATTTTGATCTAGTATCCTGCAACTTTACCATATTCATTTATTATTTCTAAAAGGTTTTTGATGGCTTCTTTAGGGCTTTCTGTATATACAATCATGTCATCTACATCTAGTGACAGTTTCACTTCTTCCCTTCGAATTTGGCCCCCTTTTATTTATTTTTCTTGCCTGATTGCTCTGGATAGGACTTCCAACACTATGTTAAATAAGAGTGGTGAAAGTGGGCATCATTGTTTGGTTCCTGTTCTTAGAGGGATAGCTTTCAGTTTATCTTCATTGAGAATGATGCTAGCCTCAGGTTTTTCATATATGGCCTTTATTATGTTGAGGTATTTTTCCTTCTACACTCATTTTATTCAGTGTTTCTATAATAAATGGATGCTGTATCTTGTCAAATGCTTTCTCTGCATCTATTGAGATAATCATGTGATTTTTATTCTTCATTTTGTTAATGTGGTGAATCACGTTGATTGATTTGCAAATGTTGAACCCTCCTTACATCCCTGGAATAAATCCCACTTGATCAAGTTGTATGATCTTTTTAATGTACTGTTGTATTTGATTTGCTAGTATTTTTTGATGATTTTTGCATCCATGTTCATCAGTGATATTGGCCTGTAATTTCCTGTTTTTGTGTTGTCTTTGAGTGGTTTTGGTATCAGGGTAATGTTGGCTTTGTAGATTGAGTTAGGAAGTTTCCCTCCTCTTCAATTTTCTGGAAGAGTTTGAGAAGTATTGGTACTAAGTCTTCTTTGAGTGTTTAGTAAAATTCACCAAGGAAGCTGTCTGGTCCTGGACTCTTATTTTTTTGGAGTTTTTTGATGACTGTTTTGATGTCCTTACTGGTGATTGGTCTATTCAGGTGTCTATTTCTTCTTGATTCAGTTTTGGAAGGTTGTATGATTCTAAGAATTTGTCCATTTCTTCTAGATTGTCCAATTGTCTAATGCTGATTTTTGGCTTTGTTTGTTTGTTTTTCCAGTTCCTTTAGGTACACTGTTAGGTTGTTTATTTGAGATTTTTCTTGTTGGTTGGGCTGGGCCTGTATTGCTATAAACTTCCCTCATAGAATCGCTTTTGCTGCATCCCATAAATTTTGGCAAGTCATATTTTCATTTTAATGTGTTTCCAGGTATTTTTTTATTTCTCCTTTGATTTCTTCATTGACCCAAATGTTGTTCAGCAGCATTTTGTTTAATTTCCACATATTGGTGGCTTTTCCAATTTTATTCCTGTAGGGAAGACTCCAATTCTGAATGCCAACTGGCACAGTGAAAAAAAGCTTCAAGTAAAGCCTTCCTTCTAGCCTTAGACTTGCAAAAGGGGGCCCAAAAAGAATAAACTTATTGGCAGTACTCACTCTATTCCAGTCCAACAGCATTAGAAAAGCTTTACCCCCACCTTCTATGGTTTCAGAAGGGCCAGGTAGGAAATTGATCCTTTATTCCAACTGCTGCCTAGCAGAAGCAAGCAGCACTCTGGTTCCCCTGCCAGTTGTTGTTGGTGAGCCAAGCAAGAAAGCTGATGTTACATCCTTGCTTGCCTCAAGGGGACTATGTTCCAATTCCCCTACAAGGGTAGTGTCAGTGGAGTTCAGCAACTGAATTTCTACTCCCACCCAGCAACAGCAGACTTAATACAGCAGTATGAGGCGGGATGAAGTGCCATCAGGCTTCATTATCCCACCTTCTTGGGGCCCAGGAGGGTAACTAAGGTTCTATCCTACTCATCATTAGTAAAATAGAAGACGGTGTGGGAGGCAGGGCTAGTTGACACTCTGTTTCCCACTTTCCTCCTCTGATATCTTTGGACAAGGAGTTGAATATACGTACCTAGTTAGAACTAATGCTACTAATAAAAGAAAATAAAAGATAGAATCTATAGTCTCACAATATAATATCCAAGATATCTAGGAGACAGTAAAGAGAAAATGTATCTTTCATACCAAGAACCAGGAGATGAATCAGTTGTTGGAATTATCTGACAAGTTTTTAAAACAGCCATCATTAAAGTGCTTCAAGAAGAAATTACAAATTTTTCTGAAACAAATTAAAAATAGAAAATCTCAGCCAAGTAATAGAAACTATAAAAAAGAACCAAATATAAATTATAGAACTGAAAAAGATAATTATCAAAATTTTCAAACTTGGTAAATAGTAAAATGGGAATAACAGAGGATAGAATCAGTGAACTTGGGCATAGATCAATAGAATGTATCTAATTTGAACAACAGAGAGAAAACAGATTTAAAAAGATGAACAGAGTCTCAGGGACCTTTGGAACAATAACAAAAGAGTTAATGATTGTGTCATCAGAGTCTCAGAAGAGAGAAAGAGGAAGAGAGTTGAACTAAAAACTCGTTTAAAGAAATAATGACTGAAAACTTCCCAAATTTGGCAAAAGACATAAACCTGCAGATTCAATAAGCTGAGCTCGCCTCAAATAGGATAAACTCAAAGAATTCACACCAAAGTACATCATTGTTAAATTTCAAAGAGCTAAAGACCAAAAAAGGCAACCAGCTAGAAAAAAAAAAAGAAAAAAAAATTATTTACAGGGGAACACCAATTTGAGTGGCAGATTTCTTATCTGAAACCATAGAGACCAAAAGTAAGTGACACATTTTTTTAAATTACTGAAAGAGAAAGAACTGCCAATGGCATGTTTTGTGTCCAGGGAAAAATCCTTCAGGAAGGGAAAACAGGTATTTTCAGATGAATCCATTACCCCAGTATAATCATGGTATAAAAATTAGACAAATCTCAATTGGGGACGTTCTGCAAAAGACCTATCCAGTACTCCTCAAAATTATCAAGGTTGTCAAAAACAAGGATAGTCTGAGAAACTATCACAGACAAGAGGAACCTCACAAGACATGTGATGACTAAATGTAATGTGGAAACCTCAACTGGATCCTGTAACGGAAAAGGACTTTAAGAAAGACTGAAGAAATATGGGTAAAATATAAACTTTAGTCGATATATCAATATCAATTCATTCATCATGATGAATATACCATAGTAAAGTAAGGCGTTAACAGCAGAGGCTAGGTGTGGGGTATATGAGAACTCTGAATTCTCTTTGTAACTTTTCTTTAAATCTAAAACTATTATAAAGTAAGAAGTTTACTTTTAAAAGATCCTCTTAAAATATAAAGAAGTCTTACCACTGAATATTAAGATGGCAATCCAATACAAATGGGCAACATGTTTGAATACACCCTCAGAAAACAAGTTCAGATGGCAAATAAGTACACGAAAAGATTAACATCATTAACTATTAGGGAAATGCAAATTAAAACTATAATGAAATACCGCTAGACACTCACTAGATTGGCTGTAGTCAAAAAGGCTGACAATGCCAAGAGTTGACAAGAATGTTGAACAAATGTTGCTGGAAATGCAAAATGGTACAGCTGCTCTGCAAAAACAGGTTGGCAATTTCTCATGAAGTGAAATACACATTTATCATATGATCCAGGGATCCCATGTCTCGATATTTTCCCAAGAGCAATGAAAACATAGCTCAATCAAAATAATTGTGCAAAAATTTTTGAAGCCAATTTATTCATAAATCTTAAATTGTAAAGATCCCTAATATCTGATAATTGGCAAATGTAAGAACAAAGTTTGGTATATGCATACCATAGAATACTACTTAGCAATCATGATGCCTTTGCAATGTGCCATCTTGGCTGTCCTGTAGTAAATTTTCCAGAATTTCCTTTTCATCTATGTTTCTGGTTAGCATGTGCTACTTCTATTGTTATTATTTTCCATCTGTATATACTCTTGGATAAAGTGTCTTTTCAAGACTTTTTCCCATTTGTTAGTTGAGTTGTTTGTTTTCATACTGTTAAGATATAAGAGTTCCTTATAGGTTCTTTATTCTGAATACAAATGTTTTGTTGGATATGTGATTTGCAAATATTTTTCCCAGCTTGCAGTTTGTGATTTTATTGTTTTAGCCGTGTATTTCACCATGTGCTCACTGAAAAATTTTTAATTGTGATGAAGTTCACTTTGGAAATTTTTTTCTTATATGGACAGTTCTTTTGAAATCATGTCTAGGAATCTTTAGCTTAAATCCTAGTAATGAAGATTTTCTCATACTTTTTTGTTTTATTAAAGTTTTGTGTTTTACATTTAGTTCTATGATTCATTTTGAGGTGTTCTTTTATCTTTTTTGTATAATGAATGAGGTTTGAGTCAAGATTGGTTTTTATTGCATACTGATGTCAAATTATCCCAGAACCATTTGTTGAAAAGATGATCTATTCTCTATGGAATTCCCTTTGCACCATTGTCAAATGAACCAAATTCTTCTGAATTGTGCACTTTAAAAGTGTTCGAGTGATGAGCTTTGTGTATATTTTGCCACAATAAAATATCAATTGGCCACATTTGTGAGGATCTATTTATGGATTCTATGTTCAAGAAAACATCTGTCTGTTCCATTGATGTCTCTGTCTGCTCCTTCAACAGTACCACACTGTTTTGACTGTTTAGCTTTCTATAAGTGTTCAAATTGGGTAATGTGATTCATTCACCTTTATTTTTCCTCTTCAAAATTATTTTGGCTCTTCTACTTTTTTACCTTTCCCTATAAATTTTAGAATCAGTTGTCTAGTATACACCTACAAAAATTCCTGTTGGGATAGTGATTTGTAGTATTATGCATAGAGAACCTGCACATTTTGTTAAATTTAGACTTAAATATTTCAATTTTTGGTGCTATTGTGAGGATATTTTTTAAAATTTCAGTTTCCAATTGTTCATTGCTAGTATATGGTAATATGATTGATATTTGTGTGTTGACCTTGTGCCTTGCAAACTTCCTAAACTCATTTATTAGTTCTAGGAACTTTTTGGTAGAGTCCACAGGTATTTTCACTTAGTTAATCATGTAATCTGTGAATAGGGAAATGGAAGAAAATATTTGCAAACGTATCTGATAAGGGATTAATACCCAGAATATATAAAGAACTTCTATAACTCAGTAACCACTAAAAAATTGACTCAAAAAATGCATAAAGGACTTGAGTAGACATTTCTCTAGAGAATATATGCAAATGACCAATGAGCACATGGAAATATCTCAACATCATTAGCCATCAGGTAAATTAAAATTAAAATCATGGTGAGATACCGCTTCTTCACAACTGTTAGGATGGTTATTACAAAAAACAGAAAAATGACAAATGTTGGTGAGGATGTTGGAGAAATTGGAACCCTTGTGCATTGTTGGTGGGAATGTAAGATGGAGCTACTGTACAAAAGTGTTTGGTGGTTCCTCATAAAGCTAAACATAGAATTACTACATGATACAGCAATTCCACTTCTCATTGTATACCTAAAAGCATTATTAAAACAGATATATATTGATGTTCATAGCAAAGTTAGTCACAATAACCAGTATATATATGTATTTATATTTATATATATACATAAAAAATGAGATTTTATTCAGTCTTAAAAGGAATGAAATTCTAAATTTTTTTCTTAATTTCCTTTTTGGATTGTTCATTGTTAGTGTATAGAAATGCAACCGATTTTTGTTTGTCGATTTTATATCTTACAACTTTTCTGAATTTGTTTAATAGCTATACATTTTTTTGTGGAATATTTGGGGTTTCTACATGTAAAATTACATCACCTATCAACAGAAATTATCTTACTTCTTCCTTTCACATTTGAATGCTTTTCCTTCTTTTACTTGCCTAATTACTCTCTAGAACTTCCGATAGAATGTTGAATAGCAAAGAAGACATATTTGACACTAATGATAATGATAAAGTTATGTATGTCAGGCATTAAGAGAAGTACTTCATCTACATGTTCCTATTTAGTTCTCATTACAATACTAAGAGATAGATATTCTCATCCCCATTTTAGAGACAAGGAGAATTAAGCAGAGGCTGAGATCACATGTCTAGAAAGCGATAGACCTAGAATTCTAATCAGATGTGAGTGCCCTCAATAACTTACGCTGTCCTATACACTTTGCCTTTATGACAATTACACAAGCAACGTCATTTGTGCACTTTCCAAATTTATGTATTTTTCATTTGCTATGTAGTGTTCATTTGGGTGTCTTGTTTCTTCACTGATCTCTTTCAAAGGAAGGAGACCTATCTAATCACGATTTACATTTTGTGGCTATTTAGAATTTTAAATATTTGCTAGGTGGAAAGAGGCTGAGTGTAAAATCTTTGATTAGAGCAGATGAATGCTATTTCTTCCAAAACTGTGATAAAATCCATCAAGAGAAGTCATGGGTGACTTTTGGAGTCTGCATCATAAATTGCAAATAAGCAACACAGAAAATCCAAAAGATTCTTTAGGCTCGATTTGTATTTTATCTGGATTAATTAAAACTAGACAGACTGCATATATTTGTGTGATGATGCATGAAAAATTAAGATAAGTAATTTTGTATTTGTCTTTTAAGAGCAAATACACCATTATAGGAGAAGGCATAGATTAGCATCTCTTCTTGGCATATTCCAAAAATGATCCTATTTGTATGAAAGAACTGTAATTGCACGAGATGTTTGGCAAGAAGATTAATCCTGTTCTCTAGTGTGTAGCTGTGACTCTAACTTCCTTATTGTTTCCATAGTTTTGGAATCATTCTTCACTTAACAATCTTTTCTGAAATACTTTTTTATTCAAAGCTTTTTCAGTACTCCCAAGAAATCAGCAGCAGGAGCAAGAAATCCACTTCTGGAAGAATTATTAACTAGCTCAAGAGTTAGCTGATGAAAAAGACAACAGCAGTGGTCTTACTCTTGCTTATAGTGAGGCTTCTTAATTGTTCAAGAAAAGAAACAGCTCTCTTATGCTAGACTCATTGTAAATTTCTGATTATCATATATATAATATATTTCCAATTGTTATTACACATAAATATATAGTATAGGTTAAGGATGTAGTTTGCTTCCTTGCATACCCTATGTGGAAAGAGACCTTACAATTAGAAGGCTCTCTGTTGAGCACTGGGTGATGAAAGTTTGCATAGACATGGAGCGGTCCAACTACATTCTGAGAGTAGATGAAACATAAGAGAACTAGCTCTGTAACATAAGAGCTCTGTGAATGTCAGAATTCTATAGAAAGAAAAAATCAAAATAAAGCACTTTTGTTCGGTATTGTAATATAGCTACACAATAATATAGCAAATAATAGAATAGAGAGAGTAGAAACTAGAGTCATCAAGAAGGAGAATAATAGTGGCACAAATTGTTAGCTTAGAGAAATATGAAAGTCAACATAAAAAAGGGAGACAGAATTTGCAAGACACATAAAAACAAAATAAGTTCTTCATAGAAGAATAAAATCAAGAAAATTTTCTGGTAATGAATGGGTAGGAAATATTAGAATTGCACCTAACATTGAAAATAGGGGTTTAAATACTGCATTAGGGGCATAGGCAGAAATTTTGATATTTTGAGCAAAAATAAATAATGCAAAATTTTCAGAAAGTACATCATCTGCATCCATCTCACTGACACATTGTGGAAGGAATTTGCAAGTTTAGACTGAAATGGCAAGAAGGCAAGCTCTTAAAGCAAAAGGTTTTGTCACAACCCAAGAAAAGACTGGTAGTAAATAAATCCTAGTAGTGTAAGTTATGCTAATACAAATAATAGTGAGTACTCTGTTAGTGAAAGCATTCAAGGTGACTGCTTTCTGAGAGTGAAAAATTGAAATAAGTAGATTCTAAGCTTCATTTCAAATCTAAGATATTATTTTTCATCATGTTTAATTTCCTGTGTTTTTAATGCATTTCCTGATTCTATTCCTTTTAGTTATAAAAAATATCATTTATTTCCCTTTCTTTGTTCTAAATATCAATTGCAAAATCTATCTCTACATCTGAATCTATTACTGTATGTTATTTACTGCAGCAAAAACCATGACACAGAAAACACAAAGAGAGAATAATAAACATTCTTTCATGAGATAACATCTCATTAAATATAAAATCTGGGTCCAAAATTTCATGCTATTATATCATTTTTTTCTTATTGCAGAATTAAAATATGTTCCTTGTAGAAAATTTAGAAGATTGAGATGAAATGTAAATCACCCTGTAGGCCAAGAAGGGAAGCGATTTTTCTCTCCTCCCTTCCTCCTCTTTCACTTTCTGGAACAGAGGATTAATATTATAGACTATAGTCTAGAATGCTGTGAGGGCATATTTTCTAGTGGTCAAAATCATTGTATTTTAAAAAGTTCAACACTGGATGTGGTTTTCTTTCTCCTCACACTTCACAACTACAGTAGTTGTAGTTGAACCCAGGCTTTCTATGAGATCCAACCTGTCCCCCTCTCTCTTCTGTTCTGCCACCAGAACCTAAAAAGTCCCAAGATTAGGGTTGGGTTCTAGGGTGGAGGGAAGTGGGGATTCAGTGGGCACTGGGTTTAGAAGCGATCCTTTAGCTCTCTATCCTAGGGCACCAGTCCATTGAGTTTTCGGATGTACTTCCAGGTAACAAATTTGTTCCTTGGAGGACTCGTGAAGAAGAATCGCTGAAAGATGGGATGGAAGTCCAATACTACTGGATTCCTAGAACCATAATTTCATTCTGATTCCTAACAATTCCCTCTACCCAGAGATAATGATGGGAACACTTTAGTACAAAGCCTTTCTCTCTTCTTTCCATGATATGAGTCCAGGAAGGTATTTTTTAACGTAATTGTCCAAAGTACAGAGAATTATAATATGTATAATTTAATATAACAATTACTTTCCATGGCATTAAATATATTTTATAACATGATTTAAAAATTTTCTTTTTGTCGTTTTGTCTGTACCTAATTATTGGACATGAGTGGCAAACATTCACCGAATGGTCACTCTTACTCCTTTTCCTGCTAATTTAACCCTGATTTGGGGGAGGTTGTAATGTGCCTAGCCCCTAGGTAATGATTCAAAAGTTTTCCAAATCAATCCTGGAAATTCTGCCTGTTTTTCCAAGTACCCACTTTCCTAGCCACCTTGCAGCTAGAATTTTCCATGTGACCCACTTCTGGCAAATGAGATGTAAGGAATAGTCTGCTGAGATAGGGAGACTTCTGGGAAATCTCTCCCCTCCTCATGATGAATGGAGAGCTGCATTTACCATTTGGGGGTAAATGGTAAATGAATGAATGGTTCATCTTTTCCAGGCGTGTTGCTTGGATCTGTGGCTATAATTTTATGGCCAAGAGAAATAAGACTGAGAAAATGCCATCAAATGAGAATGGCAGAGAAGAAGGATAGAAAGAGCCTGGTTCCTTGATGAGACCACAGAAATAAATGAGGAATGGACTATCTCCACACTCTTAACATGATTTTCTGTGTCTTGCAGCTAAGTACAATCTATAATGTTTCAAACCTTTCCTTCTTATAAGCAGAACTTTGAACATTTACATAGCTAAGTCTTTATTCACGTCCATGATTATGTCTTTGTGATACATTTCTAAAGATAGAATTACTAATTCATAGGAGATGCAACACATTAAGGCTTTTACTATACATTGCCTAATTGCCTTCAAGAAAGATAGGACAGGGGGCTGGCTCCATGGCTGAGTGGTTGAAGTTCCATGCTCTGCTTCAGCGGCCCATGTTCCAGGCTTTGAATCTTGGGCACAGACCTACTCCACTCATCAGCCATGCTGTGGAGGCATCCCACATGCAAAATAGAGGAAGATTGGCACAGATGTTAGCTCAGGGTTAATCTTTCTCAGGGGAAAAAAAAGAGGAAGATTGGCAATGGACATTAACCTGGGGCAAATCCTCCTCACCAAAAAAAAAAAAAAAAAAAGAGAGAGAGAGAGAAATGAAAGATAGGTCAAATTTAGGATTCAATAAACACTATGGAAACTCCTTAAAAGTGAAATTGTACCAAAAAATGTTAATCTTCCTTCAGTAGAGCCTATATCTCTGCAACTTCCTAGAAGGAAAGCCCAGAAAAATTCCAAGAGAAAACAGAGGGCCCATAAAGTCTGGAAAACATAATCAAATATACAGAATGTCTTGAAAGACATCGTCAGTCCGTAGTGCATACATACATAAAGAAGTCCTCTAAGTTTCCAGGCTTAGGAACGCCTGTTAGAACTATGAGCTGACAGTGCTGTTTGAATTTCAGAGTTTAAATACCTCAGTTACAATGTGTGGGAACAGTTGCTCCATGGCACAGCACAGATCTTTGGCTGATGTGCTTGTCCCCTGAAGACTGTCGCAGGAGAGGCTGGAAAACTAAAACTGTCACTGGAATCCTATTCTCAGACACTTAGGGCTGAGCTTCTGAACTTAAAATTCCCCACTGCCTCATCCTCTCGGTCTGCCTTCCCTGGGAAAGGTCACTTCAAAGAGTTCGAAAGCCAATCGTCAGCAATAGCATACTAAGTGTGGTGAAATGGTGGAAAACATATGGCAGGCTGATTACCTCAATAGAGCTCAAATTAGCGACACAGCAGAACCCCATTATCAGCTTAGTTAACTGAGAAGTGAAAGAAGGTCGAAGGTACAGGATGTCCTTTTGAGAAGCTTTTATTTGTTGATCTCTGCATTGTAGCTCTGTTTGACAAATTTATTCTTCTATGTATCCCACTGTGACTATTCCTAATATCTCAATTTATGTGCTAAGATATTTTAAAGCAAATTTCTGTGTCAGGAAGCATCATTTCCCCTAATGAATGATTTATTTCCAGCGTCCTCTGGGGTCACTTAACAGTAGGAATACACGGCATTTCCAAATACCTATCCATTCTAATGAGAATAACGAATTCATTTCTACCATTCTTGACTGCTCTCTTTCATAAAATGGGCCTATTTGCTTCCACTTATCTATTCATTCTGTATGTCTCACACATGGAATGTGAAGCTAATGAAAGAAGAGGTATGGGAAGACCTGGGATCTAGGACGAGCACTGTGGAGAACAGACTATTTCCTCTATAGTTTTTGGTTTATTGGCATAGATATGAGAGACAGCCACATGGGACCGTGATGGTACGGTAAAGCCAAGAGTCATGAAGTCAAGAAAAGGAAAAATAATGCCCTCTGTTCTAAAATGCTTAAACTCAACTCTAAAAGTGTTGTTGCTGCTGCTGTTGCTGTTGTTGTTAAAAGAAATGTCCTAAGGGCCCACTACGTGAAATGTCAGGCATCAACATGGTCTTTGACCTTGAGGTGTTTACAAATTAATTGAGAGGAGACTGCAAGTACATAAGGAGAGGTAACTATGATGTGCACATGGAGAGAGCACCACGTAAAGTTTGGAATTACACCGCCACGGGCCAAAGAACCATGTAAGAAGCTGGGAGAGAGAGCAGAAACAGATCCTTCTGAGGGAGCATGGCCCTGCCAATGCCTTAACTTTGGGCTCCTGGCCTCCAGAACAGTGAGACAAGTTTGTGTTGTTCTCAGCTACCCAGTTTGTGGTACTTTGGTACAGTAGCCCTAGTAAACGAATGTAGCTATGTTCTCCCTAATGTTTCTCATCATCTGAAAGTTGCCTCATTTGTTTATTCATTTACATTCTATCTCCTTTTGCAGAATATGTTTCATGACAGTGGGGACCACAGTGCTGTTCTGGGTGCTAGAGATTCATGTAAGGATGGAGTATAATATTTATCCTTGAATGACTTAAGGAAGTATTTGTAAAATACAAATGTAATTATAAAACATTTATATATTCTTATATATATATGTAAGCATTTATATATTCATTAATCAAACAAATATGTCAGTACTGTACGTTCCAGATACTGCTACAAATACTGAGGTCACAGTGAGGAACAAGAACTTAGATTCTGCAAGGGAAGAAGAAAATAAAAGGTCTAAACAGAACATAAAGCAGAGGAATATGACAGACACTGGAATCTGAGGGAAGTTGAGAATGATTGGTCAAAAAAGGTCAGTCAGGAAGAAACTAGGTCTGTCTGAAGAGCAGAGAGGAGACACACGTTTAGATCAGGTGAGCGAAGCCGTGGATGGGACAAAGGAAAATGAAGGTATGCTCAGGGTGTGGATTTTATTCTGAACACCATGGAAACTCATTAGGAGGTTGCACAACTAAGAGTCTGACATGTTCTGAATTATTTTCTAAAAATATCACTCTGGCTGCTGGGTGGTAAATGGCCTATAGGGAGGCAAAGCAAGAAGCAGAATGGTTACTTAGGGGGCTGTTGTAGGAGCCCAGAAGAGAGAGGGTCATGGCTTTGTCTAGGGTGGTAGCAGGAAAAGTGATGAGGAAGGTACAGGTTATCAGTGTATTAGTATAAATCCTCTCTGATTTAGAAAGACCTTCAGTGAATAATAAATAAAGGTTGTGATAAGAGTTAAAAATAGGATATATCAGATAAATATTTAGGTCCTATTTTAATTTGATTTATTTGAAATTTACCTTAGTATGAAATAGTATGAATATGTTTTAGTGTATGAATACATACACATTTATGAATAAATATATATACACATACACCCATGCATATATATCTCGACTCTGAATAGAAAAAAAACCTCTAATTAGAATAGCTGTTGGATGGAAGATAGAGGTGCTAGAAAATAAGAAATCAGGACTGATTCTTAGGTTTCTTCATGATCTCTTACGAAGTAACAGCAAACTATGTCCATTAGATGACAATTCTTCAATTGAGAAGCGTTTACCTGATGTTCTATAGAAAAGGGTAGGTAAGTGTTTGGGCTAGATGATCTTTAATCTCTTTTACAACATTCTGTGCCTATGATCCTAATGCTCAGAGCAGAGCTGTTACTCTACTGTTGGCCAATCAGTGTCAGGAATTGAGCCCACACAGTGAGAGGATAATTTGGGACTAGCATGGAAACTCCATCCATACTGGATTCAAGTTATTCATGAATTTTCCAATTTCACATGACAACACTTTGATCAATCACAACCATTATTATTTTCTGGCACCCTTGTGTTCTAGGCTTGATGTTAAATGCTTTACAAAAGTTACCACATTATGGTCATAAAAATACCATGCAGTAAGGAAAACTATCACCTTATTGATCAAGCAACTGATTCTGAAAGGGCAGTAAAGTGGTCAAGACCTTGGAACTAGGAAGTGACATAACCAGAGTTTTAACTATATCTGTCTAACTTCCAAGACTGTTAACTCCTATTCTGTACTGCCTCCTCTCTGATTTATGAAGACCTTCAGTGAATAATAAATAAGGGCTATGATAAGACTTTAAAAAAGGATGCATCAGTTAAATATTTTTGTCTTATTTTAATCTGATTTATTTGAAATTTGCTTTAGTATGAAATAGTATGAGTATGTTTTAGTGTATGAATACATACACATTTATGAATATATATGTACTGCACACACACACATATATATCTCAACTCTGAATAGAAAAAAAACTCTTAGTAGTAAAAATAGTTAAAATTACCTTGCCGTGGGTGTCTTTGGTGATTTCAGATCTACCCAAGTAGACCAATACTTTGGCTTATTGGAGAAGAAGTTTCCTTCCTTGAAGCCAAAATGAATGTTCTTTAAAAAAAAGAAAAATTAAAAGTGGGATGCCGTTTTTATTGCTTGTTCTATGTTCCCATTTACTAGGTGCTTAGAGAAATAAATCAAAGTGACAATGAGTTGAAATGAAAATCAAGTTTTGCTAGCATTTTCATTCAAAGAAGAATTCTTCAAAAAGCTAAAAATGAAAGTCATTCTTATTGCTAATGAAATGTTTCCTGGCCGTCAAGCAGCATGTGGCTGGAAGAAAAACAACTTGGACTTAACCAGAAACTCAAAATATGGTGCGTTTCCAACCTGATAATTAGGTTGATATGAAATGTCACAAACAGTGATAGTTACAATGGACTGGCTCCGAAATGCACACTCTGGATTATACGATACCTGAATGGTGAGGGCACCACTCTGCAGTCTTGGCTAATCTGCGTGAAGTGATGGTGCCAGGGAAGCCACCTGTTGGGTGCCACCAAAGCCTGTCCCTGTGCACCTGCAGAAAAGCAGGTGTTTTTTTCCATAGATCTGATTTAAAAAACAAGGTTAAAAGATGACAGCTGTGAGAAAATGAAGCCATTCTCTGGAGAGCAGCTGCCTTGTGGGATAAGGAAAACAGTTCTTGGAAACCAGCCCTGCAGCACTTTATTAGTCAGGTGCGAAAGGAGAGCTGGCTCTTCTAGAACTCGGGCTGAAAAGTTTCCTTTTAATCTTCTCTGAGGTAATATAAATTTTCACTTTCTAAAAAAAAAGAAAAGAAACTCTGTGCCAATATGTTCATTTGACATCTGTTCAACTAATATTTATCGAGAAATTACTAAAACATCATTAATGGTGATGCTAATACGTACCTAAAAAACTAAAGAACTTTATAAGTTAAGGAAATTTTGATAAGCCATAACCAGGAACAGTTTTAATTCAGCATTTAGCATTTCTACACACATGTGAACAGACTGTTACTGTTAGCTGAGGTCATTTGGCGATACTGCTCAGGATATCAAAAATCTTTCCACGAATAACATTTCAAACCCAAATATATTTATTGAACTTTTATTTTGTACAAAATATGTATACTGTAGAGGAATTTAATGATGAATAGGATATTTCTCTTGCTTTAAGGGATTTGAGAATCTGGTGAAGAAAGCGGACATATACACAATAAAATTCAAGTCACAAGTGTGTCTACTTGGTGAAAGTGTCCCATAAGCACAGAGTAGAGAGAAATAAGACTCAACTAGGGCAATTATGGAGCCATTTAAGGGGATGGTAGTTGAACCTAGATCTGGATGTAAAGAATGAGTTAAGGAGGCATATTCCAGCAGAAAAATCAATACAAGCAACAAAAATCCAAGAGATTAGATTAGATTAGAAAGCTTGGGGAGTAACAAATAGTATTATGATTTGAGGGTAGAAATGGGAGTGGAGGAAGGGAAGATTTTAACAGGAGATAAAAATAAAACAAGTAGCAATGGAAAAAGCTATGACAAAAATAACTTAGAAGGGGAAGAGGAAAGGACGGAATCAGTACAATCTAAGGAAATAAAAGGCTATCAGAAAATGGACTATCTCATCCATGAGATTTTTATACAAACCTAATGGTAACCACTAAACAAATAATTAGAACAGAGACATATATGATAAACAAGGAGAAAATGAAGAAAATAATAATAGGAAACTACCTAATCAAATTAGTAGGCTGAAATACACAGGACGAGAAACAAAGGAAATGCAGAAGAACCAGAAAATGAGTGATAAGATGGCAGTATTAAGCCCTCATATATCAATAATCACTCTAAATGTAAAACGGATTGACTTCTCCAGTAAAAAAGACGCAGAGTGCCAGGATGGATTAAAGAACAATACTCAACAATATGCTGCCTCCAGGAAACACATCTCAGCTCCAATGACAAACACAGGCTTAGAGTGAAGGGATGGAAGATGATATTCCAAGCCAATGGCAAACAAAATAAAGCAGGTTTTGCCATACTTATATAAGACAAAGTAGATATCAAGATGAAACAAGTAAAGAGAGACAAAGAGGGGCAGTATATAAAGATAAAAGGAACACTCCACCAAGAAGACATAACACTTATAAACATACATGCACCCAACACAGCATAAAGCAACTATTAACAAACCTAAAAGGAGATATTAATGACAACACAACAATAGTAGGGGACCTCAACACCCCACTTACATCAATGGATAGATCATCAAGACAAAAAGTCAACAAGAAATAGTGAAATTAAATGAAAAACTAGACCAGATAGACTTAATATATATACAACACTCCATCCAAAAACAGCAGAATATACTTTCTTCTGAAGTCTGCAAAGAACATTCTCAAGGTTAGACCATATATTGGGAAATAAGGCAAGCCTCAATAAATTTAAGAAGATTGAAACAAGATCTAGTATCTTTTCTTACCATAATGCTGTGAAACTAGGAAAGAGCTAGAGAAATACGCTCAGAAAGGAACAAAAATGTGGATACTAAACAAGGTGCTTCTGAACAATGAATAGATTATCAAGGAAATAAACAAAGAAGTAAAAAAATATCTGGAGACAAATGAGAACAAAAACACACCATACCAACTCATATGATATGCAGCAAAAGTAGTCCTAAGATGGAAATTTATAGCAATACAGACCCACCTTAACAAACAAGAAAAAGGTCAAATAAGCGATCTTAAACTACACCTAACAAAATTAGAAAAAGCAGAGCAAACAAAGCTCAAACTCAACAGAAGGGGGAAACAATAAAAATTAGAGCAGAAATAAATGAAATTGAAACAAAAAAGACTGTAGAAAATATCAATGAGACAAGGAGCTGGTTCTTTGAGAAGATAAACAAATTTGACAAACCTGTAGCCAAACTCACTAAGGAAAAAGGAGAGAAGGCTCAAAGAAATAAAATTAGAAATGAAAGAGGAGAAATTACAATGGATAAGGTAGAAATACAAAAGATTATAATAGAATATTATGAAAAACTATATGCCAACAAACTGGAGAGTCTAGAAGAAATGGACAAATTCTTAGACTCTTGCAACCTCCCAAAACTAAATCAAGAAGAAATAAGTATCTGAGTAGACTGATCACAAGTATAGAGATTAAAACAATAATCAAAAATCTCCCAAAAATTAAAAGTCCAGGACCAGACACCTTCTCTGGAGAATTCTACCAAACATTCAAAGAAGATTTATTATCTATCCTTCTCAGACTATTCCAAAAAATTGAGGAAGATGGAAAAATTCCTAACACATTCTACGAGGCCAACATCACGTTGATACCAAAGCCAGACAAGGACAACACAAAGAAGGAAAATTACAGGCCAATATTGCTGATGAACATAGATGTAAAAGTCCTCTACAAAATATTGGCAAACTGAATACAGCAATACATTAAAGGGATCATACACCTTGATGAAGCGTCATTTGTTCCAGGGATGTAGGGATGGTTCAACACCTGCAAATCAATCAGTGTGATACACCACATTAACAAAATGAGGAACAAAAACCACATGATCGACTCAATAGATGCAGAGAAAGCATTTGACAAGATCCCACATCCATTTGTGATAAAAAACTCAATAAAATGGCTATAGAAGGGAAGTACCTCAACATAATAAAGGCCATATATAACAAACCCTCAGCCAACATCATACTCAATAAGGAAAACTGAAAGCCATCCCTCTGAGAACAAGAACAAGACAAGGATGGCCATTCTCACCACTCTTATTCACCACAGCACTAGAGGTTTTGGCCAGAGCAATTAGGCAAGAAAAAGAAATAAAAGGAATCCAAAAAAGCAATTAAGAAGTAAAACTCGCTGCTTGCAGATGACATGACTTTATATGTAGAAAACCCAAAAGAATCCATCAGAAAACTATCAGAAATAATCAGACTACAGCAAAGTTGCAGGGTATAAAGTGAGCTTACAAAACTCAGTGGCATTTCTATACTCTAATAATGAACTAACAGAAAGAGAACTCAAGAAGATGATCCCATTTACAATCACAAGAAGAAGAACAAAATATCCAGGAATAAACTTAACTAAGGTGGTGAAAGACCTATATAATGAAAATTATAAGACATTACTGAAAGAAATCGATAATGATAAAAAGAAATGGAAAGATATTCCACACACATGGATTGGAAGAATAAACATAGTTTAAATGTCTATATTTCCTAAAGCAATCTACAGATTCAATGAAATCCCAACCAGAATCCCAATGACATTCTTCACAGACCTAGAACAAAGAATCTTAAAATTCATATGTGGCAACAAAAGACCCTGAATAGCCAAAGCGATCTTGAGAAATAAGAACAAAGCTGGTGGCATCGCAGTTCTTTATGTCAAAATATACTAATAATCTATGGTAATCAAAACAGCATGGTACTGGTACAAAAGCAAACACACAGATCAATGGAACAGAATTGAAAGCCCAGAAATAAAACCACACATCTACCGACAGCTAATCTTTGACAAAGGAGGCAAGAACATACAATGGAGAAAGGAAAGCCTCTTGAATAAGTGCTGCTGGGAAAACTGGACAGCCACATGCAGAATAATGAAAGTAGACCATTATCTTTCTCCATACTCAAAAATAGACTCAAAATGGATCAAAGACTTGAAGATAAAACCTGAAATCATAAAACTTCTAGAAGAAAATATAGGCAGTACACAATATGACATCAGCCTTAAAAGGATCTTTTAAAATACCATGTCTACTTGGACAAGGGAAACAAAAGAAAAAATAAACAAGTGGGACTTCAACAGACTAATGAGTTTCTGGAAGGGAAAGGAAACCAGGATCGAAACCAAAACAGAATCCACCAACTGGGAGAAAATATTTCCAAATCATATATCCAACAAGGGGTTAATCTCCATAACATATAAAGAGCTCACTCAACTGAACTACAAAAAACAAACAACCCAATCAAAAAGTGGGCAGAGGGTATGAACAGACCTTTTTCTAAAGAAGACATACAGATGGCCAATAGCCACGTGAAAAGATGCTCAACATCACTAATCATCAGGCAAATGCAAATCAAAACTACACTTAGATATCACCTTATGCCCATTAGAATGGCTATAATCACCATGACAAAAAACAACAAATGTTGGAGAGGTTGTGGAGAAAAGGGAACCCCATACGCTGCTGGTGAAAATGCAAAGTGGGGCAGCCACTATGGAAAACAATATGGAGATTTCTCAAAAAGTTAAAAATAGAAATACCATATTACCCAGCTACCCACTACTGGGTATCTATCCAAGAACTTGAAATCAACAATACAAAGAGACTTATGCAGTCTTATTCACAATAGCCAAGACATGGAAGCAACCCATTGCCCATTGACTGTTGATCAGATAAAGAAGATGTGGTATATATATATATAATGGAATACTACTCAGCCATAAAAAAGGCAAACTCATCCCATTTGCAACCACATGGATGGACCTTTAGGGTATTGTGTTAAGTGAAATAAGCCAGACAGAGAAAGACAAACACAGTATGAGTTCATTCATTTATGGAAGATAAATAAAACTCACCGACAAAGAGAACAGTTTAGTGGTTAACAGGGAGAAGGGGCCTGGGGATAGGCACAAGGGGTGAAGGGACAAATTTATACGGTATCTAAGTAATAATGTACAACGGAAATTTCACAATGTTATAAACTGTTATGACCACAATAAATAAATAATAAAGCAAGTAGCCTCAAATATCATACTAAAGAATGTTGTCTTTATTGTTGTCAAAAATCAGGAAATATTAGCATGTTTGAGCAGGAGGGGGTCATGATCACAACAGTGCTTTAGGAAGATAAGGCTTGTGGCTGTATTGGGGACAAAGAAATAGGATCTGTTTAGAGGCTACCTCCATAGTTCAGGCAAGAAGTGATGGGGCCTCAAATGACTGCAGTGTCAGAAGGGATGTGGGAGGAAGCAGATGTCAGTAACACTGAAGAAACAGAATTATTATTGGTTGTTAGTAGTTTGAGTTTGGGGTCAGATATGAAGATGTCCTGATAACTCTAGGAAATTCTGATCTCAGGTCAAGAGAAGCCACGGTTGGAAATGTAGATCTGGGAGTCCTCTGCATCAAATTAAATATTGGGTTTATAGGGGTGGATGAAGGTGCCCAGAGAAAGAAAATATAGCAATCACTATGGAGAGAACCTTATGAGATACCAGTGTTTAATAGTCAGCTTCAGAAGTGGAGCCATCAAGAGTGGATGCTCAGTGAGTCAGAGAGGCAGAGTGGTCTAGGCTGTGGGGAAGCCAAGTTGGATAGATTACAAAAAGCAGGAGTTGGTCCTTGTGACCTGTAGGCTTTGGTGACCATCTGCAGAGAAGATTCAGAAACAATGTGATGGCCAAATCCAAACTTCTGTGGATTGGGGAGTAAGGAACTAAGGAAGGAGAAGCAGTGAACAGAGATGACTTTTTATGACATTCACTGTTTAGTATGAGAGAGTATAATGAATGGGAAGCAGAGTCAGAGAGGATGTTTTTTAGGAGTGAGGACACAAGAGAATGTCCTGGAAGGCAAGAAAAACTCGAGAAGGAGAGAATAAAGTGGTGAGAGAGTATCTAAGAAGGGTAAGGGCAAGCATGCAAGTGGACTATATGGTTTGCCTTGGCAAGGTAGAGAGAATGTTTAAAAATGCAGAAGATGCTGAGGTGAGTGAGGAGAAAGCCTACCAAGTTCAGTGACTGGGAAGTACAGCAGTTTGAGGTGATGGCCAAGCCCAAGCCTAACCCAGTTGGAAGAAGCAGAAAGAACTGGAAATGAAGCTGAATGAAGTTTGGGTAAAGAGACCTGGTTGCGGTGTCTAATTGGTGTTTCCATCTGTGATGGTTAATTTTATGTAACAGCTTGACAGTGTCATGGGGTGCCCAGGTCAAAAATTATTTCTAGGAGTGTCTGTGAGGGTGTTCCAGCATTTGAACTGGTGAACTCAGTAAAGTAGATCGCTCTCCCCAATGTGAGTGGGTATCATCCTATCTGCTGAGGGCCTGAATACAACAAAAAGCAGACGAAGGGAGGATTTGTTCCCTTTCTGCCTGTCCACATGTGCTGGGACATCAGTCTTCTCCTGAGTTTGGACTAGGATTTATACCATTGGCTCCTCTGGTTCTCAGGCATTTGGACTCAGACTAGAATTATGCCAATAGCTTTCCTGTGTCTCCAGCTTGCAGAGAGCAGATATGGGACTTTTCAGCTTCTAGCTATGTAACTATCTATATATCTGTCTACACATCTAACTGTCTACCTCCTGTTGTTTTCTTTCTCTGGAGAACCCTGACTAACACACCATCTCTACCAGTGTACATGTGGCGAGTTTGTGTGTGTGCACATATATATACATGCATGTACATGGATATTTTTCTACCTATAAAAATTTAACATTAATTTCTGTTCCTGCCTATTTCCTCAGAAATGAGATTACACTTGAAAAAATGTCTTCAGGGCACTAAAATCAAGCTATTATAATGAGAATTAATTTAACTGATGAGGGTAAAAGTTAAGGCATAAAAATAGAAAAGAGTTCACACGTACGTAGTGTTTTTGCGATGGTCAAAGCACTGTCACATACTGTGTGACCTTCCTTGAGCACAAGGCTGGAATCCCTCAGCAGAAATTATTTTCCCCATTCTGCCAGTGAAGAAACCTGCTTTGACCATACAGGTCCTTGTCTTCTACATCCTGACCGGAACCCTTTCTGCCGCGATCCTCATATCATGTTGTCTTTCTGTTCAAAGATTTAAATAATTTTATTTAGAAAAGTAAAAATATGGAAGAGATATCATCTTTTTAGTGTTCAAGTTTTTATAAACAGTCATTTAATGTCCAATATTTATAAAGTAATTTGCTCTTTCCGAGGAGTTTTAATAAAATCTCAATACCATTACACGTTCCTTTCAATTCCAAGACAATCTTTCATTGCATGAGTATTAGCATTGTCAGCGATCGCCTTCCAGCTCCTCAAAGCTGGGCACCGTGAGAAGCTCTTCAGACTGGCAAAAAATCAGACTTTAGAGGAATTACTGAAGAGAAAAGACACCACACTTTGATAGAATTAGTTATCTAGTTGAAACTTGCAGCCTGGATATTCAAGAAGCTTTTGACATATCCCACGTTACAGTCAGGCGCTACAGAGAAAGTAGCAGCATAGAACTGTTCTTGTTGCCTGAGGCATGTTTTAATTTGGGGCTCCATGATTCAGTTCTACAAGGGCAACTAAAATGAAAACCTTTCTTTTGGCAGTTGGTTTGTGAGGACTGTGGGATTAACATCTCCAAAAACTTAAGTACCATCTGCCGAAGTAAGCTCGTTTTATTTGATTTAGAATTGTATATAGGTAGAGAAAGATAAACTTTTATAAATTTTGACACCTTTTCTTTCTCATTTTATGGGAGAGGACATGTCATTGGTTGGGCAGCAATAAAAATAGCATTCTTCCAGACTGGATGTTAAAGTCGTTAACCCGGGGTTTCATCTTGGCTCCTTTCAGCAGGACCAGTATCAAGGGACAGTTTCTGTTGAGTCTCATCTGAAATTTATTTTTTTTCAAGTTGCTTAGGATCTGAAAAATGGTGAGGCTGAGCCCCTCAGTGCTTTCTGCAGCTTCAAGGGGCCCATTTTCTGAGTCTGATTCTCTTCCACTGGTTCCCTCTCAGGCAGGTAATTTAAGAAGGCTGCCATATTATTATGGAGATTAAGCTGAGCGCTTCTTTGGGTAATTGAGGTCACCTTCATGTGGGCAGTAGGTCTGAGGTAATTCCATTTTTAAAAATCTTTCCTTTTCCTTTAGACTGAAGATATCTTCAAAGATGGCAGTGAAAAAGTCAGAACAAATGCTCCATTTTTTAGCGGGTGATAGGTACAGGAATGTTCAGTTTGTAAATTATTTGTACCATACATGTTATACAGAATATTTTATATGTACAAAATAGTTCATTTCAATACTTTTTGTTTTTTTAAAAACAGAATAAATAGACAGATCCTAAGAATATAAGTATATATATATATTCTGAGAATATAAGTATATATCCTCAGAAGTAAGACTCTTCCCTTACTTGGTTCCCTTGCTTTTCTCCGATTTTGCACTTGTGAGGAGAGCAGCCGAATTAAACAGTTTTCTAAAATCAGCTCTTCAAAGGCTGCAGATTAGGGACCGGTGAGCTTGTGGTTGTGGCCAATTAATCCTCTTTAATAACTTAGAACTTAAAAGAGCATTTTATATAATTCTACATGTATTCTCTCTCTTTGTTTTGTTTCTGTTTTTTATATTTTCCCGGTTGTGTTGCAGCATTTTTAAGACCTTACTTTTGAAATGCTGCAGAGCTGTAGTGCTGCAGAAACTGGATGTTAAGCGTAAGAAGACTTAGTGTTTAAATGGAACTTAATTGAAATCAGCTGGGAAATACTTGAGTCTTCTGTCTTACTCCCCGCCCCTCTCATCTGCTAGGGCGTTACCTCCTTAGATCAAAGTCACCTTCCAAAAATGACAATTTGCACAGTGGTTTTCTTATTGCTTCTTCTAGGAGTGAGGAAGCAAGAGAATGATCATGGAAACAACTAAAACTGGAACAGGAGAGAATAAAGATGTGCGAGAGAGGATAAGAAGCACAAGATCAATGTGTAGAAGGAGTGTCTATGCAGTAACCACTTTAGAAGGCCTTTGCTAATATCTGAAGGCTGCTGGGCTAGGGGATGGATGGATTCCAGTGAGTAAGACAGGAGAAGAATGAAGCATTTTATTCCCTCGTTCAGGGAATATTTGTGAATTATTATTATTATTATTTTGTAACATCAGGAAGAGGATGCCAAGAAGAATGATTTTGGCCTAGTCTGTGGAGGGTATACTGTGGTCTAGCAGAGAATGAAACCGATCCTCTGCTAAGAAGGCTCAAAACAGGGCAATTTTTAAAGTCATGATTACCAATTTCAAATAAATGCTTGGTAATTCTTTGTAATCCTACCATATTGTCCTGATCAACTCCCTGTTCCACTCTCTATGATGACACACTTCTCTATTCTTTTCTGAATTATGTACCATCTCCCCAACTCCTTCCTCATTCTTGGCAGATAGCCTCAGCTCATACACCACATGGAAAACTGAAGCTATCAGATGGAAACTTTGTCAGCTCGCTCCCTCCAAACCAACCAGCCTACTTACATCTGTACTCATCATCTATTTCCTCTTTCTTATTTCATCAGATGAGCGTCTCTCCTCCTGTCTAAATCCGTTTCCTCCACTGGTGCTTTGGATATGACCCTTTCTGCCCTTCTCAGGAGCTGTATCCCAGTGTCCCTTTTCTCTTTGGTGTTGATCCTTCTGATGGTCACGTAAAACATGTTCACGTCCCACAAGTAAACTTTCCTTCAATTGCAAATCCTCCTCCTATTGCCTCCCTAATCTTATCCCCTTCACAGACTCTTTAAAAGGGATAGATGTACATATTTTCTGTCCCATTTTCTTATTTTGTACTCATTCCTCAATCCATCCCCCACCAACCCAACAAAGCAGTTCTCTCAATGGTCGATGCTGGCCTTCGTATTTCTCAAAAGGCCAGTTTACAGAGTTCCTCATTGTGCCGGATTTGTCGGGAGTATTTGACATGGTTGATTGCTCTCTTCTCTTTGAAAGTCTCTCTTGGCTTTAATGATCCCACATTCTCCTAGATTTCCTCCTTTCTTTCACATCCCCCTTTGTAGTTTCTTTTTCAGACTTGTCTTCCTTTACCCAGGCACCAAATGTTGGACTTCCTCAAGGATGGATGCTTGGCTTCCTTCTCATCTCACTCTATCCAGTTTCCTTAGGCAATGTCTCCCAAACCATGGTTCCAAATACTCCCATTACACTAATGGCTCCCAAAGTATATCTTTGGCCCATGTCCATCTAGCTAACAGCCAATTGATACTTCTTTTTGGATATCACATATGTACGTCAAATTCAGAATATCCAGGATGAAAGTCATGATTCTTCTCCACACCAAATCTAATGAAACCTTTTCTGCTGTTCTTTATGCTAGTGAAAAATTCTACCATCCATCCAAGTGAAAATTAGAAATCTGGAGGGCATTTGCTGTATTGCTCTCTCCTTTATTGGCTATAAACAATTTATTACTAAAACTTGTCAAGTTTAATCTCCCAACTAACTCCCACACAATTCCTCTTGGCTCCTTCCACTGCCCCATAGTCTTGGACATTGTCATCTCTTGCTAGAACTATTGCAGAAGCCTACTAACTGGTATTTCATTTTTCATTCTGACAACTCTCCCCACCACAACTCACTCTCTAAATTACAGCAGGTGTGATCTTTTCAAAACCAAAATCAAAATCATGTTGCCTCCCTTGCCTATATAAAACATTTCAAGGACTGCCCATTGATCTTAGGTCAAAGACCTAAATCCTTAGGAAGGTCAAAATGGTCTGATGGTACATCCATTGGCCTTGTGCCAGTGTTTCTTTATCTCTCTTCTCCAACCACTCTGGTCTTTCTCAGTTCCTCAGCGAACCATGTTCTTTCCTGCTACAGAGCTTTAACACGTTTTGCTCAAATCTTCCCTCCACTAGCCCTCACCTCATTAATTCCCATCCATCCTCAGATCTTACGTTTTGTCATTTGTCTAGTCACTTACTACTATAGTCTCGACCAGTTTCCACATAATTTATCATGATAGAATAATGTTCTCTCCTTTGGTCAGTCTCGATTTTTAATTATTTATTAGTGCGTTTTAAAAAAAATTAATCACTCTCTCTCTCTGCAAGCTCCATGAAAGCATGGATCAAGCTTCTTTTTGCTCACAATTGTTTCTCCATCACTTAATGAAGTGCATAGTACATAGGAGCATTTAACAACTTTTAAATAAATAAGACTCTGAATAAGATCATCATCATCTCCTTCTCCCCATTTTATTGTTGGATCCATGGTGATACAAGGGAACAGGGAATAGGAAGGAGACTAAAGAAGATAAAAGAATGCTGAGCTCATAACATCTTTGTGAAAGTTTTCTGAGTTGGGCTTGGGCTGAAATCAGTGGTCTCTGACTCCTCTGTGCTGTGCTGGGAACCTAAGCATCTATGATCTCCAGGGGGTTAAGTTATAGAACAATAACACAGTCACTTTCTCATGCAATTTCTTCGTTGGGTCTTTGGTAGCCTATTTCACAGCCTTCAGACTTTTCATCCTGGATTGCTGAGTTTTTTGGAACTTCGCATACCTCGCTAAGGGGAAGCCCTCCATTGCCTGATCCTAATGTTTGTTCACTTTGCCTCAGATGGTGTCCTTCTTACTGTGCTTTGTGACCTCTCTCCTGTGAGTCAGCTCCCTTCTGATATAACTAATTGCACAGAGGCCAGGCTTGGTGAGGCCTTTCCTTTTAAGGTGTTCATTGCAACTAGCCTTCTCTATGGCCCACTTAGCATCAAACTGGGGAGGGGGAAGGTGGACAAGAAAAATATAAATTTTAAAAAATAAATGTCAACATATTTTTCTGTACAGGTTTATATTTATGTCTAACCCCGGACATGTATGGCTCTGCAGCTCTTGATGTGCTGTGTCGCTCTTTCATGTGAATTGTTTGTACAGTGTAACAGGTTTCTACAATATACACCTTACCTTATAGCAAGTACACATAAATATTGCTAGACATCTTTAAAAAACTTTATCGCTTTGTGCAACAGACTTAGGTTTCCCTGAAGACAAAAGCATTCCTTAAACCAAATTCTTTGTTTTAAAGCTTTATACTCAATAGTAATACAGGTAGTATCTGCCATTACATTGTATAACCAAAGAGAGACTCAGAAAGATGAATTCATAACGTGAGCCAGTAGAGAAGCCAGAGATTCTTCCTCCTACAAATTAGTTCATCCCTCTCCTCTTCTCACTTTTAAGTGGAAGAGTTGACTACAAACTTCTGAAAGCTTGTTAATGTATTATTTATGAAAGGGAGCCCATAAAAGAGTTGTTTAGTGCATCTTTTTGAGTCTGAAGGTACATGTCCTTACATCTAAGAAATAAAGCAGTGAGCAGAAATCCTGTCAACAAGCACAAGGAGACATGTCATTATCAATTTGAGGATTCACTTTTCCTGGAAGATTACAAATACATCTTTCTAAAATTGCTGATCCAATAATGCATCAGATATAAACTATTTTTTACTTGATCCTAACTTCAAATATTCAAGATGATTGTAAAACAACATAGAAGATAAAAATGTATTATCTTATTCAGTTATTCCTTATTGTGTGAAAAATATGTATTGAATTAAAAGAATTATAAATAAAAGTTCTATACATAAATAAGGTCTTTTGGCCACATAATTGAATTTTTGCCCTTTTTATAAACTTCTCTCAACCTCTGAATTTTAAAAATTGGGCAAACAGAAGTTGATTTTTTGGTCAAATTTAACAAAAGATATTGTTCTGAACCAGTGGTATTATGCTTGTAAAAATAAAGATTCTTACTTCGTGGTAGAAAAGTATGCAAGTGAGCATGAATGCTGTATAGTGCCTTCCTTACTCTGGCTCTCCTGTCTTGGCTGCCATGGTGCACAGGTCTTCCCTTGAGTTGTGCGATGCAACAATAAATATTTTCTCCGTACTAGAGAAATGTCTTCCCCCAGAGGTGTTCTAACAATTCCCTCAGAACACAGCTTGTC
Organism: Equus asinus; assembly: GCF_041296235.1. Classification (NCBI taxonomy): domain Eukaryota; kingdom Metazoa; phylum Chordata; class Mammalia; order Perissodactyla; family Equidae; genus Equus; species Equus asinus. Next base: position 72,499,135 of record NC_091796.1, read on the forward strand.
ATTTGTAGTATAGTTACATTGTTTAATAAAGCTTGATCAATAGTGTATCTTCCAATAGTTAATTATTAAATGCTCAGATATGAAGAAAAGTTGAAAAAATATTATAGAAAAAACCATATACCTTTTAGATTCTATAACATTATATACTACGGTTTCTTTATTACACATCTGTCCATCTGTTTACCCCTCTATCCACACCGAAGTCCATCTAATTTTTTTACGTGTTTCCAGGTAAGTGCAAATATCAGTGCAGTATCCCACAGTACCTCAATGTGCATACATTTAAGTTCCATCTTGGTTCATATTTCTTTTTCTTTGGAGATAAAATTTCTATGTAATGAAATGAAGACTTTTTAAGTGTACTCTTCTATAAGTTTTACAAACGGCATTTGTCTGTCTGACCCCTTTCCCTCTTAAGATACAGAACACACTAGAAAGTTTCTTCATGCCCCTTCTCAGGTAATCCCAGTACCTAGAGGCAAACTCTCTTCTGGTATATTTTTCAACAGTGACTAGTTTTGCTTGTTCTAGAACTTAGTATAAGTGGAATCATACAACATATACTCTTTTGTGTAATGCCCTTTTACTCAACATAATATTTTTTGAGATTTATCTTTATTGTTGCATAGAGTCAATAGTTTGTTCCTTTATTGTTGAGTAGTATCCCGTTGAATAAGTATATCCTAGGTTGTTTATGCTTTTCCTATTGATGAACCCTTGGACTCTTTCCAGTTTTGGGCTATATGATAAAATACCAATAATATTCCTATACGAGTTTTTTACATTTAGCCATTCTAGTGGAAATGTAGTAGTGTCTCATTGTGATTTTCATTTTCACTTCCCTGATGTGAATAATGATACTGAGGATTTTTTCCTGTGCATGGTTTTTTGAAGTGTTTGTTCAAAACTTTGCCAATTTTTTTAAAACTATTAAATTGTAGGAAGTCCTTTATATATCTTGGGTACCAGGATATTTTCAGATATATGTTTCACAAATATATTCTTCTAGGTGTGGCTTGCCTATGTATTTTTTTAATGATCAGTTTTGATGATCAAAAGTATTTAATTTTGACAAAGTCCAATTTACCTTTTTTTTAATTGTTTTTTCAGTGTCATGTCTACAAACTCTTTGATGTACTCTAGGTCACAAGATATTCTCCTATGATTTCTTCTAAAAAAACATGTAATTCTACCTTTAGATCTATGATCCATTTTCAGTTAATTTTTGCACAAGGCATGATATTTAGATTGAGATTTGTTGTTTTGCGTATGGAAGTCCAACTGCTCCAACATCCTATGTTGAAAGACCATCCTTTCTACACTGAATTTTCTTTATGACTTTATCAAAAATTAATTGGCTATATTTGTAAGGGGCTATTCCTGGACCACAATCTTGGTGTCTATCCTTCACCAGTATCACAATGTCTTGAGTCTTGTAGGTTTATGGTTAGTTTTTAAAATTAAACAATACGATTCCTCCAACTTTTCTCTTCTTTTTAAAAATTATTTTAGCTGTTGTAGTTTCTTTGCCCTTTCATTTAAATGTTAGAATCTGCTTATTTATAGCCACAACAAATTGTGCTTGGACTTTGATTGGAATTGCCTTAGATCTATAATTAATTTAGGGAGAATTAATATATTTACATTGTTGAGTATTCCAACCTGTGAACTCAGTACTTGTCACCACTTGTTTTAGTCTACTTTCAGTTTTCAACATATGTATTTTGTACTTGTTTTGTTAGATTTATATATAAGTGTTATCCATACATGTAGGGGGCTATTTTCAATGGAATTGTGTTCTTAATTTTAGTTTACAATTGTTCATTACCAGTGTATAGAAATATGATTGATTTTTTTGTGTGAACCTTGTGTCCTTCGACCTTGCTAAATTGCTTATAAATTCTAGGAGATTCTTTGTAGACTACTTGTGATATTGTACCTATCATGTCGTCTGCAAATAGGAGCAGTGTTTATTTCTTCTTTTATAATTCATATGCTTTTTATCTCCATTTCTTGCCTTATTGTATTGGTTAGGACTTCTGGTACCATGTTGAATAAATGTGGTAAGAGTAGACTTACCTTGTTTCTGATCTTATGGAGAAAGAATTCAGACTTCCACCTTTAAATATGAAAATAGATGTAGGATTTTTGTTGATGCTCTTTATCAATTTGAAGAAGTTCCTCTCTCCTTAGTTTACTGAGAGTTTTTATCATAAAGGAGTGTTCAAATATTTTTCTGTATCTCATAATATGATCATGAGTTTTTTCTTCCTTGGACTGTTAAGATATAGACAACATTGATTGAATTTTTTCCAGTTTCATTGAGATATAATAGACAAATAACATTGTATAAGTTTGAGGCGTACAATGTAATGATTTCATACACGTATATATTGTGAAATGTTCACCAAAATAAGCTTAGTAAATGCAGTCTTCACCTTATACAATTAGAATTTTTTGATTGTTGTTGTTGTTGTGAGAACATGTACAATCTACTCTCTTAGCAACTTTCAAGTATATAATACAGTATTGTTAACTATAGTCACCATGCTGTACATTAGATCCCTGGAAATTATTCATCTTATAACTGAAAGTTTGTAGACATTGATCAACATCTTCCCATTTCCTTCAACCCAGACCCTGGCAAATGTCAATCTACTCTCTGTTTCTACGAGTTTAATGCTTTTAGATTCCACATGTAAGTGAAATCATATACTATTTGCCTTTTCCTGTCTGATTTATTTTACTTAGCATAATGCCCTCAAGATCTATCCATGTTGCCACAAATGGCAGGATTTCCTTCTTTTTTAATGGCTGAATAATATTCCATTGTGGGTATATACTACATCTTCTTTGTCTATTCATCCATAGAGGGACACTTAGGTTGTTTCCATATCTTGACTATTGTGAATAAAGCTGCAATGAACATGAGAGTATAGATACCTCTTCGAGATCCTGATTTCATTTCCTTTGGATATATACTCAGAAGTGGGATTGCTGGATCATATGGTATTCTATTTTTAATTCTTTGAGGAAGCTCTGTACTATTTTCCATAGTGGCTCTATGAATTTACATTCCCACCAGCAGAGCACAAGGACTCCCTTTTCACCACATCCTACCAACATTCATTATCTCTTGTCTTTTTGGTGATAGCCATTCTAACAGGTGCGAGGTGATATCTCATTATGGTTTTAATTTGCATTTCCTTGATGATTAGTGATGTTGAACATATTTTCATGTACCTGTTGACCATTTGTATGGTCTGTACATCTTCTTTGGAAAAATATCTATTCATGTTCTCTGTCCATTTTTTAATCAGATTATTTGGTTTTTTGCTTGAGTTGTATGAGTTCCTTATATGTTTTGGATATTAACCTCTTATCAGGTAGATATTTTGAAAATATTTTCTTGCATTCTACAGGTTGCCATTTTGCTTTGTCAATTGTTTCTTTTTTTTTTTACTCTGTAAAATGTTTTATTTATTTATTTTTATTTTTTCCAGATTTTTTTTAATTTTTATTTTTTTCGGATGTACATCATATTTTGAATTCTGTATACATTACATCATGTTCACCACCCGAACACTAATTATAGTCCATACCCTCACATGTGAGCCTAATCACCCCTTTTTCCCTCCCCCTCTTCCCCAAAGGTAACCACCAGTCCAATCTCAAATGCTATGTGTTTTTTTTTGTCATTTTTATCTTCTACTTATGAGTGAGATCATATGGTATTTGACTTTCTCCCGCTGACTTATTCCATTCAGCATAATACCCTCAAGGTCCATCCATGTTGTCACAAATGGCCAGATTTAGTCATTTCTTATGGCTGAGTAGTAGTCCGTTGTGTATAAATACCACATCTTCTTTATCCATTCGTCCTATGATGGGCACCTAGGTTGCTTCCATGTCTTGGCTTTTGTGTATAATGCCGCAATGAACGTAGGGGTGCAAGTATCTTTATATAAGCCTTTGTGTTTTCAAGTTCTTTGGATAAATACCCAGCAGGGGGATAGCTGGATCATATGGTAGATCTAGCCTTAATTTTTTGAGGATACTCCATACTGCTTTCCATAGTGGCTGCACCAGTTTGCACTGCCACCAGCAGTGAACAAGGGTTCCCTTCTCTCCACACCCTCTCCAACATTTGTCGTTTCCTGTCTTGTTAATTATAGCCATTCTGACAGGAGTGAGGTGATACCTCATTGTAGTTTTGGTTTGCATTTCCCTGATAGCTAATGATGTTGAGCATCTTTTCATATGCCTGTAGGCCATCTGTATATCTTCTTTGGAGAAATCTCTGTTCAGATCCTTTGCCCATTTTCTAATTGGATTGTTGGGGTTTTTTTGTTGTTGTTGAGCTGTATGAGTTCTTTGTATATTTTGGATATTAACCCCTTATCTGATATATAGTTTACAAATATCTTCTCCCAATTGTTAGGTTGTCTTTTCGTTTTGTTGATGGTTTCCTTTGCTGTGCAGAAGCTTTTTAGTTTGATGTAGTCCCATTTGTTCATTTTTTCTTTTGTTTCCCTTGCCCAGTCAGACATGGGACTTGAAAATATGCTGCTCAGACCAATGTCATAGAGCGTACTGCCTATGTTTTCTTCTAGAAGTCTCATAGTTTTGGGTCTTACGTTCAAGTCTTTAATCTATTTTGAGTTGATTTTTGTGCATGGTGTAAGGGAATGGTCTGCTTTCATTCTTTTGCATGTGGCTGTCCAGTTTTCCCAACACCACTTATTGGAGAGACTCTCCTTTCTCCATCGTATGCTCTTGGCTCCTTTGTCGAATATTAGCTGTCCATAAACGTGTGGGTTTTTACTTCAGGGCTCTCAATTTTGTTCCATTGATCTGTGTGTCTGTTTTTGTGCCAGTACCATGCTGTTTTGGTTACTATGGCTTTGTAGTATAATTTGAAATCAGGGAGTGTGATACCTCCAGCTTTGTTCTTTTTTCTCAGGAAATCTTTGGCTATTCGGGGTCTTTTTTTGTTCCATATAAATTTTAGGATTCTTCGTTCTACTTCTGTGAAAAATGTTGTTGGAACTTTGATAGGGATTGCGTTGAATCTATAGATTGCTTTAGGAAGTATGGACATTTTAACGATGTTAATTCTTCCAATCCAAGAGGACGGAATATCTTTCCATTTCTTTGTGTCTTCTTTGATTTCTTTCAACCATGTTTTACAGTTTTCGGTGTACAGATCTTTCACCTCTTTGGTTAAGTTTATTCCTAGGTATTTTATTCTTTTTGTTGCAATTGTAAATGGGATTGTATTCTTAATTTCTCTTTCTGCTACTTCGTTGTTAGTGAATAGAAACACAACTGATTTTTCTACATTGATTTTGTATCCCACAACTTGACTGTATTCCTTTATTATTTCTAAAAGTTTTTTAGTGGACTCTTTAGGGTTTTCTAGATATAAAATCATGTCATCTGCAAAGAGTGACAGTTTCACTTCTTCTTTTCCAATGTGGATCCCTTTTATTTCTTTTCCTTGACTGATTGCTCTGGCTAGGACTTCCAATATTATGTTAAATAAGAGTGGTGACAGTGGGCATCCTTGTCTGGTTCCTGTTCTTAGAGGGATAGCTTTCAGTTTTTCTCCATTGAGAATGATATTTGCTGTGGGTTTGTCATATATGGCCTTTATTATGTTGAGGTATTTTCCTTCTATACCCATTTTATTTAGAGTTTTTATCATAAATGGATGCTGTATCTTGTCAAATGCTTTCTCTGCATCTATTGAGATAATCATGTGATTTTTATTCATCATTTTGTTAACGTGGTTTATCACATTGATAGATATGTGGATGTTGAACCATCCCTGCATCCCCAGAATGAAACCCACTTGATCATGATGTATGATCTTTTTAATGTATTGTTGTATTCGATTTGCTAGTGTTTTGTTGAAGATTTTTGCATTGATGTTCATCAGTGATATTGGCCTGTAATTTTCTTTTTTTGTGTTGTCCTTGTCTGGTTTTGGTATCAGGATAATGTTTGCTTCGTAGAAGGAGTTAGGAAGCCTCCCCTCCTCTTCAATTTTTTGGAAGAGTTTGAGAAGGATAGGTATTAATCTTTGAATGTTTGGTAGACTTCACCAGGGAATCCATCTGGTCCTGGACTTTTAGTTTTTGGGAGGTTTTTGATTGCTGTTTCGATCTCCTTACTGGTGATTGGTCTATGCAAATTTTCTACATCTTCTTGGTCCAGTTTTGGAAGGATGTATGTTTCTAAGAATTTATCCATTTCTTCTAGATTATCCAATTTGTTGGAGTGTAGCTTTTCATAGTATTCCCTCATTATCTTTTGTATTTCTGAGGTGTCCCTTGTAATCTCTCCTCTTTCATTTCTGATTTTATTTATTTGAGCCTTGTCTCTTTTTTTCTTGGTGAGTCTAGCTAAGGGTTTGTCAATTTTGTTTATCTTTTCAAAGAACCAGCTCTTGGTTTCATTAATTTTTTCTAGTCTCTATTTCGTTTATTTCTGCTCTTATTTTTATTATTTCCTTCCTTCTGCTGATTTTGGGCTTGTTTGTTGTTCTTTTTCCTGTACCTTTAGGTGTACTTTTAGATTATCTATTTGGGATTTTTCTTCTTTGTTGAGGTAGGCCTGTATTGCTATAAACTTCCCGCGTAGAACCGCTTTTGCTGTATCCCACAGATTTTGGCATGTCGTGTTTTCATTTTCATTTGTCTCCAGGAATTTTTTGATTTCTTCATTGACCCAATCATTGTTCAGTAGCATTTTGTTCAATCTCCACATTTTTATGGCTTTTCTGGTTTTCTTTCTGTAGTTGATTTCCAGTTTCATACCTTTGTGTTCAGAAAAGATGCATGGTATTATTTCGATCTTCTTAAATTTATTGAGACCTGTTTGGTGGCCTAATATGTGGTCAATCCTGGAGAATGTTCCATGGGCATGTGAAAAGAATGTGTATTCTGTGGTTTTTGGATGGAATGTTCTGTATATATCTACTAAGTCCATCTGGTCTAATGTGTCCTTTAAGCTGAGTGTTTCCTTATTGATCTTCTGTTTGGATGATCTATCCATTGGTGTAAGTGGAGTGTTAAAGTCCCCTACTATTATTGTGTTACTGTCTATTTCTCCTCTTATGTCTGTTAACTATTGCTTTATATATTTAGGTGCTCCTGTATTGGGTGCATAGATAATTACAAGTGTTATATTTTCTTGTTGGATTGTTCCCTTTATCATTATGTAGTGCCCGTCTTTGTCTCTTATTACAGTTTTTGATTTAAAGTCTATTTTGCCTGATATAAGTATCGCTACCCCCGCTTTCTTTTCTTTGCCATTTGCATGGAATATCTTTTTCCATCCTTTCACTTTCAGTTTGTGAGTGTCTGTAGGTCTGAACTGTGTCTCTTGTATGCAGCGTATACATGGTTCTTGTTTTTTTATCCAGTTGGCCACCCTATGGCATTTGATTGGAGCATTTAGTCCATTGACATTTAAAGTAGCTATTGATAAATATGTATTTATTGCCATTTTGTCACTTTTTCTTTTTTTTTTTGGGTGTTTTAGTAGTTCTTCTCAGTTCCTTTCTTTTTCTCTTGCTCTCTTCCCTTGTGGTTTGATGGCTATCTTTAGTAATATGTTTGATTTCTTTTGTCTTACTTTTTTTCCTGCTTGTTATAGGCTTCTGGTTTGTGGTTACCATGAGGATGCTATTTAATATACTATGCGTATAACAGTCTATATTGAGTAGATAGACTCTTTAGCTTGACCTCTTTCTAAAAGCTCTACTTTTTCACTCCCCTCCTCCGACATTATATGATTTTCACATCATATATACTCTTTTGTTTACTGTGTGTCTATCTATTACCCTCTTATTGTTGAAATAGGTGATTTTAGTACATTTGTCTTTTAACCTTCATATTATCTTCACAGGTAGTTGATCTGCTGCCTTTACTATACTTTTACCTTACAAGTGATTTTATTACCTGTTTTTTGTTGTTGTTGTTTTGGTATTTTTTGATAATTTTTTTAATCTCTACTTGTGGTCATTGCTTTCCCACTCAAATAAGTCCCTTCAGTATTTCTTGAAGAACTGGTTTATTGGTGATAAACTCCTTAAATTTTGCTTGTTTGGGAAGCTCTTTATCTCTCCTTCCATTCTGAATGACAACCTTGATGGATAGAGTATTCTTGGTTGTAGGTTTTTTCCTTTTAGCACTTTAAATATGTCGTGCCATTCTCTTCTCACCTGTAGGGTCTTGGCTCAGAAGTCCACTGATAGCCTGATGGGCTTCCCTTTATATGTCACTTGTGGCCTTTCTCTTGCTGCTTTTAGGATTCTCTCTGTCTTTAATTTTAGACATTTTGATTATAATATGTCTTGGTGTGGGCCTCTTTGGGCTTCTCTTGTTTGGAGCTCTCTGTGCTTCCTGAACTTGGATGTCTGTTTCCTTCCTCAGGTGAGGAAAATTTTCCTCTATTATTTTGACAAATAAATTTTCTGCCCCTTTGTCTCTCTCTTCTCCTTCTGGGACCCCTATAATCCGTATGTTAGCACGCTTGATATTGTCCCAGAGTTCCCTTACACTGTTCTCATTCTGTCTAATTCTTTTTTCTCTTTTCTGTTCTGCTTGGGTGATTTCCTCTAGTCTTTCGTCTAGCTTGCTGATCCGTTCTTCTGCTTCCTCTACTCTGCTATTGAGTCCCTCTAGTGAATTTCTCATTTCGAGTATTGTATTCTTCATTTCTGATTTTTTTTTTATATCTTCCACTTCTTTGCTGATGTGCTCACTGTGTTCATCCATTCTCCTCCGCATATCTGTGAGCATCCTCATTATATTTTGTTTGAATTCTTTGTCCCGTAGGTTGCTAGTTTCTGTTTCACTTAGTTCTTTTTCTGGAGTTTTGTACTGTTCCCTTGCTTGGAAAGTATTCCTTTGCCTCCTCATTATGCCTCTTTCTCTGTCCTATTTTTTTTTATACTAGGTGAGTCGGCTATGTCTCCTGATCTTGGAGAAGTTGCCTTATGTATGAGATGCCTTATGAGGCCCAGCAGTGTGCTTCCCTCTCGTCACCAGTCCGTAAGAACCAGGAGTGACCCCTTTGTGGGCTACTTGTGTTCTTCTGCTGTGGTAGGGTTGCTCCCACTGCAGGTACCCAGGGCATCTGATCTTTCCTTCCCTGGCCAGCTGTTTGTAAATCCAGTCTCGGGGGGCCTCAGCACTGTTGGCTACAAAGTCTATCAGCACACTCTTAGTGCAATTGTCCTCTTAATTGGGTTGGTACCCAGTGTAGCTGGTTGCTAGGGTCAGGGGCTACAGTTGTGATAGGCCTGAGGCCAACAAGGCTGTTGTCAGCTCTCTTAGGAGTGCAGCTGAGTGGGGCTAGCCCTTGGCATGGGGGCACTCGGCTTTGGAAGGTGGGGCTGATCCTTTTTATGGCTATTTGTGAAGCACAAGTCTTCTGATGCTGGTAAGCCTCACCCCCCACCAGACCACATACACTGTCAACACAGTCCTGGTCCGTGCACACTTCTCAACCCCCTGGAGCGTACCCCAATGCCACACTGCAGAGGCCCCCACTTCTCCCCCAATGCCCCCCACAGTTCACCTGGTCCTCACACAAGCCCTGCCCCACAGAGTCAGACACCCTTGCCTGCCTGTAGAGGATCAAGGCACTCAGTCAATGCAGGCTGAAAAGTAGCCTGAGGGCTTGCAGTTAGGTGGGGCCAGTCCCTAGGGTGGGTTGCCTGCCCTGGCTGAACTGGATTAAATCTGTGCTCTAGTGGGTGTGGCAGACCCCTGCGCTAATAGCCCAAGGGATGCACCTCAATGGCCCCCACTAGTGTCCGTATCAGCACGCCTGGACCAGCTCAGAACAATGGCATCCACCAATGTCTCAGTCTCCGGAGAGGTCCCTCCTCTCACCAAGATGCCCCCAGAGGCCACCAGCTGAGTCTCGTTTCACCAAAGGACAGTCAGCCTTCTCTCTGGTGATTTTAGGTTGCTGCAATGAGTGAGTTTGTGCGTGGGCCCTTTAAGACCCGGATCTTTTCGGCTTTCGGCTGATAGCTTTTCTGGGGGTGTCCTCACTGCAGTTAATAGCCAGCAAAGCCAGACAATAAGACCCCTGTCTCAGTTGGGCTGAGTCTGAGGGAGGCTTATAGCAGTATTGCCCCCGCTCCAGACCTCACTCCTCCAGGGAGGGCTGGTACCTTAGGGTGGCTCCCGCCTGGCCAGCTGAGAAGCTCCGCTGCTCCCAAAGGTAGCTTTTTTCTTCTCCGGCCGGCTTTACTGCCTCTTCTGACTTCGTCAGGACTGTCCCTTGTCGTGGAGGTTCTTTTTATCCAGTTTTCAGTTTTCAATCCAGGGTGATTCTTCCCAAAATTGTTGTAACCTAGTTGTGTTCGTGGGAGGAGGCGAGTTCAACATCTGCTCACAGCACCATCTTGACAAGACCTGTCGATTGTTTCTTTTGCTGTGCAGAAGCATTTTTAGTTTAATGTAGCCCCACTTATTTATGTTTTGCTTTTGTTGCTTGTGCTTTTGGAGTCAAATCCAAAAAATTGTTGTCAAAACCAATGTCAAGGAGATTTTTGTTTGTGTTTTCTTGTAGAAATTTTATGGTTTCACGTCCTATGTGTAAATATTTAATCCATTTTGAGTTAACTTTTGTGAGTGGTGTAACATTGGAGTCCAATTTCATTCTTCTGCATGTGATTATCCAGTTTTTCTAACACCATTTATTGAAGAGACTATCCTTTCCATCTTGTATATTCTTGGCTTCCTTGTCAAATATTAGTAGATTGTATATGTGAGGATTTATTTCTCAGACCTAAATCCTGTTCCACTGGTCTATGTGTCTGTTTTTATGCCAATACCATACTGTTTTGATTACTATAGCTTTGTAATATATTTTGAAATCAAGAATTGTGATACCTTCAGCTTTGTTCTTTCTCAAGATTGTTTTTGCCATTTGAGGTCGTTTGTGGTGCCATACAAATTTTATGATTTTTTTTATTTTTGTGAAAATGTCCTTGGTATTTAAATAGGGATTGCATTGCATATGTAAATGGCTTTGGGTACTATGGACCTTATAGCAATATTAATTCTTCTGATCTATGAACATGGGCTATCTTTCCATTTATTTGTGTCTTCTTCAATTTGTTTCATCAATGTTTTATACTTTTCAGTGTATAGATCTTTCATTTTCTTGGGTAAATTTATTGCTAAGTAGTATATTGTTTTTGATGCCGTTGTAAATGAGATTGTTTTCTTTCTTTCTTTTTTGGATAGTTCGTTGTTAGTGTATAAAAATGCATCTAATTTTTGTATGTTGATTTGGTATACTGAAACTTTTCTGAATTTGTTGATTAGTTCAAACAGCTTTTTGGTAAACTTCAGGGTTTTCTATCTACAAAATTAGATCATCAGCAAAGAGAGATAATTTTACTTCTTCATTTCCAATTGGGATGTCTTTTTTTTCCCTTGCCTAATTGCTGTGGCTCGGACTTCCAGTACTATGTGGAATTTAGTTTGCTAGTATTTTGTTGAGAATTATTGTATCTATATTCATTAGGGATAGTCTTGTAATATCCTTATCTGAAATTGATACCAGACTAATGGTGACCTTGTAAAATGAGTTTGGAAGTATCCTCTCTTCTTCAACTTTTTGGAAGAGTTTGAGAAAGATTGGCATTAATTCTTATTTAACTGTTTGGTACAATTTACCATCTAGTCCTTGTCTTTCTTTGTTGGGATGTTTTTGGTTACTGATTGAATATCCTTACTCATTACTGATCTGTTCATATTTTCAATTTCTTCATGATCCAGTCTTGATAGTTTATATGTTTTCTAGGAATTTATCCACTGCTTTTAGGTTGCCCAATTTGTTGGCATATAATTGTTCATAGTAGTCTCTTTGCAGTTCTATGGTATAAATTGTAATGGCTCCTCTTTCACTTCTTATTTTATTTGAGTCTTCTCTCTCTTTTTTTTGATAAGGCTAGCTAAAGTTTTGTCAATTTTGTTTCTTTTCAAAAACCAACTCAGTTTATTTATCTTTTCTATTTTTTCTAGTCTCTATTTCACTTATTTCTGCTCTTATCTGTGTTATCTCCCTCCTTCCACTAACTTTGGGCTTAATTTATTCTTCTTTCTAGTTCCTTGAGATATAAAGTTAGGTTGTTTAATTGAGATCTTTTTTGCTAATGTACCCATTTATCACTATCAATTTCCCTCTTATGGCTACTTTTCCAGTATCCCCTAAGTTTTTGTATTTTGTGTTTCCATTTTTATTTGTTTCAAGATATTTTTTTATTTCTCTTTTGAGTTCATCTTTGACCATTTGGTTGTTCAGGGTTGTGCTATTTAATGTCAACATACTTGTGCATTTTCCAGTTTTTCTCTTCCTATTGATTTCTAATTTCGTAACTTTGTGTTCAGAAACGATACTTGTTATGATTTCAATCTTCTTAAATTTTTAAAGAATATTTTAAATTTTTACTCTCAGTTTTGTCAATTTTTATGTATTTTGCAGAAATACATGTGCTTTATGTATTTTGAAGATCTTGATTTGGCGCATGATCCTTTAGGACTGTTTTTTCTTCTTGGTGAATTGCCATGTCCAGCCCTCATTTTCTTTGCACTGAAGTCTACTAATCTAATACTAATAAAACCCCTGAAGGTTTCTTCTGTTTAGTATTTACATGGTATATTTTTATAATGTTTTTCTTTTAACCTATCTATAGAATTAAATTATTTAAAGATGGGTTTCATGATAGACAAACCTCTGTCCCATAGTCTCTGAAGACCACATTGGTGTAGAAGTGGGGTGCAACTCTTTTTTTAGTGCTTGCCTATAGTAGGTCTGGTAGTCAAAAGGGTACTATCCTGTAGACCAGCTCTCTTCTCAGCCCTTGGCTAGAGTGTGTGGGCTTTCCTTGGGGCTAATTTTTTATGCACTCATTTCTGAGTTGCAAGCCTCTTTAGTTACCAAGAGGAGATATATATACATACATACATATACATGCATATATATATATATATATATACACATATATAAAACCAAGGGGGTGTGTGTATATATATCCCAAGGAAAATCACTGCAAGATTATCCTTTTAGTCTCAAAGTCTCAGTCAATCTGACTTCTTTTTCCTATTTTCAAAGTCTTCAGAGAGTTACTTTATTACTTTTTTCAGGGTTTTACTTTTAATTTGTGGAATGAATAGGGTGTGTTGTGGCTATTTTGTGTAAAACTGGATGACTTGCCTTTTTATTTCTGTATGGGTCAAATTTTCCTATTCTTTCACATATTTAGAGTTTTTTTAAAAATGTGGATACTGAAGATCATGATGATTACATTGTAGAGACTCTAAATTTGGTTATTTCCTTTGAAAATTAATTCTTATTCTACCAGACAATTACCTTAGCTAGGTTCAAACTTCAAACTCAGGGTTCCCTGTTTATATTAACAGTTGAAATCTCTGCTCAATTATTTCAGCTTCAAGTTGCTGCTTTTCAGCTGACCCTGGTCCCTCTGCAACTGCGTAGTTTAGCAATTAGCCAGGGATTTCAGTGACTTTACATACAGATTGTGGAGCTTCTATCTATGTGACCTCTTCCTTCCAAGATTCTCCGTCCCGTAATTTTTATCTGCTCTGCCAGTCTCAGATGTTGTCTTCTGACACATAAAATCAGTAATTCTGCAATTTTCTTATGCCCTGAGCTGTGGAAGGATTGAAGAGTGAGTCAGATAAAAGGCTTCAATTTTACTAATATAACCAGGATCTTATCTTTCCCATCTCTCAAAGGAAGATTCCGCTCCAGTTTCTGGATGTTTCTGATCACTACCTAGTGCCTTCATATAGTTGGCTGATTTTACATGTGTCCTAGGTTTTATATCTGGTATCATTGTTTCCTCTGTATCTGCTGGAGGTTTAGTCTGAACATGGCACATTGCTATTACTGGAATCTGCAAGCCCCCTTCACCTTCCTGGGGGGATATCAAATGTTATAACAGTGAAGGTCAGGGAAGCTGTTATTCTGGCCATGGATCTGTCTCATTATTTTATGCTTAGTTTTGCTAATGAGGAATACAACCCCGTCCACCTTTTTAAAATTGTTGTTTAGTTCCAGCCATTGAGCCATTAAGGTTATGTGCCACAATCACCCCCTCAAAGGAGGTATTTACAGATAGAAGTAGCCAGCAGTCTCCAGGGGTGCTGAGGTTCCCTCTCTAGATCAAGAGGGGCCGGCACTTGAGTCAGAGATTTTCAGGTGAAAAAAGCATTAAGGTATCTGGACAGAGCATACCTATATTGCTCAAAGAGAATGTAAGAGTGTTTCCTTTTGAGTGTCTGCATAGAATCATGATCACTATAGGAAAATTCCAGATATCTCCTGATAATATTCCCACATCAAGTCAAATTAAGACATTCACATTCAAAGCTTCGATTATATCTATTGGCTTCCTGTTCTACTCTCTTTTCAAGGCATACCTGAACTTCTCAGTGTTAGTAAGGTGAGATAGTATATAAGAGAAATATAATGGCTTGATACTCAAAGTATGATACATGGATTAGCAGATTTAGTATGTTCTGGGAACTTTTTAGAAGTGCAGAATACCAGGTCTTATGAATCTACTGAATCCAAATGTGCATTGTTACAAGACCCTCAGGTGATTCTTACGTACAATCAAGTCTGAGAAACACTAAGCTAATACACAGGCTGCCTAGAGAAGAGCTTCTTAAATTTTCTGTGGATATTCTGAAGTTTCTGTTTGTTTGCTTGTGGTTCATATCCATTATAGGCCAAACATCTGTAACATATAATAAAAATGTTTTTAATATAAAAATAAATTAAGGCGATATAAAATCTAGATTTTTACTAGATTCGAGAGACATAGAATTACATTTCAAAAAATAATCAGAACATACATAAAATATAAAAAATGAAGAAATTTATGAAAACTGTATTTGTTCATTGAATTCTTTTCAGATTATTAATATTCACATATGACATACTAAAACTTCTTCTGATGACTTTATAATTCAATATTCCTTTGTAACCACACAAAGTGCATAATCTGCTCACTGCGAGACAAAAGCCAATTGTCAAGAGTCAAGATGGTGGTAGAGAAAGAGCATTTTATTACAGCTTGCTAGCAAGAGGGGAGATGGCCCACTAATGTCCAAAAGAACCATCATAAGGGGGCACAGACTCTTGAAGCAGTTATATAGGCCAGTGGGTTATAGGGGAGTGGGTTAGGAATGTTGACCCTCTGGTGTTACAGACTGGGAATCAAGTCACCACACCAGATCTTGTAGTTTTCATTGATGATGGCTATCAGCATAGACTCTCTGTTTGGGGGTCATCACATTCCTAAGAAACTCAAAAGAATGAAATTATCATCTTATTGCAGCCAAGAGGTATACACACAAGCAGGGGTCATAAAATCTATAAAACAGGTGGATCTCCTGGAGGGTGCAAATCCAGCTGCATTAGTTAGTTAGAGGTCATTCAAAGTTATAACATGGTCTCTTTTCTACAATATGACTTCCCTTACGTCAACCTTGTGTTGAGGGAGTTTCACTTTCTTTGAAATTATTATTTTGTGTGAATATATTTGTAATGGTTTGTGTAAAAATTCCACTCAGGTTTTGATGTTTTCATTGCTTCATTAGCCAATATATCTCTGCAAACAATACATTGTGGTTTTCTCACTTCATCATGAAATGTTTACAACACCAAATTAAGAATAACTTGGATGAACTCTTTTTGTCTTTATTTCTTCAGAATCACTTCCATTTTTGTCATTTGTTTCATTACTATTGTGCTTTTAGGAAAAGAGGTGTCTTTGCTTGACAAAGGGTCCATTGAAGCTTGTTTTGCCATATATAAATCATTGAAGATAAATAATTCAAAATTTACCTCCATAATTTAGTTAGTAGTTGTAAATACTAAATTTAGAAAAAGTGATTAATCAAAACTTAAAATAATTATAAAATATTGCTATGATAAATAAATGATTAATTTCTCAGATTCTTATATCTTTTGAATTAGAGATAACAGACTAACCTTAAAACATTTTCTCTCACAACACTGTCTTACAAAGCATAGTAGTATGAAGTTTGCACCATACAAAATTCATACCATGAATTCAACAATTGAACTGGTCTAGATCCTTTTCAAAAAGAAAAATCCACTACCCATTCTCTTAGATGTCACAATGTCAAATTCCTATAAAAATGCCTAAATGCTTACACTGAATTACAGTACTTATCATTTTGCACATCTGTGACAGTGCTGGTGGTCTTTTTCAAACCACAGACCATGCTTTGAGCAGCACTGGACTAGACCACTAAGACTGAAAACTGCCTAATGCAGAGCACCAAGAAGGAGAGACTTCTCCATTTTCACATCCACTATTTCTTTCATGCAACAATGCTGAATAATAAAATAAATGAGGCAATGTGGACACGGTATCTTCACAATTTGTGTCCTATACCTACCTAGAGTCTACTTGAGCTATGATAGCTTTTTAGTTTTAGTACCTGAAAAGTTCTAAGACACTTAGATTTGAATTTGCGCTTTAAATTTAGATCAAAAGTCTCCTCTTTCTAAGTTCCTCATTACTCCACCCAGGTTCTTTACGGAAACCTTACTTCATATGGTTCTACAATGCTCTCTATCCTGGAGCCATATTTGGCCTGTACTTCTGGTTTCCTCAATTTCCAATTTCATTGCATTATAGAGACTAGATAGTCCCTTTCCACTGTACCTCGTTAACAACATTTTATGTTAACCAATCTATGTATAAATGCATGTTTGACTTTGCCTCTTAGAAGAAACTGTTTTTTCTTAAAATAGCATTTTTCTTTATGTGTTTATTTCTAAACACTCTGACACCTTCTTCAATTCTTTATTTTAATCACGATCAACATCTTCATAACAAGATTAATAATTTTAGGCTCCAAGGCCTTTAGAACGTAGTCCGGTAATCATTAGAAGACAGTTCCATTGACTGAGGGGCCTGATCGATGGGAAAGGGAGGATAATCCTAAATGCTCACTCCCTAAAAATCCACATGAGTACAGTACTTCACTGCTGCCTAACTACCAGCACACTCACTGGAGAACTCAATTTCTTTACCCACTGGGTGTTGTCTGCTAGTTCTTGCTAAGCCTTCAAAACTCTTTGAGTTGACCAAATGACAAAAATTCTCTGCAGCCTTCAGAATACTGGAGCCACACCATGTACTTTGGATAAATGGAAACAGCCTCTGTATCCGTACTGTATATCACACATTGTCAACTGGATTCCAAAGCTGCACTACCTAAACCCCAGTCTCAAAGAATACCTAGTAAAAGAGACTGTCACCTCTGCAATGATTGAAGGTATGCATTAGGAGGATGAATCCAGAAAGAAAGAAATACAATAATATGACAACATGTAGATTGGAAGTGAAGCTACTATGATAATTAGAGTCTAGATATTAAGTAATGGGGGCCTGAATTACTGTGGTGAAACAAGAGAGGACAGAACGATTTTGAGGGACATTGCAGAGATTGATTGGGTGTGGGATAGGGAGCGCGGGGCTTTCAGAGACAGAAGGATGTGTAAGAAAGCGTAAGTACAGTTTTAGTAAACAAAATTTGAAATGTCAAGGGAATTCAAGTGGCAGCCATAAATTTAGAGATCTGTATAATAAAAGTACCCCCCACCAAAGACTTGATATGATGGAAAGCACAAGCATTTAGATAAAATTATGGGTAAATTGTTGTAAAAACAGCAATTCCAACTAATGACTAAATGATGAATCAAGATGTTTGTTTTTATGCCCAAAGGACATTGAATTACACAAGATATAGTTTAAAAAAAGTCCTACAATGCAGCATATATGAGAAAACATTGCAATATAATGTAAAAAATTCATAAAGTTAATTAGAAACCCATTAAAACTGTAAGACTCCAAGAGAGAAAAATAGCCTAATAGGCAAAAAGTTGAAGCAGATAATTCATATAAAAGGAAACATAATTAATAAGCATTTGAAACAAATTCAATTTTGATAAAAATTAAATTCAAAACAAATTAATAAGATTCATATTTTTAATACTCTCTAGCTTAACCAATTAGTAAAGATTTCAAAAACATTGTGATTACTCTAAGTTGGGGATTATGTGGTAGTATGGACTCTGCTATTCTGGTACAATATTCCTAAAAAGTAATTTAAAAATATGTATCAAACAACTTAAAAATGTCTTTGTCTGGAGTTTCACTTCTAGATCTGCCCTATGGAAATCATCAGAAATACAAAGATTTAAGCATAAAGATTCATTACAACATTACTTATAACGTCAAAAAATGAGGGAAAACTTAAATGTCCAATAATATCTCTCCACTAGTTTCTAAACACTTTTATAGTACAGAAGGTATCTTTTTGAATTTCAAAACATATTAAATATTGTTTCATAGATAAATTACATAGACATTAAAATAATATGCATAAATTTTGTGGAGAAATGCTTATCCTGTAATGTTAAGCTAAAATGGGCAAACAAAATAATGCATATGTAGTAATTATGTATAATATGTACAAATGAGAGAAACCCACTGACATTTTCATGTAGTAATTTGATGCTTTTGTAATTAGCATTAATTACTGTTCTTTTCTTTGTTTCTGTGTTTTCCAAGTTTACACCCATGATATTTCATATATAAGTAATTTTTTTCTTTGCCAAGTAGCAATCCGTTTATAAGTATATCATAGTTTACCCACGGTGGCAGTTATGGAGATGTGCTCCTCAGTCTCCTTTCAAGAGACAAACAGCCATGAGGAGTGCAGTTAGCTGATAGCCTCTAGCTGTGGTGCCTTTAGGATCTGCCCCAGTGTTTGGCATAAGTCATGCTTTCCCTGGACAGCGCCAATGACTGAGCATGGCTTGTCTTCTAGGGCCTGGCTATATATGCTCCACTGAAGCCATACTCAATAGGCAGTCTTTGTGGCAGGACTTCCTAGTGGGTGACCCAAGACTTTCTTGGAGTTGCACTATACTTTGAGATTCTTTGACCAAATCTTCCTTCCTTTCCCTAAGTTTTCGAAGATGTGAGACCTACAACATGATCTTAAGGATTTTCTATCCCACTCTTGCTCCCTTGCATCTTAATCTGTTACAGGTCCATCCCCCAAACCAACAAATCCATTCACCCGTTGATGGACATTTGGCTTGATTCTACTTTTTGACTGTTAGGAATAAAACTGCCATAAATATTTGTGTACATGTGTTCTTTTGTTTGCTTGATTTAGTTTTCTTTCTTTGCCATAATTTTATTTCACTTGGATAAGTAGAGTGTAATTGATGAATCTGTCCTTCTGTTTTCCAAAGTGGCTGAACCCTTTTCCACTCCTACCAGCAATATATGAGAGTTGTCGTTGTTCCACATCCCCAACAACACTCTAATTTTTTAAAACTATTTTAGTGGTTCTGCATAGGTGTCTCATTGCAGGGTTAGTTTGCATTTTCCTAATCACAAATATTGAGTATCTTTTTATGTGCTGAATGACCATTCATATATCTTCTTTAGTTAACTGTCTTTTAAAATTTCAGGCCCATGCTTTTTATTTGGACTGTTTGTCCACTTACTATTTCGTTATAAGAGTTTTTATTTATTCTAGAAGTAGTCCTTTCCTGAAGATATGAGTATTGTGAGGATTTTTTTCTCCTAATTTTAGTTTGCTTTTTCATTTTCTTAATGGTGTCTTTTGAAAAGATGGTTTTAAATTAATGAAGTGCAATTTACAGATTTTTTTTCTTTACAGTTGGTGTATTTTGTGCCACAATAATCTTCTCCTATTTTGTCAAGAATTCTTACAGTCATCATCTTTATACTTAGGCTGTGATCTGTTTCAGATAAATCTTCATGTGATTTGAGAAAAATGCTGAGGTTCATTTTTTTTTACATACATCACCAGTTTGTTCTAAATATTTTGTTGAAAAAATATACATTCTCCACTGATTTACATTATTCAAGAGCCCATTTACCGTGTATATGTAGGTTTATTTTTGCACAATCTATTCTGTTTCATTGGTTTATATGTCTATTCTTACTCCGTTACCACACTGCATTGATTATCATGGTTTTATGGGAAGTCTTAAAGTGAAATTTGCTCTTCCTTTCAAAATCATGTTGGTCATTCTAACCCATTTTAATTTCTAAATCAGCACAAATATGCGCTTTAAGATTATGTTTTCCCTTAATTCTTTGAACATATTTGCCTTTAATTCTTTGAACGTATTTATTTACCATAGCTGCTTTAAAATCCTGTCTGATGAATCCAACATCTGAGTCACTATGGGTCAGTTTCTATTGACTACCTTTTATTTTCTTGATTATAAGTCAGTTTTCTATTTCACAACTGTCTACTAATTTTTAGCTTTGTATTGGACATTGTAAATGACATATTTTAGAAGCTCTGAATTCTGTTATCTTCCCCTGGAAAGTGTTGATTATTGTTCTAGTTCACTGTTCAATTCCTGGCTGACCACCTTGAACTCGTGTGTTCGCAGTCTTACATTTTGTTGGTAGAGACCTCTGAGAACTCACTTCATTTCCTAAGCCCTTCGATATTGATAGGACTCAACGTTTAAACTGTCTCCCCTGTATATCTGGCCAGGATATGGTTTTAGGCTTTATTTGGGCAGATCTAGAGTAGATCTTTTTCTTTTTTTTTTAAGGTGGGGGTTTTCTGATGTCTCAGCTGAATGCCCACCATATTAACAGAATGTTTAAAGTTTTGTATGATATGGTTAGGCTCAATTCCATAGCAGTTGCAATCTGTAAACTTGATGTTGTCTTGCCCTGCCCATCCACAGTCCACCCCATTGCCAAGAACCCACCAGTAAACCCTCTGTGCAGTTGCTTTATCTCCCGTGTCTTTCCCCACTTATTCCAATGACTTAAGCTGCCAGGAGATCCTGACATCTGGCTTCTCAGCTCAGCATGACTGCCATACTCTATTTGGACTTTAGCTTAATGTGCTATGGTGAGAATACTATGCCCCGGCAGGTAGCTGGTCTGATTATGGATCTCACCTTCAGTTTCTCAGTTCTCAAGTTTTGTATTCTTATACTGCCTGTTATGCATTGCCCGAATACAGTCACTTTACATGTTTTTCTCAGGTTTATGATTATTTACAAGAAGAAGACTAGCCTAGTGGTTTTTTCCTTTATAGTTATTTAGGTTTGATGAGAGGATCAGTTCATATTTGTAGGTCAGTGCTATCTAATAGAACTTTCTGTAGTGATGAAAATGTTCTTCAACTGTGCTACTCAATAAAGGAGCTACTAACCACGTGCACTTATTGAGCACTTAAAATGTGACTAGTGCAATGAAGAACTGGATTTTTAATTATTATTTAATTTAAATTTAACTAGTCACATAAGACTAGTAGCTACCAAATTGGACAATGCAGTTCTAAGTAACAGGGATAAAAGCACTTAATGAGCCAGAACAAATGCCTTATTTGGGTAATTTATCTTGATATTGTTACTTGTGTGAGTTCTCTCGCTAGCTTTGTTTGTCTTCTTTTTTTTTTTTTATTGGTGTAACATTGGTTTATAACATATAAATTTCAGGTGTACATCATTATATTTCAGTTTCTGTGTAGACTACATCATGTTCACCACCCAAAGACTAATTACCATCCGTCAGTTTTCTTACTTACAATTTGTTTGGTTCTCAGATAATTGCTCACTCCAGTCACCATGAGTCATTATTTCTCTGTGTTTTTCTGATGCTTGTGTTTCTGCAACGCATCTGACATGGTGCCAGGTTAAACTCACACGCTTCTTACCTTTCTTGATTTAGCCTCTTTCCCTGACTCTGATCCAGGATTTGGCTCTAAAAAAATTTTAGTGTATGTCCTAGATCTCTAATAAATGGAAATGGTGTTCCAGTTATCCTTAAAACCACAATTGCACTGTGTCCTGTGCCTCGTTATGGCTATCCGTTTATTGCTGTTTTGATATTTTGACTCTTAAACTGGAGGTTTGCATTTAGGAGAGGGTCAGAATTTAGATAAACATTGATTTTGATAAATGGTGTTACTTGGATTTATCAAGAAACTCAGATAATCAGATCAAAGTCTAAGTTTTCCTCATATTGATCTAAATTTGTACCATTAGAATATTATGTTAAAACTAGATCGTTTTTATTTTTTTGGAATTCAGAATTCAATGTTCAAAAAACATAACATTGTTAACTAATATATTTAAATTGTGCAGTATATTTGTCACCATTTAAATATATCGATAAAATATTTGCATAAATGAAAATGATAAAAATAATTAATAGTTAATATTATTATCTAAAAGATAGGACTAAAAGGGCCATGAAATAGTATTTTCCAATTTCCATAACGAAAGCAGAGCCACTGCTATTTTGTTTAAGAAAAAAGTCAGTGTCTTCCGTTTCATGACATTCTCCCCATAATCAAATCCATTGGCTTAAGTATACATCCATTTTCTCTTATTCTGTAGTCAGTGGAGATTTATAGTATAAAACAGTTACTATCTAGATAAAATTATGTTCTTACTAAAACCACAGGAAATTAGTAGCATTTTGTTTGACATTTTCCTATATTGTATGGTACTATTTGGCTAAATGTCTCAATGTTTCAAGTAGATAACATCCTCTTCATAGATAAAGATTCCATGCACCTTTTCTCCTCTTGTCTTCCAAGGCACCTAGTTTGGTGTTTTGCATAGAAGCAGTCTAGTTATTTGAAATGACACAGACTTGCCAGCTCACATATTTAAGAGGAGGACCTCTAGACCCATCTCCCTAACAGCCTGAAATCACTGTAGACTCTCCCGTCCTATGCTGTATCTCAGTACAGATTTAAATTTAAGATCTTTATGCTTCTTACCCTGCCTGCTGACTATTCCCAGGTAGAGGTCCTTGATTGCTTCAGACCCCTCTGTTGTGATTGGTCAGCACAATATGTACTATCTATGAGGCACCTGAGACAGTAAAAGCACTGTGGTTAGTATTTATGGGTTGGTAGTCCAATTTTCACTCTTTCCAATGGTGGCATGTGCATTACACTATGTAAGTAGGGAGAGACGCAACACAGGCAAACAGACCAGATTTGAGACAAGTGGAGGGAATGGGAAGGAGAGAGGACACAGTGAAAATCAGCTCAGTGTCCGTGGCACTTAAAAGACTTAGAGAACAAAGCAAAGCAGACAATGAAGAGAAATAAGGAGGGAATTTATGCTTTCACAGTTTTGCTTCAGAATAAAACTAATTTGTTTAAATTATAAACTTAACTTGCTGACACTGTGATAGTCTACTTGTTTGATCTCATTTAAGATAACTTAGAAGGGAAGGGAGATGAAAAGGGATTGAGGACAAAGAAAATATGAGGAAATTTCAGGTAGAGAGATGAAGTTTTGTGGAAAGGATTGAAAGGACGGACTTTGACCAGCAGCCAGCCCTCTTGAAAGGAAACTAGAATCCTAGGCTGTGGCTTGAAGAGACTACTCCCAGTAGCTATGTGGTTCACGATTTCTTTTTACATGGACCGTGTCTCTCAACTTCCCTTCACCATGGAATTAAAGTGAATAAGCAGGGTTTTTTGTTTTTTAATTCATGATATGCCAAATATCTCTGTGCATGTTTCAAGGATAATTTTGAAGACTATTGCTTCCCAAACATATATTCAACCTGACTGTTGATGCTAGATATTCCATTGTTGGGACAAAAAGCCAAATTAGAACATCTCCTAAAATAAAAATAACTCTATAATTGAGATCAATATACTCAAGGGAGTACACGATTGCCATTCTCTCTGGGGTAGCTCAGCACCAGAGTCTTGAATATCACAAAAAGGCAGAAAATAACATTTTTAGTACTCCGCCATATTATTTTCATGTTGGTAGTGAGAAAACTCTTGAATAAAGGCACAAATTTAAACATTGTTTGTTATTTTCAGACTCTTGACTTATAAACAAACTAGTGAAAAATAAATTCTTTGTATGTTGGGAACCAGAAATAACTAAGATTGGACTAGGACACAAGAATGCCTTGAGCAGTAATTTGAAGAAAAAACATGTTGACTGCAAGGAATCTTGAATAATAAAATACTTGATGCTAATGATGATTATCTGAGACATTTTGATGACTTAAGCTCATTACTATGATTCGTAAAAAGTAAGTATCAGTCATACTTAACGTGATAGACATTCTTATACTAATCACCCTAAAGAAACAAAGCCTGGTCTAGTTTATTAGCTTGTGTCTATAATCGCACAACTGATTTGACTTAGTGTCAACATTAGCCTGGTGTTAACCATTCATCAGTATTTTGTTTATGTAATTTAATTTTATGCAAAGCAAACGTTCCATGGTCCAGGCAATCAAATTCATCTATTGCTTCTATTGCCAACTCTTAAACAATTATTTATGAATGGGTGACTCTAATTTTATAATTGTATTATATACAAGCAAAATTTCCACTTCTGCTATTCGATTTTACTTGTAAAAAACTTTCTCCTGGAAGCACATGCAACTAGATAAAAACTAAGCAGAACTACTGACTCATGATGTAACAAGACTGGTCAAAGTAAGGTTAAATTCTAACTTCTTTACCTTTGTCTTCAGTAAATTGACTCTAATGCTATCCTGGTGTAATTAAATCCTGGAAGACTTTTCCTTTCTGCCTAAATCAAATTAGAAATAGCTCAAAGAATGCATGGATTTAAGGAGGAAATCTGGTTATTCATAATATTTTGCAATGTGTTGTCCTTTCTTTACCAAAATGATGCTTTGGACAACCAAGAGAGCTTTGTGGTTATTTCACAGTAATAAAGATGATAAGAAATTTACATTGAGCTGAGCTGACCACTTAATCTCTCTCCTGTTGTGACTGTTTTGTCATATTTGCAAAGCGGCAGGCATTAACTATGATGCTGAAATAAGTCCCAGAGCAGTTCTTCTGTACTTTTTAATCCTATCTGCTGAACGTCTTATTTTCTCAATATTTTAATTTCAAAACTCTTCTTTTTTTGTTTTCTGATAGCTTCTTTTTTAAATCAGTCCTTTCTTATGTTAAGAATGTGGTATCTTTTCAAATCTCTTTGAGCCTACCAGTTAGAATTATTTTTCTGTCTTGTAGATATCTATAATTTTTTCAGGGGCATTTGTTCTGTTACTTCACATCAGATTTCTTTTGTTCTGTTTATTTTCCTCAAATATTTGGTGATCTTTGACTTCCCATTTAATGACAGGTAACTGGCATGCATACATAATACAAAAATATTTTTGAACAAATAAAATATAACTATATTTATGAATATGCATAGAATTCCTGTTTCCAGCTTGCACAATATGTTTTTTCTTTCATATTTTTACTTCCTAATATGAATTAGAAGTCAAACACATATTTTGTGGAAATAATCTAAAATTTAAATATGTAGAAATAAAATAGTAATAGAGAGACTTCTGCTTCCAGACATTTTGGGATAACTGATATAGGATATGAAGCACAGTGATAAAAAGATTGTAAAAAAATTAATGGTGCTTCAGTGACCTTTGGGACTATATAAAATAGCTTAATATAACATTAATTGGAGTCCCAAAAGGAGACGGTGTCAAGCAGAAAAAATTGAAAAGAATGGCTTAAATTTTGGTTAAGTATCCAAGAAGCTCAGTGAACTCCAAGCAAGAAAAACATATTCTAAAAAGCACACCAAGGAGTAGTATTATCAAATTACTGAACTAGTGATGAAGAGAAAAATCACAAAACAACCAGAGAAGGAAAGTTATTTCAAGTGAAAACTTGGATCCATACAAAGTAATAAAGTGTATGTAAACGATAAATATGTGGGTAAACTTAAAAGGCATTTTTCTCCTTTCTAAATTTCTTTAAAAGTTAATTGTTTGGGGGCTGGCCTGTGGCATAGTGGTTAAGTTTGTATGCTCCACTTTGGCAGTCCAGGGTTCACTTGTTCAGATCCTGGATGTGGACCTAGCACCACTCATCAAGCCATGCCGTGGCAGCATCTTACGTAAAACAGAGAAAGACTGGCACAGATGTTAGCTAAGCAACAATCTCCCTCAAGCAAAAGGAGGAAGATTGGCAACAGATGTTAGCTTAGGGTCAGTCTTCCTCACACACACACACACACACACAAAAGTTAGTTGTTTGAAGCAAAAAATAGTATCAATGTGTTTTGGCTATATAACCATATGTAGAAATAAAGGTATAGAAACAATACTACAAGGAATAAGAAGAGTAAATGAAAACATAATGCTCCAAATTTCTTACATTATTTAGGAAATGGTATATGCTTTGACTGTACACCATGATAAATTGAATATGCATATTTTAAACCCCAGAGCATCATTATTTAATGTAAAGAGATATAGCTAATAAACAAAAAGAGGAGATAAAATAGAGTACTAAAAGATACTAACTTAACCAAAAAAAAAAGACAGAAAAGAGGAAAAATAGAACAAACAATATAGGACAAATAGAAAACAGGTACAAAGGTAATAGACATAAACATAGCCATATAAATAATTGCATTAAATATAAATATTTTGAACACTCAAATTAAAAGGCAGAGATTGCCATACAGGATATAGATAAGACCTAAAGATGCTGACTACAAAAACACATTTTAAATATAACTAAACACATAGCTTAAAACTAAAGGATAAAAAAAGATATATCATAAAAACACATAAGAATTAGAGTCACTATATTAATACCAAAGAGGACTGTAGAACAAGGAATATTGCAATACAAAATGAATGATATTCCATAATAATAAAGCATCAATTCATCAATAAAACATAAAATTTGTAAATGTATATGTAGAGATTCAAGTACATGAAACTTCAAACTACAACAAAGCCCAAACAGACAGAATTGAAGGGAGAAAGATGTAATTCCACAATTATAGTTGGAGATTTCAATATTCCTCATTCAGTAATTAATAGAAGTAGACAAAAAGTCAACACAAATATAACAGACATAAAAAATCATGTTAACAAATTTGAACTAATTGATAATTATGAGACAGTCACCCAACACAGACAGAATACAAAATCTTTTCAAATTCAAACCAAAAAATTCACCAACATAGACCATTTGCTAGGCTATAAAACAAGGCATTCTTTTTTAGATGTTTCCTTGACATACGGTTGGCATACAAAAGCCATAGATATTTAATGTATACATGATAATGTGTTTAGAAGACTCATTAATTTAAAAGATTTGAAATAATACAGAGTGTGTTCTCTGAACATAGAAGATTCAAACCAAAAATAAATAGCAAAATATTTCTCAAAAATCTCCTAATACTTGGATAATATATGACAGCCTTCTAAATATCTTATGAATCAAATATGAAGTAATAAAGTAATTTTAAAATATTTTTGGAAGAATATTGATAAGATATATCAAATAAAATTCGTGGAATGCAGCTAAAGCAGGAATTAAAGGGAAATGTGTAGCCTAAAATGCTTATATTAGAAAAGAAGAAAGGGCTAAATCAATGATTTAAAGTTCCACCTTAAAGTGTTAAACCAAAAATACGGAGAAGGAAAGAAATAAGTAAATTAGAGAGAGATTAACAAATAAGAAAAAAGAATCAATGAAACCAAAACATGTCTTTAAGAAGATCAATAGGCTGAGCAAAAAGAGGAGAGAGAGAGAAAGAGGAAAGAGAAATGAACAATATCAGCAATATTAGGAATAAAAGAATGAACATCACTATAGATCACACAGACATTAAAAGGATAATAAAAACAATTTTCTTCAAATTTTGCCAATAAATTTGTCAATTTAGATGAAATTGATAAAATCCTGAATGACACAATTTATTAAAATTAATACCAGGAGAAATAGAGAATATTAATAGTCCCAGCTATTAAATAAATTGAAATTATAATTCAAAAATTTCCACAAGAAAACTCTAAGCCTACATGGTTTTACTGATGAATTCTACCAAGACTTAAGATTAAATAATGCCAATCGTAGATAAACTCAGCATTTGGAAGTGTAAGAAACAATTTCAGCAAGTTTATTGAGGTAGGCATCACTGTGATGTCAAAACCACACAAATAGATTAAAAGAAAAAAGTTACAGACAAATATCACTCATAAATATAGATGCAAAGATCCTTAACAAATGTTAACAGATTGAATCTAACATCATATAAAACTGATAATTTATTGTGATCTAGTTGGGTTTATTTCAAAAATGCAAGATTAGCTTAACATTCAAAAAAATTAATCAATGTAAATCACCATATTAATGGAGCAAAGGAACTGTATTATCAACTCAATAGTTGCAAAAAAAGTTTTTGTCAAAATTAAAACTCCAGAGTGACATCAGCATCATGGCAGTGTGAACTCTCCTCATAAACTCTCCCTTCTAAGATACAGCAAAAAGGACATTCATATTCCAACAGAGGACATCCACACAACACAAAAGACATCTGAGAGACCCATTCAGCCATACATTGGAAGGTGGAGGTGCTGGAGCCCCCACGAGGGAAGTGGAACAAGGTAAGAGAAATCTCCTCTTCCTAACTAAATGCAGCAACCCAGGGACTGCATGCAGCTCGGAGAGGAAAAGGGGGAGGGAGCGGCCCTCTGTGGGAACACCATCACTCTCCAAGGTCCCTCACAGCCTGGGGGAAAGCCCCACACAGAAGTAACTAGCTATTGCAGGGATGTCTTCATCAAGTTAACACCCCAGGAAAGCAGACAGTGAGGGCAGAGTGAGAAGCCCCTGAGATTGTATAAGAGAAAGAAGAGAGTCTCTCCCCCCAGCCTAGAGCCCCAGTTCAGCAGCTGGGAGCTGAGCCACAGGTTGCAGCAGGCTCAGAATACGCAGCTCTTGATCCCCACACAGTGGCGGCATGTAGAAGTGGCGATCAAATACTACCACAATGCAGAAGCACAAATCCACCCTGTCTAACAGTATGAAAAGATATATTATATCTCCAGACCAGAAGGAAAATGACATGTGCCCAGAAATCAATCCTGAAGGCACAGAAATCTATATCTAAATTACAGAAAATTCAAAATAGCTATCATAAAAAGTCTCAACAAGTTACAAGAAAATGGAGATAGACAGTTCAATGAATTCAGGAGCTACTTCACAAAAGAGATTGAAACTGTAAAGAACCAGTCAGAAATATTGGAGATGAAAAACAGAATGGATGAGATAAAGAAGAATATGGATTCCCTAAATAATAGAAGTGATATTATGGAGGAACAAATCAGCAATATTGAAGACAGAAATATAGAACTGCTTCAAATGGAGGAGAGAGAACTAAGACTAAAAAGAAATGAAGAAATTCTCTGAGAAATTTCTGACTTAATTAGGAAATGCAACATAATGATTATAGGTAGTCCAGAGGGGGAAGAGAAGGAGAATGGAGCAGGAAGCCTGTTCAAAGAAGTAATAGCAGAGAACTTCCAAAACTTTGGTAAGGAGCTGGAAATACAAGTGAAAGAAACCATTAGATCTCCTAACTACATCAGTATAAAAAGACCTACTGCAAGGCATATAGTAGTGAAGCTGGCAAAAGTCAATGACAAAGAAAAAATATTAAGGCCAGCAAGGCAGAAGAAAATAACTTACAAAGGAATCCCTATCAGGTTTTCAGTGGCTTTATCAGCAGAAACCTTACAGGCTAGGAGAAAATGGAATTATATATTCAAATCTCTGACAGACAAAACCTTTCAGCCAAGAATACTCTATCCAGTGAAAATGTCCTTCAGATATGATGAAGAAATAATATCTTTCTCAGATAAACAAAAGCTAAGGGAGTTCATTACCACAAGATCCCCCTACAAGAAATCCTCAACAAGGCCCCCATATCTGACAAAAAAGAAGAAAGAGGTTGCAAAGCCCTGAGTAAGGAGATAAATAGGTAGACAAAATCATAAAATTGTAGCTATACATCAGAACAGGTTAGCAAACACTCAAGTATAACATTAAAGCTAAAGAGAAGGAAAATACCAAAAGTAAATATAATCTTGTCATTTTAACCACAAATTCACAACAAAAGATGAAATGAGATGTGACAAAAACAACTCAGTAGGGGAAGAGGAAAGGGATGGAATTAGTTTAGTCTAAGGAAATAGGTTATCAGAAAATGGACTATCTCATCTACAAGATTTTTCATACAAACCTCATGGCAACCACTAAACAAATAAGTTTAACAGAGACACAAATAATAAATAAGGAGAAAACTAAGAAAACTAGCGTAGAAAGCTACCTAACTGAATTGGTAGTCCAAAATACACGGGATGAGAAACAATGAAAATGCAGGAGAATTGGAAAACAAGCAATAAAATGGCAGCATTAAGCCTTCATATATTAGTAATAACTCTAAATGTCAATGGATTGAATTCTCTGATCAAAAGATACAGAGTGGTGGGATGGATTACAAAACAAGACCCAACAATATGCTGCTTCCAGGAAATACAGCTCCAAAGACAAACACAAGGCTCAGAGTGAAGGAATGGAAGACGATACTCCAAGTAAATGGCAAACAAAAGAAAGCAGGTCTTGCCATACTTATGTCAGACTAAGTAGACTTCAAGATAAAACAGGTAAAGAGAGGCAAAGAAGTGCAATATATAATGATAAACTAGATGCTCCACCAGTAAGACAAAACACTTATAAATATCTACGCACTCAACACAGGAACACAGAAGTACATGAAACAACCATTAACAAACCTAAAAGGAGACATTAACAGCAGCACTATAATAATAGGGGACCTCAGCACTCCACTCACATCAATGGATAGATCATCCAGACAGAAAGTCAAAAAGGAAACAGTGAAATTAAATGAAAAACTAGACCAGAAGGACTTAATAGATATGTATAGAATACTCCATCCAAAACCAGCAGAATACACATTCTTCTCAAGTGTGCATGAAATGTTCTCAAGTATAGACCATATGTTGGGAAACAAGGCAAGACTCAATACATTTTAGAAGATTGAAATAATAACAAGCATCTTTTCTAAATATAATGCTATGAAACTAGAAACTAACTACAAGAAAAAAGCTGAGAAAGATGTGGAGACTAAACACCATGCTATTGAACAACCAATGGATCATTGAAGAAATTAAATGAGAAATCAAAAAACATCTGGAGACAAAAGAAATGAAAACACACCATATCAGTTCATATGGGATGCAGCAAAAGTAGTCCTAAAGGGAAGTTCAGACCCATCTTAACAAATAAGAAAAGTCTCAAATAAGCAATCTTAAACTACACCTAACAGAATTAGAAAAAGAAGAATAAATCATGCCAAAACTCAGCAGAAGGACCGAAATAATAAAAATAAGGACAGAAATAAATTAAATTGAAACAAACAAACCAAAAAACGGTAGAAAGGGTCAATAAACCTAAGAACGGGTTCTTTGAGAAACCCTTAACGAGACTCACTTAAAAAAAGAGAGAGAGAGGAATCTCAAACAAATAAAATTAGAAATGCAAGAGGAGAAATTGCAACAGATATCACAGAAATACAAAAGATTATAAGTGAAAACTATCAAAAACTATATGCCAACAAATTAGACAATCTAGAAGAAATGAACAAATTCTTAGGCTCTTACAACCTCCCAAAGCTGAATCGAGAAGAAATAGATAATCTGAATAGACCAATCACAAGTAAAGAGATTGGAACAGTATCCAAAAATCTCCCCAAAAATAAAGTCCAGGACCAGATGGCTTCCCTGGAGAAATCTACCAAACATTCAAAGGAGATTTAATGTCCATCCTTCTCAAACTATTCCAAAAAATTGGGAAAGATGGATCACTTTCTAACACATTGTACAAGGCCAACATCACCCTGATACCAAAGCCTGACAAGGAGAATACAAAAAACAAAAACTACAGGCCAATAGTGCTGATAAACATAGATGCAAAAATCCTCAAGAAAATATTGGCAACCTGAACACAGTAATATATAAAAAAATCATACATCATGATCAAATGGGACTTATACCAGGGATACAGGGATGGTTCAACATCTGCAAATCAATCAATGTGATACACCACATTAACAAAATGAGAAATAAAACTCACATGATCATCTCAATAGATGCAGAGAAAGCATTTGATAAGATCCAACATTCATTTATGATAAAAACTCTTAACAAAACGTGGATAGAAGGAAAGTACCTCAACATAATAAAGGCCGTATATGACAAACCCACAGCCAACATCATGCTCAATGGGGAAAACTGAACGCCATCCCTCTGAGAACAGGAACAAGACAAGGGTGTCCACTATCACCACTCTTACTCAACATAGTACTGGAGGTTTTGTCTAGAGCAATTAGGCAAGAAAAAAGAATAAAAAGAATCCAAATAGGAAATGAAGAAGTGAAACTCACTGTTTGCAGATGACATGATTTTATATATAGAAAACCCTAAAGAATCCATCAGAAAACTATTAGAAATAATCAACAACTACCGTAAAGTTGCAGGATACAAAATCAACTTCCAAAAATCAGTGGCATTTCTATACTTGAGTAATGAACTAACAGAAAGAGAACTCAAGAAGATGATCCCATTTACAATCACAAGAAAAACAATAAAATATCAAGGAATAAACTTAACGAAGGAGGTGAAAGACCTTTACAATGAAAACTATAAGACACTACTGAAAGAAATCGATAATGACGTTAAGAAATGGAAATAAATTCCATGCACGTGAATTGGAAGAATAAACATAGTTAAAATGTCCATACTACACAAAGCAATCTACAGATTCAATGCAATGCCAATCCGAATCCCAATGACATTCTTCTCAGAAATAGAACAAAGAATCCTAAAATTCATATGGGGCAAGAAAAGACCCCAAATAACTAAAGTAATCCTGAGAAAAAAGAACAAAACTGGAGGCATTACAATTGCTGGCTTCAAAATGTACCACAAAGCTAGAGTAATCACAACAGCATGGTACTGGTACAAAAACAGACACACAATTCAATGGAACAGAATTGAAAGCTCAGAAATAAAATCGCACATCTACAGACAGCTAATCTTTGACAAAGGTGCTAAGAATGTACAATGGGGCAAGGAAAGTCTCTTCAATAAATGGTGTTGGGAAAACTGGACAGCCACACGCAAAAGAATGAAAGTAGACCAATCTTTCTTCATACATAAAAATTAATTCAAAGTGGATCAAAGATTTGAAGGTAAGACCTGAAACCATAAAACTTCTGGAAGAAAATATAGGTAGTACACGCTGACATTACTCTTAAAAGGATCTTTTCGAATACCATGTCTACTCAGACAAGGGAAACAAAAGAAAAAATAAACAATTGGGACTTCATCAGACTAAAGAGCTTCTGCAAGGCAAAGGAAACCAGGATTAAAACAAAAAGACAACCTGCCAATTGAGAGAAAATAGTTGCAGATCATATATCTGACAAGGGGTTCATCTCCTTAATATATGAAGAAGTCACACAACAGAACAACAAAAAAAATCAAACAGATCAAAAAATGGGCAAAGGATGTGAACATGCATTTTTCCAAAAAAGATATACAGATGGCCAATAGGCACATGAAAAGTTGTCCAACATCACTAGTCATCAGGGAAACGCAAATCCAAGCTACGCTAAGATATCACCTTATACCCATTAAAATGGCTATAATCACTAAGACAAAAAATAACAAATGTTGGAGAGGTTGTGAAGAAAAGTGAACCCTCACACACTGCTGTTGGGAATGCAAACTGGTGCAACCGCTATGGAAAACAGTATGGAGATTCCTCAAAAAATTAAAAATAGAGATGCCATATGACTGAGCTATCCTACTGCTGGGTATTTATCCAAATAACTTAAAATCAACAATCCAAAGAGACTTACAC
This sequence comes from Equus asinus, assembly GCF_041296235.1. NCBI lineage: Eukaryota > Metazoa > Chordata > Mammalia > Perissodactyla > Equidae > Equus > Equus asinus. Next base: position 72,533,037 of record NC_091796.1, read on the forward strand.
ACTCCTATGTCTGTCACAGCATTATTCACAATAGCCAAGACATGGAAGCAGCCCAAGTGCCCATCGACTGATGACTGGATAAAGAAGATGTGGTATATATACAATGGAATACTACTCAGCAATAAAAAGAGACAAAATTGCCCCATTCTCAACAACATGGATGGATCTTGAGGGTATTATGTTAAGCGAAATAAGGCAGACAGAGAAAGACAAAAACCATATGATTTCACTCATATGTGGAAGATAAACAAACACAAGGACAAAGAGCACAGTGCAGTGGTTACCAGGGGGAAGCGGGTTGGCGGGTGGGTTCAATGGGTGAAAGGGAGCACTTACATGATGACTGACAAATAATAATGTACAACTGAAATTTCACAATAGTGTAAACTATTGTAAACTCAATAATAATAATAATAATAAAACATATACTCTCAGAAAAGGAGAAATAGAAGTGAATACTCCCAACCTGGTAAAGAACATCTGTGCAAAGTTGCTACTTAACGGTGAAAGAAAAACTCTCCTCCTTAAGATTGGGAATGGGGCAAGTCTGTGTGCTCTCACCACTTCAACATTGTACATGAGGTTCTAGATAGTGCAAGGGTCTAAAAAGTAATAAAAGACCTATAGACAGCAAAAATGACATAAAAGCAGTCTTTATTTGCAGACAATGTGTTTGTATTTACAAAACATCCTAAGGGATCTACAAAAATGCTATTAGAACTAATAATTTAATTTAGCAAATTTTCAGGATACAGGGTCAACATGCAGAAATCAAGGTTTTATACACACACACACACACACATATATATATACACTCTCAGTGAACAACTGAAAAAGAAAACTAAAAGGAAAACTAGTTGACATCCACGTATCTGACAAAGGACCTTTATCCACAATGTATAGAGAACTCATATCTCAGTAAAGAGACAAATTGCTAAATAAGAAATAGGTGACAAGAACTTCTGGTTTCCAAGCTGTCATGTAAAGGACCTTAGAAGTCATCATTCTCATTCTCACAATGAGAGAAAAACTGAACAAACTGAAGATGAACAAATCTTCTTAGATCCATCAGATAATCGAGGTCACAGGACAAACTGCTCCTCTGCAATTTGGAGAGACAGACAGGCAGAAGCAGAGAATCACCGTGTGCAGAGAGCAGGAGCCCACAGCTGGAGCCGGCGTCCGTGGGAACACCTTAAACTGTAATTGATGAATTGCTGAAGGTTCAATGTAGAGGAACTTGACAGTTAAAATTTCCAAGGGGGCCCAGCATTCACGGGGTCCCCACACTTTCATGAATTTTACCTCCAGGTACCCCACCAGGTTCTCACGGTGAAGATCACAAAAAAATTCCCTTCTGCTTCTAGAATGGATAACAAAAGAAGTGATACTCCTATACAATGGAGTGATATTCAGCAATAAAAAGAAACAAACTACTCTATATACAAGAAAATCAATGACTACCAAAAACCTTATCTGAGTAAAATAAGCTAGACATAAGAATGCGTATAGTATGATTCCATTTGGCAAAGCAGTGGTCTCAAAATTTCTAGGAACTGAAATACATGAAGTCTGTGTCTTTCAGTAACATTCATTGTATCTTCTTAAACCAAAAATTAAATTATATTCCTGAGGAAACAGAATTGGTAAAGCTTCAATATAAAATACATTAAATGAAATATTTTAATATATGAATATTCCTTCCATTAAACTATAAGCAACTAATTTAGTTAAAACATTGCACCATAACAACACAAATGTGTTTAAAGTTAAATTTGAAACATTTTCCTGGATTATAGAATGGCATGGTAGACAAGTTAGTGTAAAAATTTCTGGTCAGCCATGAATCAAATAAGCAGAAATTTGAGCTTATTTTTAAATAAGTGCTAAACTTAGTGATTTTCAGAGTTATTAAACTAACAGTAATGATGAAATGTTAAATTCTTACAAAGGATTGTTGCAACGCCTGCTCTAAAATGTATCATGTACCTCATTTCACATGTAAATGAATAAATATCTCAATCTTCAGCATAATATGGAATCTGATTGGACTTTCTTTTGTTGAGAATTGGTCTAGAATAAATCCTACTGACCTATTAGAAAATAAGAAACTGTTCAGAATAAAAGAGTATGAGAAAATGTCTCAGGATCTTCCATCCTTTGAGTCTCGGTCTTTGCTTCCTCTCTCTTTCTCTCTCGGTGTACATTAAATATTAAACTCTTAACAAAAAGTTTGTAATTTGTAGTTGCAGTGTAGAGACTAGGAGAGATCATATATATATATATATATATATATATATATATATATATATGCATACATTCTTTTATCTATCGATATATAAATTTATGCATAAATATGTGAAGAATATGCATACATATTACATATGAATTGCATAAATACATAAAGAAAATTTTCACATCTAGCTAGAAAAACATTTTGTCACTTGGAAAAGATGTTCACTAAAATACCCTCCAGTGGAAGTTAGGTTGCTGTGAATACAATGAATTGCCTATTCTGGAATATTCATGTCAGATAAGTCCATAAAATCAGTAAGAATGAGAAAGGGGACTGTAAGTTTGGCTTTATACACTGTTTCAAAGAAAGAAAAAGTAAGACTCCTGCTATTCTATTTAATAAATATATTTTTGGTTAGAATAGTTGAATTTCACCTGTGAAATATGCTTATTGTTAAGAAATTTTTAATTAATGGACACCAAATACAAAAAAAAAAACCCAAAACGTATCTTTACTTGGACAAGATTTATTCCTTAAGGATGATAATTCAGAGGCTTCCAATGACTTTGGAAGTGCGTGATTTCCCAATCATTCTTAACAGAATTGCAAATCACCAATTCTCCATTTTCCATGGAATGAAGAATGATTTCTGGCAGGTGACTATGGAAGACCTGGGTCTGAATTCCAATCTCTTCTCTAACTCTGACTGGTCAAGTCACTCAATCTCCATGCTTCTGTTTCTTCACCTGTAAAATGAGGATAAGAACTCTTACCTTGAAAGGGTTGGTAGTTAGGCAACAAAATAGTGAATGTGAAAGGACTTTTAAAATGTGGTTTTGTTTGAAAATAAAGCTGTTGTTATTTAAACTTTTAGTTCTGCTTTTATTTGAGTATACTTCTTGGAGGGAGGTCTGTAGGTTTGTCTCCTTCTTGTTTTAAAGGCCTCTGTGTTCTATTCTGGTGCATATCTAGGCTATGCTGCTTTTATTATAGGTAAAGTGTACGTTTAAGTGTCTACATCCAGGAACGACTATAAACTAGCATTTCATTTATTAATAGAATCAGACTAGAATAATATTTTTTTTTAAATAAATGCCACATCTGCCTTGAGCATTTTAGGCTTTTCAGCTGCAGACAACACGTGGATCCTCTAGATTTCATTTTAGTGATTTCCATTTTAAAGACGATTGCCAACGTCACTGAAAGGGGGACTGTAGGCATCAAATTAAGTGTCAAGGCTGACAAAGTGAAACTTTACATCATCAAAACACTCAAGTTAATGAGAGAAAGAGCATCGTGAAAGCAGAGTCTCAGAAAACACATTTAAAGGAGACCATAAAACCCCTAGTGTCTGGGGTGATGACGGAAAACTTCCAGATCGTGTGGGGCCCGTCACCACCCCAGGCACAGTTACATCCCCATATATTCTTTGCAAGGAGTACACTTTTTCAAAGATCTATAAAGTTTAAATCCTTCTGCATTTTATAGTATCTTTTACAACTTCTTCCTCTTAGACTCCATCCATTCTGCTTCCATCACCATAACAACACATATCCCAAAATAAGCAGCAGAAGCTTTATCAGGAAAGATAGAGGTGAATAGCAAGTGTACCCTAATTCCCAAATGGGAGATATTTTTCTTTGGGTCTCTCCTGTCATATTATTATTATTTGACAGGTACATTTTGATGCTACTTGCACTGAAAAAAAAAAGAAAAGAATATGCAATTCTGGTATGTTTGATCTGTGATTTTGGAATGCTGGATGTTGGAGACAATAAGTGTAAAATTTAACACTATCCTTAGAGCCAAGATGCTGACCCATCCTTTATTTATCTTTTTTTTTTGTAGTGCTATTCCTTTAATAGATGTACATACACTCCAGACACTTACTTTTTTCTTATTTCTTTCTCTATTTATTCAGCTTCTTTTTTCAGAGGAGCTTTTCTTTTCCCTCTGCTGATCATTCAAGGCTCTCTCAGGCTTTCTCACTCGACATCTTCTGCATGATCTCATCTAGTCTGTGTGCTGTAATTATTTGTTGTACAAGGTAAGGACTCTCAAAGTTACATCATTAGTCTAGAGCGCTCTTATGAGCTATAATCTACATAAGTAAATATTCAACAGCCTATTGAATATCTTAGCTTGAATTTCCCCAAACCCTCAAGCTCATCATATAAATAAGAGATTTACCTCAGCCAAACCTCTCTCTTTCAGTATTTCCCACCTCAGTGAACGGTGCTATCCTTCTCCCAGGTACCCAAGTCAGAACTCTGAGCATTTTTCTTGATACCTTTTTCTTTCTCACCTCTGCATATAGTCACCAGGTCTGCCAATTCCACCTCCTATATATCTGTCAATTTAGTCCACATATCTCCATCCTCACAGCTACCGCCTTATGAGTCCCGGTCAATTTTTGTCTAGATCGTTTCAAAGCTTCTCAATCACACTCTGCCTACAATTATATCACCCCTCTAAGTGATCCTCCATAAAGCTATCATCATGGTCTTTTAACGCTGTAAATCCAGTCATGTCACTTCCCTGCTTTAAATGCTTCAATGGTTTTTCAATTGTCTTAAGGTTAAAAATTCAAACTCGTTAGCATGACATTCTCCAAGGCCTGGTCCCTGTCGCCTGTCTAGCCCCATGTCTGACTATTCCCTACCTCCCACCTTGCCCTGCAGATATAACAAAGTACTGGATTTGCATTTCTAGGAAATTGCCCCTCTCTCAATCACTCCCCTCTCTTGGACAAACGTTTCCAGTGCCTAGGATGTTTTTGGTCTCTTTTTTTGCTTATTTAGCCCCTACCTGTCATTAACAATTCTGTTCAAATGTCACTTCCTCTAGAAAGTTGTCTCGAACCCTCTCCTTATTCCTGCCACTTAGACTAGCTTAGGCGTCCTTCCTCTGAGCTCCTATATTAGAAAGCTCTATAGTAGCACTTCAGTTCTCACCAATTTCAGTATTTACAAGAACTGAATACACCTGCCAGGCACTGGGCTAAGAGCTACACGTGTACAAAGATGAAGGCATAACTCTTCCCTCCATGAGGCACTTGGTCTAGTCCAGCTCCGTTTTCACAGCATGCAGTGTTTGTTGCCAACATCTTTCATGGCACTGTGAGCTCCCTAAGGCCAGGAAATTTTTTTAAAATTTTTTATTGAGTTAATGATAGGTTACAATCTTGTGAAATTTCAGTTGTACATTATTGTCTGTCAGTCGAGTTGTAGGTGCACCCCTTTACCCTTTGTGCCCACCACCTACCCCACCTTTCCCCTGGTAGCCACTAATCTGTTCTCTTTGTCCACATGTTCAAATTCCTCATATGAGTTGAGTCATACAGAGATTGTCCTTCTCTATCTGGCTTATTTCACTTAACATAATTCCCTCAAGGTCCATCTATGTTGTTGCAAATGGGACAATTTTGTTCTTTTTACGGCTGAGTAGTATTCCATTGTATATACATACTACATCTTTTTTATCCATTCATCTGTTGATGGACACTTAGGTTGCTTCCATGTCTTGGCTATTGTAAATAATGCTGCAATGAACATTGGGGTGCATAGGACTTTTGGAATTGCTGACTTCAAGCTCTTTGGATAGATACCCAGTAGTGGGATAGCTAGATCATATGGTAATTCTATTTTTAATTTTTTGAGGAATCTCCATACTGTTTTCCAGTTTGTTTTCCCAAACTGGCTGCACCAGTTTGCATTCCCACCAGCAGTGTATGAGGGTTCCTTTTTCTCCACAACCTCTCCAACATTTGTTACTATTTGTTTTAGTTATTTTTGTCATTCTAATGGGTGTAAGGTGATATCTTAGTGTAGTTTTGATTTGCATTTCCCTGATGATCAGCGATGATGAACATCTTTTCATGTGCCTATCGGCCATCCGTATATCTTCTTTGGAGAAATGTCTGTTCATGTCTCCTGTCTGAGGCCAGGAAATTTTGGTCTCCCATGTCTAGCACAGTATCTGCACATTCTGTGTGCTTGATAAATGTGTAAATGAATAATGTCAGCTTTCCCCATATGTGGAAGATGATTTCAGAGGGTTTAAAAATCCTTGTAGCATTTTAAAAGTAAGCATGCTTATCTGCAAATGAGCAGAAATATTATCTATATGTTTGTGGTAAACATCCTTCCTGATTTGCTGCTCTGTCTCCCTTCTCCTCACATCTGTTTTCATTTTGGCAGGAGACCAAGCTGTATTCGGGCATTATTTATGTAATGCCTGCTCTCCATACGTGCCTTGGCTGAGCGGCACGGAAGCCCCAGCTTTTCTATTAGATCAGGTCCTTATCTCTGACAGAATACTCAACTTGGGTTTCTTATTTTGCATTGCAGTTGCTTTAACAGACACCCTAGAGCTTTTCTTATTAGCCCCCACTGGAGCGCCCGTGACGGCTGTAAACCATTAGTTATTGGGCTTGCCGGAGGCCTGCAAAGCACTGAGCCATGATAGTATGATCAATCCCGTTCATGCAACAACCATAATTCCGAATTTCTGATGGGGATTTAATAGAGATGGGAGGGGGAGAATGTGTCTCAGAGCTACTAAAATTCATTTTTCCTCCAAATCAATGCCAGAGTGAATTTGAGAAAACATTTTTTGTTCTTAACAACCAAAAAGAAAAAAAGTGTCCTATTTTTTGCCTGATGAGGTAAACTGTAGCTGTTCTCTGGAAATGTTTGGTAGAAAACAACTCTCCAAAACTGATGTCTGTCATTAGCTTCATGAACTGTCTGTACACGGAAAAAGGAAAGAGAGTTGGGAACGTCTCTGCGTGCCCCATAAATGGCTTCCAGCTGTTTTTATGCTGGTTTCTTTTCTCACCAAGGAGGCGAATGGCAGCCACGTATTTATGAAACAGTGTCCCCGAGATTCTGATGTCTTTTCTAAAAGTACAGTGTTCCCAAAGGATCTCTGAAGAGCAAACCAAACCTTGAACACGTCATTGCTGTATCATGATTTAGAAACTCAAAAGGAGAGAGACAAAAGCAAAAACAAAATACATTTTTCATACAGGATCTCAGTCAATATTAGCTACCCAAATAATTGATTAAATATGAAGTAGAGAAAATACAGTGTTTACTTTGAACCTTGTATCCATATCAATTCTTAACTCCCTCTCCTATGATCGCTCTTTCAGGATGCTCAAAGGAAAGGAAACTAAACCTACGCAAGATGACAGTCACCATGGTACTACATTTGATTACTAAATTTCCCAAGAATACTTTATTTACTATGCATAAATTTAAATTCTTCTTAAGTGACTAGTTTATGACAAATGCTTTGTGTGGTACTGAGAACTGAAACGTGTTAAAAATAGGCATCTTCCATGCCTTCAATGAATTTATACCATAGAAATAGAGACCAGCATTAAACATTTTTTTCACATAAATAACTATAATTCGTGATAAAGGGTATGAAGTAAAAGTAAACAGCAGAATGTGGGAAGATACGATGTTAAGGAGGCTGCTCCTCCCCACCTTCGACCCCCGCACAGATGTGCAGAGCAGAGCTCCCAGAAATGGCAGGGACCAGCGATTTCTCAGCCCCAGTGTGAGCAGCACAGCCCACTGTTTTGTTTGTGTCAAGGTCCATTGCTGTGTTGGCCAGGAACCAGCTGGGGAGCACTCTGCTGTCTGACAGCCAGGGTTGCACCCCTGCCCTGGCCCAGAACTGTCTATGATAGGTCGCTGCTTGGGAAGGTCCGCTTCAGGTCTGTCAAAAGAAAACTTAATGTTTGTTGCAAGACAGGAATGCTTGAAACCTACACTTCCAGCTTCTGAGACTCCTTCCAGATGGTCCACAGCAACAAAAAGAGCATCACTTATGCATCACTCACCAGTTCCAAACTCATCCACACACATTATCCAGCTTGAACTTCACATCCACCCAGGAAAGCACAGTTTAGTGTTCTCATTTACAATGAAATCAAGACTTAGAGAGGATGCTCCACTCACCCAAGTTCATGTAGTTAATACGTTATGGTGCTAGGTTTCAGACCCAGCTCTCCTGCACCCAAAGTAGGGGCTCTTTCTACCATGCCGTAGTGCTCGCCCCTCCAAGGCATTCATCACCTCAACTCCTGGGATGATTGTTTAGATCCTGTTTTAGTTGCCATCTGGTTTTTGAGCAGCTCAGAAACGATTCTAGTATTTCTGGAACTTAATTGTAGTAAGCAGAATGTGAGCCATGTGGAACAGAAGTGGTAAAAGCGTCTCTTAGAAAAAGAAGGAAATCCAAATGGCCAGTGTCACTCTCTTTATGAGATGACAGTCCAGGCAACCGAGAAGTAGAAACTGACAAAAAAGATCTTGAATGAAAATCTATAGGAAGCAATTCGTTGAGTAAGTGAGAGATGAGGAATATTTTTCTTACGCCACACAAGTCACTGTCCTAGCAGCGGATCTCGTTTTAAAAAATTGAGCATTTAATTTAAGGTAGATCATTATATCAATGGGAAAAAAATCCCAGGGAAAGGCATACTCTTATGAGGAAACCAGAAGACTTTTTTTTTTTTCTTTTGTTTGGTATCTCACTCAAGGACCAGAGTCAAGGTATTAAAGCAACAGTCACAGCTGGCTTTTGCTCCTGCCTGCCTGGGGGGACAGCAGGAACGGCTGTGAGCTAGACATGAGAAAAGGAGCTTTTTACCTAAAACCCCCCAGTCTGCCATTGGGATCAGCCTTTTTTTTTCTTGCTGGCTGCCTCATGTGTGCAGAACGCTTCTTTTTCTCAATTAGTCCCTGCTTTTCGTAAACAGGAGAGGTAGTGCTCAGATCAAACCAGAATACAATTATGCACCCAGTCTGGAGTGCCACAGAGTCAGGAGGTAAGATGACCTTGGAAAAGCAGACATTTGTATTTAGTGCACTCCCGTTTATGCTTCTGGCCTGTCTGAGTCTGGGGCACAGGAAGAGTAGCAGGATTAAAAGCACATCTGGAATCAGGCTGCCTGGTGTTGAATCTTGGTTCTTCTGCTTTTTATCTGTAAGTCTGAGAGGAAGTTATTTAACTTCTGTTACCCCATCTATAAAATGCGAAGAGAGGACTTTTTTTCTCTTACTCTTTTTCCTTCATCTCTTTTCTCTCTTGTCCTCTTTCTCTTTCTCTGTCCCTCCCTCTTTTCCTTCTTCCTACCTCGCATCACACAGCCTTCCTTCGCTTCCTTTTGGGGAATCTACCACTTGTAAGTGTTCCTTCCATGGAGGCAAAAGAGGCCAGACTCCCTCTCAACCCCCACCCTGCTGGTTAAGGCTTCAGCATGTGACCTCGTCTCAGCCAGCAGAGACTTTGGAGGGAGAAGTGCACACATGTAAGGAGAGAGGAGAAGTGAAGGATCCTGAGGGCACAGCAGAGGCAGCCTGGGGCATAAGGAGCGGTGGAGCCTTACGCAACATCTGACCTGGGCACACTGCTTCCACCCCTGGGGTCCCAGCTCCCTACCCCATCCTTCAGCCTTCCTGCAGACTCCGTTAGCTTCCCCATGTCTATCCAACACACTTCTTCTCTAAGTTAGCCCAAGTCAGGTTCTATTATTTTCCTCTAAGAAAGCTGACAGATAAAATGGGAAAAATAATACAATTGTAGGACTAAACAGGAAAGTACAGGTTAAGAACTTAATATACTGACTGGCATATAATATACATTTAATATAATATTAGTTATTATAAATATTTATTATTATGAATCATCTACTGTTCTTGTATTATACATTACCTTATTGTTTAAAAAAATTGAAAGTTTTTTTCTGAGCATAATTTAAAATGTGTTTATGATTGAAGGAGAATGAATGATAAAGTATAAGAAATTTTGAAAACATAGAAAATTATGAGAAAGGAAACGGAAATAGTTCCTATTCTTCTTAAAAAGCAAAACAGATGAATGGATAAAGATGTGATATACATACATATACACAATGGATTATTATTCAGCCATGAGAAGGAAGAACATCTGCCATCTGCGACAACATGGATTGACCTTGAGGACATTATGCTAAGTGAGATAAGTCAGACAGAGAAACACAAATACTGTGTGATCTCACTTATATGTGGAATCTAAAAAAGCCAAACTCATAGAAAAAAGACTAGAATGATGGTTACCAAGGGCTGGGAGTGAGGGAAAAGGGGAGATGTTGGTTAAAGAGTACAAACTTGCAGTTATAAGATGAATAAATTCTGGGAATCTAATGCACAGCATAGTGATTATAACAATAAAAGTGTACCATATACTTGGGAAAAAAAGTAATTGCTGTGGCAGCTAAGGAGACAAACCATTTGGATCTTCCTTCGAGAAAGAACTCTCAGTTCAGCTGCAAGGAATGTAGTTAGCTGACAGCCGCCAGCCATTAGCACCTTGGGGATCCTCCTCAGGTTTTGAGTTGAGGCCATGCCCTTCCTAGCCACCAACTGAGCATGGTGGCGGTACCAGAGCCTGGTCAATTCTGCCTAATGTGGAACTCCTCCAATGGTCAGCCTTTGCTCTGGAGCTCCCTGTTGGGTTGGTAGAGACTGTCAGATCTGCTTTGTGAAGGGTGCTTTCTCTGCTCTTTCCTCCCATAGGTAGGTCTACATGGTGCTCTGAAGGCTATTTCTGCCCAATCCTGCTTCCTCCTGCTTTCATCTTTCACAGGTATTATTCCCCCAGCAACCCCCCCCCCCCAAACAAAACACACTCCCAACCCCGTCAAGGTATCTGCTTCCTGGAAGACTCAGCTAACAGAAAGGTGTGTTTGCTCCCAGTCTTTTTTTCTAATGTCTGTGTTTGTGTGTGTTCATATGTGTAATTTTTGTCACATAATTGAGCTCATATCATAGACTTAATTTCATAAAATTGTTTTATTGTCTTTACATTAAATATTAGAATGTTTCCATGTCATTAAAACTCTGCCATTAATATCTTTTTAAAGGCTCAATAATGATTATTTTACATCCTTGCATAAGTTATCTCATTAAATTCTCCCAACGCCAATTCAAAATAGGCATTATTAATACCACTTTTATAGATGAGGAAACTAAGTTCAGAGAAGTCAAATAACTTACCTGCAGGCATAGAGTAAGCAGAGCCAGGCAGTAGAGCTGGTGTTAGGACTTACCTAAGCAAGTAACACCTTAGCTAAGGTGTTAGACTTACCTAAGTCTGGGCCCATGATGCTCCAGCTTCCACACTGCCTTGGCCCCCAGCCTAATCTCAGGCACCAGACTCTGCATCTAATGGCAGCCTTGTAGCACTTATCCTGGCCCTGGCCTCGGGAAAACGTGGGGGTCAGGATACTGCTCATGGCCCCTCGTCTTGAGTTAATCATTACTATCACATAGTTATTAAACAAAAAGTAATAGTAGACCTTTCATTCAGTCATTAGAAATTTGTGGGATATCACCTATGTGCAGGCAGAGGTCGCATATGCCTTTGTTGCCTCCATGGGCTAGTGGGGCAAAGACAAGGAGGTAGACCAGTACAATTCCATGTGACAGACAATATGATAGAACATTACAGAAGGTTCTATGGGAACATAATCTGAGGAACAGAGCTGCAGTGAAGGCTTTTGAGCAAGCTGAGCTTAAAGGACTTATTGAGCATTCCAACATAGTAACAACACGTGCAAGAATAACCCAAAGAAACATTAGTTATAACAAAAGAATTGTGTGTATGTGTATGTGTGTGTGTGTGTTTTAAAGGACAATGAGAAAAAGGGTTAATAGAGGTATTATGGACTGAACTGTGTCCCCTCAAAACTCATGCTGAAGTCCTAATCCATAGTCCCTCAGAATATGACTATATTAGGAGATAGAATCTTTTAAAAGGTAATTAAGGTTAAGTGAGGTCATTAGGGTGGGCTCTAATCCAATTTGACTGGTGTCCCTATCATAAAAGGAAATCGGGACAAAGATACACAGAGAAGAAAGGCCATGGAAAGGCTCATGGAGAAAATGGCCACCTACAAGCCAAGAAGAAAGCCTCAGAAGGAACCAACAATGATGACACTTTGATCTTGAACTTCCGGCCACCAGAATGATGAGAAAATAAATTCCCGTTGTTAAAGCCACCCAGCCCGTGGTACCTTGAGGCTGAAAATGCAGGCAAGGACCTGATGAAGGAGATCCGTGTATGCCATGTTTAGGAATTTATGCTTTTATCCAGAAGACAATGGTGAGCTTCCGAAGGTTTAAAACAAGGAGAGATATAATAATATTTAAGTTTTAGTAATGTTCAGGATTTTTACTCAGTAATTCCACTTCTGTCCCTATCTAGCTCTTCCATGATTAAAGTAAACTGAGGGGACAATGGAAGGAATTATTCAGTGACTGGCTCCTACGTATCTGATCATACTTCAAGCTGCATTCTCGGACAATCTCATCTCTGTCTTGTCCTGGTTTCCAACATTTTTTTCTCCAGAATAACCCCTGAGTCCACAGTTCAGACTCTTCTTCCAGGCCATGAGTCCTGCCTGACCCACCAAATCTCATCACTAGCATGACATTTAGGGAACACTGGAAAGACTTAAAGAAGTTGCAAAATGGAAGTATTTGTCATGGAGGCCCAATACTGAGCCTAGACTGGGATTCAAACTCATCTGGGCCGAGCTGAAAATGCGGGTGATGCCTGTGGGGTGCCCAGGGTAATGAATCGTCTGGAAATGGTAGTCTCTGCCATCAATCTCTACTTCAACCCCTTGGATGCGTGCTAGGTTAATGGAGGGGGAAACTGAAGAAAGTGATTTCTTTCTGGTGAGAGGTAGAGTGGCTGCATGTGACAGGGTGGTTAGCAGAGATCTTCTCCCCTTGTGCTTCACACATCACATGGCACAGCCCTTGTGAGGGGTCTTGCTGTTTGGGGAATATGGGGAGGTAACAATGTTGGTGTGGAAATGAGAGTTCTCACAATAAGGGCATAGAACATGAGAGAACCTTGTATAAACACATGAAGCATCTTCCTCTCCCACCCTCACTCCTGGAGCCTACCCATGACCCTTAGGGTAGTGATGGGGCAGGTTACCAAGAGCCAATGAGCTAGTGAGGCTTGGGGAAACTTGGCTTTACCAGGTCAAGGAATTACTCATGTAATCATTGAGTGTCATTCACCAATTTTTACTGCCATTACATCCCTGTTCCTTGTTTAGTGTGTCAGCGCTCATGTAGCATGTCATACGTCAAACTATTACATCTCTTCTTCAACCTCTGGGAGAAAATAAGGGTAGATGGTGAGACTGGCTTTTACCCTCTGTGCATAACATAACTTCCTCATGTATTTTCTTCTTAACTTTTCTGCTTTTATAAAATACTTTGATAATTAATAATGGCTTTATTTTTAAAATTATGATGGACTGAGAACAAAATGCTGCTATTTCCTCATAAAAATCATTCTCATGACATTTGGTATTATCCCACTCAAAGAAGGTGGTAAAGATTCATTGCTGCACTCAAAGACGCTTGTGAAGAATACTCAACAGACATGAAAAATTGAGTAGAGTGGACTCTTTTTATGGTAGTGGGTGGTGAGGCAGGAAGGAATTTCTTATAGCTAAAAATAATAAAGGCCTAACCTCCTCTCCAAGTTATAAACAGTTGACTCATCGTCTCAGCTTCCTGTTGCTAAATCTACCATGGATCCCATCCATAGACTTAAGACCACCATAGTTCCTGAATTAACCATGACTGAGTCTGAATTTACACCAATAAATTTTAGTTCTATTGCTAAATTAGACATAGTAATGCTGTGGCAAATTGTATTTTCCAAAAATGGCCCATGGCAATATTTCTGGCCTCACATGCTCTTCTAGAACCTTGCTACTCTCCTACCAAGAGGTAGAGTCTGCTTCCCTTCCTCTTGAACTGGGCTAGCCCTTGTGGGATAAATGGAATGCAGCAGAAGTAACTCTATGTGACTTCCGAGGTTGGTCTTCAAAGACCATACAACTTCCACCTGTCTCTCTCTGCTTTATTATGCTTACCCTTGGGAACAAGTCATAATGTTGTAAGGTAGCCCAGATCTCATGGAGAGACCACGCATAGGTGTTCCAGTCTATGGCCAATCTAAGGTCCAAGGTGATATAGCCAGCATCAACTGCCAGACATGTGAGTAAAAAAGCCTTCAGATGATTCTAGTCCTCAATCTTCAAGCCGACATTATTGCACAGAGCTATTTCCACTGAGCCCTGCCCAAATTACAGATTCATGGACAACCTAAAAGCTTTCTTTGTTGGGAAAGAGCAGAGGGTTTGAAAGCAGAAGAACCTGGGTTCAGATCCCAGCACTGCCTCCTACTACCTGCTGGGTGACCTCTGGCTGATTACCAAACCTCATCATAAGAATGGAACTATTTTACTTACCTCACTAAAGTGTTGTGAGGACTAATTGAGAGCCTTTAAAACACTTAATACAAATTGGAATACACTCGCCTAGGAACTAAGATCTCTGAATCAGTAAAATTTTTAGGGACAAGAAGCAACACTTTGGGGAGTAGGTTATTAAAAGTAATAATGGGAGGAACCACTCCCACTTCTGCCCTTTGATTCCAGACCTTACAGTATTTTGGCTATGGGATTAAAACTCATCGTACTCTAGTCAGTTCAGAGCATATACACTACTTCCACTTAAGAACAGAGTATTGATGTCCACAGACTTCATTATGGTTTGGTGGGTTAGATACCATTCAGTTCATGACGAGTAACTCAGGTTGTGTAACCATCTGGCATCCCATGTTCAGACAGTAAATCTTTATCTGGGCCCATAGCAAGTAGGAGCCAGAGGTCTATACAGCATCTCTGTTTTCCACAGACTTCAGCTAGGTCAAAAGGCCTAAGTGATGAAGTAGCTTGTGCTGCAACCTTGTCCTGTTGCAGACCTTGTTTTGCTCCAGGCATCAGCCAACTGTCAGTTACTCAGCAAATGAGTGAGAGCAGCACACTCATATTGGCATGCACTATTTCTGAACTTCAAAGAGATCATTGCGCCTCTTTCTTCATGGTAGGAAACTTGTCCTTCACTTTGGAAGGGCTATCCCAACAAGCCCCAGATGCCTGAACCCTTAGAAACTTTTCTAAAGAGACAGACCCCTGTGTTTTCATGGTGTTCATTTCCCACACTCTGGTTCACATTTGTCTTATTTAGGTTTCTGGGATACTTGTCATGAACTGCTCCTCAGGTCCAGTCAATATAATGGGTGATGCACAGATCCCATAGGATGTCAGGAGAGTCAAGGTTCTCCACGCTCTATTACAACTGAGAGGAGGAGAGTTGGCACGGCCCTCTCCCTGCCAGGTGAAACAAACTGTTTCGGGTGGTCCTTGACGTTAATATGGAGAAAAAAGCACTTAACTGATCACCATGCATATCAGCGATCAAGGGCTGTGTTCATTTGCTTCAATAAATATACATCTGGAACAGCAGCTGTAAAATAAAATCACCACCTAATTGGATTTATGATACTCCATAGTCATTCTCTAAAATTCACTTGCCAAACAGGGCAGTTAAATGAGACTGTGATAGGAATTATGCGCCCTGGAACTCTGCAGTCTTTGATGAGGGCACTAATCTCTGTAGCACTCCTGTACAGAAGCCTTGGCTCTGGTTTACATGCTGAAAAGGAGAGGAAGTTCCTGAACCAATAGGATGATTTTGCCATTTATTGAGTGCATTTATACCAATTCTGTATTTAGGAACTAAGGAAATAACCACAAGATGGTTAGATCCATTGGGGCCACTGTGAGGTAGACGCCAAACTCCATTTAACAGCTGATCTCCATAAAGCCTCACTAAGACCCTTAGGACCCATTTCAACACATGTTTTCCAAGTTTCCACTGTTATGAACTGGCATTTTTCTACTGTTTAGTTCAAGTTCCTCTCTATCCTGGTCAGAGATTTTAAGTTTCCTTCTAGAGTTTTCTGTACTATGGCTCTAGTTATGGGTCTAAAAGTAATTAGTGGTAGTGGGGTGGGTCTTGGGGAGAATGAGCATCTTCTTGCAAGGCATTTGGTTTAGGGGATTTTTGAGCAAGTTAGCGTCCTTAATAGAGGAGGAGGACTTCCTTCTACTGGCAAAGGATGCTCAACAAACTGGTGGGTTTGCACATCTCAGATTCTGCCCGACAGCTCCTTTCCAGTTCTAAGGGTTTCCCTCCATCCCAATTAAGGACCTACCTTTCACATGAGAGACGTGGAAAATGTAAGAATGCTACTTATATTGTAATTTGCAAACTACATAGAAACAAATTTTGAATCTTTCAGAATTTCAGCTCTAAGTCCTGCTGATGCTGGAAGTTTTAAGCCTTGAGCTTATTATTTTCTTTGTGTAAGCTCTCTGATGTAATCAGAACTAGCCAAGTCATCGCACCATTTTTATGCCATCACTTACCACTGTAATGACCAGGTTGCATCCCCTTGGTTTCCCAAACCCTGTCTTCTATAGGCATTCTTTCCCAGGTTTCAACAGATTATACTTAAAGTAATTGTGAAAATTAACCATGCCATGGGCTATCACATTTTCCACTGGTAATGAGTTCATCATTTTGCTCAAATTCATTCAGATTCTTACTTTTGATAATCTTTTCCCTGAGATGCTTCTATTGGCACCAAGTATCAGCCAGGATCTACTCAGGAAAACAAAAAAACATAATAGGTGTTTCAAGCAGAGAATTTAGCATAGGACAATAGTGTGAAAAGGACTGGAGGAATAGAAGGAAGAACTGATGTCACCCTGAAATCAAGAAACTGCTATCGTCTCTGTCCTGGAGCCAATTTGCATGTACTTTCTAGCATGCAGGAGCTAGAACTTCCAAAGAGAGCTGCCCCTGCCAGAGCTGGAATCTAGGACTCATTGGCCTGCTGGAGTAAATGCACAGCCATCTGGTCTCCACTATTCTTACAACCACCAGCTACCACAGCAACTGCCAATGCTTTCAGAACCAGAACTGGAATTGTTGTTCCTTCCTCCTACTTTAAAAATCTCCTATCAATGACTTCTTTTTGGCAGAATTTAACAGGAAGTCAGCTGCCAAAAGAGACTAGGAAACATGGTTTGCAGAGTCCCTGTGCCAGTAGTTCAGAGCTGAGTAGAGAAGAATAGGCGTAAAGCTGGTAGAAAACATATAAATAACCAAAGATGGCTGGGTGGAAAGGTAGATTCTTGGATTTGAGTGGCATTAAGTTGCTTTAACAGCGCTGGGCTATTCTGTTTCAAGGAAAATAAAATAAAATTCCCATGTGTTTAAACAACTGTTATTTATATTCTATGCTATGTTCAGCTGATTATTACCCCTGCCTGAAACAGAATTTGGTAAGGAGAAGCAGGATGCTACGATATCGAATTGACTTAGCAGGACCTTGGGAGGGAGGACATACATGTCGCGGACTGGAGAACTGATGGCCTATGTTATGTAGTGGTGAAATACTTGGCCAAATTTTTACCTGTGTACTTTGAAACACAAACCTTGTTCCAATTAAGGCTGCAGTGTTATGGGGAAATGTCAGGAAATCCAGCTTTTGGGGGCATGCTGATTATTTCTTTTCGTTTTCAGCAAGAATGTCTTGATAGAGAAATATGAACTTAAACTAGATGTCACCAGTCAGAAACCTAAGATGGAATTTAATATGGCACTGCTGAGAGAGATGTTCTCTGCCCCTGCCTGCAATCTAAATTGAATGAGAGTCCCATAACTTGGAGCTTAATAGAGTAGAAAAAGTCGATTGCTTTTGTTTCCCAAACAGAAGAGTTATAAACTGTAGGTGCAAAGCTGCATTTGTAGTAACAAATGAGGCTGATGCCCCAGGCCTTTACCAAGCACCTCCCTTAAATAGGGAGATTACCAAGAGTTTTCACCAGGACCCACATTAAAAAGCAAATTTTGTGGTACAACCCAGCACACATAGACATGTATATAACTAAAACAAATGTTTCACCAAACCATATTTACACTTATTGCCTGTGATGCTCTCTAGTGTCTTGTATTCTAATGCATCCGATTCCTTTCTGTTTAATGTTAAAAATGCTGACCGTGACCCACTAAACTGCCCTCATAATCCAGGAATGAAACATTTTCAAAATACTAGTCTACATCTTCACACATCCTGTTACATTTTCATTCACGAACCCCATGTCTTCACTTTTCTCTTTGCCCAGCTTGGACTATGTGGTATATCTTTCTGATCACCCCCTGGCATCGCCTCCACTCTGTTACTCTCCTTCTTCCCATCATAGTCGTCACAGTTGTTTAAATCCAACTCTTCACTTACTCCAAACCTGCGCTTGAGTGGATGAACATGACAGGATAAGTCACACAACCAGGCTAAACTGTCTACCTACCAAGCCTTTAGTGCTACCCCGACATCTTCTTAAATTCCTTTGTCAATTCACCTCACCCCGCCACTCTCCTAATAAGTGATTTCATATTTTCTCTTCTTTCCTGGACTTTCAACACCTTTTCTCCCTATTTCAAGCTCAGTTGGTATAAATTCCTTGTTCTTTACTGAGAAAAGAAAAGCAACCAGAAGAGAATGTCAACATGCTTCCATTGCCGAGTCTACCAACCCCACTGCATGCACTATGTCTTTCCTTCTTTTATAAGCCTCTCGCCAATACCTCCATGCCAGCACTCAATCTCATGTCCTCTTGCAGTTGTCACTTTTCACTTGCATCACCAATTTTTACCTCTCCGCTGGATCATTCCCAAAGTTATACAAACATGCTCTAATCTATTCCACCTTAATACAAAACTGCCTTGACCCCACATTCTACCCCAGCTACTATACATTTCTCTGATTCCTATTACAGCAAAACTCTAGAGTTACTATCTCAACTTCACCTCCTGCCACTGTTTCTTGAACCAACCGCAAATAGGCTTTCATCACCATCACCATCCCGAAAAAGATTTATACCAATTTCACTATGGCTTCTCAGGCCTCATCTTCAGCCTATCAGCAACCATTAACAGATATGGTGCTGACTCTTTCTTTACTTGGCCTCTAGAATACCATTCTCTTTACCCTTCGATATCACTTCCTATGTTTTGTTAGTCACCTTTTCTAATACCCATCCATCTCCCAGACCTCTAAATATTTGTGTGTCCTAGGTCTTGGTCTCACATGTCTCTTTTATATAATGTTTTAGATTATTTTGTTCAGTCCTATGGATTTTCATAGTATCACTTTGGTGATGATTCCTAAATGTATATCTCCAGTGCCAATTTCTACCTGAACTTTGGTCTCATATATATAAAACTGGCTACTTGACATCTCTACTCCACTCCACTCTACTAGAACTCTCAAACTTAACATGCCCTCAACTGAACTCTTTATTCATCTCAAACCTGCCTCTCCCCTAGTGTTTCCAGTCTCTGAAAATGGAAATAGCTTTCTGCTAGTCATTCAGGCCCAAATCCTTGACTTCACTCTTTTACTCTCACATTCACTCACTCTGTATTGCACCTTTCAGCAAATCCTATGTGCTCTTCTTTCTAAATATTTCCAGAATCTGATCAACTATTTTCAATTCTGCTGCTGTTTCAAGACATCATCATTTCTTGCCTGGACTATTAAAATATTGTAAATAGTCCCTTGCTTCCATGGCTTGCTTTCTTTAATCCTCTATTGAAATCATCAGATATTAGTGAGAAAATAGACACACAAATCAACGGGATAGCATAGACAGTCCAGAAACCCACACGAATATAGTCAATTGATTTTCCAGAAAGGTGCTAAGACAATTCCATGGAAAACATAATCATTTCAACAAATGGAGCTGAAATAACTGGACATTTGTAAACAACAATAACAAAAATAACGTGCAATCTAGACGTCCACCTGATAGGAAAACTAACTTAAAATGGACCACAGATCTAAAAGTAAATATAAAACTATAAAATTTTTAATAGGTGGCGCAGTGGTTAACTGCGCACGTTCCGCTTAGGCGGCCCGGGGTTTCCCGGTGCAGATCCCAGGTGTGGACATGGCACCGCTTGGCAAGCCATGCTGTGGCAGGCATCCCACATATAAAGTAGAGGAAGATGGGCATGGATGTTAGTTCAGGGCCAGCCTTCCTCAGCAAAAAAGGAGGATTGGCTGCAGATATTACTCAGGGCTAATCTTCCTCAAAAAAAAAAATTTTTTTTTAAGAAAACTTTTGTAACATTGGATTAGGCAAAAAGTTCTTACACATGACAACAAAAGCATGAGCCATAGCAGAAAACAATGATATATCGGACTTGTTCAAAATTTTAAAATGTTGTTTGGCAAAAGACACTTCAAAAGGATGAAAAACAGTGAGCCACTACAGAGAGACAATATTTGAAAATAACGTATCTTGACAAAGAATTTGTATCTAGCGTATTTAAAGTACTCTCAAAACTTAAGAATAAGAAAAAAAACAAAAAATAAAAAAGGACAGATAGAAATGCACTTTTAAGGGCTTTCCCAAAACCTAACTCTAAATTTATCACTTTCATCTCTTTGGCTAGAACCGGGTCACGTGTTCCCATAGCTACAAGGGATTCTGGGAAGGATCCCATTTTAATTAGTCGCCTTGCCACCCTGAAGCTGTGTAAAACTGGTGTTTTCCTGCTGCATAAAACTAGTCCTATGCTAATAAATAATAGGAGTGCCCTTGACCTTTCATGCTTCCATTTATTCCTGCCTTGAATATCAATTGATGCTGGAACTGAAGCAGCTGTTTAACAACCTTGATGCAAGAACGTGGAGACAAAAGCCACCTGTTAAGCCACGGGACTGTGAAAGATAAACAAGTTCACACACTTAAAATTGCTGAGCACATAAGAAGTGAATGTTAGTGGTATTATTATTTACACCTAAAGAAATTCCTAAAATAAAGTTGGTGCTCAATAAATTCTTGTTGGGTGCTTGAATGAAAAAATATTCAATGCTTTTTGCCACAATTATGACTTTACTGTCCACTAGATTGGTCTTTCTGGTAACCATTTTTCTGGTTTCCTGGTTCTGATCTTGCAACTCCACTTACTCAGATGGGCCTCTGTTATCTAATTTGGCTGTCTGGTTGCTACCATCACCATGACTCTCTACTGAGTCCCTTGTACATGGGCTCTAAGCTGTTCTAGACTCAGTTAATTTAGATATTTTGTTTCAATAGTAAAAGATACTTCACACATATATGAAAATTTAAAAAAAGAGTTGGATAATGGACATATGTATATATTTAGGATAGATATATTGGAGATATATATATATATATATATATATTATGTTTAAATCCCATCTACTAATTATTCAATGGTCTTTGTTTTAATTCTGAAGGAGTTTCCAAAATCCTATTTAGAATGTTTTAAATGTATAGATATGAATGATATGTAGGCTGTATTCCTATGATGCTTGTAATAATGAGTAAAGTATTTCCACATTTCTATACATTTGTTTTCAAAATACTTTTTCTGTAGCATGATTTTTTCCAAAAGTAATTATTTTTCATTTATTATTTAAACATCAAACTTATAATTTATCTTAAAGGTTTGAGTGTTTTTTCCCAAAAATACATGTCACGCAACATAAAACTAATAGTCATTTGTTTTCACAGAAATGATCAACAAACTTGGAACTCTTGCTGTTTTATTTTTTTAAATGCATAATTCATCTTTACGCTTCATAACTATATCATACATTGTCTTGAGGTCACTAACAAACTTCTATGATTCTCCTGTTCTCCATCTCATGTAAGAGTTTTGAAGATTCTGATGAGTTGAAAAGTCTTAGTATTTTAAAATTAACCTTATCAGTGATACTCTGGCTTCAATAGCGTTGCTAAAATACAGTATCTGTGGAATGTACCTATGTCAATTTCACATCTCATAATCTTGCTCTGATCTAATCTCCAGAGCAAGAAAAACCTTTTCTCTTTCTGTCAAAGAAACTGCTCCATAATATTTACTCTTACACACTCCCTGCCTTAAAAAATTACATTTATTAAATGTATAAAACATTATTAGTAGTCATCAGCATTCATTCCTCTTCTGTTTCCTGGGTACACAGGAAACTATCCATCCCACCATCTTGCTGTTAATGGAGCCATCAACAATTCTGGCCAATGAAATGTAAGTGGAAGTGACCTGAGTCATTTCCTGCCCAAGGCAGTAAGAAGTCGCTGCATGAAAATCCATCCCTTTCTTTTCCTGCTACAGTGACCTGGCAGCATTGTGCTGAGATGATGGAGCACAAAAGTGGAAGCACCCTGGATCTCTAGGTCATTGCTTGGAAGACAGCTCCCTTGGAAAGAAGCCATTAGATGTATGGAAGACCTAGTGTGAGAAAGGAAGAAACTCTTGAGATGTTAGGCCATTGTAATTTTTAGTCAATTTGTCACCAAATTGTAGCACAGCTTCTCCTGATTAATACATTAAATAATTCATTTTATGTAAGACTACATAATTCTGGTACATGTTTCCTTTAGTGGTTCACAAAGATGCAGTTATTTGTATAGTCATTATTGAAAAAGAATCTTAAAAAATGCTGTAAGATGAGAGATGTTAAAAATATTTTTACTTTTATCCAACTCTATAGCCATTCTCCCACACTGGGTAATTTATTCAAATACTATCTTCTCCAAATCTGCAGCAGCAATGCTTTCCCCCATGAGTCTTCCAATAGTGCTTGCTGACAAAAAAATGCATTTTAGTTTATTACCATATTATTCTCCATATATCGTTTCAGCCAACCTTGTTGTGGCAAAGGAACAAGTGTTTCCCTATTCACTTCTCTTTATCTTTCTCCATTAGGTAAGAAAATTTTAAAAGAAAGTCCTAAATATTTATCAAATTCACTGAAAAATTACAATAATGTGCTGAGAATCCCATGAATTTAAACATCGCTAAAACAAAAGTTGTAGAGGTTTGTTTTCATGTTTGCATGCCTAGTACTTACATGTTTTAAATTCTGAGTGTTTTTCAGACAAATCATGATGGCTTCATGCCAATATCTCAAGATCCCATATACACTTCAGGAGGGGTTCATCCTCAAGTCTTTTGGATAATTTCAACATTTTTTGACTGATTTCAAGTCTGATCTCTTTGGATTGTGACCATTTTAATCACAGAAGGTGTAGGATAATGATGTCGTCTTGTAGTTTGTGTTTATTTATTATTACTATATTCAAATCATGATTTCCTTTCAAGAATCTTTTTTTTTTTTTTTTGAGGAAGATTAGCCCTGAGCTAACATCTGCCACAAATCCTCCTTTTTTTGCTGAGGAACACTGGCTGTGAGCTAACATCTGTGCCCATCTTCCTCTACTTTATATGTGGGACGCCTACCATAACATGGCTTGCCAAGTGGTGCCATGTCCACACCCGGATCTGAACTGGCGAACCCCAGGCCGCCGAAGTGGAACGTGTGCACTTAACCACTGCGCCACTGGGCCAGCCCCTCAAGAATCACTTTTAAGACACTTGTCCTTTATGTGACAAGTGAATTTATGGCATTCAATTACAGTTAGATAATATAACCCATAAGTCTACCTAACCAAGAGTAGGTAGGTATAAACACATCACAATACACTAAAATTGAACAAATGGATAAGGATGTCATAACAAGCCTTCTTCATTAGTGGAACTCCCGTACCTCCTGAGAATACCTCCCATGGCAAAGAGTGAAAGGTGAAACAATGGACAATATTTCAACCTCCTTCTTTCTCAATCTCTCAATATTCTCTAATATAGTCAGGGGAACAAAATAAACCAATTCCAAGCCCTTCCTTAATCTAGGGGTGACCATGTGACAAAGTTATAGCCAGTGAGAAAACCAGAAGTCCCTGGAGAAAGTATCCCCTTCTGAGTTAACACCTTGCTAGAAAAAGGACTTTCACTTTTGATCTTTCCTTTTTTTTCAGCTTGGAATATGGATGCAATGCTTGAAGAAGAAGCAACCATCTTGCCTTAAGCTGAGAAGCCTCAAGTACCCACCAGTAAGTGTCAGAGTGTGGACTAAGAGCCAGAAATGTCTGATTCCCAAACTCAAATACTCTTCATCCCTGTGGTATACCATCTTGCCGTCACTGGGAAGAAATGAGCTTCATGAGAAAGAGAGGATTTCAAATGAGAGAAGAAAACAACAGCAACCAGGAGTTAAGAAATCATAAACTTGGTAGGACAATAAGATTTTAGAATAAGGAGCTTCCACAACATAGGGCAAAAAAGAAATTAATGTCCTCAGGATATTTGTGGAAGTAGGGTGCTTTGATGAGCATCTTTAGGATTAAATATGACCACACATAAATCAGCTTTGTAGAATTGATTCTAATTGTTGGTGACATTGTAATAAAAATGGAGAGTGTTAAATGCTCTGTCTATTGCAGGATTTGTCAGGAGGCCATGGAGTAGGTGAAGTAAGGTGTTGTTAACGTGTTAATTTTGACATTTTGGCAAACTTTTTCTACTTGTCTAAAAGGCAAAATTTCTTGTGTTCTAACCTCAGATCCCTGGATAGGAGCCTGTTGTGTATATATATATATTGGTCTTTTCCTTAAATAAAGCTCCATTTTGTTCTCAGTTTTTTCTTCCATTTTGTGCAAAGAGTTTTCTTATTGTAAGCAGTATTAGTAAAAATTCAACACTACAGTACCACCTATGAAAAATAATTAAAATTATTGGGCATCATTTAATAGAACCTACATTCTCAGTAGAGTTTTTTCTATTACACAAATCTTGTCCTTCAGAGAGACTCATGGGGGAACAGAGAGAGTATTTTTTGAAACTTTAATTATACTTGTTTGAATAGAACAGGGCTTCCTAGACAAAATTAGTGAGAAATAAAATTTGAAGGTATGTTGGAACCAGGCTGTGATCTAATTGATGAGGTCCTGGAATTGGCGATGACTGTGGAGTTCAGGATGGGGAATTGAGGATGTTAATCTCCAGAATCAAAATGGAAAGATTGTAGCGTATTCAACAAATATTTGCTGAAAATCTACAACTGTATAGGACATGTACAATTTTTGTATCAGGAATTAAGTTTAAGTTTTGGTACTTTAATGAGCGTTTTTCAGCCATTCCACAATGTAATTGAATCTTGTCCTTAATAACCAACTCCTTCTAAAAATCCCCTCTGCCTGAGCGGTGAAAACCAGAAAGCTCAAGCTCTGTTTTTTCAAATCAAGCCAGAAACGAGGAGAAATAGGGAGAAGAAGGCTCTCTGTGGAAAATTCCCTGTCATTAGTTTCACGAAGCTAGATTTTGAGCACTGATAATAGGAACACTGCTGCTGACCTGAATATCATGATACCCAGGTGGGTTTGGAAAGGCATCCAGACTGAAACACTCTTAGGAATTTGTAGCTGGTAGTTCACCCCTGCTGTTATATTCCGACACATACCCAGAGCCTGGTCACGATATGCTCTCTGCTGCCTTTACCATTTTGTCAAACTCCCCAGTTTTGTGCCAGATGCCAAAGTGGAAAACAGAGACGGAATAAACATTTCCATAATCCAGCTAGGGTAGGTTAAACCAGGATCTACTTGCAGTTTGAACCACAGAAAATTTCAAGAATTCTCTTCCCCTGTTGCTCTGTCTAAAGATCTCTTGGAATTGGCATGGTTAACATTTAGGCTTGATAATTCTGTATTGTGGGGGGCCGTCTGTGCATTGTTGGGTGTTTAGCAGCACCCCTGGCCTCTACACACTTGAGGCCCATAGAATTCCCCACCGTGTCAATGGAAAATGTTTGTGGACACTGCCAAATGTTCCCTGGGGATAAAATTGCCCTCCCCCCACCTCTTCCCAGTTGAGAACCACAGCTCTATTCAGAGATTCAACCTATGCTGAAATATTCCAAATGACTCCGTGGTCCACAGTATCAAATACAACACAGGGGTCATAGCGAACAAAGGCTCAGAAAAGCCCACTGTATTTGACTGTGTGAACAATGTAGGGGATGGAAAGGCATAATTCTGGCAGAGGGAGATGAACGTAGACAACATTCAGGGCTGGGGAATAAGAGAGAGATGATTTTAAAAAAGTTGAAATTGGCTGCTTTTCTGCAAGTTGGCATGAAGTGAGAGAAGTAGGCTGATATTTCTCAGGGTCAGTGCCTCACTGAAAAGTGTGCTGAACAAATAGATATGTGTTTGTTTGTTTAAATAAGGGCTTCTTTCCCCTTCAAAATAGAGACAGCTAGCAGTTTTGGAGTCAGAAAAGAGTTACCAGAAAAGAGAATGGAGGCGTATATAGAAAGAGGAGACAGAAGGTGGAAGCAAGAGCCCAAGGAGAGAAATGGGAGCTAGAGGGTGTCCTGGGAGGAGGGTAATGATGGGGAGACAGAATAACACAGCTGGAGGAATGCGGAATCCAGAACTAGGCTGTGTGACTTTACAACCTGGGTCCATCATTTATGAGATGTCTGACCTTGAAGATTTTTTTTAATTTCTTGAAGTTTCCATTTTATCACCTTACAAAATGAGGATAATAATAATTCCCAAACTTGAAGGATCCTGGGGTGTGAAAATGTCATAATGCCTGTAAGGTCCATAACACAGAGCCTGTGCTCAAGAGACACAGCTATAGAACAGAACTGAGGGTACAATCGGGCACTGAGGAGCACAAATGCCCTATGTCTGGTGGCTTCCACAGTGACTGGGAGGGTCCCTCGTAGTCCAGGTGCAGTGAAGGTTGACAGGAAGATGTGGGCATGGCCCAGCAGATGCAATAAAAATGAGAGGGAAAGATTAAGAGGCTTAGCTGGCCCACAGGCCCAGACTGGGCCAATAATCACCAGTTTTCTTAATAAGTATGCTGGAGATTGGTGATCTCAGAGGAGGAATGCAATGGCTAATCTGCCAGGAGCACTGAAAAGTAAGACAGATTACAGGTAGGGAGTTGTGGAAAGTGTGGGAATTGGGACACCAAGGCCAAGATCTTAGCAGGAGAGCAGAGACAAATGCACATGATTCTGCCATCTAGGTGCCCTCCACAGCGCCAGACCATACCCACTCTGTGGTGGGCCTTTGTGCTGAAATCCCAGCCTTTAAAACGGCATCTCTCCCATGTAAATGTTCAATAAATATCTGTTGAGTGAACAACAGAATTGAAGAATAGATGAGGGAAATCAATAGCCTTTTACTGAAATGAACTCTTCTTCTTTCAAAACTTTTCAATCTGTATAGCATTTAAACTAAATTTTTCTTTTTTTTAAAGTCTTTTTTTTTAAAGATTGACACCTGAGCTAACATCTGTTGCCAATCTTCTTTTTTTTCCTCTTCTCCCTGAAGTCCCCCAGTACATAGTTGTACATTCTACTTGTAGGTCCTTCTGGCTGTGCTATAAACTTTACTTTTTATGACCATTTATAAATTGTGTTGGTAAATTTTATGTGTCAGCTTGACTGGGCCCTGGGGTATGCAGACGTTTGGTCAACTATTATTCCGGGTATCTGTGAAGATGCTTTTGGATGAGTTTATCACCTGAATCAGGAGACTGTGTAAAGTAGATTGCCCTCCTCAATATGAGAGGTCCTCATCTAATCAGCTGAAGGTCTGAATGGAACAAACAGCTGACCCTGCTGTGAGTAAGAGGAACTCCTCCGCCTGACTCATTGAGCTGGAACATGGGTCTTTTCCCGCCTTCGGACTCGAACTGAAACATTGGCTCCTCCTGGGTCTTGAGCCTGCCTTCTTTTGGACTGGAATTTACATATCAGCTCTCCTAATCCTCAGGCCTGCGGACTCTCACTGGAACTACACCACTGACTCTCTTGGGGCTCCAAGTCACCAGATGCATATCTTGGGAGTTCTCACCCTCTATAACTGCCAATTCCTTATAATGAATCTCTTTCCATGTATACATCATGTTGCTGTATACATATACTTGTCTTAGTTCTTTCACTGAACTAAAAATTCTTCAAGATAATGATATAACTTAATTTTTATATTTGTTGTATCACAGTACCTTGTTTCTAGTATCCAAGCGCTATTGACTTTGTAGAATTAAAATCAATTTGAAGGCAATGATTGTGAAAAAAAGACGCAAAGCTCTCAGATTGGCTAGAAGGTCATAATTTGGTGCAGTGTTTCTTCAACCAGAATCTATGCATACTTTCTGAAGGATTTTTGAGAAGAAAACTTTCTTTGAATTTTCAGTTTTCATTTTGATGACAGTATAAATTAATATTTTATCAGTTGCAAGTAGGAACTTGTCTTTTGGGGGAGGTAATGCACAACTGAACGATATTTTGATAAGCTTTGAGGCCTTAAGTCAATGCTTCTCTGAGTTCCCAGACATTTTTTCTTATTGGAAGGAATTACTCTGTTATTCAAATTTAAGAAATGCTTATTTGGGGAAGAACCCTGGGCTGAGTCTCAGGACAGCAGGTTCTAGCCCTAGCTCTGCTAACAACATTTACCAATCACCCTAGATCTCAATTTTGTTATCCTTAAAAAAAGGGGTTTGAATTTGATTGGTTTCCAAGTTTCCCCTCAGCTCTAAATTTCTATGTTTCTAAGGCTGTTGAAATTAACAGGGGAAGAGGAAGAGAATAAAAATGAGAACAAGATTGTACAAATTTCAAGAAAGGTAAAAACGATACCTAAAAAGCAGTGAAAGTACCATATATCAACTATTTCCTTTATATTTTCAACTCTGTTTAGAGCATGACTACTATATATCAGGCATGGTTCCAGGCATTTGGGATCCATCAGTGTACAAATCAAAATCCTACCCTCAGCAAGTTTGCATTCAGGGCATACTTCAGTAAATGGGCAAGAGCGTTAGATAAAAAGTAAACAAGTAAGTAAATGAATTAATATATAGTGTAGAAAACATTTGCGCTTTATTGGAGAACTATGTACTGTCAAGAGGATATCCCTCCAGGTTATCTAGTTTTAGTCATTCATTGTCTTTGAGCAATTTCATAGTTCTGTAAACTGTAGACAGCTGATAGAATGCAAATAATTCTTATACACTCGCAAATTCTGTCATCTAGTAGAGGTACAACTGACTTCCCTTCCCCATCTTTCCCTACTCCTCCCCCCAAAAAGCCAATTTTATCTGCATTTGCATATATATTTCAATGTTCCTTTTCTATAAATTTGTCTGATCTACAGGCTGTCTTTTGAACTAGTTATAACAACTGTGTGGCTGTTAGTAAAGAAGTAGAATAGAATCTTTAAAATGTTCGTTTTTATTTCTGCATGAGGATTGCGATTTTATCTTTTCCTGAATGTTACCTTTTAACAATGGCTGAAGTCTATGAAGGAAATAGATCAGGGTAATGGGGCAGAGAGGGATGAAGCCAGACAAGGAGCTGGACAGCTTCAGATCTGCTGGTTAGGAAGGACCTCTTGGAGTGGGGAGCCATTGAGCTGAGACCTGGGTGATGAAAGGAGCATTTCTCAAAGGCCTGGAGGATGATCATGCCAGGAAGAGGCAGCAAGGTGCAAGGATCCTGAATTGAGAGTTTCTTTGGTGTGTTAATCTTCCAGAAGAAGGCCAGCATGTGTGGCAGGCACATCTGAGCAAAGGGAACATGGTAAGGTAAGGACAGTGATGTAGGCAAGGGCCAGGTGTTTAGGGCCTGAAGGGCCTACATAGAGTGTTCAGATTTTATTCTCAGTGCAATTAGGAAGATATAGGAAAGAAATGATTTGGATTCTATTTTTGAAAGAACTTTCTATGGCCAGCACACTTGACTAACCACTTTACGTGGATTACTCCAGTCAGTCCTCACATTAACCCCACAGAGCAGGGAATATTACATCCCCCATTTCACAGATGAAGAAAATAGTGCTCAGGGGTAAATGCACAGCTGATATCTACAAGGTAACCAGAGTTATCCATCAGTGTACATACAGTCATGCCTTGCTTAATGACAGGCATATATTCTGAGAAACACATCGTTAGACTCTTTCGTCATTGTGCGAACATCATAGAGTGTACTTACACAAACTTAGATGGCATAGCCTACTATAGCCCTAGGCTACATGGTCCTAATATCATGGGACTACCATCATATATGTGGTCCATCGTTGACTGAAATGTTGTTATGCAGGGCATGACTGTAGCAATTGTTTCTACTGTCTACTGTTTGTACAATGATTGTGATTAAGTTATAAATAAGTTCAAATGTGATCCTCAATACTTCTGAACCATTATATTGAATTAAGTTTTGCAGATTTACTTTACAGAGTTTCACAAACTTCTCTTTTAAGCTTATTTTCTGGTTCTCCTTTCAAGAATTATTTGAAAAGTAAATGTTGATTTGAAATTTGAATTAATACTAATATGAATCAATGCTGGCTGTGAAGGTCTTGGTAAACTTATCCAACTTCCAAGTCTTTTTTTTTTTTTTTTGTATTTAGTGACATACACAATAGCTTGCATATTGTCTTACACATGGCAGACGTTTAATTACCATAATCAAATAATGCACTTAAACTGATGTGTTTCTCATACCTCCTTACTACGTCAATAGCCAATAAAAATACAATATATCTTATATGATATTTGTAATAACTTTTAGATTCTATTTGCAATTTGATGACTATGATATTGACTTGGTCTTCTTTTTTCCAATTTAGTGAATCTATTACAAATCTTATTATTCACATTGATACTTCGCTGTTTAAAGCTTACAATATTCTCATTATTGGAGTTGAGAAATAGCATTTTGGGGGAAAAAACCCACCAGTGAATTGGCAAGTAAAATCTCTCCAATGAGTTGTGATAAGACTTGTCAACATCTGCAGCTTTTTAAGCTTAGATACTTTAACTTGTTAGTAGATGATTGTAATTCCTTTCTCATGGTGTTCTTATGCTTTTACTGGTGTGATCTGCTTTGCTTTCCTTTCTCAGCTAAACTAGGTTTCTGTGTATTTCTGTGTACCTAATTTAGATGCTCTCCATCTCAAAACACAGACAATTTTGAAATTTAACAAGCAAGACAGTAGTGACTTGAACACATCCTGAAATGAACCATCAGCGGTTTCTCTGAAGAAGTAGAATGACTACTTCGTGTGGCGAACATCTCTCCCTGAGTCCCCTGAATCATCGAGCTTGGCTACGTCCCAATTTTTCTTTCAGCAAAAATGGAGAAAAGGAAAAAACTGGGATGACCAGCTAAGCAAAACACAGGCTGCTTAAAGATTAAAGAAGCACAAAGGATATATCAGGAAGGGCAGTCAACGGGAAGTTTAGAGTCAAAAACTCTCAGCTTCTTGGGTCAGAAAGATTTAGGAATTTAAACCTCACAAGAAAAAATAAACTTATACCAGTCTTCCTGTGTGTGTGTGTGTGTGTGTGTGTGCGCGCGTGCCTATATTGATACAGACACACTCATTGTACATTTTACCTTTACTTTAAATGAATTTTCCAAGCAGATGGTCATGTTTGAGCAGATGCTTTCCACACCCACAGCAGCACTGCAAGAAACAAAAATAAAACACCATACATATTAAATGTGTAAATATTTTCTCATACTGCTTTCATTAACTGAGCATCTCATGTGTACATTGCCCCTAACTCAACTCGATAGGTTTATTTTCTTGATTCTGCATTTTATCTTAGGTTGGGCAGAACGCCTCTGAGGGGAAGACAACTGATCTCTTCAGACTCCCGGGTCACCCCAGTGAAGGAGTGCTTTTATTGCTTGCTCAAGCTCAAGAAAAGCTGCTTGTTAAGCCTAAGAGATCAGAATACTGACCTTAAAAAACCCTGAAGTAGGGCAACCTACATCCCATGTGCTCTGCTAATCTCTCTTGGAGAAAAAAACCCACCAGACTGGAATGCCTTTTTTTGCAAATCAAGCAGAGTATGGTTAAGGAAAAATAATGAGTGCTCTTCTGACCCGAACGTGAAGACATCCCACCCATGTGAGCTATCATAGAAATTAAAATATCTATATATTAGGGACAATTTTTAGAAAAAAATCTGCTTATGGTTTAGGTGCCGCTTAACATTAGGATTCGAGAAATCTCATAGCTCAAGGTATCAAGTAATGATAGAAAAACACTATAAACTGAGTCAAAAGAGTTGCTCTAACTAGAAGTTCACTTTGTAAGTGCAGGTCGATAAATATATTGCTTATTTTCAAGGTGGCAGTTAAGAGTCACAACTGTTACTGTTCTTATACACTGAACCTTTAACATCACTAATTACTAACAGTCCTTTTGAAAAGGGTTTGATGCATTGATGAATCGTTAACATATTTTATGTGTTTGTTAAGTACTTAATGCATCTTTGTAGGGCCCTGACATTACCTGAGCTGAGCACCTGTTACATAGCTTCTTTGAAGGTTGGTGGAGCAGAAGGATGAAATTCAATTACACGGAGAGAAATATAATGACGGGAGAAGAAAAGCGAAATCCTAGCCTTTCGAATCATTACATTAAGTTACACAACTCTTACCTATTCCAGACCTCCAGGCAGTTTTTACCTGTGACTTTAAACATAGCTTAGAACTGCAATCCTGCCATTTACTGAAACTATTTTTTACCTTAAACTCTGTTCCAACCTAATCAGGATTCACATTGGGTAACCAAGCAAAAAACCCAAAGGCAATGCGATGGGACCCAAAGACAGTGAGTGCCAGATTGCCTTGGGTTCTCGGGATGGCCAGCAAAGCTGGCCCAACTTCTTGCTCCATTAATAAGTCTTGATGGATGCCTGACATGGAAAATCAGGATGATCCCTTACCCTAGAACTATCTATTGTCCACCAAAAGTCTTGCTATGCTTCTCTATGATAAGATGTCCCACTTTAAAAGGAAGCTACCTAGGCAGCTTCCAGAATCTTCTCTTCATTAATATATTTAACTAGCAAAACTCTTATTGATTGATAAAGTGCAAATATCAAGACTGAACTTACCAACTCAGATTGCTGACAATGAAGCAAATAAACTTAGAGCCTGTCTTATGAATAACAAGAGGCATCTCTCACGGAAATGAGACCTTATATTTATATGGGCTTTAAACTTTTTGAAGCAACTTTACATTTTTCTCCTACTTGATTCTTACATCAGTCAGGATAGAATAGCTTTCGTTATAATTACAAACCACGCCAGAATATCATTGGCTTAAAACAACAAAGTCATGCCACTTGTTTATCATGAATCCTCTGGGGAGGGAGCCTTGCCCTATGTCATCCATACTCAGGGACTCAGGCTAAGGTGACTTTATCTCTGTGCTTCCATAATTGCAAAGGTGGGAATAAGGGAACATGGTGACTGGTGTATTGTCTGCTTGACAGTGACTCATGACACTTCCACTCATAGCTTATGGGACAAAACATGTCACATGATCCCTCCTAACTTCAAAGAAAATGAGAAATTTAACCTTGCTTCTGTGCCTATAAAAAGGAGCTTGAATGTTTGGAAGAGACCAACGACCATCACACTCCTCTTCACAGCTCTATGAAGAAATAGAGCCAGTAAGACAAGTCATGGAAGCCAGGCAGATTTTCTAAAGATGATGTTGAGAGAAAGAATGGACAGTTACCTACATGTGGCAATGCTTTCCTTTTTGTTCTTAAGTATCTTTCTCTCACCATGCCACAATGTCTAAAATTTTATTCTTCACTCCTTTAGACTAAGCAATGCCTTGCTTTAGAGGACAGTATCTTTCCTAACATCTTGGTGTGAATTACTTATCAAGAGATGATGGGAGGGTGCTCTTCAAGATGGACAGGAAGCACACTCATGACATGGGGATCAATTAAGTGGTACACCCCAAGCTGATTCTACCAGCAGGGGTTTCTGGAGGGGTTTCATCAGAAGTAATGAGGTCTCCATGACTTTTGCAGTAAGGTGGAGTAAGGGGATGGGGGTTGGTTGGCTGCTTTTATCAAAAGGCATGACAGTCTCTATATATTTCCTGGGATAGGACCCCTGTGGACGTCTTTACAGATAATACACTGTGAAGGAGTTAAGTTATACATCTTCAGAACTGTGTAGAGCAAATTAAAAGCAAAATAAGAATTAAACAGATGATGCATTTAAACTATGAACTTTATGAAAATGCAAAAAGAGACTGAGAAGTTTCTTGAAATTGCTGTGCTAGTGCTGTCCAAGTAATTGACCATTCCAGTGAAGGTTAATTTGGACACCGAAATTCAGCATTAGAACCATGGACAGAGACAACTGATGCGGTTTGGAGACTACTTTTAAACACAATAAAGTTTCCTTAGACAGAATTGGAAGTTGATAGCAAAATCACTCTGTGTATTATTTGCTTGACACGTGTATGTGCTTTCTTATATTAACAAGGTGCTTTGGTGTTTTTGATTATGAAACTTTTTTGAATGAACACTTCAGGAAGTCTCATATAAACCTCTGATCTTTTTCTGCTAGTGTTCTCCTAAACTACTAGCATATTTTCAATCCATATTTCTATTCATTCTTTTGGCGTAAAAGCTCAAAAGCTCCAATGGAAAGATGTAAGTGGCTGGAAGGAAATCAAATTAAGGGCCTTTGGTTTCTAGTATCACCAAGAATGTAATGCTTCACATTTCAAGGGAAAGCAGACTACATTTTTCTAACGCCTTTTCTCTGCTTCCTGAAAATCTTGGGAAATTCTAGCAACAAGACAATCACCACATTAGTACTTTCAGCAAATAACTGAAAGATGGAAAAGGGAAGCTTCCTTTTCACTAACGCTTGGGAGCTATAAGTGAGAAGAGAGCCAAACTCTACCTGGGCAGGGCTTTCAGAGAAAATAGTTTTAAGACTTAGTGAAAGATGAGGCTTCTTATCACACTCAAACTACGAAGATATTTAGTGTCAGCTGGACCTGAAAGCAGAGTCAGCCTCCCATCTCGTATACTCACATATAGCTGGAGTCAATTCCCTTTAGATTCTTTCTCAAGCTTCCAGCACCAACTCCTCCTTCCCATCTCCAAGTTAGCCCTCTAGATGTCCAAGGTCAGGCCCTTCCCATTTCTGTCTTTGCTTATTCTCTTTCCTTCATCTAGAATCCCTCTAGGCAAGTCTATTGAAATCCTACTTATGTGCCTTTAAGATGTACTTAAAAATTATCTTGCCCAACTGTACCACTCATAGGACACACTATTCTTCCTACCCTCTACCGCTTGGCTCAGGCAGTAGATATCTCCCTGCTTTTCTCGGCTAGTGACTTTGTTGGAGTATTCAGTATTGTACATTGTGACTTCACTTCTATTAAATCATTTACCAGTCACTGACAAGCTTTGCTCACTCCCTATTCCTGAAGTAGAGACTTCATTTCTCTCATAGACTTACCATCATGTTACTACTCCCTGCAACCTAGATGGAAATTCCCATCATTCTTTTAACAAATATTTATTAAAAGTGTACTAGCTGCAAAATTTTATTTAATTGACTCCCTTGGAAGAGACAGCCAACCAAGTGCTTAGCACAGGGGAAGTTCTGTTAAATGCCTGAATATCACTCAATAAGGAAAGATTTTGGGGGGAATTTTCTCCATCTCTCTCAAATTAGTTACAGAATAGCTTGTCAATAGTTCCTTATTGCTCTAGATGACTTGGCCAGGGGGATAAAATCCAAGACAGTCATTTTAGTGAGAGAATAGAGTTTGAAGAATGTGATGGCCAAATTCTAAGTGTCTGGGATCACAGAAAGCAGAAGGCATTAGGAGAGAGCAATAAGAGAGCAAGGTATCAGATAATGGATTGTGTGCAAAAGGATAGCAGAGTGGCTAAAAGATGCCTGCCAAGTGAATTGGGAAGGGAGGAGAATTGTTGGGGGAGAGCAAAGGCTCCAAATATAAATCTGTACTTCTTCATATTTTGACTAGAATCAACTCTGGCACTAAGAAGAATGTTTAAGAGCAGAGAGACATTATCAATGATTGATCACTATCAATGAACAGAGTGTATTGATCACCTAGGAAGCATCATAGTCAGATGTACAGGCTACACCCACAGAGGTTTTAATTCAAGTGTGTAGGGTGGCACCAATGAATCTGCACTTTTAATAAGCACCCTCAATGACTCTGATGAGTGTGGTCCAAGGGCCATCCTTTGGGAAACACTGGTAGAGACTGTAATGTTTTGCTTTCAAGATACAGCTAAGATGCCAGCATCTCCTAGTTAATTTACAGCCTTGCCTTTCCATGAATCTGGTCGCTGAGTAGGAGGAAAATATCTGGATGGCTGCATGCACAGATTGCTCACTATTCTTGTAGCCAGAGATCCAATTTAAGAGACAAGAAAAATCCATAGTTTTGATACATTCAAATCTTGAGGCCCCACATCTGTTCCGTTTAGTACCACATGTTTTCAGCAGAAAAGGATGTAGTTTTTATTTCACATATTTTAGGTTGCTTTAAGTCCAACAGCATGCATAGTTTTTAGCAGCAAAGGCTCTATAGATGTCCCAATGATAATTCACAAAACTTCTTACAGAAGCCAAACATGCAAGTACAAACAATCCTTTAGCTTTTCCACTTTCAAACTATAGCCAAAGAGCACAATTAAGTCTCTGTAGAGTAATTTTCTCATGACAAATGGCCAGTAAATACTTCCCATAGATAATTTATTTTAGTGTTATTGATTTTTTTCCTCCTAAAAAGCTATATTGAAACAACAGCCATTAAGGCTTATAGAGCTTTGCAACATCTGGTTATGATTGCAGACAATTGCTCCATTCCTTATTTTGGATGCTGCATATAACACCACCAAGAACACCTTCATTAGCTGCCTACTATTCCCCTTTCAGATGGTACCTGGGGAAAGGCACGCAAAAGAGATAGAGAAATATCCAAAGGCAAAGCAATGGTTATTGTCCATAAATTGCTTATGTCATTTACTCAGAGTTTGCTCCCTGGCATTGTGTTAGAAGAACATTTTGCTTCTGTATGCATTACTTGGCATAGCTATGCCCAATGTATTAGTGAATTAAATACATCTATTTTTAAACTAGAGGCATACTAGCACATTGCCTTCCACTGAAACAATTTGCAGAGGTAAAATTCATCAATAGTTATTAGTCAATTTTGTTAGTGGAAAGAAACAGAAACTGACTCTGACCAGTTGAAGCTGAAGGATTTTATCAAAAACGTTGGCATAACTCAGGAAACTCCTCTGAGCATGAGTCTTGGAAAATGAGCAGGAACAAGGAAATATCGGGTGAGTGCCAAGACCACAGGAACTGTCATGTGAAGATACTTCTTCCTTTGCCCCTGGAGAGGACACGGACATGGCTGCCACCATCAAACTGGGAAATGGGTGTGGCTGCTGCACAAATGAAGGCACCTCACTGTCTCTGATTTTTGTTTCACTCCTTCAAATTTAAAATGCCATGAGAATTTTGATCTTCTTGGCCAAGCCTAGATCTCATTCATGAGAGATCCTGAGTCTGAATTAACTGGGCTTTCTGGAGCTTTAGTACGATTCAGGCTCTGCCTGCCAGGAAGACATTTAACGGAAACAGAGGAAGGGGATTCAGACGCTGAATAGTCGAAAAATCCTTGTGTCCACTATACCTAGTGGTAGCACTCAAAATGAAGTCTGAACTATGTTTTCTTTAGAGTCTTTTAACTCAAAATGCCTAACATTTCACCATGGGCTATACCACATCTGAAAGACTAAAATTAATTACCAAATCCATATCATAATATTAGTAACATTAAGGAGGATAAACCGGTAGAGATTCTTCAGAGAATCAGATATTTATGCCCACAAAATAAGGTTCATAAACATAGAAATATGCAGCTGAATAACATTAAATAAAGATGAAGTTTTGCATCCCGTTTTCATCCCATCTGTCAGTAAACATTTATTTAGTGTCTTCTACAGACCAGGCACTCAGGTGGGTACTAGGAACTCAGAGGTGAACTTAACTCTGTTCTTCTCCTCAACGGACTTATATTACAGGAGAAGAAGACATACGTACAAACAGACAATGCGATAGCGTAGCACAGCAGAGGTATAAATATGTGAGGAGTCAGACCTACTTAAGCAGAAAGAAAGACTTCAGGTAAAAAAATAAAAAATAAATGACCTAAGAAGATGTGTCTCTTGATAAAGTAGAAAGATGGCTTCCCAGGTATGAGAAAAGACATGCAAGTAGTTGCATGTGATTTGGAAATGGGTAAATGTGTGCCTGTTGGTGGGGGTAGGAGGGGAGAGTAAGGAGAGGTGAAACCATGAAATAAGGCTGAAGAAGCAGACAGAGTCAAAATTTGGAGAACCTGTCCCAAATAGAGAATTTAAGTTTGTCATATAGGCAATAGAGAATCATTAAAGGTTTTTAATCAGAGGAATATTACATTTTACTTTTGTGCTTTATGTTTTATGGAATATTTTCTAAAGGTTGTTCTGGCATGGAGAAGGAATTGGAGAAGACAAGATGAGGCCGGAAGATCTCATAGATTTTGGCAATATCTCAGGGAAGAGAAGAAGGGAGTCAAAGCTAGTGACATTCAAGTATTAATGAAAAATGAGAGAAGGATTTGAGAAATGAAAAAGAAAAAAGAATTGGCATGACCTTGTGCACGTAGGGGGTGAGAAGAGGGGTGGATGAGCATGCTGGGCTAACAGCCAGGCTTTGAGGGTGCCAATGGAAGAGGAGTCAAAGGTTTGTGGAAAAAGAAATGATGTCCAGCAAATTGGATATATCAGGTTTTGAATGCAAGAGAGACATTTTAGTTAGAAGTATCACTATTAATTACGAGGATGGAGCATATGAGATCACTCTGAGAGAATATGTACAATAAAGAGAGGAGCAGACAAAATGTGAAGCATGGGAGCATTCCAGCATGTAAGGAATTTACAGAAAGAGAGGAGCCTGCAATGGGAAGAGAAGAGGAATGATCAGAGAGGTTGGAGGCACCTGGGGACAGTGGTAACATAGCATGGTAGGATGGAGAGAAATGGAAGAAAAAAGGCATGATTAATACCATATTAAACTGATTTTTTTTCTTTGTCTGTAAGGTCCTCGATATGAAGGAACAGTGCCTTTTTAAACCCCAAACTATCCAGCACCTAATAAAATATCTGGCACTTGGTAGGTACTCAGAAATGCTGTTTGGATTGAAGCATAAAACACACTTGCTGCCAGAGAAGGAGTTGGGGATGTAGCAATACCATCCAAAATGCTCCCCTAAGGGAAGTCCACATATCAGTGAGTCAACAGAAAGACGCTGAGCTGAAACAGTCATGGTATTCGTATTTCTACCTTCTGATAAATGGGAGAACTCTTGTCAGCTGAGAGTATAATCAGGGAATTATTCATCTAGCCTAAAGGAACATCTCTTATCTGCCAATTAGAAAAGAAAGTACAGTTACAGAAAACAGAAGGGTGGAACAAAGAAGCAACTGGCCAAAGATCCCACAGACTTCACATCAACCTTGACTCCGATGAGACAGGTGGACAGCAGTCATTCCCAGAGTAACAGTAATCAGTGGCTGTAATGTAATCAGTGGCAGGCATTTTGCAGAGCATCTTACAGAGCCCTGAAGATTCCTTAGTCTTATGGTTGAATGAGGTTGGAAAACTGAACTTGAAATATTTACTGATGTATCATTTAAGAAGACCTAGCAAGGGCCCTGATGAAATTACTGAGCATTCCAGGAAAGATTTCTGTTGGACAAATACAGCAAGGAACATTCAGAGATAGTCTATATAATTTATATCACATAAGAGGTGAGGAAGGTAGACAGTGCCAGGAGCTGAGTGGACTCTTGGTTAGAGGTTTTCACTAATTCCTTGATTGGAGAATTAGCTTGCTTCCTTAACAAAAAGCAAACTAATGAGAAACCTTCTGTGTAAAAGATATCATTTATAACATCTAATTATTCTTGTGCTAAATGAATAGTAGAATATGATGTCTTCTCATTCCATAACATAAGGTCCAGTTTGTTAACAAATCTTTTGGGTTGTGGACACCTTCTGCTATATAGATAGATGTAGACATATTGATTTGATATAGAGATGTAGTTATAGCTACAGATACATAGGGAGATACATATATAGATATTAATAGAGATAGAGATATGAATATACATACAAATGTAGATATGGTCATAGATATGGTTATGAATATGGAGATAGAGCTAGATGTTTGAACTTGGTAGGTGCCTCCTGACTATTACAGGATGGGTTCAGGTGCCTAGGGACAATTAAAAACAGGTACGTAGTGCTGTCAATAAGTTTACTTCATATTATGAATATTTACAAATAAAATGACATGACTTCCAAGCTTTACTCTGAAATATTATGGGAGGGAAAATAGGTGAGGAGGTGGCGCATAGATCAAACAAGACTAGCTATGAGTTGATCATCATTGAAGCCAGGTGATGGATATATAATGCTGATTTTACTAAATTGTCTACTTTTGCGTTTGTTGAAATGGTTTTCCCCATTAAAAGTTTTTAAAAAGTTAATGTTTATTTCTGCATCAGAGTGCTTTATGTTAAAATAGCATTTAATTAGGCACTAAACCACATGGCAGAGATTACTAAGTCAAACAGTGTTCGAAGGGAGTGTCAAAGGAGAATGGGGCTGGAGAGGGTATTGAAGGGGGACAGTTTGGATAAGCAGAGGTGTTGGGAGGGCATTTTAGGCAAGTGAAGTGATGGGGAAAGCAAAAGAGAAGAGACGTTGTTGAACAACAAAAATACTAGTTTATAAGAGTAATAGATGAATGATACAAATATCAAAATAGGGAGATAGATCTGAATTGAGAAAATCCTTGAGTGCAAAAAGGTTCAATTTCACATCTGCATTGTTAGAAATAGGAACCCACTGATGGTTTTTGAGAAGAGGAATAACATGAAGAAATTTACTTTAGAGAAGGTTAACTGGTATAAGACAATAAAGAGTGGATAGACTAGTAGCAGGAAGTCCTGCTAAAAAGCCTTTTGGTCATCCCAGAGATGGTGTGATAAAGACTCACTGGTGTGGTGGTTGTGAAAGGAATGGATGGATAAGGCAGAGGACTTAAAGCAGAGTTAAATGATGGAATAACCGTCCAGAGGTGAAGCAAAGGGATGTTCGTAGTACGAACATAGAGAGAACATTAAAGATAAGTAAATCAAATCTTTATTTACAACAAGATAACTTCGGCAAGAACTGGGAGGTGATTTAAGGTTTTAAAAAATGATATGTTCAGATATTTTTAAAGATATACCTCCATTTAATTTTTCCAAATTGATGTTTAGAAAGCCTGATTTTCCTTATCACTGCATTTTTCTTCCAACAGAGAGCAGCATCTATAACTGATACTCTGAATGCATACTCTACGTAGGCAGGTATTCTGAGTAATACAAAAGCAAGTATGCAAGGGCCACTCTATTAAAAGTTATACTTTTCCTGTGTAGATAGGAAAAAATTTTAAATGTACATTATAACACACCTACACAATGTCAATATTCATGAAACTCCATTTTCTACTCATGACATAAGAATGGAACGAACATCTCAATTGTCACTTAATGCATCTGTGCATCCAAGAATATTAAGATTGGGCATAAAAAGCAAGAGGCTGGATTAAAAACCAGCATTAAAATACCCAAGTGAATTTAGTTCAGTATTTATGGAGTATATTTTATTCTAATAAGGAGCATCTTAATGCAATTCAGAGTCTGAACAAACACAATCCCACGCAGAGGATAAAGTGTAAGAGTGACAAGATGCCAACACATCATGACAACCACTGTGCTGTCTGACCTGGAACGTTTATGCATTTTCTAAAAGTGCATAAAAAGCAAATTTTGTCATTGCTTCCAGCACATCAACCTTACATTTTTAGTTTCTATTACCCACAATCCCATGGGCTCTGGTAAAACATCAAACTGAAGTTCATGAGTTAACATTTTAAAAAGACACAATTTGAAGATGTTCCCCCAGGGGCCCTGATTCCAGCAATTTTGCTTCATATGCTAAGAAGCAGACAAATCACTAGCCCTGAAAACAGCCAGCACCACTATTATTATCAACAATGAAATCCACCCACAAATCGAACTGGTGCCAACCAACCACTCTGAAACGCTGACAGCACCATGAGTCTGTCCAACTGTGGAGACACGGAAAGCAGCTGCGATTTCTCTAACTAAATGCAGATGCTGAGAAGTTTGACTGTTTTTTGTTGATGCCCAGATGCATGGGTACTGATGGGAAAGCCACTGAGAACTTCCACAGATGTACCCAGTGATGCTGCAGTTAGTTCCGGATACTAGTTACAAACTGATCTTTGCATCTCTCACCTGCTTCTCTTCCTGCATTTTCTTTCTCAGATCACTGAATTATCATCTACCCAATGGTCTAAGCTAGAAACCTCCAGAATGGCTTTTTCCTTACATTCTCCAACTACCAAAGTCGGGAAATCTCAATTCCATCCCCTCCTCTCTGGCCCCACTGCCAGGCTTCAGGTCCTCTCATTTCCCTCTGGACTATTACTAGATGTATTAATCAGGCTTATGTTTGGCCATAATTAATTGCTAACATAGTATTCTATCTTTAATAAATGATTAGATAACATTACAGAACTGTTGCTAGAAGATTTAGAAACAATTAATTTAGAAACTAGGAATAAAATTAGTAATTGGAATCATTTCCATGTGGTGCTTAAACTCAGATTCAATATTCATAGGGTTGACAGACAAATTCTTTAATTAGACATTCCAAATAGTCCAAGAAATGCAATTTTATCAGGGAACAGAATACTGAGATACTTAAGTGGCTAAAGCAGGATTTAAAGATTCTCGTCTCCTATTATTTAGAGGTTGGTCAAGAATCTGTCTTCCAGATTCTTCTTCCTGTAAACCCTTGCAAATGTTGCAAATCTGGGTTCTTAAGAGAGTCATATTCAGAGAATTAATATGTCATCTTTGGTTTTAAACTTGAAGGTTGATACAGGCAGTGGGCTGTTTCTTTTTCTGACACAGAAACAAATTGTTTCTCCCAAAACCTGAACTCACTGTTTTGAGGAATTTGGTCAGATCTTTCCATGAGTGACAGCTTTGAAGGAGGCTCCGTTGCCTACACTGTCCTTCTCCACCATGGGCACTGTTTCCAGCTTCGTCAGGAAGAAGCCCTATTTCTATGTAACAGTCACCGTGGAGACGCAGCAAGAGCGGCTTCATCCAGTGCCCTTTTCTTTAGTTCCTCACTTTGAAAGCCACTTACACTTGAATGTATTATTTAACATGGTAAAAAATTCATTGCTCTCCCAAACCTTCAGAGCTTAAACAGGTTTAAAAAGCTTTGGAAACCTTTCTAAACTAAAATAACCTACCCTTGGAAGAACGATGCCTGGTGTTCATATCAGGATTATCGGCAGTGGGCCTGGATGAGTAAACAATTAAATGAACAGTTTTATAAAGTTTGGTGGCCTGATGCCCCACCCCCCGACTCACCCAAGAAGCTTAAAAGGGCCTTATATGTCATAAACCAATTATCCTCCCACCATGTTTGAAAGAAGTACAAAATTGCTGTTGCCGTAGGCTCAAAGGTAGTGTTAAATCCTAGACACACAATAACTGTGGTAAGGTGAAGTGAAATAACCTGATCCAGCTTAAAGATCAAAGACTAAAATAGAGTTGACCAGATGTCCAGTTTCCTAACAAATGGAATAAACCGACCCTGCTGATTGAATCAGAGATTGCCAATTCAATTAGGTCATTTAAACAAGACCTAAAGTATTTATATATAATTTTTCAACACATCTTTTTAGCTCTAACCTTGAAGCACAGATGGGAGGAGAGAAAGGGGTCTGCTGTCTCTGTACTATGCCAGCTTAGCTAAGCTTGAAATATGTTCCCAGAATTCTCTGCTCTGTATGATTCTGGGCTAGGGCTGACCACAAGAGAAATCTATGAGAGAAATGGACTCCAGACATGAATCAGGAGTCTAGTTTAGCTTGGCAGATCAGTGTAGTGCCATACTCTAGTGCAGCTCATGTATGTTGTTGTGGATATGCTGGCTCACCCTGTTGGCTTATGTCTGATCTCATCCTCAGGCTTCTCCAACTCCTGGGCCAGGTGCATTTTTAGGATTATGAAAGAGTGTCAGCTTCTCCTGAAGGTCACTTGCTTCATCAAAATTACAGGATTGGAGGTAGTGACAGATCAACTCAGTATCCAGCTTATCCTTATGGGGTCCAGCTTATCCTCCTGGATTCTAGTTTGTCTTTGCTCTCCTCCACTTCACACCCATCTCTTCTTTCCAACTCCCTGCTCACTTCAGGCCTAGCATCAGATGCAAAAGCAACAGCTATTCATAAATTGTTTAACCAATCCCTATGCTTGCACAATGTCAAATCTCTCTAATAAATCTCTTATTCTATCTCATTCCTGATCAT
Source organism: Equus asinus (assembly GCF_041296235.1). Taxonomy (NCBI): domain Eukaryota; kingdom Metazoa; phylum Chordata; class Mammalia; order Perissodactyla; family Equidae; genus Equus; species Equus asinus. The sequence goes on from NC_091796.1 coordinate 72,577,514, forward strand.
TTTACTGTTTTAACCAAATCCTGAGTGACACAGAAGGTATGTCAAGCCCTGTGATAGATGCATTGCTATACATTGTCTAATTAAACCCTCACAAAGCTTCATTTTTAAATAAATCAGAAGAAAAAAATTAGGTGAAATGCCTAAAGCCACATGAGTTTCTACAGCACCAAATTCAAGCCTATGCTATCTTCTCTGTGTTGCGTAGCTTCGAGAAGGCCCCTCCTCCCCAGACAAAGCACATTAAACATTGATCTTAGGAATGTCAGTGACAAGATAAATAACTCAGAGCAAAGAGCCAGGCTGGAATGATGGAGCCAGAAGGAACAAATGGGTTAGAATAGGGCAGAGATGAGAAGCAAGTAGTCAAGGTAAAATGAAGGGTCTGGAAATAAGTTCTCAATCTTTGGGACCAAAGATTCTCAGTAAGATTTTCTAGGAAGACAAACCCTCACAACATAGAGGTAGAGTTAAGACTGGGGCAAGTGATAAACCAGGAGACAACAAGAAGAGGCCAAGCCCAGACGGCAACCAAGGAAGAAGATCTAGAATTTGAGAAAATAGGAGATCAAACATAGTAGGAGCGCCCACTTTATGTAAGGTATATTTGGATGCCATGTAATTCAAAAAGCAAAGCAAAGTGAAAAAAGCAAGCCCAGAATTGAGAACCCAATTGCAGAGACTGAAGGAGCAGGAGAAATGTTCAGGAGGTCAGACTCAGGGAATGGCATTTTATGCCTCCAGGTCTGGGCTTTTTGGTTGAGCCAAGAACCATTCTCAGTGGAGCTTGATCTGAGCCCATGGCTGATCTTGAGATTTAGGTACAAGGAGCAAAATGAAGATTCAGTCAGTCATGAGGACTCAAGCTCAAAGCCAGATTAGAGGCAAGTCAGGGTGACTCGATGTTGAACCACAAAGCATTTGCCTTGAGACTCTGTCCGTCTAAGCCAGAAGCCGGGGTTGGACCCCTCAGTGCTGTACGCTGAGATCAAGTGACTCCTGCAGCTTGGAAAAGCCAGGGAACCAGAAGGAGTGACAAGCTGTGAGGCTTGAAAAACAAACCGTGTACGAATAGGTGTGTGAACTATAAATAAATCCTAGAACTCAAAGTGGATGATTATTAAGTGACTTATCTGGGTTCTATGTATATGATCCATATATATATATATGATGTTTGAATATATAATGTACATAATGGAGAAAGATTATATATACTCTATATATGTGAAGATGGCATGTTGACCATATTTTAATGACAATTATATGTAGTAGAATTGAGTATAGGTTAAACCCTGTTCACTGATTAACAGAAGTTTCTGAATTTAAAGAACTATTAGTCTTTCCTAAACTACTTACACTGGGGTAAAAATAATTTTATAAATATTATTTATGTAAGTATTATTTTTCTCTTCTCTAGTTGTAGAGATCAATTACCCCGCATTAGGTTGTACGTTTCCAGTTTTTTGAAACTTCATTTTTTTTTTTTTTGGCCACAAACATGTAGATAAATAACTGTACTGATTAAACTTGGCTTTGGAGTTCTAATACCTCTGGAATTCACAGAATGGGATTTCAAAGCTAACGAGTGCACAGATGTGTATCTTTCAGCCATCCCCCTCCCCCTCCACACACACTTTTACATCTGTCCTTTGAGAGAAGTATGAACAAACTCTCACACCACTACCTGCTATTTACAGCCAGAGAGGAAATGTTTGAAAAGCATGCAGTAATAGCAGCTTTCTGGCTTTTTAGATTATTAGACCTCTTTTGCTTACCAAAACAATTTCTGTTAATACAGATCTTCAAGACTCAGCAAAAACTCCCACCACCAAGACATGATAAAGTTTACAAAAGGAATCTCCTTCAGCAGTATTGGCTTAGGCCCCATCTTGGTAATGATTCATTTTAATATCCTCTGTCTTGCTGAATTATTACACTTACCTTTATTTGCTCACTGTGTCCTAACCAGCCAAGAAGCTATTAACATGATATTCATTCATGTTCCTTTCTTTAGATTTTCTGTTCCCCTTCACTGGAGGTAATAGAGTGAAAATGAGTATTAGATCATTATACTTTCTTCTATGCATAATTTTAATGCATTTAATCTGGACAAGGAAAATTTGTCCTCTAGTTGAGCTATAAGCCAAGAGAAATTTCTAGGTTTCTCAGTCCTGAAGCTTGATGTATGGTAGAGAATGGGGCTAAGCTGATTTCCAGAGGGAACATGGGGATAAATCACATCATGGCTGGTATTATCCATTAGTATCTTCATGCTGGCTTTTAGGTCGGACAGAACTATAATTCTCACAGGGAGTTTCGGAGAGAAACGTTTATGATAGAAGTTCTGATCCTATGAAGATCATTAATATTGCCATTTGAAAGAGATGTGTGTGGGCAGCGGGAGGGGAAGAAGAGAATGACTAACTGCTATGCACTAAAAAGTACTCAGTTGACCTAAGTTACTTTCAGTTCCATGGAGGGCGTAGGAGATGCTAATGAGCTACTGGGAATCTTACGCAGAGTGGCACTGAGGCCAGTGTCGGGAAAGGTCTGTCCTGGTGCAGCAGTGAGGGGATAAGGGGATGCTTTGACTCTACAGAGTTGAAGAAGAATTAAAAAACTAACTAAACGTGGGTACTTTATTTTTTAATTTATTTTATTTTATTAGCACCATTAGTTGGCAATTCTTAACAACATCAGTGATAAACATATCTCTCAAAAAAAAATTTTGTTCATCTAAGTTCTAATGAAATCCTCCAGTTATTGTTGAGCTTTAGTTATACACATAAGTCTAAATAATATATATTATATAATACATATAAAATTTGTTTTTATTTGTGTTTACAATTTAAAACAATGAAATGAAGCGTCAACTGTGAGATATAATATTTTTCTTTGGTAAGTGTAAATTTTGGTTTCTAGGTAAAACAGTTTACTGAATTGGAATAATTCCTTTAAATTAATTTTTATCTTTCACTTTTAATTGTTAATTGTTTGTTATAAAACTAAGGAAAGAATCCGAAAATGATTATTTTTGATTATTACATTATTATTACCATAAATATTTTCGTCCTACAGGGGAAGAAGGTGTTAAAAAATAATCTTCTCCAGGGATCAAATAATCTAAGCACACCACTAACTAAATAAGCCAGATTCAGAGACTGTGATTCTCACAGTGTGTCAGGCCCCACTTGGAAGAAGTAAAATTGAACCAGCTTGGAAAGGGCCCTCAGAGGCATAGACGTGATTAGTTCTCCATATGCCAGAGTAAGTTATCATTTTTAATAGTTAGCCTGTCTCAAACGATAAATAATTTGAATTTTGTGTAGGGAGGATCCAAGATTTCTTAAAATAATAATCTTCATTCATTATATTTCAATGTAGGGAATAAACCAAGACTATACCACCCCTAGAGGCCCCAAGTAGCATTCTGGATTGAAGACCTTTTGCGTGGCTGCTTTATGAAGGCCATCCAGTCTGGTTCAAAGATCCTTTGAAGCCAGGAGGAAGAGATGGAGAGCTGCCTGCTTGCCCACATCCTTGCTTGAATGCTGATTCTGTGGTACCAAGGGATCCAATGAGCTATGCCATCTGTCATTTTCATCTCCATCCCTGGGGTATTTCAATTTTTTTTCTGGTAGCAAAATATGTACTTAATAGCTAGTAAGAACTAATCTTTGAAAAACAGCTGTTTTCTTAGGCTAAAAATTACTTATCAGCCTTGAATAAGGATATAAACATGTTGAGCATGCCTGCCACACAACGAATATATAAATAGAGCACTTACAGGATTTGGGAGGCTTTTGTTTGTTTTTGTTATTGTTTTATTTAATGAAAGGGAATCCATAACGATAGCCACTATTGATTGCCTCATAGACAAGCATGGCTACTAGGATGATCCAAAAGCATTTCACTTTATATTTTACATGTGCATTTGTGTATAGGAGTGTGTGATAACCTAGGGAAAAATGAAGTTCAAATGGAAGTCATGATCACAGTTGAATAGAGGAAAACTTTCATTTGTTTTGTCCCCTTCGTTCATCTTCTACACTTCTAGACTCCATGCTTTTACTCACAAGTAGAGGAAGTAGAGAGATGATAAAAAGCTTCTTTAAAAGCATCTTTCCTGGGGCTGGCCCCGTGGCTGAGTGGTTAAGTTCGCGCGCTCCGCTGCAGGCGGCCCAGTGTTTCGTTGGTTCGAATCCTGGGCGCGGACACGACACTGCTCATCAAACCACGCTGAGGCAGCGTCCCACATGCCACAACTAGAAGGACCCACAACGAATAATATACAACTATGTACCGGGGGGGCTTTGGGGAGAAAAAGGAAAAAATAAAATCTTTAAAAAAAAAAAAAAAAGGATCTTTCCTCATGCCCCATCCAAGGTTCAGGAAGGGTCTCAAGCCTTGATTATTGACTTAATGTTTATACCAAACGTCATCCTTAACCCTGATTTTTAACTAATCAAACAAATCAATAGGAGGTAAAGAAGTACATCATCAAAGGTGAAATAGCATACTGCTGGTGGATAATATGCCAAGGAGATCATATTTACTGATATTAAAAACACAGTAAGGAGAATGACATTTCTACCCACAGTATAGAGTATTTTTTAATAGCTGTTATTTTTAGAGTAATGTTTCTCTCGGTGATAATGGGAAGAGTTTCACATATTAATCAGCCTTTAGACCAAATTTGGATAAATAATTCAACTGGAACCTTGTTCAGGTTTCAACCTTGTCACATTTAATCATCACATGAGTGAATATTATGAGAGATAATTTGAGGTTACTTAAAATTTTTTTCCCTTAGAAATATTTTTCCCTGTATATTTTCTTGCATTTCTCATTTCTTCTCATCTCTCGACATTACACCAACTCAATAGGAGATGCATCCTACTAAATTACATATTATTGTTAATAGAGTGCTACTGTCCAATTAATAGTAGTGGCATTTCCATGCCAAAAGGACACATGCAGAGTTCGCAGTTTGCCATCCATTTCTTCTTCCGAGCAAGCTGAAATTATTCTTCACTTTGCTCCTCCTTTTTCTCTCCTCCTACTGCCTCTCCTTGCCTTTGACCTAAGATACCTTCGGCCTGCTTTCCTACCATATACACATAAAATGAGATGCTTGATTTCAAGGACCTCTGGTATTTCACAATGGCCTCTAATATTCCTGACTCTATTTTCTCCTTCTTGAAGCCTCCTTATTTCAAGGTAGTATATCCTGAACTATTCAATTTTGATGTAACTTGCCTAGATCGGATGTAAAAATCACTAGTATAACTAATATCCAAAGATACTTCATTTTCACCAAAGCAGAGTAAACAAACCTGTCTAAATAAGATTTAGTATTCAAAACGAAAAGTGAAAAGTTTTTTTAAAGTAAGAAGTGAACCCTAGTTATTATTGTTACTTTATGTACAACTTGTTGAATATTTATGAATATCCTTGAAGAGATAATAGTTGATCTTAGGTCGTGAAAGGCTCTTAAATTAGACTGCCTGGGTCAAATTAAGACACTGTCATTGCTCTAGCTGCCAACTTTACACAAGTGACTTAACGTCTCTATGCCTCAGTTTTCCTATATGTAAAAGTAGAATAATAAGGTTGTTGTAAGCATTAAGTGAGTTAATATTTGTAAAGCACTTAGAATAGCACCAGGCAGACATACAAATATTACTTTGATACAGTGTGAATCTTACTCTCATAGAGGCACTAGATTGATAGACAGCAAAGAGACGTGATTACTTCTTTCAGAGAAGATCATAGATATTTTCACAGAGGAATGGGCTCAGACCAATTGTAGCAAGAGAACATCAGTGGTAATAAGACCAGTTGTACTGTAATACTTCATATAAGAGATAATGAGAGCCTGTATCAGAGTAATGGCCATGGGATCAAGTTAGAGACAGTTTCAACACATGGCGAAGAAAAAAATCTACATAATGTGGCAACTGACTGAATGGGTGAAGCAGGGGAGCAAGATGAATTAAAGATACCAAGATATGGTCCTCAGCATCTGGGAGAATGAGTACCTCTTAAATGCACACAGACAGAACACTGCCAGGTTTGGACTGGGTAACGGGACGCTGGGAAATTCGTCAGTAGATAGAAGGACCATTGCAGTAACCTGGAGTTTGAGGGCAGGAACACGTGATTGAGGGGAGAGTGCTAAGAACAAGGTAGGAATGTAGGCAGGAGACCAAGTCCAGGTCTCAGATTAAAAGAATGAGAAAGTTAAAGCAAGGATGATTCTGGTCTGGGAACACGAACTAGGACAAAAGGTCAGGGAAGAATCTGAGTGACCTCCATCTGTGTCCCAGGGCATTAGAGTAGAGCTTCCCAGATATCTCTTCTCAAAAGCCAAGATTTATCCTAGATACCAGGGAGTCATCATCATATGTATGAGTTCAACCAAGGAGGAAAGAAGAATGAGGAGTCCAGAAAATAGGGGAAATTCACCATCCTAACATCCTGGAGAGAAATTGAGGGACTTGAAGAGAAAGATATTTTTACATATTTTAATGATCCGTTGAATGGGGGTTCCAAGTGAAAATGGAGAGCAAGGTACAAAATTATCAAACACATCTTTTAAAACAACTACTTTGAAGCACGTAAAGTTCATCAATGAAGAAAGTGACTAGAAATTCACAGAATAAATAGCTGGGAAATAAATATCAGGGAAAAAGGTGAGAAGCTGTTCAGATATTTCTGTACTGATGCACAGAGATTTAGTAAGTTGAATTTAGGTCTTTCAGCCTAAGAAGAAATACAGTGATTCATATATATTACCAAGACATAGCAACAAATATATAGCTGTGGAAAACTACAGCCCACTCAAAATAAGCATAGTTTTTGCTTTGCTTGGTTTGATTTGCTTCAGTTTAGTTTTCAGAAGGAATATGAAGAATGTTCTCTGTTAAGAATGCACATACCTCTGTATGAATTTCTACATGGAAACTAAGCCTTTGGCTAATGATAGAAGGAGAGAGGGGATATGAAGTGGAGGAACAGCTTCTGGGAGAACCAAAGACATACTTCGTTGCTTAACAGTCCTTTCTGGGCTCAAGTCTGGTCAAGAGGCTGTGCAGGGAGCCAACCGAGCAGACAGAAGGTGGAGCATGGCCTTACTTTTTGGCCTTGAGTAGGTCCGTAAGGATTGTGATGGTAAGTAATTGTGGTGGCAATAAAGCTTGCATCTCCAGTCTTCCTAACAGCCTCCTTGCTCATCAAGATGTAAGGAAGATTTAGCAACAGACTATTTTGGTTACAATCTGGCTTCTTCAACATGAATATTGAGGATATAGATTCTGAATAAGAGATGTAGTAACTCTCAACCGCAAAATTGTGTATGCAATCCATCTGATGCAAAATTATAGCAGACAATGGTTTCAACCACAAATCAAAGATCAGTGCCATATGGGTGCAGTGTGGTGAGGCCCACCACTTGGTATCGATCTTCTGAGCCGCAGCCTCACACACAGATGATAATTACCATCAGTCATACCTGAAAGAAAGGACCACAACACTTCTTTTCCTCATGTCAACATGCAGCAAGACATTGTCATTTAGGATAATTCCATATTTGTGGCTCTATAATTCAGCCTTAAACTATTTGTAGGTAAATAATAAGAATTATAAAGTCATCTTTAAAAGAGGGAGTCAGGTGTGTTATCTACTTTTAAATGTTTTTAGCAATGAATTGTAATCATGATAGCTATTTGAAAATGAAAGAATATGGTTTTTAAAATATTCTATAATTCTGATTGAACATTTCCCAAATAAGTCACATTACTGAAGTGTGTTTATGTGTGTCTGTTTGTAACACTCTTAAAATTTTTGGAATAAATTAATCAGACAAAAATACAAAACACCACTGAAACAATTTATAGTCTTTAAGAAAACTACATGAGCTTCCTACCTAAATAAACAACACAAATTTTTTTTTAAACCATAGATGTATTTCTCCAGTGTTTCAGAAAATGTGTTTAAATTACCCAGATTCCAAATGTCTCATGCACACAGTGGAATAGAAATCTTTTATTTCTTTGTTTCCCACTGCGCCCAGCCTTACCTACACAAAATAAAGGACCAATAAACATTTATTGGTTGATGAATGAGAAATAACTGTGGACACAGAACACTGCTAGATCATCTACTTTTTATTGAAAATAAAGATTTGACAACAGTCAAACACAAAAACAAAAACTGCAAAAGATTACCTCAGGCCTCCATTTATAAACAGTACCCGTGCCTTTCATCTAAGTGGTATTACTACTACGAATCATTAAAAAGCAAAGCAAAACAAAACAAAACAAGAAACCAAAACAGAAAAATCTTTGTGTGCGTATCCAGGTTCTCTTGTACAGTGCTTTCCTGGAAAGTCTTGAATAAGGTTCTCAGTATAAAATCACCTCTCAACAGCATGTTCACATTTTTATAACACACAAAAACAAAAAGCCAATCTCAAATATGTTTCTTTTCCACTGTCAGCCTTGGTGACTTAATCTTATTCTTTTCCTTCCCTTCAGTTCCAATTGTTTTTAAATAAATAGGATAAATGGCCTTGCCTTGCCTTTCCCACTATCTCCTCACCTCTTAAGCCCTTGCAGCCTGGGTTCTGCCATTTCTCCACTACTGAATCTGCTATCTCAAAGGTTCTACTTTCCAAATTTATTGGCATTTTCTCTATCTTCTTTTTCTAGGAAGGTTCTGAGCCCAGAAACCAAGTTGCCGCCTTGAAACTCTGCCTGTGGACTCTAGGTCATTGCACACCCTCAGTGATTCTTCTCCCTTTATCTTCCTTGCTAGCTCCTCATTTTCTTTTCAACCCCTATAATCACTATGAGGATAACTAACAAATGATGATGATCATTATAATAATGACTAACAGAAATTACTTACCACAAGCTAGGGATTGGTGTTCAATCATTTTATCTTTATAACAACCCAATGAGGAAGGCTCTAGTGTCATGCCCATGATAAAACTGAGACACACCGGGGTTAATGAACCTGTCCATGTTGACACTGCTAGTAATCGGCCAATGAGGATTTGAAGTAGAGTTCAAATAGCCACAGAATTTGGCTTTATAAATATCTGTAAACCCAGTCTGGATTATCATTTCCAGCACCTTTCAGATAACCTCATTTGTATATTTTAAAATTCGCCTTATCAAAAAATAAATTTTTGTATTCATATACACACTCTTTGATCTATTTCTCCTCCTGATTTTGCTTTAATAGTAATGCTGTTGTTTCAGTCACCAAATCCAAAACCTTTGACTCCAAAGACCCTTTCGTTGAAGTCACATTCACTCCTCATGTATATATTCCTATTAGGCTAACTGTATATTTATTTTCTCTACTTCCATTTCTCATTGTCTCTCATTCACTTTACACACTATAGTGAAATTCATTGTCCTATAATGTAACTTTAATCGTCACTCTCTTGCTTGCACCTTCAATGGCTCACCATTTTCTTAATGAATTCAGAGCACATTTGTCATTTAATAAGGCATGTAAGGCCCCCTTTATTGAAGCCTCCCTAAGCTTCATGTCCTCCTCTCTAATACTTTCATGGTGTGGTGTGGTCAAGCCTTTCCCCCAAATTTATGCCGTCATTTCCTACATCCATACCATTATTTATGCTATAGCATCCATCTGCACCTCTCCCCAAATGCTACCCTTCAACACCATATCCAATGGAATTCTACTCTATTCTAAACTATCCATCCAATCCCAGGGCCACAATTCTTTCCCTTGAACTCCAAACATACTTTATAGCTCCTTGATAGCACTTACGATACCATGCCTTAAACAGTGGTTATTTTAACCCATTCCCCCAATAAAAGTGGTGAGAGTATCTTACTCATTATTGCAGCCCTGGCAGAATCAAGCGTAGTATTTTACAAATAATAGATTTTGAATAAATATTTTTGAGATTTAGGGATGGATTTAATGTGGGTTTGGCAAAAATTTTATCTGCAGACTAATAGCTAATTTAATGAGGATCTTCCTTTCTTTAGCACAGCTCTATAAACTCTCTAAGGGAATTAGCTATGTGTCTTTCTACACTGAAGGAAAAAACGGTATTACCAAGCTGCTTCGTAATTGAAGCTTTCAGTTATTTCACGTACTACTTTGGAATACTAAATGTAAAGCAGCATCATAAACATTTTTTTAGAAATCATCTCCCAAAATTCATTCTGCTGGTTTTATTTAGCAAAAGTAACCCAGTATATTTGGCCAACCATATTGCCACCATGTTAAAACTCAACAGGTCTCAGTCATTCTTGCAGTTAAGTAGGATCTGTAACTAAGTCTTGGCTGGTGAGATACAATGAGAAGTGTTGTGTAGAATATCGATGAAGTCTCCTTAAAAGTTTGGGGCACACTGCTTCTCCTCCCTTCTTTCTTCTAGATCTGCCGCTTGGAAGGCAGAGGAAATGGCTGAGGCTCCAGTGGCTGTCTTTGATAACGAAAATTAAAGTCCCATCTTGGAATTATGAATCAGAAGACTAAAAGGAACCTGAGTCCCTGAAGGCTTTAGAATAGCCATACTAACCCTACTTTGGATAAGAGGAAACAAGATGCCTACAAGAGAAAAAACTTGCCTAAGGTTACATCCTACTGTGTGATAGAGCTGGAACCCAGTGACGCTTACCCCAGAGTGAGCATTCTTAGCCACCGTACTATGCATCTCCTCAAGTTCTAGCTGCAATTTATTACATATTGTACATGATCTTCTAATTAATAGGCTAGGATGATCATATAAAAATGAATCTTCTTGGAATATTAGTATTTTTAGTAAGATAGGATGGAGTCATATCTGACATCAGAAAAAGCATTCTTAAAGTGACATGGAGTCGGAAAAAAAGGCACTAAAATTTCGATCCAGTTAAGCTGCTGTGATACAGTGACACTCTTGGTTCAAATAATGATTTTCAATTCTCCAAGAAGTTTGAATTAAGAAATGTTATTTAAAAGCACAAAATATTGATTTGTCACTTCTTATTTCTCTGTTGAGAAATAAGATGATTATGAACATTCCAATATAAAACTTAACATGCTGATTATTTTGAAGATGATTTTCTGTAAATGCATAGTTATCAAATAATATTACAGGAGTATATATTTGGAATTAACACAAAGAAGGAGTTTCCATTTATCTTGAAGCTATTTACAAAAAAGAAACAGGACAACCAGAGAGGGTTTCTTTTTCTCTTACGTTAATGAAATTTTCAAGTAAGATAAAATCATATGCCCAGTGCAGATTGCCATCACATTCTTAAGAGTATTTTCATGTTCAACCTGTATTTTCAACTATATTTGGCTTATTAGTTCTTATCAAAATTCATTTCCACGAGAAGTAGAACATAACTTCAAAGTCCTTTTGGGTATCAGATGTCATCGTGTAGTATTCATTATGAATTACCTTTCAATCTAATAGCATTTAAACTGAGAAAAATTTGGAGCCTTTTAAATTCATTTTCTCAGGGAAAAAAAACTTTGTAGTAAAATGAAATTCCTTTGAAAGGGAAAGAATTGTCACATTTTTAATATTTTCCAAGACTATGACTATGATAAAGCAGCGGGCTTTTATCCAAATGTAGTAACTAAAGCTCACCTGTGTTCATTGTATCAAACTCTTTTTTTGTGTAATTCTAACTATGGAAGCTGAAAATGCTCTTGCAAAACTTGTTGTCATGACAACAAAATCCCCAAAGAGATGACGCAAGTCTGCATGTAAAGGAAGTATTCATGACATGATTTAGCAGAAAGATACTTCAGCCACCCACTACAGCCCCATTTTTCAGCTTATCTGTCTTTGGCTTATATTTTTTTTAACATATAACAAAATTTCCACCCTAAAGAGATCTATAATAAATATGCTAAAAGTAGCAGTTATTTTCGTCTTTCTTCTAACAACTGTTATTTATAGTGAATAAAGAGGGAGTTACTAAAACTTGTCAACCTTTATAAGTTATTTAGTAATATTCTCCTTGGTCACTTGTTCTTGATTTGGTTTGAAGTGGCTCTTCAAACATTCTCTAACAGATTTCTCTATAAAGGGAATGTTTGATAACTCTAGGCAAGGAGAATTTATAAGAAAGTATAGATTTATTGTTTAAGAAAGATGAGAAAATAAAAAGTAAAAGAAGTTATTTTAAATAATAAAGCATACTTGTTTTTGCTTTAGAAAAGCCAAGAACTCCAAAACCAGTGCCAAAAAAGAGCACTGCTGTATGACTTCTTAAAAATCTTAGAATCTAGACTCTAAAATGGGAATAAAATTCTAATAAGTTTTAAAATGTAAAATATGAGTGATGCTTTCTAATTTGAGGAAAAAATTTAGAAAAAGAAACTATGAAAAGCTTTAGTTTGCAGCTTCCTTACCCAACGTGTCATATTTCTTTCTTAATTATCTTTTTAAATGAGAATATATCGTTTACTCTGGCATTTGGGGTCTTTCTCATTGTGACTGTAAACCATCTCTCCAGTCCCTTCTTCCACTTGTATCTAGTGTTTGATGCAAGAGTTTGACAGCCAAGCTGTAACCCTTGTTCTTGCCAGATTAAACTCCTCATTGTTCCCTGAGGGTAGCCTTAACTACGCAGTGTCTACTTTCATTTCTATTTGTTTTAACCAGTGAAATAAGGCAAAAAAAGGAACAAAAGACATAGAGATCAGAAAGGAAGAAGTGAAACTGACCCATTTGCAGGTAATATGATAGTCTACATAGAAAATCCCAAGAATGCTAGAAAAACACTTCTGTAACTAAGTTCCGCACGATCACAGAATACAAGATAATCACATAAAAATAAATTGTATTTCTATATAATGGCCGTAAATTTGTGGAAACCAAATTAAGAATATAATACCACTTACAATAATGAAAAAGAATAAAAATTTAGGTGTAAATCCAACAAAACTTGTATAGGACTTTTTTCCTGAAAATTAAATAATGCCAATTAAAGATATCAAAAAATCTCTAAATAAATATATAATAGCCATAGATTGGGAAACTCAAGATAGTAAGGATATTAATTCTCCTCATATTTATATACAGGTTTAATGTAACTTCTATCAAAATCTCAATGATATTTTTCTATAGATATTGACAAGATTATTCTAAAATTTATACAGAAAGGCAAAGAAACTAGAATAACTAAAAGATAATTTTGAAAAGTAAGAATAAATTGCCAAATTAAACTCCTCATTGGGAGGGATTCTCTACCCAGTTTCAAGACTTAGTGTATAGCCTCAGTAATCAAGATTATGTGGTATTGGCGGAATGATAGATGCATAAATAAATGAACAGATTGATAAAGTAAGCTGATTTTTTATGAAGGTGCAAATATCATTCAATGGAGAAAGGATAAAATTTTCCACAAATGGTACTGGAACAATTGGACATCTATTGGACGTTAAACAATTGGACATCAAAAAAAGTAAATGTCGACCTGAATCTCACACTTTGTACAAAATCTAACTCATAGAACCATAGATTTAAGTTAAAACACAAAAATCTAAAACTTTTATAAGGTAATAGAAGAAAATCTTCAGGACCTAGAACTTTATGAGTTCTTAGACAGGGTTCCAAAAGCATCATCTATTAAAAACAGTCTACAAATTGGACTTAGTCACCATTAAATATTTTTGTTTTACAAAAGGCCCTGTTAAGAGGATGAAAAGGGGCTGGCCCTGTGGCGTAGTGGTTGAGCTCAGTACACTCCACTTCAGCAGCCTGGGTCTGCGGGATTGGATCCCAGGCATGGACCTACACCACTTGTCAGTCATGCTGTGGAGGTGACCCACACACAAAACAGAGGAAGACTGGCACAGATATTATCTCAGGGTGAATCTTCCTCAGTAAAAAAAAAAAAAAAAAAAAAAAGAGGATGAAAAGGCATGTTGTGGACTGGGAGAAGATATTTGCAAACCACACATCCAACAAAGAACTCATATTTAGAATATATAACTAATTCTCAGAATTCAACATTAAAAAAAATTCAGTAAGAAAATGACAAGTTCGTGAAGAGATATTTCCCCAAAAAGTATATACTGATAACAAATAAGTACATGAAAAGATGTTCAACATCACTAGCCATTAGGGAAATGCAAATTAAAGTGATCCTGACATATCATCATACACCTATTAGAACAGTACAAATGAAAAACAGTGGCAACACCAAACGCAGACAAGGATGTGGAGACAATGGATCTCTCATACATTGTTGGTAGGGATGTAAAATGGTACAGTCACTCTGAAAAACATTTTGGCAGTTTCTTAAAATACTTAACATATACTTCCAGTATGATTCAGCAATTGTACTCCAGAACATGTATCTCACACAAATGAAAATAATGTTCCCACAAAACCTGTACACAATTGTTCATGGCAGCCTTATTTGTAATTGTCTAAAACTGGAAGCATCTAAAATGTCTCTCAATAAAGAAACAAGCTGGTACATTCATGTTGTGGAACACTATGCAAAAATAAAAAGCGGTAAGCTATTAACATGCACAATGAGTTGAATGGATCTCAGGGGCCTTAAGCTGAATGAAAAATGCCAGTGGCATAAGGTCTCATACCATATGATTTTATTTGCAAAACATTTTGAAATGACAGAATTATAGGGATGGAAAACAAATGAGTGGTTGCCAGGGGTCGGGGATGGTATGGGATGCAGGAAGAAGGGTGTGACCATAACGCAGCAGCACAAGGGAGCTGTTTGTGGAGATGGACTAGTTCTGTATTTAGATTGCAGTAATGGTTACAAGAGTCTACCTATGTGATAAAATGACTTAGAACCATAAACACATGTGGGCCAATGCCAAATTTCTACTTTTCACATTGTACTATAATTAGGTAAAACGTGACCATTGTGGGAAATTGGGTGAAGGACACACAGGACCTCTCTGTACTACCTTACCACTGCCTGCGAGTCTATAATTATTTCAAAATAAAAAGTATAATTAAAAAATATTGGTGCTGGAATGCATTGTTAAGAATTTAATGTGCAGTTTGAATTGAAAAGGTGTCAACTTTGCAGACCTTGTAAAACGATTGTACTGAATGATGGTGAATTTCATTCACTAACAGACAGTAAAGATGATGGCAGGTGTCATTTGCAATACTTGTGAACCTCTAGAATAGCTCAACACTCCCAAAAGTTAGAAAGTAAAATTATTTCTATAGACCACACATTTTCAATCTAATTTCTATCCAATAAAGTAACATGGTTTCCATAAACTTCAAGTCTTAAACCGACTAATAATAGACTCTGGAAAAAACTTAGGTAATATGGTAAATTAACACACCCATGCTCAGAACAAGTAACATGACAGGTCTAAAAGATTGTATATGTCATTCTAACATCCTTCAGCTCCCTTGAACTGAGGCACGGCACACTCTTGACCTTTAGCCACACCACTGGGGCTCAGAGGCAGGGCCTTCTGCCCCCTGCTTTCCTGCTCACAGCTCTGCTTCCCTGGGAGGACAAACTGGGGCAGACCCTATCACAGATGTTCCCATTTGCAAATTTCAGGGTGATTCTTTCCACAATCAGCATTTTCTCTGCTTTCCTACCCCATTCCTTCCACTTGTAATCAGTCCATTGTATTATTTGCTTACCTCTCTGCCACCTACCCTGACTCTAAGCTCCTCTGAAGGCAGGCTTTCTCTCTGATTCACCTCTGTAACTCTCTAGCCATTGCAGTTTTATATATTACAAATCTAATGCATGTTTGTAAAATAAAACACACTTGAATATTACAGGAGAATTAAAAAGGCAGTTATGTATTAGTAATTCCACATATTCTATAATGTCTTTAGCACCATACCAGAATACACAACGTTGGTTTCCTCATTTTAACCATATTGCACTAAAAGGAACAAATTTAAAGAAATCTGAGAATACTGAGCTAGATGATAGTCTCTCTAGGAGTAAGCCAGTGAGGTATTCAGACATTCATCCAACATTTCATAAGGTTAACATTTAACAATGTTAAGATAACATCCAATGTTTGTTTAGTCAACAAATAACCACTGAATACATTCTATATGCATGGCTCTCTGCCAGGTCCTGCAGAAATCAGAGTGTCCGGGAGATGCGATCTTAGCCCTCACAGAATCAGGTCACAGAATCAGTCCGATGGGAATGGAATATATTTTTGTAAATTAGTAGGAGCCTAGTCTGTATTTTATAAGCACAGAGCAAATATATTTAGAAACAGCACAGTCTGGGGTCCCAGGATTGTGAAGTACTTTTCAATAGGCTACTTCTTTCAAAGCTTCATTGCCGCCTGAGACGTGGCAGGGAAAAGTGAGCCCCACAAGACTTGACTTGGAGCAATACTAAATGCCTGAAACAGGGAACAACTGTTCTGCTCAAAATAGTTCAAGCTCTTTCTCGTTATTTTATTCTGGAAAAGTGAACTGTAGCTAACAAGTCAAAATAAAAAAATCTTTTCCTCATAACTTTCCAGGAATAAATTTGCAATACAAACCAACAAAGGTAAATTAGTAAATTATCTATTACTGCACTTCTTAAGCATGTAAACCAAATTGTGACTTTTCTAGACAGAATATTGTTATATAGCATTGTTATGTAGCCGTATCTCCTGTTTTGCAGAGCAAGAAGAATCTTTTTATTTTACTTTAACTAAAAAATAGAAAACAAAAAAAACGCACCAATAAAAAGTACAGGTTGCTGAGAACTCATCTATGGACAGCTAATTTTGGACGCAGGAGCCAAGATCATGCGATAGAGAGAGGAAATTCTTTTCAATAAATGGTATTGGGAAAACTGGACAGCCACATACAAAAGAATGAAAGTAGACCATTATTTTACACCATACACAAAAATTAACTCAAAATAGATTAAAGACTTGAATGTAAGGCCTGAAACCATAAAAATCATGGAAGAAAACATAAGCCGTATGCTGTTTGACATCAGTCTTAGCAGTATCTTTTTGAATGTCATATCTCCTCATGCAAAGGAAACAAAAGAAAAAAATGAACAAATGGGGCTATATCAAACCAAAAAGCTTCTGCATGGCAAAGGAAACCATCAACAAAACAAAGACAACCTACTAATTGAGAGAAGATATTTGCAAATCAAATAACCCATAAGGGTTAATATCCAAAATATGTAAAGAATTCATACAACTCAACAACAAAAAAACAAGCAACCTGATTAAAAAATGGGCAGAGGATCTGAACAGACATTTTTCCAAAGAGGATGTACAGATGGCCAACAGGCACATGAAAAGGTGTTCAGTATGACTAATTATTAGGGAAATGCAAGTCAAAACCACAATGAGATATCACCTCATGCCTGTCAGAATGGCTATTATTAAAAACACAAGAAATAACAGGTGTTGGAGAGGATGTGGAGAAGAGGGAACCCTCATACACTGCTGCCAGGAATGTAGGCTGGTGCAGCCACTACAGGAAACACTATGGAGAGTCCTCAAAAAATTGAAAATAAAACTATCATATGATCCAACTATTCTGCTTCTGGGTATTTATCCAAAGAACATGAAAACACTAATCCAAAAAGATGTTCGCACCCCTGTGTTCCTTGCAGCATTATTCACAGGAGCTAAAACTTGGAAACAACCTAAGTGCTCATCAAGGGATGAATGGATAAAGAAGATGTGGTATATATACACAATGAAACACTACTCATCCATAAAAAAGATGAAATCTTGCCATTTGTGACAACGTGGATGGACCTGGAGGGTATTATGCTAAGCAAATTAAGTCGGAGGGTGAAAGCCAAATATGATTTCAGTCATATGTGGAAGACAAAACAACAACAAGCAAACACATAGATACAAAGAACAGATTTGTGTTACCAGAGGGGAAAAGGGTGGAGGGAGGGCAAAGTGTGTAAAATGGCACATGTGTATGGCGCCAACGGCAACTAGACTTTTGGTAGTGAGCATGATGTAGTCTACACAGAAGTTGAAATATAATGAAGTATACCTGAAATTTATATAATTTTATAAACCAATGTTACCTCAGTAAAAATATTAATTAGAAAACAAAGTACAGGCTGCTGAAGAAACTAGTGGATAGAACCAACTAAGTGACTTTTGTACAAAATAAAGAATTTGACAGAGTGTAAAAAGTAAAGAGGAGTTTGTCCAAACACTAAGTTGCTGGGGTTGCAAGGAACAGATCTTACCTAAATATGCATCTTTATTTTTTTTAATAGAATTTATTTTTTTAGAGCTGTTTTAGATTCACAGCAAAATTGAACAGAAGGTACTCAGGTTTCCCATTACCCTTGGCCCCCTCACATGTTTAGCCTCCCCATTATCAAAATCCCTCCCCAAAGTGGTACATTTGTTTCAATTGATGAACCCACTTTGACACGTTATTATCACCCAGAAGCCATAGTTTACATAAGAATTCACTCTTAGTGTTGTGCATTTCATGGGTTTGGCTACAGGTACAATGACACGTATCCACCATTATAGAGTCACACAGAATAGTTTCATTGCCCTAGAAATTTTCTGTGCTCCACTTATTTATCTCTCCCTCCCATCAACCCCTGGCAACCACTTATCTTTTTGATTGTCTCCATAATTTTGCCTTTTCCAGAATGTCGTATATTTGGAATCATATAGTACACAGCCTTTCAAGATTGACTTCTTTCAGTTAGTAATACGCATTTAAGTTTCCTCCATATCTTTTCATGGCTTGGTAGTTCATTTCTTTTTAGTGCTGAATAATATTCCATTGTTTGGATGAAATAATATTCTATTGTCTGGACCACTCCATTTTTAATTTTTAAGTTGTTTTACCTTTGATGTTTTTTATAGCTTAATCTAGAGTTCATTGAGATAAATTCCTCCTGAATTCCTTTTCAAAATAAACTTTTGAGATAAATAAGATCTTTCGAGAGTAAAATCTTTGGCATCAGAATTGTTTTTCAGCACCTATTAACTGCATTTAGGAAATAGTCTTGAAGTCTTCAAACATGTTAAGCACTAAGGTAGCTTTGTAACTTCAAGTTAGCACCTCCCAAAAGTGCTAGTGTCTCTTACCTCCCCATCAGGTCACTAAAATATCTCAAAATGGCACACTCTTGAAGCTGAAATGAATGAGTTAGAGAAAAAATTTGAGATAAACTTTGCTAACTGCAGCTGTGCATACTCAGCATAATCAACTGTTGTTTAAAACTAACCAGGTCTTTGTGTTCCTCCTTAGTATATGAGTGAGCTTTTTTTACAAGGAAGTCAAGGTCCAGATATCAAGGAGAAAGGAGATTCAGCCTCACGAGGCCAAACCCAAGCCAAGGATGAAAATCAGCCAGAAAATCCTGATGGTCAAGGGAAAAAGAGATTCAATCTTCAAGACCAAACACTGGCTGAAGACACCAACCAGCAAGGCTACCAGACATGCTACCAGACCTGAACCTAAAACCCCAGCACATATTCCTGCTCCCCTACGTAAAACCCCAGATAAAAACTCCTGCCTTTTTCCCTTCAAGGAGGTGGATTTGAGCTTTAACTCCCATCTCCTCATCTGGCTGTCTTTTGATAATAAACCTCTTTCTTTGCTACAAGCCTGACATTTTGACAATTTGGCCTTCCTGTGTGTCAGATAAACAAACCTGTGTTTGTGTTCAGTAACACTCTTATAGCTCATAAAGCAATTAATTGTTATCCCATGAGGCAAGGAAATAGTGGCACCAAGAGGCAAAGGAAAAGCAAGAGATTTGAATGTTTTCTTAATGCAATATATTTGAATAGACATTTCACCAACAAAGATATAGGAAGGGCACATTAACGATGCTTAACATCATTAGTCATTAGGGAAATACACATTTAAACCATAAAGAGATACTACTATAGATCCATTAGAATAGCTGCAATCAAAAAGATTGGTAATACTAGGTGTGGGCAAGGATGTGAAGAAACTGGAACTATCATATGCATTGCCAGTGGGAATGTAAAATGGTACAGTAGCTTTGGAATACAGTTTGGTATTTTCTTTTTTTTTTTCCTGCTTTTGTCTCCCCAAACCACCCCCCCCCCGCCCCCCGTACACAGTTGTATATCTTAGTTGCACGTCCTTCTAGTTGTGGGATGTGGGACACCGCCTCAACGTGGCCCGAGGAGCAGTGCCATGTCCACGCCCAGGATCCGAACCCTGGGCCGCCGCAGCGGAGCGCACAAACTTAACCACTCTGCCACAGAGCCAGCCCCGGTATTTTCTTAAGAAGGTAAACATACACCTAGACGCAGGAAGCATCTACCCACAACAAATGAAAATGTACGTCCACACAAAGACTTGTATACAAATGTTTAGAGCAGCGTTATTCATAATGACCAAAAAAGGGGAAAAAATCCAAATGTCTATAAACTGGTGAATGGATAAACAAAGTGGGATATAACTGTACATTGACATACTACTTAGCAATAAAAATGAACTATGGACACAGGCAGTGACACAGATTAACCTCCAATGACACAGATTAACCTCAAAAACACTTTGTCAGTGAAAGAAGTTAGGCACAAAACCTTACATATTGTATGATTCTATTTAAATAAAATTTCTAGTAAAGGCAAATCTATAGACACAGAAAGCAGGTCAGTGATTGCCTGCGCCTGGGGTGTTAGTGAGGATTCACCATAAATGGGCACAAGAGACATTTTGGGTGTGATAGAAATGTTCCAGGTCTGGATCATGGTGAGGATTGCACAACTATACAAATTTACTAAAATACTAAAAATCATTGAATTATATAATTATAAGGAGCAAATTTTATGCTATTTAAATTACACTTCAAAAATTTATCTCTAAAGGGGCAATAAAGCTTCTCCAATAGGTCTATACCTGAGAACAATATTCCCATAACAGACAAACGTCATTTGCAAACAAACTGAATCACCAGCAGGACTAAAGGAGGCAAAATTGCTGGAGTTGAGAAATATTTCTAGAAATGACCTCATTCACAAAAAAGTGAGAGTGGTGGCTATTCAGTTAAGATTATTTATTGTCTCCTAAGCTTCTTCCACTCACATGAATGTGATGGTTATATGTGGTCATCATGTAGGAGCCATTCGGTCAGAATTTGCAGTAATAGTACTAATGGAAACACAAACATGAGCAGGCTTCCAAGGAGTTTTCTCACTGATGTGCACAGGCAGGCCCATGTCTCTGCCTCTAAGCCCAGACTCTCCTTCCAAAGATGGTTTAATGAGTCAGTCATTGCTGAGCACAACTTAGAAGGGAAAGAGGGCGAGAAACGGCAGGAATTACAACATAATTAAGCCAGATGCTTTCCTTTTAAATGATCATAATGAGCCCAGAGAAGATATTTTTGTCAACATTTATTCTATCCCCTACAATTTAAGCTATCATGTACTAGATACTATCAAAAAAGGCTAATTTATAATTTCAGAGATACTTAAAAGAGTCATTTGACTTTTGAGCAAATTCTTCTTCCAAAATAAAAGGAATTCATCCATTTTTTTAATTGACCATTTTCAACTGAAAGAAGCCAGTATTAATATATGAAAATTTAAATATCAAATGGAAAAGATACAAATATTCTGTAAGGGATATTCTGAGCTGAAAGTTCTAGCTTTGGACTGAGAATTGCTGTTCCATCGTGGCAGGATCTGACCCTGCTCTGTTCAGACAGCTGGGGAGGGACTGCTGGGTGAAGAGACTGGATACAGACTGAAAGAGTGGGAAACCTTGGATCAGCTATGGCCTGGTCCCCAGCCTCTATTGTGGTGCTTGGGACTATTTTTAGAAATGTTCTCAAGGGCTGCTTTCTGAATAAGCCAACTTCTGACCTCATTGTGGGTCAAATGATTCACATGATGATTTTTATAATTTGAAAAGAGAAGGCAGCACATCACATGGTCTAAATCAACATTTCTCAATAAAAGGGTTATGATCACCAATTACTATGTGAGTACATGTGTTTGTTGGGTAGAAGTGTTCCCACATACCAACAAGCAATTCTCGGACACCAGCTGGGTGTCCTACAATTCAACTCGATTCCAACACTATCTAACCAGAAAGAGCATCAGATTCCACAGGTTAAGGCCTCAGTCCCACAGACTGCCCTCCACTTCATATATCAATTCCAAGTCCAGGTTGTAGCTTATACTTCTGATGGACCAGCTCAAAATCAGAGGTTTGCATGACCTCCTCTTTGGGTTTGATTAACTGTTAGAGCAGCTCACAGAACTCAGAGAAGCATTTTACTTACTACATTACTGGTTCAAGGTAAAAAGACTTAACTCAGGAATAGCCAGGTGGGAAAGATGCATAAGGCAAGGTATGGGGAAAGGGTCCAGAACTTTCATGCTTTCTCTGAACACCACTCTCCCAGCACTTCCACGTATTCAGCAGTTGTGAAGCTATCCAAACCCAGTCCTTTGGGCTTTTATGGAGGCTTTGTTACCTAGGCAGGATTGATTAAATCATTGGCCATTGGCAAGTGAACTCAATTGCCGATCCCCAGGCCCTCCCCAGAGGTCAGGAGCTGGGACTGAAAGGTCCAGTCCTCTGACCACATGATTGGTTCCTCTGGAAATCAGCCCCCATCCTGAGGTACAGTCCAAAAGTCACTTCATTAACATAACAAAAGAGACCGTGATCACTCTTATCACTTAGGAAATTCCAAGAGTTTTAGGAGCTCTGTGCCAGAAACAGAGACAAAGACCAAATAAATATTTCTTATTACAAACCACAATAGCACACTCAAGTTCAACATTGTGGATATATTGGGCTGGATAAGATGCTGTTGTGGAGGCTATCCTATGCAATGTAGGATGTTTAGCAGCATCCCTCGTCTCTACCCAGTAAACACCCATAGCACTCCTGCCCCAGTTAGACAACCAAAAATGTCCCCAGAAATTGACAAGTTACCCCTGGGAGCAAAACTGTCCCTAACTGAGAACTAATGGTTTAAATGATCAGTGTAAATGCTTTAAAGTATTCAAAAGATTGTGTAAGAACTTTGAGAAAGTATAATTTCTCTCACCATTGAATTGTCCAGATAACTATAAACCTGTTGATACTTAGAAAATGCAAAGTGAGTGTCTTGGAGAGTCAAGACATTTGCAAGAAAGAAAGTACGTTACTCCAGTTTTATCGCACCAACAAACTCCAGCATCAAGAACAGTGAATGAGGAAAACGACTTTGTTTTAAACATTCGAACTGCGAAAGTAGTGATTGATTTTACTACATGGCTGACCCTCATCTTTGCTAAACAAATTGCCTTTACCATGAAATATTAGGAACATGTCAAAAGATAAAAATCCAAAGTTTATACCCAAATTTTCATCACCACATTTTCCTGTAAAAGCCAACTGTATACAGAGACTGTCATTTAATTAAACTATCAAAGTGAGAAGAGACACAATGTGCTTACTTTTGATGAGCAATATTAGCTGACAGACATTAAAATTCTCTTCAATAAAGTGAATCAACATTCTGTTCTGATTGTGTCCTATTCACCTTGTTGGCAAGGGAGGGATCCCCAATTCTAAATAGTACAAGATTGTCAAATGGACAACACTGAACACTGGACAGATGAAATAGACAGCAGTGTATTAGTCACATACACTCACAGTATGGGGAGAAGGACATTGCACACCCAGCAGGACCACACTGAGGTTGCATTCAGGAATAGAACAAGCAGGGGCTGTGTGGGAAGGTTTTGTAGTAACAAGAGGGTAGGGTGACCCCTGGTTGTCACCTGAGGATGCGATTGGCTTTGAAAAACTTCATGGACTGGCAGGGAAGCAAAATCCTGTTAGGCTGAGGACCAGGTGGAATGCAGCTGTTCTGGCTGATGGAGAACTAGCCAGTGGGGGAGGCTTTCCTGCTAAGTGGGGCTGGGAGAGTTGCACATCTGGCAAGAAGAGGGGAACTCACAGTTAGCTCTTTGGTGCCCCACAAGGCACAGAGATATTAAGGCAGCACATGGAATTTTAGGCCTTATAATACACCTACTGGGACAGTTGGAAGAGATTTATGATGGCTCACTCATCTGGAATGCAAAGAGAACAGCAAGTGGTAGGTATATATTTCCTGCATGAGTTAGCTGTGTTAAAGCTTTTCCAAACAGGAGTCTAATAGGGATAGATCTGAACTACTCCAAGCATTCTTTCAAGACTTTGAATCATAGAAACCGTACTGAGTACGGTGCGCACTGCTCAGCACTGCAGGGAGCTATAAAGGAAGAAGAACACACAGCCCTTCCCTTGAAGTAGCTCATGTCCACATCACCAGAATGTCCTGCACTGATTTCAGTGTACCTGTGGGGCTTTTCCACATGGATCATTGCACAAAGGAGAAACTAGGGTGATGCCATGAACTGCAATATTCCGTGTCTGTGAACAGGCAGACCCCATGCGAAGGTGAGCTTTGGCCTTTCTCCTGCCTTAGGAACTCAAGTAGAAAGCCAAATCATAGGGGGCCGACTCGGTGGCGGAGTGATTAAGTTCACGGGCTCCGCTGCTGCGGCCCAGGGTTTGGATCCTGGGCGCGGACATGGCACCGCTCATCAGGCAACGTTGAGGCAGTATCCCACATCCCACAACTAGACGGACCTGCAACTAAGA
Source organism: Equus asinus (assembly GCF_041296235.1). Taxonomy (NCBI): domain Eukaryota; kingdom Metazoa; phylum Chordata; class Mammalia; order Perissodactyla; family Equidae; genus Equus; species Equus asinus. Next base: position 72,602,127 of record NC_091796.1, read on the forward strand.
TATACAACTATGTACCAGGAGGGGCGGGGGTGGGAAATAAAGCAGACAAAAAAAAAAAAAAACATTGGTAACAGTTGTTAGCCTAGGTGCCAATCTTTAAAAAAAAAAAAAAAAAGAAAGAAAGAAAGCCAAATCCTGAAATGCTGTAATGAGACAATAACTTTCTGTGACGACCCTGGACCACCAAAGAGTCTTCTCCAAAATAATTGTAACATTTATTTTATTTCTACAAGTTCTGATCTGCAAACCAGGAAGCTAATGCATGTCTGAGACACGGTTTGAGGCAAATAAAAATTTGATCTGGAGTCAGAGCTCTGGGTTTGAAAACTTTCTCCTTTACTTTCTAGCTATGTGAGCTTAGAAAAGGCTCTTAGCCACCCAGAGCCTGTGACTTTGTCTCTCTAATGGGGTCATTGAGGGCATTATATGTGAAAGGAACTAGGATTCTGTCTGATACATAGTAGATAATTCTACTAACCTATCCATCCATCCATATACCAGATACAAAATAGTAAGAATCCAGGTCTATATCAAAGTCAATTCAAGTAAAACAATAACAGTAGCAGCAAAACACAACAGATGCAGTTCTATAAAAGGTACAGACATCCTGTCAGGTGGAGAAGGGAGGCATGCCAGGGAGGATGAAGTTGTCGGTATTAAAATTTGGTCCCTGTGTCATGTTCGATATAAACACTTTAAATTGCCAACTCCAGCATTATTTCCTCACTTGAATCTAAATAAGTTGCATAAGAGTCCTAAACTAACTCAACATCTAGGGGCCTCTCTATTGCTTTAGCATTAACTGGGGATTTATCTTACAGCCCTGAATCATAAATTGGGAAGAACTCTGAAACAGTATTTAATTCCTAGCCTATGTGACAGAGATCTCATGACATGCTGGTCACTGACACTGAAAGTGAAAAAGTCACAAAAGACTGCTTTCTTGAGAATTTCAGATTAGTGAAGCTGGAGTTATATTTACGATATAGCCCATAAGTTAATAAGTCTTTTAAATTACATACTTTATTTCCTGAAATGGGAGGCGGGCACAGGAGAGGGTGTGTGTGTGTGGGGGTGGGGGGGTGGTTTGTGTTTGCTGTTAGGTTGATAGGGAAGTAAAAGGACTAGCTCTGGCCATGGCTGAGCAAACTTCCATCTTGTCTGATTTTCTCTATAAATAAGTGAGAAAAACCTGGACCTTCACTAGAAGCTGGGTGTCAATGTATGTTACTAATATTTATGGCTCCTTCTCAAAAAGTTCTGGAATCTACCCTTGACTACTGGGAAAACCAATGAACCTCAAGTTTTGTATAACCTATTATATTTTTCAAAGCACTGTCACTCCTATTACCTCATTTGATCCTGTCCAACCTACTTTAGTCTCCTCAAAGAATAAACTACCCACCCGCAGAGAAAGGAAGAGGAGAGAGGCTCCTGGCAACTCCTCCAGCACAGAAAGGTCTTACTGCTGTGGATGTGCTGAAAGGCAAAGGACCTCCCAGCCGTCCCCCAGCCTCAGATCCTCCCATTCAGGGGGTTTAATAGTGACTGTTGGATGTCTTGCTTTGGTCCTCCCTTTTCCTCTTAGGCAGGCAGGGAGCCACAAAGCCACCAGCTCAAGGTCACCTGCAGAGTGTTTCTTCTCCTCCCCCTGCCTAGAGCCCAGTGGAAAACTACAGGGAACAGAAGATAGTGTACGTGTGCAGCCGTGAAAGAACTAGGATTCTGAAAATCTGTTCCCTTCACTCCTTGCCCTACTTGTTAAGATTTGGGGGAAGGGTGTTAAGAATGGAGATCGTGGAGATTTAAAGAAAGTGTGAGAGAGCTGAAGTTCTCCAGTCTCTCTAAAACCCAGGTATTGTTCTTGGCATTCCTGCTAACTGGGAAATTAAACAGCTCAAAGGTCATTAGCAATGAGGAATTTCAACAGAATATCACTGTTGGTGGTAGAATAGGCAACTCGCAGTTATGGAAGACAACCTGAGGGTCCACACTTTTGGTGTGGCTGAATTTGGTCAGTATGGTCACCATATCACACACGGAAGCAATGTTTGTTGATGGGTCGAATGACTCTAGGTGACAAGATGCCAGCACTTCTCCACCAGCTGCTGACCATACTGAACACTCACTTATAAACCATGATCATAGACACATATATTCCCTTTTCACGGGAATAGTCCCAGTGAATTTTGAGAACTAAGGAGGATGTCCTCCTCAAACACACACACATACACACATGAGCAAGCACACTTAAGACTTAAGTCTGGGCACCAGACAATATGGAAAGTGATGTTTGATGCACCCATATGGGCCCACAGGAGATGAGACCCAGAAGTTCCAAATTCTGATCCTCACGCAGTGATCTGGGTTGGTCAGCATCCAGCCAATCGTTTTTCAGTCTTCTTATACTCCTACCCAACTGTGCAGCCTTAGCATGATACAACAGATGATTTATTTAGCTCTGATTCTAAGACTCTTAGGTATGCAGAGAGTATCATGATTGTAGTGTACTAAATAACAATTGTTATGTCAAAGGGAGAGTACATCTTTTGTGAAATAGCTTTTTTTTCCCCCAAGGAAGATTCACTCTGAGCTAACATCTGTAGCCAATCTCTCTGTTTTATATGTGGCTCACTGAGACAGCATGGCTGACAAGCGGTGTAGGTTCACACCTGGAATCTGAACCTGTGAACCCAGGCCGCCAAAGTGGAGCACACTGAACTTAACCACTATTGTCCTGGGCTGGCCCCAATACCATTTTTTTTAACTTAAGAAAACTGAAATAAAGGCCATACACCTTTATGTAAATAGCGTAGTTGGACACACAGCTGTCCTTTCAGCAACACTCAAAGATGAGACTAACAACATTTTCAGTAGCATTAGCTGAAATGCATACAGGTGTGTGTGTGGGTATATGTGTGTGTATTATACTGTGGAAAACCCAGACAGTAATGTGACATAGTGGAAAAAACAGTGGAGTCGGAATCAAGACAAGTGGATTTTAATCCCAGCTCCTCTGCTAACCACACATTCAACCTTGGAGAATTGCTTACCCTCGCCAATCCTTGGTTTCTTCATTTCTCAGAGTAGATGTGGTGCTGATTCACTTCCAAAGTCCCTTCCAGCTGTAAAATGCTGGTTCTGGGTTGTTCACCTTGGGCGCATCTTTATTTAATCCAATTAAAGCACATTATGCTTACTTGCCTAGATTAAACAAAATGGATCTCCCTTGATATAGGCAAACTGGATGTTTTCAACAATCTTACAGAAAGCAAAACCCTGCTTGCTAGTTGGGAGAAGAAGCATACTGATGCAAGAAGATTGAGGACTGCAAGATTCAAGCGAGTTCTATTCTTCCTCACACTCTCAGGAGGAAGTATCTCATGGGACAGAAATTTTTGTTTCATCCTCCTCTTAATGGTATTTTGCACTTGAGCACTTAGTCACACAAATCCATAATATGTCTTATCATGTTTTGAAAATTGGTATCTTTCTCAATTGAGTTATTACCACAGAACTTAGAAGGAAAGATTGTAATTCATTGTTGTGTGTGTGTGTGTAAAAAGAAAGAAAAGAGAAAGAGGACAAAGAATGAAGGAAGTGCTAATTACTGATAATTTGTGTAGAAAGCACGCCACGACTTTGATGATCCATTTAGTTGTGTGTGATCATAGCGTCCCTGACTCCTGTATAAATGAGAGCTGACAGAATCTCTATCCTCTATAAATACACCCTAATAGACCCACAGCAAAGGCAAGGCTTTATTTGGTTGTCCTCGAATCAAAATGTTATATTGCACACAAAAGCAATAGATATGAATAACTTTTCAGTGATTTCCAAAAATGTAGCCCTTAAACTTGTGTTTCTTTAAGAAAAATCTGAAATTCTCATATAACAATCTTCCTGTATCACATATTCAGCTCTTGCCTTCTAATGCCTCAAGGGCTAGTGGGAAAACCATTTATGATTTTTTCCAAAAAATGAGAGAGAGTATTCTATCATTCCATGTACATTCTGCCCTCATGCTTCTACATTTCACAGACTGGGATAAACCCCTAATGTTAGAAAAATAGGAACATTTTTGTTAGATTGATAGGATGAATAAACATTAAAAGAAATCCCATTTTAAAATAAAATTTTCTCCAAAATTTGATCTAGATTTTACCATTATCTCTCTTTCATGAAACAGAGAAATCGTCTAATTCAAACAAATTTACTGCTGGGGCTTAAAATTTTAAGCTTTCAATATAACTACCTCTAATTTTGTTACTGCTACCATCACAGCATAATTTAGCACAGGAAAAGTCTTATAAAAGTTTAACATTATCAAAGCCAATATATCAAAAGATTGTTTTCTCTGAACCCATTGCTTTTTGTTTTTGTAATAGGGAGATTTTTATTTTTAACCCAAATTCAAAACAATAATTTTCAACAAAGACTCAATTCAAACAAGTTCCATAAAATGCACATTTTATTCTGTATCATGAAAAAATATTCACATTTAAATAAAGTGTGAAAAAAATCAAAGTTAATCCTCCCTGATGAAATAACAGTTTATTGTGCTGAAACCCAGAATTCTTTTGGGTTAGAAACTTCCACCTGCCAATTCACTTTTTAAAATGACTATTTCTTGAGAACCAATTTTAAATAAAGTGATAATCACCACAAACTTCCCAGAAGCAATCAGACTTCGATCACAAGTATTCCAGAATTGATCCTAAAGTCACAGAGTTTAAATACTTGCACACATCCTCTCGGCAATCAGGTGATAGGTCGACAGTACATACAAAATTTCTATATTACACGTCACAATACCTGTGTTTAAGTAGAAAAAATGATCTGCTAAGCATGAATTAGATTTTGAAAAGAGCAAACAACTACTGCTTAGCACAATGCTATTAAAAACATCACATAAAATTTTCACATTGTTTCCTTGGCCAATATATGAATCAATTGTTTCCAGTGAATTAACCCTTATAGACAGAGGCATTTTTAATACCCCACATTCTCACAAATATGGTTGCAGAGGCAAAAACATTTACGAATTTGCAAAAGTAAATTCCCATGGTAACAGTGTTATTGTCAAGAATTTGCGTTATAGTATACAAAATGCTGCAACTAGTGTAAACAAAGTCACTAGAACATTGAGTACAAAGAAATCTACAGTTTTCAATATACCATAAATATGCACATTTTAATTTGTGTTGTCTGAGTATCAAGCACTTCTAAGAGTCATTGCTTTTTCAATAAACTATAATGGATGTTTCAGGGTAGAAATGGTTCTAAACTTATTTCCAATTTCAATATGGTAACAATCAGTTAGTTCCTGATATGAAACTCATGTTCTGTCTTGCTTTAACTGTAAATAGGTTCCAGGGTGGAAAATGACTGCTCAGTGGAAGATGCCAGTGCCGCCAACCAAAATGAAATGTAAACAAACACTACATTTATACCTTCTCTGAAAAAGAATCTCAAAAATCACAACATGAAACATTCCCGCAGAGATCATAAAACAATCCCAGCCACTATTTTTCTAGATACGGTATGTGTTAAATAGTCTTTATTTTAATGAAAGTACATTCCGCTTTTGTATAAACTGACAATGCATAGCTGTGACAAAGTATGTCAATGTTAAAGACTTAGGTCTATGAAACTTTCTTTGATATGAAATTCATAATGACTCTTTGTTGTGATTTTGCATAGTTTGCTAGCTGTTCTTCCTATTTACTCAATCTTGGCCTCATCAGGATTCTTTCCCACCATACTTTGGTTGGAGAAAGTTGAGGAGCAAAGGAGGGATCGATGATACCAATAGCGCTGTGATCAACAACAATCCTGATGCTGCTTTAGTGACAAAGTCCAGTCTCCCTTACTCAATAGAGAGTCTGCCCATGGGAGGAAGAAGTTAAACTTTATGTTATCAAAGGTGATTTAGCAGAGCAGGAGGATAAAATATTTGACAATGAATTAAATAGTTACTGTGAATACTCAATCTGGTTTATTCAGCATTTGTGTGGATATTTTGGCCTTGACTGGTCTGGTCATTCAACCGTCAGTGATTCTGCAGTGAGTGAGAGAGTGGTCAGATCTTCTTGGCTTTATCCCATGAAGATATAGCCCAACCAGCCAAGTGCTTACAGGCCTGGGCTTCCAGGTCAGAACTAGAGGTTCTAAACTCATTTGGTGGGGGAGCACTCATTTATATATACATAGTTTTCTTTAAAGCCCCCAAACTTAACAAGCTTTCAAACTGCTTCCTAAGGTTTCATTAAAATCTTAACAATGGTTATGGCAACGTGTTATCTCAAAAATAAGCAAATAAGTAAAAGCTATTAAAAAGCATCACATACAGAAAACACATTAAGAGGAAGTACCACTATCCCTGTCCTCTCTTCCCTTTCTGTCAGTCATAACTCTGGCCAAAAGCTGCATTTTTTGGTCGATTGTTTTTTGACCAAGTCACTTTAGAAGTAGTACAAGTCATAACCTCATTTAAATAATAATGTAGTAATAACATAAAAGCCAGGGACAAAAGTGAGCTAACTATAAAAAACTTTGTATAGTGTCAGTGGGGTCCTTCACAGTCATGCAAAAAGTAGAGTGGTCTTTCCCATGGTTATCTCTGTCTACGTTATTATCAAAGTGAAAAAAAGATGGTTTGGGGTGACGATCCCAGAATGTAATGTTGCAACACCTTGTCTTTATTCCTTACCTTATAAGACATTAGCTTAAAAAGACCTCACAGTAGAACAAATATATCACATTCAGAAAATTAACATTTTTTTCATTAGAGAAAATTATTTGAACTCTCTGAAGTAAATATACATACAATGGGCTTACTAAATTTGGAAATAACACAAATTGCCATTCTAAACCAAAATAGTTCATTTGGATAATGCATTTAACAGTGATTTGGCCAAGAAGCCAATGTCACTGTAATCAATAAAAAGATCTGCATAATCTACTTAAAACTTAGTGGATCAAAAAGTAAATTTTAAAGATAAAATCTTTCTGGAGTCTCACCCAAATCCTAATATTAAAAATGAAGAGAAATTATAGAAAAACTCCTGTATGTCTCTCGCTTTCTTTGACTATCTTGCATTACCTCTTGAGGTTAAAATTCAATTGGAAAAGGATATGTTGATACCAGTGACTATAACTTGCCTCTTACTTACAAACACATTTTGCAATTTACCCCCACTGATGCCTCTCTTTTGGGAGAAGAGAAGGAAAATTCCATTATTGGGATAGGGCACCTTGTGCTGAACAGTTATGACCAACTCCTGTCATTTGCTCTAACCTACCATGAAAAATCAAACATTTACATTTATATAATAAAGTGAAATTATAAAAAATTATTTTAATTTCAGGAATCTTTAAAAGTACTTATCTTGAAAGACTTGGAATTTGGGGTTGGCGTAGATAGCCCTTGCAATGTCGGTAATTCTATAAGATGAAGTTTTCTCTTTAGGGTCTGACTCCTGTGTTAGAATCTCAACTTTACCACTCAGTAGCTATGCTATCCTGACAAGTTCCTAATCTATTCCTTCATAGAGCTGTTGCAAAAATTAAGTATGATAATCTAAATAAAGTGCTTAGTATAGTATAAATAGGGAGTGAGCGCTCAATAAAAATAAACTTAGTTAATTTATATAACTTCTAAGCCTGAAGGTAAAGAAGACTTCCGCTCAGGCTTCTCTCAACCTTTGCCTTCATCATCTTCCTGATTCCCAGTCCAAATCCTCAATGGTCCTGACTCCCAGAAGTGTCCAAACACACTGGTATCATAAAAATTAAAGGATAGAAAATCTAAAGTTCGAATACAGAGCAATACTTTAGAACACGTGGCACATAGTAGACATTAAAAAAATTCTAGCTCATGTCCCCCTTCCCTACATAACACGACTCAGAATTTTAATTAGAATCTAGGACCAACTACAAATTCTAGTACCATTTTAAAAGTATGTCAACATAGATGTTGCCCTATTTCCTCTTTACTTAAATAATTTCTCAATTAAACACACCGAAACTCCATCATGCAGTTTCATAAATTTAAATACGCTACAAAAGATGAAAAATTAGCTGTCTCCCTCTACACAGAAGATAATTTGTTTGGGGTGTGTGTGTGTGTGTGTGTGTGTGTGTACACCCCCAGGGTTTTGAGAGGTGGAGAAGGACAAGGAAGACGTGGTAGTGGAACTCCATAGTGCGTCAGTGGCTTTGGGACTTAGGGAGGAGATTTTCTGCCTCACTGGATGGCTGAGAACTAATTATTTTATATGAAATGCTTTGAAGATTTAACTTATTGCCAACAATTAACACTGGCATTTTTTAACAAATTGATTTACTGGATACAATTAGGCATTGTAATTCTATTAATTACTTTGTTAACAAAGAGTGTTCTTTTTTTAGAACTTCTTATCTTCCCATACTTTATGGCCCTGAACCGATTTTCACTATAATAACATTTGGAAATATTACCAGATATTTTTAAAATTATGGGAATTATGAATTAAATTTTCTAACAGGAAAACAAAGTGAAGATCAAATTTATAATTTCGTAAATGTTTATCTTCACTATTTCCAAGGTAGAAAAGGACCTGAGGTCAAAAATAATTTTCATTTTTAAGTTTTTTTTTTTTATGTTTTGGAGTTTTGGGAAAAAGGAATCAAGAATAGAAAACAAAACCACTGAAATTCAGAGTAAGCGTTTGATCCTAATATAAGAAAAGTCTGTTGATTTTTAAACGTTCAACATACTGAATAACTCACATTGCCAGTGTGAGAAATACTAGCAAAGTCACTATTTTTAGCATCTAAATCTGTAGTTCTAGAAATACTCTAAATGAGAAAAGTTGGGTCAAATCTGGGAGATAAAAGACCTGTAAATTTGTGAAAAATTAACAGATACCTTTGCAGAAAGAAACGGTGAATGGCAAATGCCAAAAAGAAAGAATCCAAGTATTGATTAATATTAAGCTTGTGGGAGAGGAGTCTGTGAAAATAAAGTTTGAGAAAAATATTTTATAGAAGATCTGAATTTCACAGGAAAGCAGTGTGAAAAACCTGAACATCTATCTCTTTTAATGAGAGTGGTTCTGAGGCTTCATTTTAAAACTGCAGTTTTCACAATTCATGTGGGTATATAAACATCTCACATAAGCGCTCTCTTACTTAAGGATGAGAAAAGCTGATACTAAAGAAGAATGCGTGCAACGTTGATGTGATTGAATTTATTGCTTGCTTAGGTCCTGGGGCTGCATTAAGTTTAGTAATTCACGTTATTTAAAGATTGACACTTGGAAACGCATCTGAATGTGTCCTTTTGTTTGGCCTCGTGATGTGCCAGTGAGAAAAAGAGGCTATAACTGCAGAAACGTGGATGTTATGATTCTGTTTCTGTTCAAATGCTTGTCATTGCCACAGCCACATTTTCTTTTTTTTGATGACTTAGACAAATCTTCTCAATGGGACGGCTGCACATATTTAGTTACACAGAGCAGTCAATAAAAGTAGTATAAAGCAATGTACACCAGTAAAGATAAGAGAAGGCAATAAAAAAAATATTTTATATAAACTCACCAGAGTTGATCTGATTGCACCCATAAGAATTGCCAATGACCATGCTTAGATGTCCAGGTGTCTAAATTGCAACCTCCATTATGCTCCGCTATATAGATTTGTTCCACACATGGAAATGCAAATTCTGATTTGGTCTCTCTGTAGCCTGGCACCACTGACCTGACTTACTCTGAATTTTCAGTGGTTTTATTTAAAACCTGACTCTGTTTTTGCTCTGATTGCATAGCCCCACGTACATGATGTCTTGATGTGCTTTCCTGGACTAAGATAAGATGAATATTTCCTATAATGTCAAGTGGATCTCTATCAATGCTCTAAAAATATAATAAATTTCATGCCATAGTTGTAAGAGTTTTTATTACCTAAGCTGCTAACAACATTTAGGCCATAAGTACAAAGCTTACACTGAGAGTGAACTGATTGAAAATATTTATTTACATATGTGTAGATGCATATGTAATGCAACTGTGAGTTGGAAGGCCACCAGCCTATCATAGTGGATGAAAATATGAATGTTACTGACCATTTAGCAAATAGACAGGATTACAATGGACACTAAAAAGCTATGATCATTGATGATGGATCCCCTTAAACCCCCTTTAATTCTTCTTCTCGAGTATATCAGGCATTAGAAAATCAGGGAAGATTAGAAAACCCTGTAAGAGATTTAAATACCTCTTGTCACATGAAATGTTCCCCTTTGTTTCTATGTCTTGTTATTTTCTTTACCCAAAGGGTCACAGCAAATGTAGCGAGTGCAGGCTTAAGTATACACCTCAGGATACAAGGCTCTCTTTGCAGAATGAACAAATATTAGCAAAAGAATCTCATTTTCAAGAATAAAATGTTTACATGCTAGAGAAATGGCTTCCTTGCATTATCAATATTCTAATATTACTAATTCCTTGAATTATCAATATTACTAATTACAACTTCTTAAATTAAAATACTCTCACTTAGGACACAATAACATGAGCGATTTTTCAATGTCATTCAAAGGATTTTCCTTTTTCTAACCTGTTTTTTTTCCAGTTCAAGAGATACACTGAAAAATCGATTGGTCATTGGAAAGGATTCTTTTACACTTAAGAATTTTGTTACAAGAACATCTGCCCATGTGGAGCCATATATCTTGAGTGTCATGATTATTTTTATACAAAAACTTGAAAGATGAACTGCTCTCTACCCAGAATACTCACCAATTTGTTCATTTTCTCTCACTGAGAACTGAGAATTTCTGCTGAGCATTATGATTAAACGGAATAAGAACAATCATAAAATTCGTGTCTTTCTATCTGCTTTCTCTCTTCCTCCCCCCAAAAGACCTTCATTCTTTCTATGCTTATTTGATTAGTAGTTCCAAATTTCTAGATGATTTTCAAGTCTTACGCTTACATGCCATGACTAACAATTATTTAGCCACTTACGCCTTTCTCCACCAATCTCTGACCAGAAAAATCTCCTCTAAAACGTAGAAGAATGTTTAGAGAGCACATCTCAGCTGATCTCCCATGAAAGGAAGAAAAACATGATAATTTGTCTTATAATGTGATTTTCATCTGAGAGAAAGGATGGTTTTCCACTGACCTAATATCGTCTAGATGTAAGAAGGGAGCAGCTCTTATCTGTATTTTATTATTTATGGGTAGGGAAATTGGAGCCCAGGACACACCAAACAACAGTTAACTTGCCTGAAGTTACACTGCAATTGTGGCAAAGCTAGATTCAAAATCCGAGACAGAGCTCAGAGACTCATCCTAGAGTGCTTTCCAGAAGAGTGTTCTTTCTTCTGTTCCTTTCTGTCAAGATCACAAGAGAAATACTCTTGTATGTAACAAAGTATTGAAACACAGCATTCAGATAATTACAAAACATCATAAAGTTATCCATGTATGACATGTACATTCTAGGCAAATTTTCTCATTACCTACATAAAATTTTGGAAAAGACACTCAGATAAAATAGTTTAAAAGATAAAAATTATACAAGATACTAGAATTCACTAGGAATATGACAAATAATTTCACTACGACCCGCCACCGCACACTTGAAAAACAGTCACTGCTCTGAAGATTCATTAAAAAAAAGTTTTCTAAAAGAATTTAGTTATTTAAAATAGAACACAAATGGGCCAGATCTCACAGGTGAAAAGAATCGCCTTAAATTTAAAGGAAGCTGTGATTTGCATTTGGGCTCCAAGAAGATTAATTTTCAAAATGGCACTTTAGTTAGTGGTCATAATTAATATTTCTATTAAAGTGCTGGGTACTCCAGGAGTACATATTTATTCTTAGGAGCACTTTAAAACCCCAAATTTTCTAATTCTCTTGCTGTGATCCACGCAATTTTTTTTAACTGAATACTTAGGACATTTGTACTCCTAAACGTAATGTGCAATGAAACCAGTGTCATAATAGAAATTTTCCATTTTAACAATGAAGGATGTGTCTCTGTTCAACGTCTATGTCTGAACCATTCTAAGTACTATTTGTGTCGATGTGGAACACTAGTAGCTTTGGTATTGTCATCTGCCTTTTGTGAGCCTATTTGCCTTTATCATAAGCTCCTCTATCTGCTAGATCCAATTTAATGCAACAATATCCTAAAACAGACTGATAGAACTTGCTGTTATGATGCACAGCTCATATTTGCACTTTTGTTTGGCTTTTGCTGTTACATTACAACCACCTGTCCAGGGTACAGCATCTGATCTTATATATTATCATTGAAAAATATTGAAGGTATATAAGTTGCTTTGGAAAATGTTTGGATTTTAAATACATATCTATTTACTCCTATTATTACATTATTCAGAAATATAATAAAAATTTTATTCTGGATGCACCAAGAGCATCTATACAGTGTAAGAATAAAACATGCAGTCATCTGGTCCCCCAAAGAGAATCTACTGTCTATGTGCTGGTTGAGGCAGCACAGAACACGATTGTATTGTTATTGCACATATTAAAGCAAGTGCTCACCCTTCATCCAAATCTAAGTTCATCTGGTAAGAATTACAGAATCTGGGAACCTAAAGGATTACTCTATATACAATGTTTGCTGAACACATGCATTCCTGCTGAAAACAGCAGAGTGCATTCAGCACCTCAACATGTCATGCACACAGGAACAGAGGCAGCTGGAAAAGAATATCGTGATAACTGCACCAGAAATAAGCAATTGATACTTTTCCCGCTTTGTGACAACTTGGAGTAGTTCAAAACCGTAAGTTCCTTTCCCATACATGTGAACAATATTGTAGGTCGGTTAGGTGAAAGTGCATCAATGTCATAACATTTGCACCACTCCGAAGCAAAGGCATGGACTGCAGCTTCAAACTGACCTGCTGTTTCACAGTCATTCTCTTACAGCTTTACACCAACTGTCATTTTTGAAGCACATGGCTAAAGTTAAACTGACCATTTCTGTACTCAGATTATTTTTACCGTTCATTCCCCTTTAAAAGCTTAGCTAAGCTTGTCTCATACATGGTTAAATAGAAAAATACCCTGAAATTCAATAAACGTCAGAGGTCAAGAAAAAGGTACCACCCTCACCTTGAAAGCAACCAAGTCCCAATTTCAAGGCTGTTTCCTTACACCACGGTTACCTCATTGTCTTGTGCCTGGGGTTGGTAGATATCATGGCACGGCATGGAGACATGCTCCCTGAAAACTTCCATTATGGGTAATGGAAGTTATGGGCACAAAGAAAGGAAAATGGAACCCATGGCTCATAACATCTGTTCTGAGACTCCCGGATTAAAGAGGCACATCTTGTGGGCACGTGAGGAAGTTCTAAGAGAAATCGTAAAATATCAACTGTTTTTATAAATTACTTTGCACTTCTCCAATCTGATTGTGATAACTTGTCTTTCAGTTCTGGTGATTTTGTTTGGGTATGCTGGGAGATAGAAAAGCTCATAAAAATGGGTACAATAGATCAAAACACCTACTTTGATTTTGCTATCATCTTGCATATGTTGTTAACATACATGTACAGATGGTTGACTAATGTACAAATTACTGGTATACATTTTCAACTTGATGCAAACGTTAAATGCCCTGCTCCCACTATTAAATGTCATGCATGCACCAGTTTAAAAGTATGCCTCTCTGATCGACTTCATAAAATATACTTGAGTCAAAAGAAATAAATTCTTCTTGGTTTTTACAAAGGAATGTGTATCTTATTCTCAATACGTATCACTTAAGGGACTAGCTATACACAACTCTTTGTGACTTTTTTTTTAGTCGATAATAGGCACTTTCTAAGAATGGATTTGTGACCCAAAAGACTCTGAAATTCAGTCTTTAGTACCCCCTTTCCTAAGTGGATCTGCCTGAGCCACAGTAGGCTATAGAAACAACTCTGCAGAAGTCCAGCAGTAGACCTGTGTGCAAAAAAGCTTTAGAAAATTGTAACCAGAATAAAATTATAGAAAAGCAGTTATCTGAGTTGAACAACTTAACTTCTTAGTTGTTTTTTTATAACCATATTTCAGGTGTTATCTCTATAAACAGTAAGAAGCATGTGTGAACAATTTCACACCCGTGTTTCATTCTTTCTAAGTTACGATATGCTACAAAAACTTGTCTTTCTGTTTACATTCTTTTTTAATTTTAGACCATTATACTTAAAAGTTTGAAATGATTACTTAATTTTTTCTTGTTTGTGTTTCTTTGCTAAAAGCCTTTCAACGTCACCCTTGAACAAGTTTCAAAAACACAAATTTAGAACATTCAACACCTTTGGAAAATCAGCATCTCTAACAAGAATTGTTAAAAGGCCCTTTTACCCTGTGGTGCAGGATTTCTATAATAATACACACTATATTAATAGTTTAGTATTTGTGGGATGGATATAATCAGCTTACAAGATGGTAGCTGTTCTCCAAGACGGAGGGAGTAGGGATATCCTTATGTAAGAGTTAATGATTACTATCTAAGTATAATGTTAAAAAAGAGGAGGTATAGTTGAGCGAAAATGCAATTCATGCACAAAACCCATAGCAATAAATTTTCAATATCCCACACTGCTATCTGACTTAGGCAACAAAACAGTCATTTAAATGGAGCAAATGCCACCTGTTGAGGAAAATAACCTAAGTTACAAAAAAATACCCTATGGAAAGAGATCATAAAATGGTACTAACAGTTTAAAAGGTTGAACTCCTCCTTGGCATTCATCTATAATTCTAACTTAAAGAACGGTGAGGAATGAGAGCTCGATATACTCAGCCTGAGATCAAATTTGTCATGGCAACATTGGCAGGTTGGACCCTGATTCTTCAAATATTACATTGCCTTGGTTAACAAAAATCATACTTTTTTTTAAAATTATAGAATAGAGATTATAAATAAATGTAAAGAGTGCATGCAGTCAACTGCATAATATACAAGCAATATCTATGTTTTTAATAATCATCTTCTTTGGCAGGCCAGAATCCAGCTGGACATGCAATATTTACATATCAAAATCCGTAATGTGTTCATCATATTGAAAGCAAGTGAAAATATATATATGTATATACTGTATATACACACATATGTATATAGATGTATATACTGTTTTTAATATATTAACAAATATATATGTATATATATTAAAAGTGGATTTCCTCTTTGTCAGATTCAGGTGACTCAGGCCTCGAAACACTAAAAATATCCTGACATGGTATTTGGGGAGGTACTGGGAGCGGCATTTGGGATTTGGGAGAAGAGGTCTGGGGCGTGCTTTTTTCTGAGAGTATTTTTAAAATTTCTGCCACCTGCTTCTCCAGGGCAGTCATTCTGCAGCTCAGCAGCTGGATGTCCTCTTTGAGTTCATGTTTGACCTCCTGCAGTGTGGTCTGTAAGGCCTGCTCGGGGATGGGATAAAAGGGGTGCTTGGCATCAGCCTGAATGGGGCTGTGCTCCAACGGACTTCGCGCCTCCCCAGCCTTATCCAAACGAAGGTCACTTTTTGTAATCCCACTGTCACAAGAATCTGTTTTCCTTAATGGGTTTTTGGTCACACTGTTCTCAGAATCGCTGCCCTTGGGGTCCTCTGACAGTAGCCCCATCGACTCGGCTTTAGTGACATTATTCCAGTCTTCCTTCTTCTCCTCAGGGGCTCCCATAGTATTCTTGAGTCGCAGCCACCCCTTCCCATTTCCATTCTTCATTCTGATGGGGCTGTTCACTTTGAGACATTTGGGATCAGCACCGCCATTGGGCTTGAGTTCCATGGCATCACGGTTGTTTTGCTTGAGGGACTCACTGGTTTTCACGTAGGCCAGAGATGTCTGAATAGGTGTGATCTGTGACACGGTGACCACACTGGTGCCCGTGATGGAGGCTCCATTCTGTAAGGAGCGGCTTTCCACCTGGAGCTGGTTCCGCTCGGGGTCACTCTGTGTTGACCCCTGATTCCGTAGTTCCTTCTGCTGTTTGAACTTCTGGAAGAGCTTTCTGACCGGATGGTCCACGGGGATGCTGAGAGTGACCTCATTCTTCTGCCTGAGACGTTCCTCCTCCTCCTTCTTCACATCACTGATTTTACGGAAAATGATCTGTGGAGGAGGAGAGATATTGAAAAATGTAATTATAAAAACTGATGAATTTATAATTGCGTCACATGATACTGGACGTGCTTTGTTCTACAGAGGAAACCCTTGAACATAAGGTAAGATCATTTCTGAAGGGAAAAATATTCCAATGTCATTTAACAGATGTGATATACTTAAAACCCAACATAGAAACATCGACTAAGCTTCCTTAGTTCTACTCTTTTGCATATCAGAGGGAGAATGTAGCAGAGACAACTGAATAGAGGTACTTACTTTCCAGTTTATGTTCCCATTTAATAGAAAATATACAATTATGTAAATATAAATATATATGTTAGTATATGTATACTTGTGTGTATACACATATGTGTAAGGAAATACATATTTACCTCTTAAATTTCCTTGTAATGCATCACTATTTTTTGCATGGTTTTCTTTTGTATATAAACATGATTCAAAACCATTTTTAATACCATCCTCTATTTAGAGGTCAAATAGTAAGAGTTCTAGGCCATAAAAGCACTGAAAAGTTAGACAGTTACCAATGTGGCACTGGGCTGGTGGGAGGAGGGGTTAAATGTACTTGTGTGGCTCTGCAGGGTAGAACTGGCATCTATAAGTAGAAGTTTCTGGGAGGCAAATACTAGCTCAATATACACTTCATTTCAAACTGCTATCTATTAGCTGAATAAACTGCATTGAAAACCCATGAGCCTCACAGCACTAAAATATTCAAACAGAAGGAAGGATATCGTCCAAGTAATTCTTTCACTGAGTGGGAGGTTGTACTCTTCAAATTCCAATATTCTTTAAAATTTAAATATACGATTAAATACATAGTGCATGTGATGTTTAATAGGTATCCACAAATAAGCATAATTTTATTAAAAATGTATTTTGAAAGTAATATTGGGAACTTATAACTCCATCAAGAGAAACAAAAAGTGTTAACCATATAAGAAATTACCACTTATATTATCAGAGTTAGAAGTGAATTTAATAAGCATGAGATTTTTGCTCAGAGTCCTTCTGAAGAATGAAATCACTGCAGATGAAGCTACAGCAGATGGAGGCTGCAAGGAAAGCTCAAAAAGGAGACGTATTAGAGAACGTGCTCTCAGAATGAGACAATGCTATGAGGTCAGCAAAATTACTTACATCCGTCACCCTCTCTTCATGAAGTTTTTGGTTAATTTAGAAATATATGTCAAGTACACAGTCCCCGGCATATCATCAACACTCAAAATAGGCTGGTTCTCTCCCTTGAACTCTCATAAAATACTTTCTATTTGAAACCATTTTCATCACTTCTTGAAGATTCAGCAGCTTCCAAGAGTAACATATAGTCATTGACTTTATACCAGAAACCCAACACTGATGATGGCCACTGCTAACAGAAAAGGCAGGGAGAGAGCAATCCTCCCTCTAACTAAGAGCACATTTTCTAAATTGAGATTGATGCACTAAATACTGCTTATCAAGTGGTAATAATTCGTATTTTAACATAAATATTCTCTAAATTCAATAACTGTCTGTAAAAACCAGCCTATCTTTCTTTCTCTAGTGGCACATGAAATTGGATCTTTTTAAAAGATGTAATACTAATCTCGAAGTCTGACATCAAAGCTCCAGCAGTTTAATTAGAAGTCTTTCAAAGGATTGACATATATTTTATGCTTCCTAAGTAAACAGAGCTTGTTCTAAGCCTTTAAGATAATAACATTCTTAGGGACTGGACAGATCCAAACATCCAAACACAGAAACAGTGATACTGTCCTCCCGTTTCATCCTCTCATTAAAAGGGCACTCACGTTGGTTCTATGAACTGACATGAGGGGACTAAGGTAGATGACTGGCCACATCGTCCTTCATACTCAACTCTTACCTTTTTTGCTTCTTTTTTAAAATGTAGTTACTTAACCTTGGATAGACATAGCCTTGGTGCAATGTGGTAACTGACAGTAGCCTTCACATTTGGGAAAAAAGTATCTATTTCAAATTACCAGCGGAGGAGGGCAGGTGCTTGGCACATAGGGATGTCAGATAAAACGCAGGACATCCATGCAATATTTAGGACATACTTAGAGTAAAAAATCATACATTATTTATCTGAGTGGGATATATTAATACTTTCAAATGTATTTCATTGTTTACCTGAAATTCAAATTTAACTGGGTGTTCTGTATTTTTGTTTGCTAAGTTTGGCAGCCCTGTTGGTATGTAATAAACAAAGATGTTACTATCTCTAATGTCCATGTGTACTGCCATGTGAAGTTCACAGTTTAGGAAAGATTTGGAGCTCCTAGAGACTGATAATTTGTGGGTGTCTTAGGCCAGAGCTTTATGCTTTAAATTTTCAACATAATGGCTAATAATTGCTTAAAATTATTGTCTGCTTACCGAGTTTGGGATACTTAGTGATTTAAGAGTGTAACACACCCATGTAAAGCATCAATTAAAAAAGCCTGGTCCAGCTTTCTGACGACCAGCTGCCCACCACCACCCCTCAACCAAGAACAAACAAAGGTGTTTGGACTTGTACTATTAAGCTGAGAACAAAGACTCCAAATGCCAAACTACCTAACACAAAAAGAGCCCTGTCACAGGGCCAGGCTGCCAGGCTGCATCAGGCAATAAATGAGATAGAGCCAGGTTGGCATATTTGGCCTCCAAGAAGATGTAAAAAGAGAAATAATAGAGGTTTTGGATATGAGAAGCCAGAATCCTAAGAGTGTTGCACATTGCTCCTTTCCCTCCAGCTCCCCAGTCCAGAGGATAGGGGATGAGTTGACATTAGACATAGCTTCCTTGGGGTTTAGGTGTACTTATGAATATAGAGACTGGTCTTGACTTCTCACCTGGCGGTTGCAGAGCAGCAGGACCCACACATCTATTCTCTGGAGCCAGCAAAGCATGGTGAAAAAATAGATGCCCTCTTTAGAAGACCAAGATTCCTCTCTCTGTTCCTTCCCCTCACTCCCTGTGTAGCCAGATGGCTAGGATCCCTGTGGAGCCCGGAAACTGCAGCCCGTAGCCATCTGTGATTTCAGCTCATAGAAGCCAGATGAGGCAAAGCTACTCCAGGAGGTGGGAGAAGTTACTGCACCCCATAGGACACCTGCTGCCAGGGACTTCTCGACATTCAATACACCACACAATAAAGAGAGCTCAGCAGTTGGGTGTGGCCAGCTCAAAAGACCAACACTCTGAGAATTTGAGAAGTGACCACAGGCCCTCCAGATTTCACAGACAAGCTCTAGATGCTGAAAGGGATCTCCCCTCCTCCTTTAGCAGCAGGACCACAGGCAATCTTGAGCCCAGTGAAAACAGAAGCAGGTGTAGAGGGAGGACTGAGAAGAAAAGGTTGTGAGGAAATTTCTTACCCAAGCTATAGAATTTGAACTGGAGCCTAAATGAAAACAGCAGCACTTGGATTTGCTCAACTACTGACCATAACCCGAGGTAACTAAAAAACATTACTGGATCAGATAGAGTTACTCAACGAACTAAATTTATTTAATTTATTTATTTATTTCAACTGCAGAACAGCAATTATGCCTTATTGGAAAACAGTTACAAAAAGTTTGCGTATCGCCTGTGGTCACTTCCACACACATATTATCTCATTTAACTATCCTCACATTAAAAGGGCACTCACGTTGAGTGAGTAACTTTCCTCTGAGGGAGGTCCAATTTATTCTCATGTTACAGAAGAGCAAACTGAGGCACAGAGAAAACAAAGTGGTTTGCCTTAAGTCACACAATTAGTGAGTGGCCAGGATACAAATGCAAGGCGTCAGATTCCAAACGGTCTTACCCATTACACCTACTGCAGCTCCTCACGGTGACTGATACTTCCTTCTGAACTTGTGAAACCTGGATGTTGAGTGGGTGAAGTAGGCAGTGGGACAGCAGTTTCACACCAACAGGTAACCCTTCACAGAGCATTTGCCATGGAGAACCATTCCTGAAAGCAGGGAACTGAACAAATGATCGAAGCTCTCTGCTTGCTGAGTAATTGACAGCCTTGACAAAAGCTGGGGAGAGATTTCAGGGAGGCGGTTTCTAGACTCTCCTCACTCTCAAAGGCAAAGCCAGCAGGCTTGCTTCACTCCACCTCCCTTCCAAATACATGCCACAATTTTGTAGCTTCTTGTTTCCTTCAAGGTGGCCCATGTATTTTCTTTTAACTTACTTCTACATATGTTAAATTTATTACTTTTATAAAAGGCAGGGAGTAGGGAGCATCAAGGACTGTAATTTTCCCCGTACTCTGATACCATCTTTGATCTCACTAATACCTAGATTCATTTGTTTATGGGGACAGGGATTTTTGTCTGTTTCATTAACTGCTGTGTCTCCAGTCTCTACAGCAGTGTCTGTTACATTGAGGGTCCTTAAAAAATAAATGCTGCTCATTAATTCAATAACCTTTTCATACGTGCAACATATATATGTTTGTGATAGGTCTCTGAATCAAAAATATTACAAATAGGAAGATTGTTTTCTACTTTTTTAACTATCCCCTCTCTATACAATGATTCAATGTTATCTGTAGTATTACAATTGATTATTAATGTCTACTCCTATTTCCTCATTTGGAAGCAAACATTTACCTCCTGGCATCCCCAGCACCCAGCCCACTGCCAGGCACAAGTAGTGTTTGCAACAAATGCTTACTGAGAAGAATCAGGTTCAATCTTTGACCCACAAATCAGTCTTTAAAGAACTTGAATCAGAACTTATCTTCAGTTCCATTGTAAGGATTCAATAGCATCCATTAATGCAAACTGATGCATTAATGCAAACTTTCTTAACGTGAGGTAAGAAAATATAGGCACCAGAATTAAAAACAAAGAAACAAGAAAAAAGTGAAGAGGTGATTTCATCATGTTTACAAGGTTCAAAGACTAGTAATCTACTGAGGTGGCACCATCAGTTGAGTCAAGTCTTATTTGTAAAGTATGATAACTTTTTGTTTTGTGTTAAGTTGTAAAGAATGCATTACGTAACAAATAAGGAAATAAAACATCAGGGATGCCTAATGTAAGAAATTCATTGTATTTCAAAAACATTAAAAGTAATAGGCCCTCTCTATGAGTCCTCACAGGTTTTAAGATGACTTTAAGACCCTTAACTCCAAGTTTCAATACCACTGTATTTTTATTACTAAGGAGACTACATTTCATCATAAAAATAGCATGATAATTAATCTACATTACCATTGCAAGCATGAGCATTCTCAAATAAATTCTCTGAATCTTTCCTTTTAGGAAGTTCTTTTTAGCTTTAACTTTTTAATCAAGCAGATGAGAAAATAGTTCAACTTAATAACAGAATGGAAAGATTGATAAATTTTATTTAGTTAAACCCTTTAAAAATAGGATGTGTTTATTTAGATTAAAAAAATTCTGCATGCTACTTTTTGTCACTTGAAAGAATCTGCAAACAATGAGTTTTCATAATCCAATTGATTTTTACACGGGCAATGTGTCATACAGAAAGTACAAAGTTTCTGGCTAATTCAGTACATAAACTATATGGATTAATTTGACCCAATTATTACATGGGAATGATGATTATTTTTTTCTAGAAAAGAAACGTAAATACCATACCACCCCCAAAGAAATTATTTTAGAAAATGTTAATGGATCTTAGTGAAGTTCACAGGAGATCAACTTAGATGAATTAAGCCACGTAAAAGAAAAAATGTATATCCGTGATAATTAACATGGTGTTCAAAGAAATCAGCTTTTAAAAATCTAATATTTGGGTTTTTTCTCAGTATTAATAACCCAGAACCCCTTGCATTTGATGCACTCTGCGTCTATCTTTTGCCTAATGGTAAATCAACTTGCTGGTGAACACCACAAAAATTAAGGACAGAATTTAAAAAGAAAAATCATGAATCAGGATATGATCCCAGCCACACATTCATGGGTAGGAAGCACAATAGCCTGTACTGTTTCTATCAGCAAAGAGGTTTATTTCATTTAAGCTTTTCTTCTGTGCTTCATTATTTTCTGTGGAGCCCATGCTGGAAGGTTTAATTTATTTAAATGATAAAAGCTTCTTAACCTTAACAGGGAACACGGCCAGCTGAGCTTTCCATTTCAAAAGTAGGACATTTGATCATAAAAGTGATATCAAAATTGAATAATTTGAATGTGTTCTGAACTTTGAAATCCAATAAAGGCAAGGAAAAAGAGGGTTGGAATCATTTGTTTAATGACATGGATTTAGTGTTACATAATTTGAGGGAGCCTAGAGGTGTTTTCTCTCCAATGGCCCATCACTTTTCAGACCTGTGAATCTAGGGAATTGACTAGGAATTTATAGCTATATGTGGTCAAGCGGCAGCTGCAGTTCATCAACTCTTACGGGATCCAGTTTGTTTGGTTCTTTGGTTCTTTTTACTGTTTCTATAAATTTAGTTGCTAATCCTAACTCTTAGTCCTCTCAATCCATTTTAACCTGAACTAATACCACAAAGCAGTATTTATTAAACACTATCATGTACATATCAGAGGCTATAAGTTCTTAACAAAGGCCACAATGACAGAGCTGTGGCAGATGGCCATTCAACAAATTTAGATGTGTGAATGAAGGGCAGTGATGATGCATCACACTGTTGAAATGTGGCTGTCCTGCTCTACTTCACCCACTCATAAATCCAGAAGCTCTTCTAGGACAAGGAATGGGTTACGGATCTAGTTCAGCCTCTTAGATCCTAAATGAACTTTCAGAAATTAATTAATTGATTAATGTAAAGAAAAAGGAAAGAAGGAAGGGGAGTAGAGAGGAAAAAGGAAGGAAAGAAGGAAGGGAGAAAAGGAATATCTTGATTTTGTTAATATGTTGGATAATGCCTTATGTGGATAAGGATGGTTAGTAAAATGCAAATGAAGAACATTCTAGAATCACTGATACAACTGTTGAATTTACTAACAACACATTCTAGGGCTCATTTTTCTTTACCACCTAAAAGATCATTAATCTCAATTCTCCACACTATCATAAATATGAAAATATATTTTTCATGAGGAACAAAAAACATAGATTGTAAACTCCATTACTGATGTTAGCATAACTCTGAAACACAGTTGCTCTATACATGTGCTTCTATTACTAAAGTTTGTTTCATTAAAAAAAAATAATATAAGAAGGAAGACAAAGTCTTCAAAACCAAGAATACAGCTGTTCCAAGGGAAAGCTGGCACGGTTTAGCTTCACTGTCTCAAATATTGCAGTAATCCAAGAATTGCTCTCCCTGCCTCCATTTCTGGTCTCATTTCCCTTCATTCCATTCTCTGCTATTGTGTATCAAATATGATAGTGTCCCAGGTTAAAAAAAAATCACAGAATAAAATTAAAACTCTTTAATAAAAAACAGCAAGCCTATTGTAGTCCAGTTCCACCTGCCTCTCCAAACTCTATTTTCTTTACTCCTCACTTGACCTCCACACATGAGCCACACTGAGTCACTCTGAGGTCCAGAATATTGCACATATTGTTCTCTCCTCCTCCTCACCTGCTGGGGAATGCCTAGTTACCCATTAATACTCAGCTACACTGTGCTCTTCTTTATGAGGTAGGATCAACTACATAATTTGCTGAACCTAATACAACACAAAAATTCTGGGCGTCTCACATCCTACTTAAGGGTAAAAGACTGACATTCTCCCCCCAAGATCAGGAAAAAGACAAGCATCTTGCCACTTATATTCAACACTGTACTGAAGGTTCTAGCCAAGGAAACTGTCAAGAAAATGAAATTAAAACATCCAGAATGAAAAAGAAGAATTAAAACTGTCTCTAGCACCAACATGATCAGGTATATAGAAAATCCTAAGGCCTTCACACATACGTATACACAGAAAAAACTATTAGAGCTAATAAAGGAGTCAAGCAAGGATACAAGATACAAAATCAACATAAAAATTAGTTGTATTTCTGTACACCAGCAATGAACCCTCTGAAAATGAAACTAAGATAATAATTTCATTGACAATAGCATCAAAGAGAATTAAATACTTAGGAAAAAAGTTAACAAAACAAGTGCAGGACTTATACACAAAAAGTATAAAACATTGTTGAAATAAAGAGCCAAATAAATAGAAAGCTATCTCATGTTATGGATAGAAATACTTAGTATTGTTAACATGACAATACTCCTCAAATTGACCTGTAGATTCAATTCAGTTCCTATCAAAATTCAAAATTCTAAATGCCTATTTTTCAGAAATTGACAAGCTGACCCTAAAATTCAGATGAAAATGCAAGGGACCCAGAATAGCCAAAACAATACAAAAAAATAAGAGTGTAATTGGAGGACTCATACTTTCCAGTTTTAAAACATATTACTAAGCTACAATAATCAAGACAGTGTGGTACTGGCATAAGAGCAGACATACACGTCAATGGAATAGAATTAAGAGTTCAGAAATAAATACATGCATCTATGGTCAATTGTTTTTTGACATGGTGCCAAGGCAATTCAATGTGGAAAGGTTAATCTTTTCAACAAATGGTGCTGGAACAACTGCATATCCACACACACAAAAAATGAATATGGATGCCAATGTCACCCTATATACAAAATTTAACTCAAAATCGATCAAAGACCTAAATGTAAGAGCTAAAACTATGAAATTCTTAGAAGAAAACAAAGGCATAAATTTTAGTGACCTTGAATTAGGCAAAGGTTTCTTAGACAACTGAATCTCAAGCCACTAAAAAAATTAAATATATAAATTGAGCTTCATCAAAACTTAAAACTTTTTTGCCTCAAAGGACACAATC
The DNA here is from genome assembly GCF_041296235.1 of Equus asinus. Classification (NCBI taxonomy): domain Eukaryota; kingdom Metazoa; phylum Chordata; class Mammalia; order Perissodactyla; family Equidae; genus Equus; species Equus asinus. The sequence continues at coordinate 72,627,061 of NC_091796.1, forward strand.
AGGAAAGTAAAAAGACGTCCCACAGAATAGGAGAAAATATTTGCAAATCATATATCTTATCTTGGTTTTATATCCAGAATATATAGAAAACTACTACAAATCAACAATAAAAAGACAAAAGAAAGACAATTTAAAAATAGTCAAGGGATTTGAAGACATTTCTCTAAAGACATACAAATGGCCAATAGGCACATGGAAATATGCTCAACATCATTAGTCATTAGGGAAATGCAAGTCAAGCCACAGTGAGACACCACTTCATATCCTCCAGGATGGCTATATTAAAAAATAACAACATGGCTATTAACAATGGAAAATAACAAGTGTTCAGAGGATGTAGAGAAACTGGAACTCTCACACATTGCTGTAAGGAAAATAAAATGGTGCAGTCTCTGTGGAAAACGGCTTGCAGTTTCTCAAAGAGTTAAAGTAACCATTTGACTGAGCAGTTCTACTCCTACGTATATATTCAAGAGAAATGAAAACATACAGTCGCACAAAAACTTGTGCATGAATGTTCATAGCAGCATATTCATGACAGCCAAAAAGTAGAAACAACCCAAATATCCAGTAACTGATGAGTTGATAAAATGTGGTATATCCATACAATAGAAAATTGTTCAGCCATAAAAAGGAATGAAGTACTGATACATGCTAAAACGGGGATGAACCTTGGAAATATTATACTAAGTAAAAGAAGCCTGACACAAAAGGTCATACATTGTATGATTTCACTTATATGAAATGCCCAGAATAAGAAAATTTAGTCAGAAAGTATATTAATGGTTTCCAGGGGCAAGGGAAAGTGGGAAATGGAAAACGACTGCCAATGGGTGTTGGGTGTTGAGAATGTTCTGGAATTGTATAGTGGTGATGTGTGCACAACTTTGTGAATATATTAAAAAACAGTGAATTGTGCACTTTAAAATGGTGAACTGTATGGTATGTGAACTATATCTCAATAAAAAAATGCAGGGCTTTTTGTTCAAAATTATTAAGAATTTCAAGACAGCAACAGCAGAGCATTAAACCAAGAACAGGGCTCTTCTAAATGCAAGGCCTTACAACTCCACAGCTTGCATGCCCGTGAAGCCAGCCCTTCTAGGAGACTTTCACTTACAGCCCCAGGTAGACACTTACTAGTGGTGGGATGCAGCAGCGAACAAGGTATTCATTCAAATCATGAGCAATTGTTAAACACCTACCATGTTCCAGGCTCTACTTTGAAGCTAATTATACATCAGTAGCAAAACAAAGCCCCTTAGATATTCCATATAATGTGAGATGGTGATGTGAGCTACAAAGAAAATAGAGCGTAAGGACATAGAGAAGGCAGAGTGGTTGGGTCTCTGTGAGGAAGTGATGGTCATGGAATGAAGAAGTGGACCGTGCAGATAGCCATGGGGAGAGGGCTTCAGAGATGGGGAACCTGAAGGTGGGAGAATGCTTTGTACATCTGAGCAACAGTAAGGAGGACAAAGTGGGAGGCACTCAGTAAACACGGGAAGAAAGACTGGAGAGGAGAGTGGAAAGGAGGCAGGACTTTGGATTTTAAACATGAGGGGAAACGCTGGGAGAATCTGGAGCCAAGGATTCACGTTTTCTCACTTCCACTCTGAAAGGATCACTCAGGCTGCTGTGGGGAAAATAAATTGCAGGGTGGGAAGGCTAAAAGGAGGGTACCAATTAGGAGACTTTTTGAGTAGTTCGGGTGAGACCTCAGGGTGACTTAGACCAGAGGTGGTGAGAAGTGGTCAGATTCTGGATTTATTTTGCCAGTAAAACTGGCAGGGTTTGCAGATGGGCTGGGTGAACAATCTGAGAGATGAAAGAGAAATTAAAAAAATAAGTCTCTCTTTAAGCAAAAGGATAAATGGTAGAGCTGTTTTCTGAGATAGAGAAGCCTGGAATGGTGGCCTAAAAACTAGAAAGACAAGTTATCCAGTCTCCTAGACACACACACACACGCACACACACATAGGCATGCATGTATACACATGTGCACAACATACAAAAGTGGAGCAGGAACAGGATAACTGACTAAGCACTCCCATTAAAAGGGGCAAGGAATAATGACAGAGAGACTCAGCAGTCACTAGGCCACAGCAATAATGAAATCTGCCAGGCAGGCACTGTGAGGATCTTCTTTATTAGTCTTTCAGTCTGCTATCTGGGGTAAGCTCTCTCTCATCCATTGTCCTTATTCCGTCTTTTTTGGAGGTTGTCCTTTGTCCATATTCCTCTAGAGTCAGACCTGATGTGGAAATTAGAGAGTTTGTCCTATTTCAGGGCTGTAGAGCTTCCTCAGCTACTTCCTGCCTGCAAATCAGGGGGCCTATGGTTTGGTTTTGGGCTCACGTAGTAAAACAATTTTTTAAGACCAAGCTTGTGGTTTCTTTGGCAATATAATTCTCTCAAAAATTTTAGTAAGTTTGTGATCTGTTTACAGTTAATTTCATGTGCCTGCAATCTCACAAAAAAGTTCTTTCCTAGATATAGTCCTCAAGCCTGGTTTAATCCTTCACCTTCTTGGTAGCATGTCTCTCTCTGTCTCTGTCTGTCTGTCTCTCTCTATAATGGCAGCTACATTGAAGGTATCAGACTTGGTGGGAGGTCACATCCATTATCCGATCTTTGCCACAAAACTGAGTCTTAAGGGACTTTTCCATACAATGACTTTTGAATCTTATTTCCACTTTTTCCCCTTCTTAATTCCTTCCTATATTTCCTTACAAGCGAGCTAACTCTTGTCTGAGATCACCTTTCTTCTTCATGCCTTGTTAAATGTAACGAGTCACAACCTCTGCTCAATACTAATACTCTGATTTCCAGCCTCTTCCAAAAGAGCTACACCGTTGGAAAACAATCACAGGTAGCAACTTCACTAAATGTTTTGTCACTGAAAAATATTTGTCTCCATCTCTCCAAGTCTTAAATATCAATTTCCTTACTTATTTCCATTCTTGCTAAGTCAATGCCATGTATTTTAGAATAAATGATGGCAGAACCTCACTATTGTTATCAATTTAGGTTAATGCCCAGTAGCATTGTAACTGTCATCTATTTGTTAGCATTTGAAAATTCAGAAGAATAAAATTGTTTTATTTCCAAGTTCTTAGCATAAAATTTTTACCACACTTAAGTCCAAAGGAACAAAATTGATAAAGAAAAACCATACCATTATGCTTTGCTGGGAATATAAGAATACAGCTCCCAGTATTGCCTGAGTCCCATAAATGAACCATTAGAACAGACGGTCTTTGAGAACATAATTATTCTGGTCATAGTAACAACTGCTTCCACATGTTTTCATCTTGGAATCATTGTGATAAAAATACCAGGATTAGAAAAATTGTATTAAGTATTTTCTATGGATTATCTGCTATTTAATTTTCACAATAATCCATTTTATAGAAGAAAAAACTGAATCTTAGAGAGATTTAAAAATCTTCCCCAAGGCTACATAGCTAATGAATGACAGAGGGTTTCCAACTCAGGTCTATTGGCCTCAAAGACTAGGCTATGCTGACTTAGGAATTCCCAGTCTAAATTTAAGAGAGATGCAAAGGATCTAAGGAATCAAAGACCTGAGGAGAAGGAAATTAAATGATAAATGAGGTTGAAATCACTTTAGTAATTGCATACCCCAAAAGTCATGGGTCAACGCTGGAGAGTTAACACACAGAAGGAGATACATACAGTAGTCCACCCTTACCAACGATTTTGTTTTCTGTGGTTTCAGTTACCCATGGTTAACCTTGGTCAGAAAACATTAAGTGGAAAATTCCAGAAATAAATAATTCATAAGCTTTAAATTGCACGCCATTTTGAGCAGTGTGAAGAAATCTCATACTGTCACCTTCTGCCCTGCCTGGGGCATGAAACGTCCCTTCGTTCAGCGTATCCATGCTGTATATGCCACCCGCCCCTTAGTTACTTAGCAGCCCTCTCAGTTATCAGCTCGACTGTTGCAGTACTGCAGAGCTTGTGTTCAAGTCAGCCTTATTTTCCTTAATAATCACCCCAAAGCACAAGAGTAGTGATGCTGGCAATTCGGATATGCCAAAGAGAAGCCTTAAAGTGCCTCCTTTCAGTGAAAAGGTGGAAGTTCTTGACTTAATAAAGAAAGAAAAGATTCATATGCTGAGGTTGCTAAGATCTATGGTAACTTTTATTACAGTATATTGTTATGACTGTCTTATTTTATTAGTAGTAATTGTTGTTAATCTCTTACTGTGCCTAGTTTATAAATTAAACTTTATCATAGGTATGTATGTATAGAAAAAACATAGGATATATAGGGTTTGGTACTATCTGCCATTTCAGGCATCTACGGGGCATCTTGGAATGTATCCCCCTCAGATAAGGGGGGACTACTGTACGTACAAATATGTAATGGAACTCTTCAGTATGTAAAGAAAATAACATTATTTAACATTTGGCAAATGTGATTTTACAATGCACTTTAGCATATGTTACCTCATTTTCCCACCATAACTCTATAAATGAAGCAGGGCAATTATTAGTATCCCTATTTGACAGATGAGGGTCAGAGAAGTTAGTGACTTGCCTAAAGCTCACATAGCTAGTAAATGGCAAGCTGGGACTGAAATCTATTTCCTAATGTCAACTCCAGTGTTCCTTCCACTATTCCATGCTGACATTCCTAATGCTAGGTATAATTTTGTTTTGTAGTTTGCAATGCACTTTCAACTATATTACCCTACTAGACCTCATTTGATACTATTTCTTTGTCCCCAGGAACACATCCAGTATGTGGCATTAGCTTTTGCTTTGTAAGAGAATGGCTGTGCCTCAAGGAAAACAATTACTGAGGTACAGCAATTACAACACCTTTAAAGACATTTTTTCATAATGAAAGAAAATTTCAACAGCTTTTGTTTAGAAAAACAACTCTAGTATATTTATTTAAATATGTGTTAATTTTTGCATTTTATTTCCAAAAGAACAATGCAGCTTTTACTTAATATCACACACACAAATTCTTCACTGTAGGGAAATAGAGACTGAGTAGGTACATAGTTTTTCTCTGTTAGCGTATTATTTTCTTGAAAGATTTAGAAATGTATGTCTAGTCTAGATGATATATTACTGTTTCAATCTTTTAAAGCTGGAATCAGATTTACACAAAATGGGATAATTCTTAGGTATTGCTTAGTTTTATGGAATTTGATAACTGATATTCAGAGGAGTCAAGGTGACTAGGCACTTGGATGTCCAGCCAGTCATTCACGGTTGGACCTAGAGCCCACTTCTCTTGGTTTCTAAGTCTACTCTCCATTTCCCCCAGGGGATAGCTCTTATTTCCAAATTAAAATTGTGTGGCAAAATTTTTTAAAAAGACATTTCTGACAGTCAGGAGGCAAGGGTTTGGATGCCATCTCTGACACTGAACACCTGTATAAACTCGGCCAAGCCACTTAGCTTTTCTAAACATCAGGTGTACTTAAAGATCTGTTAAAGGTAAACAGTTCTCTATTTTATCAAGATGATGTAGCTATTCCATGTAAAACAGACATCAATTGCTTATGTTGAATGTAATGAGTGACATAAGTTATAGCATGTGTTCACCCAGGTGAATTGAAAATGGGATCTCTAAGTATTTATTGATCGCAAAATAGCCAAATTTTGGTGCATAAATCTCTCCTCTTTTCATTCACCACTTGGATTTTTGAACATTCCATAGAAGAAAATTAGACACGCAAGTCCCTGCCTCTTTGGACCATCTCTACTCTATTCCAATTGAAGAATTTAAGACATTTAGATAATGCAAAGGAGACGGTCTTCCCTTGCTTCTCACAGATTAGAAAGTATTGTATCATATACACCATTTTATGTTTACTCTAGTAAAAGGCTGCTGGAAACAGAACTGGTGATTAGTACCACTTCCAACTTGAAAACTTCCTTTGCAGGAGACTTGATGTTTACAGGATCTAGTGGATAAGCAATAATGGTCATTTGGAGATTGGAGTTCCAGTCCTAGCCAAGGCTCTAATTAGCTATGTGACCTTGTGTACAAGTCCCATAATCTTTCTAGACTTTAGTTCCTTTATTTAAATAGTGGTGATGGTACTGCACTTAGTTCTTTTCAGCTCTAACTATCTTCAAATATATGAAATAAGAGATCATTACCTGATGCTAAAAAAAAAAAAAACTTCGAAATAAGATGGACAATCTATTTTATGCTCTTTAAATTATTCCTAACATAACTTCTTGCTAGAAGATAACACACTTGCCCCATTTTCTAGGTGTCAAAAATTCCTTGTATCAAATCCCACTAAGGCTTCTCCGACCCTCAGTGACAATTATAGGTCTAGGATACACGTGCTGCTTTTATTTGTGTTTTGATCCTGCTTCTTCCGGAGGCAACTGCTGACATGCTGTGCTGAGAGAAGATGAAAATTTGCTGCTAATTACCAAGGTTCATGCTTCTAAATATTGCTAGCCTGTAATTGAATTGCTGTGTCTAGAGTTGAGTATTAGCTAACAACTTTGTCCCTACAGTGTTGAATTGTAATTAGTTATTCTAGTCAAAGGAGAGTATGGGAAGCTATGTGGCTGTTTCTTTAGTGTTGCAATTGCCAGGAGCTGGGACTTACAATTTTAAAAAGAGTATAGTGTTTAAGTGATTGAGGTGTGCTGGTACACTTGCCCACCAACATGCACACACATATACACACAGCAAAGCCAGCAGATGCTCTTGGAAGAGAAGTTTGAGCTGTCACCATTAGGAAGCCTGATTAAAGAGATGTCGGCTGTACACGTTATTGGGGCACGAGTTGCAGAAAATTATATTTGAGCATCAGACAGCATTAGAATATATGATAACTTCACTTGAAGCTTCCTTTATAAATATATTCAAATAATTGGTACCAAATCTAATATTTGTTAATTAAAACATATGTATCTGTGATTTATTCTATTCGGAAGTATCTTTATACAATCAACATAGATATCCCAGTATCATACTCTATTCATCATCAGACAGTTGTGTTATCCTTGGGTGGAAAAGCCTCAGATCCCATATATTACTGTGATTGGAGGACCCTCCCCTAATAACATAGGTAACCTAACATAGGTAGCGTGAGAAAAGTCTTTGCCCTGTTTTCTTAGAAAGCATCAATAATATTAGCTCAGTTGATACTTCAGAGAGTTTTGGCCCTGAGGAAAAGACAATCTGAGGAGAGAACTGAATATTTTTAGCTGAAGATCGCAAGGTATAAAATGGGAGAGTCTGAAAGATCATAGTTGACTTAGGACATAAGAGTGGAAGGAGAGTTCACATTTTTTGACGGTCAGCTGAGTTCCAGGTACATACTATGCATAAAGAACACAAAAATAAATGACTTAAATAAATGCAGGGATACACCATGTCTATGGTTTCTAAGACTGACTATTGTTAAAATGGAAGACACTCTTCCCTAACTGATTCATAGATTCATTATAATCCAAATCAAAATTTTAGCAGGATCTTTTGAAGAAATTAACAAGCTAATTCTGCAATTTATATAGAAATGAAAAATGCACACAATAGTCAAAGCAATACTAATTGAGAAGAAGAAAACTGGGAGCCTTATGTGGTCCATATTTTACTATTGAAAATTATAGTAATTAAGATAGTGTGGTATTAGCACCTGTCTTAGTCTATTCAGGCTGCTATGCCAGAGTTCCATAGACTGGGTAGCTGATAAACAACAGAAATTTATTTCTCACAGTTCTAGAGGCTAGGAAGTCCAAGATCAAGGCACTGGCAGATTCAGTATCTGGTGATGGCCCACTTCCTGATTCATAGATGACTGCCTTTTCACTGTGACCTCACATAGCAGAAGGAAGAAGAGAGCTCTCCCGGGCCTCTGTTAGAAGGGCACTAGTCCCACTCATGAGGGCTCCATCCTCATGACCTAATCACTCCCAAAGGCCCCTCCTCCAACTACCATCACATTGTGGATTAGCTTTCAACATATGAATTTTGAGGGGACACAAATATTCAGTGCATAACAGCACAAGAATAGACAAGCAAATGAACAGAATAGAGTGACCAGAAATAGGCTCATACATATTTGTACACTAAATTATGATGAAGATAATACTGCAGCACAATGGGAGAAAATGATCTTTTCAATATAGGTATGGGATAAATTGAGTACTCATATGGAAATAATAAATATCTTGCCCTTTATCTCATACTATAACACAAAAATCAACTCTAAATAGATTGTAGATCCAAATGCAGAAGGCAAAAACCATAAAGCCATTAAATAATATAGAGGAGAAAATTTTCAATACCTTGGGATAAGAGAAGATTTCTTAAATAACAAACAAAAAGTGGTAACGATAAAGAGGAAAAAAAAGAATAAGTGGAACTACATTGAAATTAATGCTTTTTGTTCTTTGAGAGATACTATGAAGAAAATCAAAAGACAAGTCAGTGAAAGGAGATAAATTCAATACATATACCCAATAAAAGACTCATATCCAGAATACATAAAGAATTGTTACAAATCTTAAGAACAAGACAAACAACTCCAATATAAAAATGAGCATTTTACAAAAAGAAAAAGTTATATAAATGGTCAATAAATACATGGAACAGTGCTCATCTTAATTAGGCATCAAAGGTGCACAATTTAAAACCATAATGTATTATCCTTACAGACTCACCAGAATGGCTAAAATGAAAAAGAAAATAGAATACGTTGGAGAGGATATAGCAAAACTAAATTCTCATAAACTGCTAGTGGGTTTACAAACTCATACAACCACTTGGAAAACTGTTTGATGAATAATTACTGAAGCTAAAGATAAACATAGTCTAGACTCAGAAATTTCACTCCTAGGTAACACTCCCTTCCAAATAATTTTGTACAAATGCAAATAAAAGGCATGTAAAACACCAACCTAGCAACACTGTTCATAATAGCCCCAACTGGAAACCCAAATGTCCATCAAGTTGAAGTGTATTCATTCAGTAGAAAACTCTTCACTGAATATTAATGAACCATGACTAACTACAGGCAACATGAATGACTCCTACAAAATAATATTGAGTGAAAGAAGCCAGATACAAATGAGCACATATTGTATAATTCGATCTAAATAACTCTAAAAATCCAAAAAAGAGGCAGAAGTAATCTAAAATGTTAAAAATCAGAATAATAGTTAAATCTTGGGGGTGGGGGTAGGAGTCGTGCATGCAATAGAGTAGGATATGGGCTTCTGACATGCATCCTATTCTTTTTCTCAAGCTAGGTGCTGGTTACATGGATGTCTTCAATTGTAAAAATCCATCAAGCAGTACACCTATGATTTATACACTTTTCCACATTTGAGCTACATTTCAATTATAAGTCTAGTTGAATGATAAATAAGAGCTTGACCCATCCCCAAGGATTCTCAGTGTAGTAGGAGTAAACCCTCTCATTAGCATGTTGTTACAATGCAATGGGGTGGTTCACTGTATTATAATTCATCAAAGATTCAAAGGAGTCCCTATTATGTGCAGGATCCACTTGTAGGTGCTAAGGATACAATGATGAATAAAATGAGCTTGCTGCTTACAGTCTGGTAAACAACAAGGGTACATAAACAGGTAATTTTCAACAGGGTATGTAAATGCAGAGGCATAGGAACGCACATGATACTAAATAGACTAGAACCTCTTTAACTGATCTTCACTTAATCGCCATGACTAGCTTGACCATCACCTTCCCTTCTCTTTGTAAAACACACTGACTGATGCCCACAGCACACCAGATACTCCAGACTGGTTAACCTGTGAACCTCTACATCCATCAGTTGAATTGTAGGCTTATTAATAGTCACTTGTATATATGTTTATACATCAAGTCTCTTGCTCCACTTAGAGAAACCAAAACAGGAAATCTCAGAGGCTATATTATGGTATGGTTTATATTAAAAAAGATTATTAATGCCTTAAAACATTGGTAATTGAAATGTACATTTTTTAAGGTTTTAAGTTAAAATATCTAACCAAAATTTTTTTATTAAACTACTAATTACTAAGCTACATACAATGCTTTGATAAGAGTATACACCCTGGTGCCATATTGGCTGGGTTGGAATTGTGGTTCATATATTCATCAGCTATGTGATTCTGGCAAGTTATTTAGCCTTTCTGTGCCTCATTTTCTTCATTTGTAAATAGGGGTAGGAATATGGCTGTTGTTGGGAATAAATACATGGCTGTATCTAAAGAACTCTGAAAAGTGCCTGGCACATCATATGTATTTTCTTAATCAGTGTTAGTTATTAATATTTCTGGTCCCCATCACACCAGATAAGAGAGGCTGTAGTACAAAGGTGTAGGAAAAATGGAATGGATCTTGAGAAGAAGGAGTGACAAATGACACTTAACGGTGTGAAGCCACTAATGTTGCCTGGTGTGGGGATTTGGGGAAAGCTTCATAAACCTTTGAGCAGGATCTTGAATCATGGGTGGGAATTCACCAAAGGGACAAGGGCTGGAAGTAACTGTGGGCAGAGAGACACAGCTGATAGAAAGGTGTGGAAGACAAAGAGCATGGTACATTTAAAGAACCTTGAGTTGTTCTATATTCTTATATATATAGTACATATAAGATTCTTGGGACTAAGAGATAGAAGGTTAATCTAGAAAGGTAACTTTTAATTTACCTTTAAAATTTCCATTCTTCCTCAAGAGACTGTGAGTTCCAGAACAGTCTCAATTTCTTCTTTTCCCCAGATTATGTGACCTCCATACTCTCCTGGCTCACTTCCTACTCACTGGCCAGTGACCAGCCTGAGTCATCTCATCTGGATGCTTCTCCTCTTCCTCATTTCTAAATAGGAGAGTCCTGAGATTCCATAATTTTAAATGACAACTACATTCCAAAGGATATAAATGTTTTTGTGCAGTCAGTCTGTTCTCCCAACTTCAGATTCTTCTATCTACATAATGTATCACCTAAACTGAACACACTTTAGAGACAGAAGGTGCTATTAATAATTACTCCAAAACAAAAGGCATAAATCAGGACTGTCTTGGGCAAAGTAGAACATACCGACACCACATATATCCAGCTACTTACTCAACAACTCCATTTAGATAGCCAATAGACATCTCAACCTTAACACGTCTCAAAACAAACTCTTGACTTTCAGACCTGACAAAGAAGATTGCACATTTCCTGGAGATCTTGATCTTTGAGCTGGATACAGTGCCTAGATGAGACTTGCTATTGTCTACTTTGTGATCTAGGTGGGAAGAAGGGTATGGTGTAGAGTCAAGTCTCTAGGGCAGATTACTAATTTACCACCAATTGTTTCCTCTTCTTCCCTTGTACAAGGCTAGATGATGACATTTTTCTCACCTCTCTCAGAGATAGGAGTTGCCATATGACTGAGCTTTAGCTAAGGGAATGTAACCAGAAATGATATGCATCATGTCCAGGCCTAGCCTAGTATAATTTCCCTGCAGGACTTCTTTTTTGTCAGCTGGAAGTGAAGGACCAGTGTATACAAAGTATGATAGAGCCAAAAGATATAAGGATCCTGGCTCCCTGAATCAACCAATGGAAGACAGCCCACCAAACACTTGATTTGGATTGGTACATAAATGAGAATTAAAATTTTATTAGGATGCTGACATTTGGGGGTTACTGATTTTAGTAGGTGCCATTTCCTTTACAAAGAAACTGATAGATTTTCTGTGAATTTTCAGTTTTATCTAGTCTTTATTGTCATATAAATATTATTTTACTGAATTGAAATCAAAGAGTAAGTTAAAATAATCTACATTTCGCATGGAAACAAAGTCTTTATTTTTTCTTTTCAGGCTTTGCAAGAATATATAGTTATTTTAGGCATTTACTTGTATAATTTGAACTGAAAATATAGTTTTTGGACTTAACGGATTGCATGCAAGGACAAGAAATGTGTGGATAAAATTATTATCTTCTGATTCTTACTTTTACTAAAGCCAAAATAAAGTAGCTCCTAGAGCATAGTATTTAATTTCAAGCTTTGCCTTAGAATTAGTGATTCCTGTAGATAAAATTACCCTACCTCCTTTGATAGTCATGGGAAAAATGGTTGCAAGAGTGCAAAATCAATAACTTTGCAGAAGTAATATCCACCATGGATCAATTACTACAATCAATGGCATAGTAATCAATTTATTATGACTCATCCCAACACTTTATTTTCCTCTTGTTAATTTTCACTATATGGAAAGAAATCTCTCTAAATTGTTTTCTCTTGTTTAATATTAACAGAACCAAGAAACCTCTTTCTACATCTAATCAAAAACAACAACATGGGAATGTTTATTTGTTAAATGAATCAGAGAACAAAATAGACTCACAGAAATCTTCAATTCTACTGGGATGACATTAGGTACAATTAAAATCTGTCTTTACTGGTAGGCTGATTTCCTCCCCTGTACAAGGACACATGTATCAAAAATGACAGAGTAAATCTACAAAGGCATAATTTCAAATTGGGTGATATTTAACCCTTTTCCAAACAATAAGTATAGTTTTTGTTGTAACATGTGACACTCTTTTCTAACAATACCATTTATCCATTGACTTTATTTGTAAAAAATAAAATTGTAGGAATTTTGAAAATATAATAACCAATCATCTTTTAAAAAACACTAATTAGGGGGCTGGCCCCATGGCCAAGTGGCTAAGTTCATGTGTTCTGCTTCAGTGGCCCAGGGTTTTGCCAGTTTGGATCCTGGGTACATATATGGCACCATTCGTCAGGCCATGCTGGGCAGTGTCCCACATAGCACAACTAGAAGGACTTACAACTAGAATATGCATCTGTGTACTGGAGGGCCTTGGGGAGAAGGAGAAGAGAGAGAGAAAAAAAAGATTGGCAACAGTAGTTACCTCAGGTGTCAATCTTTAAGAAAACAAAACAAAACAAACTAAAAAAAACACTAATCATATTGATGGGGGAAAAAAAACAAAAGAAATGAAGTGAAAACACCTTTGCAATAATTCAATATAATTCTTTTTCTTTTCAAATATATTAATTTGTCAGCTATAAACTGTATGGATTTAGTAAACAGCATTGATGGTCTCCACATAGAATGAAGGTATATAAATGTAGTACAATGTTTTCTTAAAATTTGAACCTTGATTGTATTTACCTGTATTATGTGATATTTGCTTTAACCTTCAGAAAAAAATTTGTTGTACTGAACATGAAAATGCTAATTGTAATAACTGTAGGAATTTTATCTAAACTTTATGAAATAATCCCAAGAATGTCACCATTATTATGGGTTTAAGAATGTTGCAAGTATACTTCTAAAAAAATAGCACTCATCTCATGCCTGGGGCTGGCCCACTCAGCTGCAATCCTGAGAGAGCTGACAAGAGCCTTGCAGGCCAGAGGCCTATAGTGATTGTAAGCCCCTGATCCTAACAACCAGCCACGGTGGGGACCGACACACTTTACAGAAAAATTGCAATAGGAACGTGCTATTAGAACTTGCAGCCCACTGTGCTGGGGCTCCCATGCCCAACAAAGTGACTGAAGGGTCCATAGCCACCACATGAGCTGAGCTTTACAACGAGCTGGTCAGGAGGACAGCCTAGCCTCCCCAGGCACCTGCAGCAAGAGCAACCCTGCTACCACAGAAGGAAAACATAGCCCACACAGGGGACACTCCTGGAACATTGGGAACTGGTAATGAGATAGAAGCAAACTGCTGGGCCTTATACGGAATCTCTTATATAAGGCCACCTCTCCTAGTTTTGGAGATGTAGCTGATCTACCTAATACATACATATAGGCACAGAGAAAGAGAGAAAATGAGGAGACAAATGAATATATTACAATTAAGGGAACAGGACAACACCCCAGAAAAAGAACTAAAAAAAAAAAAGAGAAAAACAAAGAGTACAAAAGAAGAGTCATAAGGATGCTCACTGATCTTGGAAGAAGAATGGATGAACACAATGAGAACTTCAACAAAGAATTTAAAAATATAAAAAATAACCAATCAGAAATGAAGAATACAATACTGGAAATGAAAAATCCACTAGAGAGACTCAAAATCAGAGTAGATGATAAAGAAGAAGGGATCAGCGAGCTGTACAAAAGATTAGAGAAGATGACCCAAGCTGAAAAGATAAAAGAAAAAAGAATTAAAAAGAACAAGAACAGTCTAAGGAACCTCTGGGACAACATAAAGTGCACGACATCTGTATTATAGGTGTTCCAGAAAGAGAAGTGAGAGACAAAGAGGCAGAGAATCTATTTGAAGAAATAATAGCTGAAAACTTTCCTAACCTAAGGAAGGAAACAGACATCCAGGTATAGGAAGCACAGATAGCACCAACAAGATAAACCCAAAGAGGCCCACATGAGACATATTATAATTAAAATGTCAAAAATTAAAGATAAAGAAGGAATCCTAAAAGCTGCAAGAGAAAGGCAATAAGTTACATACAAATGAAACCCCATAAGGTTATCAACTGACTTTTCAGCAGAAACCTTACAGGCTAGAAGGGAGCTAAAAGGAAAAACCCTACAGCCAAGAATACTGTACCCAGCAAGGTTATCATTCAGAATAGAAGGAGAGATAAACAGTTTCCCAGACAAGCAAAAGCTACAGAACTTTATCACCAAGAAACCAGCCTTACAAGAAATGCTAAAGGGACTTATTTAAGCACAAAAGAGAAGACCACAAGTGGGAATAAGAAAATTATCCAAAAAAAAAGAGAAAGCAATAAAATCACTGGTGAAGGCAAATATAGAGTAAAGGTAGCAGATCAATGAGCTATGAAGCTAATATGAAGATCAAATGACGAAAGTACTAAAATTATCTATTTCCATGATAAGAGGGCAATGGACACATATGCACAAAAAAAGAGGTTAGATATGATATCAAAATATAAAATGTGAGAGGAGGAGAGCAAAAGAGTAGAGCAAGAGGTCAAACTAAAGAGACCATCAACTTAATATAGATTACTATATACATGGGTTATTACATGTGAACCTCATGGTAATCACAAACCAGAAGCCTATAATAAATACAAAAAAAATTAAGAGAAAGGAACTCAAACACAGTACTAAAGAAAGCCATCAGACCACAAGGGAAAAGAGCAAGAGAAGAAGAAAGGAACAGAGAAGAGCTATGAAAACATCCAGAAAAAGGTAACAAAATGGCAATAAGTACATTCTTATCAATAGCTACTTTAAATGCCAATGGACTAAATGCTCCAATCAAAAGGCACAGGGTGGCCAATTGGATAAAAAAATGATACCAATATATATGCTGCATACAAGAGACACATTTCAGATCTAAACACACTCACAAACTGAAAGTGAAGGGATAGAAGAAGATACTCCAGGCAAATGGAAATGAAAAGAAAGCTGGGGTAGCAATACTTATGTCAGATAAACAGACTTTAAAACAAAAACTGTAACAAGACACAAAGAAGGACACTACATAAGATAAAGGGAACAATCCAACAAGAGGATATAACACTTGTAAATATCTATGCACCCAACATAAGAGTTCCTAAATATATGAATAAATTATTAACAGATGTAAAAGGAGAAATAGTAACACAATACTAGTAGGGGACCTTAACACTCCACTTACATCAATGGAAAGATCATCCAAACAGAAGATCAATAAGGACAGAATGGCCTTAAATGATACATTACACCAGATGGACTTAGTAGATATGTACAGAACATTCCATCCAAAAACCACAGAATACACATTCTTTTCAAATGCACATGGAACATTCTCCAGGATAGATCATATATTAGGCCACAGAAAAGGTCTCAGTAAATTTAAGACGATTGAAATAATACCAAGCATCTTTTCTGACCACAACAGTATGAAACCAGAAATCAATTACAGGAAGAAAATTGGAAAAGACCCAAATACATGATTAAACAAAATACTACTGAACAAAGAGTCAGTGAAGAAATCAAAGGAGAAATCAAATAATACGTGGAGACAAATGAAAATGAGAATACAACTTGGCAAAATTTATGGTATACAGCAAAAGTGGTTCCAAGAGGGAAGTTTATAGCAATACATACCTACCTCAACAAACAAGAAAAATCTCAAATAAATAATCTAACAGTGCACCTAAAGGAATTGGAAAAAGAAGAACAAACAAAGTGCAAAATCAGTAGAAGGAAGGAAATAATAAAAATCATAGTAGAAATAAATGAAAAAGAGATTAAAAAAACAATAGAAAAAAATCAATGAAACCAAGAGCTGGTTCTTTGAAAACATAAACAAAATTGGCAAACCTTTAGCTAGACTCACCAAGAAAAAAGAAAGAAGGCTCAAATAAATAAAATCAGAATTGAAAGAGGAGAAATGACAACAGACACCTCAGAAATACAAAAGATTATAAGAGAATACTATGAACAGCCATACGCCAACAAATTGGATAATCTAGAAGAAATGATAAATTCTTAGAATCAACTTTCCAAAACTAAATGAAGAAGATATAGAGAATTTGAATAGACCAATCACCAGTAAGGAGATTGAAATAGTAATCAAAAACTTCCCCAAAATAAGAGTCCAGGACCAGACAGCTTCCCTGGTGAATTCTACCAAACATTCAAAGAAGACTTAATATCTATCCTTCTCAAACTCTTCCAAAAAATTGAAGAGGAGGGAAGCTTCCTAATTCATTCTATGAAGCCAACATTACCCTGATACCAAAACCAGAAAAGGACATCACGGAAAAAGAAAATTACAGGCCAATAGCACTGATGAACATCAGTGCAAAAGTCCTCAACAAAATACTAGCAAATCGAATGACAGAATACGTTAAAAAAGATCATGCACTATGATCAAATGGGATGTATTCCAGGGATGCAGGGATGGTTCAACATCCACAAATGAATCAATGTGATACACCACATTAACAAAATGAAGAATAAAAATCACATGATCATCTCAATAGATGCAGAGAAAGCATTTAACAAGATACAGCAACCTTTTATGATAAAAACTCTGACAAAATGGGTATAGAAGGAAAATACCTCAACATAATAAAGGCCATATATGACAAACCCACAGCTAATATCATTCTCAATGGAGAAAAACTGAAAGCTATCCAAAGAAGATATACAGATGGCCAACAGGCACATTAAAAGATGTTCAACATCACTAATTATCAGGGAAATTCAAATGAAAACTACAATGAGATATTACTTCAGGCCCGTCAGAATAGCTATAATTAACAAGGCGGGAAATAACAAATGTTGGAGAGGATGTGGGGAGAAGGGAACTCTCATACACTGCTAGTAGGAGTGAAAACTCGTGCAGCCACTACGGAAAACAGTATGGAGATTCCTCAAAAAATTAAGAATAGGTCTACCAAATGATCAAGGTATTCCATTGGTTTTTATCTAAAGAACATGAAAACACGAATGTGTAAACATATGTGCACCCTTATATTCACTGCAGCATTATTCACAATAGCCAAGAGTTGGAAGCAACATAGGTGTCCAACAGGGGTCGAATGGATAAAGAAGATGTGGTATATTTACACAATGGAATACTACTTAGTCATAAAAAATGATGAAATCTGGTCATTTGTGACAACATGGGTGGACTTTGTGGGTATTATGTAAAGCAAAATAAGTCAGAAGGAGAAAGCCAAATATGATATGATCTCAGTCATACACAGATGATTAAGAAAACAACAAACAAACATATAGAGACAGGGACTCGATCAGTGATTACCAGAGGAGAAGTGGGAGGGAGGAGGATGAAAGGGGTGATTAAGCACATGTGTGTGGTGATGGATTGTAATTAGTCTTTCTGTGGTGAACATGATGTAATCTACACAGAAATTGAAATATAATGATGTACACCCAAAATTTATATAATGTTATAAACCAATGTTACCACAATAAATTTTTTAAATTAAATTAAAAAAGTAGCACCCAAAAAGAGAAGGAGAACCTAAAATGATCTCCGTTGCATAAGATGGATTTTGAGGGATCATCACCAGCGGCCTCATTTCCTGTGGTTCTACCCTGCTTCTGAACTAATCTGATAAAACCATGATCCTCAATCATCCCCTCAACTGGCCTTCTTGAGTTACAGTCTGGCTGCTGTGCATATACCACTGAATGAGAAAATCCCTCAGTCATACATATAGGACATATATGATAGGTCAGGATCTCTGACATCAACTGAGCTTTCAGTGGACATTTCTTGTTACTGGCCAATTCCTTCTTCTGCATCACCCCCAACAGTGACTGTTTCAAATAAACATAACTCTCCTCAAAATCCACCCAAATCCCCCCCTCTCACTCTCAGCAGATGATCATGCCTTCTTTATCGGGAAAACTGGGGCAAAGTAGTCAGCTCTCTCAATTTCTTGCTTCTCCCTTCCGTTCCCCCTACCACCTATAGATTCAACACAGCTGTGCTTCTGCCTCCACTTCTTTCCAATCTGAGAGAATGAAATGTTCTTCCTTCTGTTTAAAGCCTACTCCTTCACTTTTACTCTAGCTGATCACCTGAATCCTCCAGGACTTTTCTCCATCAACTATCCTTATATCCTTGAATAAATTTAAATTATTTTTCTATTGACTTTTTACCTCAGCTTTCAGCTCATCTCTCCTATTCTGGTGAAGGAGGAAAAAAAGCTTCACAAAACTCAATCCCTTCCTTTGACTTTGCAGTCACTTTAGCTAATATCTTCCTACTTCTCCACTCAAACTAATTTTGTACTGAACATATTCCATTTACCCCTCCAGATCCACTCCCCACCCTTCTCTACCCTCCTCTGTGCCCTGGATGCTGGCCTGTATAACTACATCAATGGGCTTACTTGCGGCACTGCTTCCAGTTGGGTTTGGCCAATGGGAAGCACTAGAAGGAGATATAAGAAGGAAGGAGAGTGGGGATAAGGACCTTTATTATCCCAGCGCCTAGGACTTGTAGAGTCTCCATGGGATGGCTTAATTCCTTGGCTAAACGTCACCACTCCTGTCAGGCAACCCTCTTAACACAGTTTCTCTCTCTCTTTCTTTCTCCTTCTCCATCTCCTCCTTACCCCCTCTCTCTTCTTTCTGTTATCTCTTTAGCCAGTGGATAGTAGTGGTGTGCAGTAACTAGCCCATGGGTAACACTATCCCTTATGCAGAAAAAACATAAGGATTGCCCACACTTTATATGTAAGCCTTTTACGTAGCCTTTTTCAAAATATCCAGTAAGAGTCTTCCATTTGTCTCCTGCTAGGTCCCAGTCTGATGCAATTTTCTTGAAAAAATAGTTTATATAGATACTGCTTGCACACTTCCTCTTCAGTTATCAACACACAACATAGCTTTTGTCCCACCATCCCTACACTAACACTATTTTTTTCTCCCTAGTCATTATTACTGATCCCCACATAGACAAATCTAGCGGTCATTCTTCAGCCCATATTTTACTGGACATATTTTCTGCATTTTCCACTGTTGACAACTCAATTTCTCTAATAAATCTACTTCTTTAGCATCCATGATACCTTAGTAATTCTCCCTTTATATCTCACTCATGGGTTCTTCTCACTATTCTCCCTTCAAACACTGATGCTCCCCATAGTTCAGTTCCTTGGCCCAATGATCTTTTAATATTATATGCTTTTCCCAAGTGAAATCCTCCACTCTCAAGACATTAACCAAACCCAACATGGCCCAAATCTCTAGCTATCAGCACTTTTAGACACAACTATCTGTGTATTCCAAATATACTTGAAACTCAGCATGGCCAATTCCAGAATCATTATCCTTATACTATGTGCCTCAGAACTGCTCCTACTTCTGTTTTTCTCTACGCTATTCAATCAGAAGTCTGAGTCACCCTAGACACCTCTCTTTTCCCCACTCCCCACCATATCAGCTTCCAGTCACGATCCATTAAAATTATTGTTCATATTTCCTACAGAGTGGAAACCTGACCACACCATTCTACTGCTTAGGACTCTTAACAGCTCCAGTTTGAGTTCATTAAAGGCACAGAGATGCTTTCTTCCTGCCCTGACCCTTACCTATATCCTCAGTCTTGGCAGCTGAAACTGTCATGCCAGTGCTTTATGTGTTATTACATCAAACTGCTTATAGTTTCTAGTTCAGGTCATAATATTTCATACTTCCATGCCTTTTGAAGTCTGTCTCTCTTGCCAAAATGATCTTGACCATGTTGTTTGATTGTGTCCTGAATGTTTTAGCCTAAGCACCATGATTTTCCAGGAAGCCCCTCCTCTTGCCCCTATTTACCCCACCCCTCTCCTTACTGTTCTGCTGGTAAATGTTCATACTCGGGCTCGCAGAACACCATAAAATCTCCCAGAGAATTTAAAATGCTATGTTGAAATTATCTGTTAGCATCTCTCTCTACCTCATTATACCTGAAGTGCTCTAAGGCAGAGAACATGACTTGGTCATCTTTTAACAACTGCATAGCACAGTGACCGAAATTAAAGCTAATATTTAACATCAATTTTTATAACTAAAAGTGATTATTAATAATAATAAGCCTTTTGTTACTCCTTAACCTTACTTAGAAAATGAACATTGAAACCTTCTGAATATCCATGAAAAAATTAGTCTTCTGATATATTATAGGACAGTTTTTCCGAGCTATGAACTGATATATTGTATGCAGCAGCCATATATCAGCGTAAGGTCCTATATGACGTATTCACTTGAAATCAAGACAGGTGCAGACAAGTCCTTGGGGCAGGCCAGGCTGGATTTGTATGCCTTAAGACCAAGGAAGACGTCATGTTAATATGTGTTAGAATTGATATCTGATCCCTATACCTGAGGTCCTATCAGAGATCTTGCAGGAAACGAAGCTTAATGATGTTCAGTTTTGAAAGTGGGAGAAGGATTTTGTAGCATAAGGACTTGGAGGGTCAAAAGAAGAGTTGATATAATCAGATCAGTATTGGTGACATAAAGAGGTGACAAGAATGATGGAGCTACAGCTGTAGTCAGGACTTGGGTGGGCTCAGGAGTAACAGGGATCCCAGTCGCAGGGCAGAGCAGGCAGTGGGGAGCAGTGAGGCAGGACTGCTTAGGACATGTGAGTTACCCTAGAAACCCCTGGGGCTGAAGGGAGGGATTTGATGCCTGAGGTTCCTCAGTTTCACTGATACCATTGTCCTCATGCATCACCTAAGGAAATAAGTATTGTTGTTACTGTGATCATCTGATCACAATACTGATTTTAATAAGAAAAATAATCATAACTACTAATTACACTTTTAATAGTCACTATATAGAGATATATACAGTCAGTAAATATTATTTAGTCAGTAAATATTGTTGCCCACTATTTCTATTGAGACCACTCTTGTCTGAGCCACTGTTACAGGTTGAATTGTGTCCCACAAAAAAGCTATGCTGAAGTCCTAACTCCTAGTGTCTCAGAATGTGACTTCATTTGGAAATAAGAGTCTTTACAGAGGTAATCAAGTTAAAATGAGGTCATTGGGATAGACCCTAATCCAATATGACTGGTGTCCTTATTAAAAACGGGAAATTTAGACAGAGACAGACACGCACAGTGGAAAGATGTGAAGTCACAGGGAGGAGACAGCCACATGCCTGGAGTGATGCATCCAGAGCCCAGGAATGTCAAGGATTGCTGGCAAACATCAGGAGCTAGAAGAGGCGAGGACGGATTCTCCCCCAGAGCCATCAGAGACACTGAGGCCCTGCTGACACCTTGATTTCAGACTTTGGGCCTCCAGAACTGTGAGACAGCAGAGTTCTGTTATAAACCACCCAGTTTTGGTGCTTTGTTATGACAGCCCCAGCAAACTAACACAGCCACCAGCACTTGGGTTGTTGCAGGAGCCTCCTCACTGGTCTCTCCTGCTCTGCATTCTACAACTTTCCTCCCCCAGCCCCATACTCTATTCTCAATATATAAGATGGAAGCAAGAGTGAACCCTCTAAAATGTACCTCATGTCATACTGCTCTTCTACTCAAAATCCTCAATGGCTTTCCGTCTCATTCAGAGTAGAAACCAAGTCCTTACATGGACTCCAAGACTCTACAAGCTTTGACCTTATCTCCACTATTCTCTCCTTTGCTCACCACAGTCCAGCCTCAAACATGCTAAGGAAACTCCTGTTTCAGGGCCTTGCCATTTGCTGTTTCCTCTGCTTATACCCCCTGAACATCTATAAGCCTCTCTCTCTCATCTTCTTTAGGTCTTTGCTCAAGCATCACTTTTTTGATGAGCCCTCATCATCTGATAACAATTTCAGCCCTCTGTAAATGCTCTGATCCCTTTGCCTGCTCCATTTTCCTCCACAATAATCATACCATCTAATGTACCATATATTTTCTTTTATTTGTTGTTTTCTCAACAGGAATTTAGTCTCAACAACGATTTGATATTTGTTTTGTTCACTGATGCACGCTGAGTGCCTAGAACATACAGATTAGAACATACAGATTCTGGCACATAAAAAATGTATAAGTTGGGGCCGGCCCCGTGGTGAAGTGGTTAAGTTCACAGGCTCCACTTTGGTGGCCTGGGGTTTGCAGGTTTGGATCCCAGGCATGGACCTACGCACCATTCATCAAGCCATGCTGTGGCGGTGTCCCACATACAAAATAGCGGAAGATGGGCCCAGATGTTAGCTCAGAGACAATCTTCCTCAGGGAAAAAAAAAGTATAAGGTATATCTGCTGAGTGAATAAGTAGATTATCTCTAGTACTTTAGAGGTAGCACAAAGTGGCAGAATGAATACTGACCGCCTCTGGAGGTAGAACTCCTGGGGTCAATATCTGACTGAATCACATACTGGGGTAAATGGCCTGGGGGTAAGGAGCCTCTGAGTCTGTTTATTCATCCGTGAAAATGAGGAGAATAAAATCCACTCTATCTACTTCACAGTGTTGTTCTGAGGATCGACTTGGATGATACATAAAAAAGTATATCTGTAATCTGCACAGTGTTATATAAATATGAGCTATTATTAAAATAAATCTATTCAGAGTTTTATAGAATGAAAGTGATTCTGTATGTTAAGAGGGCAGTAGTAAAAAATGACATTCTTAATTGTTAAGAAGTCAGGCTTCCTGAAAATAGGTTCTAAAAAAGAAAAAGTAAAAAGAATCCCCATACAGCACCTCTTAAGGATTTTTTTTCAGTGGGAGCTGCAAAACGCAGCATTCACTAACTGCTATTTCCTGCTAAGAGTTATTGAACATACTTGCATATATAGCAAAATACTTAAGAACCCAGGACATTTAAGCTTTCTTGGTACCACAAAGAGCTCATTTTGAGTGAATGCAACTCAGCATTATTGCCTGAAAGTGTATCACTTCATAAAAAAAAAAAGGGAAGAGAAAATATTTAAAAATATCACACAATGGCTTTTTAAATTTACTTTGCCACTATGATTTACATATGCAAATATACTCCAGCCAAGTAAGTATTTCGTGGATAATGTATAGTTTGTGTTCATCTCCCTATCAGATCCCACAATCATACTTGGGACATCTGGTACCAACTTATCCACCAAATAGTTAAACAGGAAGCATTTTTTAAGAATCTCTGGAGGGCCAAGCACTGTGCCTGATGGAGGGAGCAACGATGAACAAAACACGATTTCTCTCTTACAGGAGTGTGCAATCTAGTTAGAAATGGACAGCTATGCAGAAGCTCAATACAAATCAAACTATAAGAGGCTCTTTAATAAAAGGAATGCACACACACGAAAAGTGCATTAGGAAAGAGGGAAACTCACTGAGGGGATCTGAAAGCGTTTTTAGAAATGGTGCAATTTTAATTGAGTTTTAAAGGACTTAGACAGGGAGAGAATTGGAGAGGATATAAGGGCATGCCAGGCAGAGGGAGTAACCTGACAAGGAATAAAAGGTTCAAGAAGAATTTAGACAGATTTGTGGTAACTTTATCTATTATCAGTTTTTAAGGGCAACATGAATATTTAGGGATCATCGTTAATCTGTGGAAATTAATAATGTCAATGGTACACATTCCCTCTAATACCAATTATAGTATGGCGTCACAGTCAAAGACAGTGGTACATGGCATTTCTTATTAACTACTTCTGAAGAAGTGGTCAACTCCCAGGGGCCACACACTCTTTTGGGAATCTGATAAAACTTATAAAACCTCCTTCAAGAGTACACATTGTCCAAGACACGAAAAATTTTAAATCTTATTTCAAAAGATTAATAGATTTCTCTGAAGCCTGCATTTGGACTCAGGCTCAGAACCTCTCGTCAAAATAATGAGACCATTTGTGTGGGGAATTATTTTCCTTTTTTGTTCCAGGGAATCTAGGAGTTTTTAGAGAGAAAGTTTTGAGGGCAGTGTGAAGTACCACATCATTTGAAAAACAAGAAATTATATGTCAATGTGTTGGAGAATATCTAGATGTTGTCTACTGAACATCAATATTTGCCATCTTAACAGAGAAAACTTGAATAGGAAGTTCTGTGACTCATTTAGACGCCAAGTCCCAAAGGCCTGCCAGTTTTAATCATAGTGCTGTTGTGCAGGTTAAAACACTTATATGAGAAAATTCTGCACAGACATTACAAGTGGACAAAGATTTATGTTCCTATAGACCCAGGGCATGGGATTTGAGTGTTACTCTTTGTCATATAAACCTGCAGGGAGGTTGAAGAATGGAAGGGAAAGTTTGCTGCGGATCTCGAGGATTGCAAATAGAACATTATCTTTGATTTACACCACCAGTTTAATGGCATTTTATAGATAGGCCATCAACATAAGCAAATGTAAACCTTTTAGCAAAGTAAGATGGTGTTTTTGGAGGGGTGGGATGAGAGTGTTTTAACATCTGAATCAGCACAGTTAAGAATCCTTTCTCTTGGGGCCGGCCCCATGGCCAAGTGGTTAAGTTCGCAAGATCAGCTTCCGGCAGCCCACGGTTCGCCGGTTCGGATCCTGGGCACGGACACGGCACCACTCATTGGGCCATGCTGAGGCAGCATCCCACATAGCACAACCAGAAGGATCTACAACTAGAATATACAACTATGTACTGGGGTATTTGGGGAGAAGAAGAAGAAGAAAAAAAAAATGATTGGCAACAGATGTTAGCTCAGGTGCTAATCTTTAAAAAAAGAAAAAGAATCCTTTCACTTGACAGAGAAACAGATCACATAAATAGTTAAGCTGTTTTCCATTCTTAGAGATCACACATTTAAACAAGTCAGATCTGGTTAAACCAACAGGAGAATAAAGAAGATCAAGCAGGAGTCAGTCTATGATAGAATCATTACATGAACAAAGATATTAATGTGTTTGTTCCACAAAACATGTGCCACAATATACAGGAGTGTATGTGGGTATTTGTGAGGATATATTTAACTAAAGAAAGACACCTTTCTTGTGATTATTTTCCATCTGTCCATTGTCCGTCCTTGGGGGCTGTGTATGTCTATTTGTCTTATCTAATCTTACAAACTTAATAATGATAATACCATCATATTTCTCGCCTAGGCGGTCAGACAGAGGTGGCCTTGTTCTAGCTACTATTTAATCTATTGCCCTCCTCTTGCTCACCATCCCATGTCCCACGTTGCTCCCCTGCTGATTTTCTAACATTACACCTCAGCTTCCCCTTTGCTTTCACCCCACTCTGAAAATGCCTTCCTGGGCTGGGAAGTAGTTCAGAGAAGAATGTGACATTTAAGAGATGCAACCCTAAAAGGATAACATGTTTCCCTATGTTTCAACTTCATCCTGATTTTCTTCCTTTGTTTATTTTTATTAACCTTATCTTGCTATTCATACATTTTGACAAGCTATGCATAAAATAAAAGATATTTAATATGGAGGTGGAAATGATATTTAGTCAACTCTACATTACACAGCTGACTGTTTAGTGTCAAGGAATTACTTTTAGATAATAGTTGGTAAGAATGAAATTAATATCCGCTAACTTGTAAAGCCTTCCCCTTGTCTCTTTAGAGCAGTACAGACTGATGTGGTCTATGCATCAGTTTAAAACAAAGAACTCATGGGAAGCTTTTAATAGTCTCATTTCTGGCTGTCATTACTTACTTAACTAAACTTAATTTGCTAATTTCCAGACATGCCTTATTTTTAAGTAGAAGCCACTTAAACATATGCCTTGATTTCTTCAGGTATAAAAAAATAAAAGGAAAATGCTTGTAAATGAAAAAACACCCCTCTCACATTTTTAAGGACGAACATCATAATTTCCAAACTATATCGATTGCTTTGTGAAGAAGGCTCATAATGGAATTTTCCCAGCAAAAAAAGTGTCCTGGTAGATGAAGTGGCTTGCACCTGTTCCTTAAGAACTTTTCTGAAGTACTTAATGCTTCAGATGCAGGAGAAAAAAGGACTATTATATTTTGAGATGAGGATGACTGACAATACAAGGACCTGCTCTATCAATAGGCTAGATTAGGATGGGAGAAGAGCTTTCAGGAAAAGCTCGTGACAGGGGAAGCACGGATGGAGTGGCCTTCTAACTCTGTACTACAGGTGACCTGCAGACAGCCACTTACTAGCACAGCATGGCTCATTCTTTTAATGAACTGAACATGCCAAGCCAACTTTCAGTTCAGTTAAGATTGAGTATCCAGATTTTAAATTGTAAAAGCTCTTGCATCTCTTATATTTTGCAGAGCCTGATTTTCAGTCCCCTCCCCACCCCATGATAATGTAAGACATGTAGAGAAGGATCCACCCACACGAGCGATATTTGCAGCTTACCTAGAATGATTTTTAAAAATTTATTGCCAGAGAGAGAGAAAGAGAAAGTGAGAAAGAAACTTTTGGCTAATAGAAGTTGACATTATTTTCTAAAAATTTCATTATCTGTCTAATCTTTCTTCCCTGGCAATAGTCAGTAATACAGTTTTGTTCTCTGATTTTATTTTATAATAGACTCTACATTTGGGTTTTAATACATATCTGTGCAAATAAAGAATAGCATTAGTGATTTAAATGAAAAGCTCTGTAAATTGTTAGTGCTGCAAAAATTGTCTGTGGTTTTTCTCTGGCTAGACACAGTTTAGTACAAGAAAAGATCACTGCCTCAGAGTGAGACCCTGCGGTGGAAATTCCATCTCTGCTGCTTATCAGGACTATAACCTGGGAGATCCATTTAGTCTTAGCCTCTCTGGATCTCAGTTTTCTGGATTATAAAGTGGAACAGTGGTAGGATTAAATGAAATATCATCTGGAAACTGATGGCAAAGAGTGAATAACATGCTTTAGAAGCTTTAGGATAGCTAATGTCATAAGTAGCAAAAGACTACAAGGTAGCTTACAGTGTGTGATTCAACTTATTTTAGATTTTTGAAAGATTTTCATTTCTCTTAGGTTTTATTATCAGACTTTAATAAAAATAACTTAACATAATTGGATTTTAAAAAGTAAAAATCCTAAATAAAGTGAATACAAGTAATTCAACTAATGTTTGTAAAAACTAAAAGCAGAAACTCTTAATGTATATAATATTATATATAATATATAAAATAATATAATAAAAATTATAGACTGAATCTATGTCAAAAAAGTGAGGAGCTTTTGCACAGCAAACATCTAATTTTATAGATCAGGCAGAAGGGCAAGAAATAAAAAAAGTAAAAAAAGAAGGAAGAAATTGCTACATTCTTTTCCCTTAGCTATCTGAGAAAGTGGAGTTTCAATAGAGTACTCATTTTTAGTGAATCTCTAGTCTGGTTCCCACAAGACAGCCAATCAAATTACAAACACGTAAAGCTCACAAGTGGTGTTCCTCAAAGCGTTTTCCAAGAAGCACCCAAATTCTCATCATTTGAGGTAGATTCCTGGGTCCCACTTCAGAACAACCAAATCAGAATCTTTGAAGGCACGTCCCAGGAATCTAAATTTTAGCCAACGCCTTCCAGGTGATTCTTGTGCACAATTTTAGAATCACTGACCTAGGATAGTAGTTTCCAACCCTGGCTGCACATTATAATCACTCAGGGAACATTAAAAAAACAGTTATCATGTCTTCTCTCAAAACAATTTAAATTAGAATCTCTAGGGATGAGGCCAAGCATCATACTTTTTTTCAAAGCTCCCAGAGCTATTCTAAAGTGTGGCCTTGTTGGAAAACCACTGTTTTAGAGCACTCCATGACTCCGGCATCATCTGTCGAGGTAAAGGTTAGAAATCTGTATCAAAACATAAACTCACCTTTACATGCAAACCTCCAGCCAGGCTCACTACTGAGGGCAGGACAGTCCTTTACACCCACCTTCACTAGGTTGCTTCTATCTGTAGAGGAGAAAATATCTGGATGTGTTCTACTTGACTCCCCCCAGCTCTGGGCAATTTAATTTCCAGAATGAAAGCTCAAAGGAAGATTTTTCCCTTGATAATTATTTCTTATTCTATTGCAATTTTTTGTCACATAATAGTCACTCAGTACATATCTGTTGATGGAATGTGAGTCTCTGCCTTAGTCCTTTGGGGCTGTTATAACAAAAATCCCATAGACTGAGTGGTTTATAAACAACAGAAATTTCTGACCATTCTGGAGGTTGAGGAGTCTAAGATCAAGGTGCTGACAGATTCAGTATCTGGCGCAGACCCCTTGTTTTCGTTCACGGACAGTGCCCTCTCTCTGTGCCCCCACAGGGTGGAAGGGAGCGAGGGAGCTTTCTCAAACTCTCTTATAAGGGCACTAATTCCACTCATGAGGGCTCCATCCTTATGATCTAATTGCCTCTCAAAGGTTCCACCTTGGAAATTAGGATTCAACATATGAGTTTTGGAAAGACACAAACATTGGATCTATAGCAGTCTCTAGATCTTTAAAAGACTAAAGGCAGAAAGCTTTATCTTCCATGTTAAGCCACAATGGCAGCTAACACCACACAACACAAAGTGAACTTACAACTTATAAATTCCAAACTTGCTGACAGTTTTACTTTTCTAAATCTACACAAATAAAGTTATTTGTTTGTCTACCACCACATCATGCAAAAATAGACTAATTTTCAACAAATTTGGAGGGTATATTTGAGATGTATACTTACTATGTGATATACATGCAATTCACATACTGAGGAGTATTATGAATAGCTAAGAAGCCAAACTCCTGAGTAGCTAAAATACAAGGAAAAGCCTGTGTGATTGCCACTCAGGAAGAATAAGATCTATGTAGTAGGACATTGTGGTCACAGCAAAGAGAGTGGTTCAACTATGAGGCCAAAATTACAAGTGACAAGGGCAGAAGCTTTGAATGGCGGGCTCAATTTGCGAAGAAATTGTTTCCTCGCATGGACAATCCTAGGTGGCTTCAGGGTGAGCAATAACAGGCATTTATTTATTTTAATAATGGCTAACATTTCTCCTGTGCACAGCTGTGGAAGTCACCAGAAATTTGCTGAATGACACAGGTTTTGAACGAAATCTCTCTTATCCAGGAAGAGAAAGCTAGTGCACAGAACCCTGTGAAGCTGGCAGCTGTCAGTGCGGTTTCATCCTGTACAGGAGCCAAGAAACAGCTCAGCCTGGTTTGGAATGTCTGGTTAACACAGGGAATAAAGAATCAAGTTAAGTTTTTGAACTGCCATCCAGAGGTTTGCTTCTACATTAACTTCTTTAACCCATATCAGTCTTCGAGTCTTCTAACCTCAGGGAACTAAAGAGAAAACTAAGAATATCGAAGGGTTTCATGAGTAAAGACAATCCTGCTTCCTTAAATATTAACTTACATTTGTAGAACTATTGATTTGTTTAAAAACTCTGTTGCTTCTACCTCACTTACTCCTCCCAATAATTCCTTGAGCTCTGGAGGACATTTTCATATAAGGGAAAAATTAGCAAACTTTCTGAAGACTTGAGTTTGGGTTCCAGGACTGTTACCTTGCCGTTTAATATTGAGGGATTGTGGCAAGTTCCTTCACTTCTTTAGGTCTTGGTTTTCTCATTTACAAAATGGAGACAATGATATGTGTGTGCCCTGAAGGAACTTGCATTTTACATTGCATAAAACATTGCATTTTAAATAGATTTCTAAACTACAAGATCTATGGAAGTGTCAGATATTATAACTATTCCAATTTTAAAGATGATCAAAGCGAGGCACAAGAGGTTAAGGAGATCACCCAAGGTAAGAAGTAACTAAGAAATGTTACCATGGTTAAAATACAGATTTTCTAATTTCCAGTCAATAAGTTTTTTCCATATAATCACAAATAGTCTCAGAACACTGCCAAACGGACTTTCTGACATCGAATCAAGAAAAAACAAACTGAGAAGTTATTATGGTCTGGGATATTAAACATTGACAAAAAGAGCTTTTCATATCTTGACCATATCTTTGGGAAAAGAAGTGTAATCACGTGAGTTACACTGAAATAATGGAAACAACAAGTAGAAAAACTAAATGAAAACTCAGTCCTTTAGCAACTGGCACCAAACTTCACACCGTGGTCGGAAACTACGATGGGTCACTCACCAAACCAATCACTCAGAGGCCTCCGAGAAAACCCCCTCTGATTTGAAATGGCTAAAACAGCAGGAACTATCTTTCCATACCATATGCCCATTATCAAGGGCTGGAGAATGAGAATCTTTGAAAAAAAATCAAGTAAAATATCATGGCTTTCAGCACACCTGCTAATCCAAAAGACTGCTAGGCAGGCAGTGTAATGAAGGGAGAAGGAGGGAAACTGGGCTAAGTCGCCAGGGAGAATATAAAGGGTATGTCTTTCTAGGGAAACGTCAGCAGACTTCTTCAGTGTGGTCTTTGCCTCTACATTTGGTTTTGACCTAGAGTCTAGCAGAAGAGCTCTTTACCACTTGCCTCCCTGTAAGACACTGACATTACACAAGTTGCCAAAAAGAGTGAAGGTCCAATCTCCAGGCTCTCAATGCACAAAAGTTACCTTGTGTGGCAAATCAATTGAGTGGCTGGCTACTCAGCTTGTCCATATAGATAACAAACTCATGAGGTGGAAAGTCTCATAAAGTCATTCGTCTCCCCATCTTCAGGCTTGTGTTGTCCCAGGCAGAGCAGCAGCCATGCTACTTCTAAAGAATCACATGTTGTCCTCACACTGCAAGATGTCATTCTAGAAAAGGCAACTTTAATCTAAAATCAGTGTTAAGTTGAGTCCAGCTTTCCAACAAAGCAGCATTTCCTCAGAATATCTGACATTGTATGGAATGTCCAGAAGCACCATGTTCATCAACTTCCGAAACAAGTATAAATTTGATACCTAAATGGTATATGGTTTAAAATTTCACAGAATCAATCACATATATTTTGTTCATTTTTATTTAAACAACCTTTGGAAGAGGGACTTTGGTTAGAGGCCAGGGGCCAGAAAGACTCTCAGAATGAAGGCTGAATGGGGGTTGAGGGTTGGTGAGGGGCTAGGGTATTCATCACAGAGGCCCATAACAAGACAGACTGACTGGATAACAGTCGGTGCCCTGCTTCCCGCATGGACGACATACCCTAGTATGGGTGTAAGTGTCAAGACTCTCTGGGTAGGAAATGCTGCACACTTGGAACTATTCACAGTTCCCATACAAAGTAGCCATT
Organism: Equus asinus; assembly: GCF_041296235.1. NCBI lineage: Eukaryota > Metazoa > Chordata > Mammalia > Perissodactyla > Equidae > Equus > Equus asinus. Next base: position 72,658,643 of record NC_091796.1, read on the forward strand.
TTCCTGGTCACCCTTATTGTCAGAAGAGTCTTCACTCATAATCTAAATAACTCACTTTGTAGTTGAGCCATTTTCTCTGTCTCTTTTCAGTGGGGAACAAGAGATCTCAAAAGTTGGTCACAATCCTCTGCATTACCTTCAGGTCAGGAAGTTGTCACTTTGGCAATGGCTTTTCAACCACATTGTATGCACAAATCACCTGGGATGAATCCTTACCCCCCCATACTTGGTAACTATGGTTCAGTATCTAAAGTGGGACCCAGGAATGTGCAACTTGAATAAGTATCCTAACTGATTCTAATACAGTTAACCCATGATCCTCACTTTTCCCTACGGGCTGATCTGAGTCATCCCAAAAAAATGTTCATGGGCCCATGACATCTCCTCCAGGTTGCCCACAGTCCTTCAGGTCATAATAACTTTGCCTACAATTCCTCTGGTAGAGATTGGGTAATCTCTTAAAGTGTAAATATACGTATGTGATATGTCACAAATATATTATACTTTAAAAAATACATGCATTATATACATGTATATGTGTGTGCTATATTTATATATATAAAAGTACTTGTTATAAATGAATATGAATGTCATACATGTTATGTTTTATATTTTATGTATATGATGTTATACCTGTATGTTATAAATCATTCGTAAGTACTGTGGTTCTATTTGCTCTCATTAGGGGAGAATACTTACCCTCCCTTCATTAGGTATCCAAATGGAAGGACTTCTATAAGCCTAATATTCCTAACATTTTCCCCTATCTTTTACTTCCTTCTTCCCAGAAAAGGAGTGATCTCTCTGGTTGGTGAGGTTGGAAGACGCAGCCTAGCCATTTCCTCTCCCCTTGAGAAGCCGTTCTTTCTGCAGAGATGAAGCATTTGGGCCCAGCTACTAAAGGATGAGTTATCAGGGCAGGCTCTGCCCTCACAGGGGAGAGTTGTGGTTACCTGGACAGATCACTGCCTGCGCAGCAAATCTGCCTGACTCAAGGCCAAGAGCTATAAATTCCACTAGATAAAGCCCTAAAGCCATATTCTCCAATCAGCTTTATCAGTAATAATAATCATATTTTGATCTCTCAATTGGTTGCAAATATGGGATGGACATAGGGGTTCTATATCTTAGCCCCTTCAAACCTCTACAGCACCCCAAAAGATAGATGTCATGGTCAGCAGAAGGGTGGGTGTTTCTAAGTACCAAAAAGCTGCATGGAGAACAAAGTGTAGGCAGTGGGGATACAGGCAAGACTGAAGTTCAAGGAGGGAAGTATAAACACACCACAGGGAAAATTTACATCATAATTTACTCACACCTGGGTTTGCTTCAGACTTTTATAACATTAGCCTCTCTCCAACAAATTAAACAATTCTAGCCTTTTTAACCTTTTCTTAGAGATATTATTATTGTTAAGGGAATATAAATCCATGTAATAATAACTATATTCAGTCCTCTTGCAAATACAAGGCACTCAGATATTGATTCACTCACTTGCCAATTATCGTTGAACATTACAGTATAAAATATTACTCTGGGTGAAATGATGACATTATTCACAATCCTTGACCTCATGTAGTCAAGGCAATTTGGTAAGAACAATGGGCCAAATCTAAGTATAATAAAAGATACAAGCAATAAGCTCAAGGAGCTACTTCTCTAAGTTCACCAAAGCTTTGATGAAGAAGTATTTCACACCCAGATGACCTAGGTGCCATTTAGGATGCAGGGTGAAGGTCACTTCCACTGCCCTGTCGCCACCGACCCTGGAAAGAGAGCTTTGTCGAGCTGTATTTTTCACTGGAGACTTTCTCTAATTCATGAGCTGCTCTTTTTAAATGACAGTTCTCTCTTCCTGTGTTTCTTTTAATTAATAACTGTGGAATATTTTTCATTAAAAATGAATTTTACCTTTACTATGAAATGTCAAACATGAATAAAATGAGCAACTTTTTCTTACAGGGAATATTATAAAAAGGAAAGATATTAGTTTGCCTTTTCTTTGACAAATTTGACTAGTGGAATGAGCTTGTTGAAGCAATACTAGTGCCTTCTCTTTATTATGTTCTTCTGCAAGCAGATGAGTGGATGCAAATAGTATTTTTTAAGAAAATTAAGTCCTTCAAAAATGCCATAATGTTAAGGGCAGGTGAAACTAAAAATTTTATGAAAGCAAAATGTAGTTGCCTTTTACTTCTAAAAAGGCAACTGAAATTTATCTCGAGGTTCTAAATAAAAGAGTGAACTTAGCTCTTGGTTTACAAAACTACTGGGTTAATCCAAAGCACAGACTGGAAAGGCTCTTTTCCATTTTTCTCAATGCTTCCCCTGAGTGTCTCCCATTAAGAGGAATACATTTATGTAATAACTCTGTTTCTGTAGCCACAGGACAATAGTTAAGGGGGCAGTATTTCAACAGTAAGTAGGGTGCTCAGACAGTCAAACGTGATAGATAAAATTCAGGGTGAATTTAGAACCTATAGTTAAAGTACAAGTTTTAGGTCAAGTTAAATTGGCTAATGCTAATTTTAGCAAACACAGCAAAACAGAGCATGGAAGTTTTGTTCATTAACTAGACTAGAAAAATGTAGGGGCTGGCCCCGTGACATACTGGTTAAGGTCAGCACACTCTGCTTCAGTGGCCTGGGTTTACAGGGTTGGATCCCAGTCATGGACCTATGCCACTAGTCAGCCATGCTGAGGCAATGACCCACATGTAAAGTGGAGGAAGACTGTCATGGATGTTAGCTCAGGGCTAATCTTCCTCAGCAAAAGAAAAATATAATCCATGAGCTCAAAATGCCAAGAACTAGACTTAACATCACAACCCCTGCCTGTGCTCTTAATATGTATCATCAACCAAATTATTTCATCAAATGTTAGGGACCACAGTTGAGATTTTACCCCTAATAGAGGTTATGCTAAATGTGTGGAGTTTAGAAAGAGGTGGAAGTAGATATTGCTTTGCGTTAACAGAAGAAAGTAAGCATTTCTTTTCGGAAAAGTCAATATAATTCTGGGCAAATATAGAAGTGTTTATTTCCACAATTCTCTGCATATTCCATTGTTGCACGTGGCATTCCTTGCACTATAAACTGCATTTGGCTTATAAGATGGCAATTCTACCTTCTAAATAAATCAACCTGGGTACCTTGTTGACATTTCTCTTACTTTTGTTTTTGAGGAAGATTAGCCCTGAGCTAACATCTGCCACCAATCCTCCACTTTTTAGTAAGTAAGACTGGCCCTGAACTAACATCCGTGCCCATCTTCCTCTACTTTATATGTGGGAAGCCTGCCACAGCGTGGCTTGACAAGCAGTGCATAGGTCCACACCTGAGATCCGAACTGAGGAACCCCAGACTGCTGAAGCAGAACATGCAAACTTAACCATTGTACCACTGGACCGGCCCCTCTCTTACTTTTTTATCACCAAGGATTGACAGTCTCCAGTAATATTGAGACTACAGCCTGACCTTCTCTTCCCATTAGAATTTTGAGACAGGGTCTTGGGCACCAGTGTGGCACTGCCACTTATGAAATGTCTCCTTATCACCATCTTCATCGCCATCATCATTGCCATCATCACTGCTAACCTTCCCTAAGACCTCATGTGGGATAGTCTCTATGCACTTAATAGTCACAACAACTCTATAAGGTACGTACTAACCCTAAACCCCCTGAGGACAGGAAACATATCTGTTCTATTCACTCCTAGGTATTCGGCATTTAGAAAAGTGCCTGGCACTTAAGAAGTACTCCATGCATATTTATTGACTATTATTAATCTCATTTGACAGATGTATGAACTGAGGTATAGTGAGTAAACTCATGTGCCCAAGATCACACACTTGAACTTGAAGCTGGCTCTCTAGTCCTTGGAAAGAGAGATCTTAGGACATTCCCTAGGAAAGAGTATAGATGCTCCTTGACTATGAACAGAACTGCTTTTATTTCTGAATTGGGTGGAAGCTATGGTCCACTTCTCCTGCCTACAGTTGTTTAAGAGAGAAGGAGCCATGTGTCTGGATTGCTTTCTGCTTTTCCATTTCACTGAAACAACAACTAAAGATTCATTCTAATTCGAATGCCTGATGGTGGTAAAGAAAGAATTCAGGTACCTTCTGGAGAATCCCAAATATAACAATTTCCCCTTACCATTTTGGACAGGTTTTAATCAATTAAAATGTATCTGCTCATAGAAATCCAATGGGAAGACTAAAATTTTTTATCTCTAATTTCCCAAAGAATTTTCTAATTCCTCAAAAATGTAATCTTTGCAAATTCTTATTAAAGATACATTAAAATGATCCCAGTAGTTATCAGAATTTAAAAAAATAACTAAATTGGATACCTCTTTTCCTTCTACTTTCCTGTCAGTACTTTCTCCCCCACGAGTCTCAGGTTCTACTACCAGAAAAGGAAGCAGCATATATTGTTTTAAGTTAATGAACTCTGCAATACTGTTACTCATTCATTCAATCAACAAATGTCACTGAGGTGCTGGAGTGCAAAGAGAGGTGGAATGTATGAGTTAGTTAATAGATATTTCTCTACCTTTAAGAGCTTAACAGTCATGGCCAGGACATCTATTTAATACACATAACCCTACAAAGCAACCTACAGTAAATAACAAATAAATGATACAGTGCTGGGTGGTACAGGAGTGTAGAGAAAGGACAGATCATGTGGAGCCAGTACATGGGGCAGTGAATGGAGTAAGGGGCCGAAGGTTGATCCTTGAGGAGGGAGCTGAGGTCATAGGATAAGGTGGTTAGCTTCTCCCATAAAATAGCAACTCAAGTGACATATATCTATTTCCTTGTAATACATATGTTTCCCAACCTCTCTTCCATTTGTCTAGATCTTAATGACTTCACTGTCCCATAGTTTAATGCTGTGACCTTAAATTTTTAGTTTTGAGAACAAAAGTCTTTTGGAGTGATGTCAGCAACATGGTGGAGTGAGCCATTACCTTTATCTCTCTCACTTTGAACTACAACTAAATGGACATTCATTGACCAATGGAGGAAACCCACATGGCACAACAGGATGTCTTAGAGACCCACACAGCTATACATCTGAAGGTGGATAGACTGACTCCTTGGGAAGTGGTGGAGATAAGTGAGCACTCCCCTACCCTTCTCTGGCAGCCCTGTGCACATGCCCAGATGCTTTCCTGGCTGGCACAAGTGCCCATTGTACCACTTCAGTCCCAAAAGTGGAAATGTGCCCTGGCATGACTGTGGGAAGGGGCAGCGGCAGCCCTGGGCCAATGTGCAAAAGCTTTCCCAACTGGTGGGAGAGCCCACACTGCTGCTGCAGTCCCAAAAAGTTGCCCAGGTGTGGGTTCCATAAAGAAGCCCCAATCACCAAGCACAGTGGACAGGACAACCATAAGAAGATGTGGTGGCAGATACACACATGTTCGTGAACACTTTCCCAGCCAATGTGAGTGTCCATAGTACCACTGTGACCCCATAAGTGGGCATGTGCCTCAGCGGGGAGTAACCCTGAGCCTACATGCAAAACCTTTCCTGTCTGATGGGAGGACCAACTGCACCTGCACAACTTCCAGCAGATGGGGTGGGATGAGAAACACAGCTCCTGCCTCCCCCTGGCAGTATCAGGTGGAATCTGCCACCTGATACTACCATAAATGTGCCAGAAAAGATTAGTTCACCAAACACCATGAGAAACTACAGCAACAATTCAGAGCAGAAGGAAAATGACAAATCTCTAGAGACCAACACTAAAGTCACAGAAATTTACAATCTAAATGAGAGAGAATTCAAAATAGCTGTCATAAAGAAACTCACAAGATACAAGAAAACTCAGAAAGACAGTTCAATGAGCTCAGGAATAAAATTAATGAGAAGAAGGAATACTTCACCAAAGAGATTGAAACTATTAAAAAGAAGAAGAAGAAGAAATTCTGGATATAAAGAACAGAATTAATGAGATTAAAAAAAAAATCTAGAATCCTTAAAAAATAGACCTGATGTTATGGAGGAAAGATTAGTGATTTAGAGGACAGAAATCTAGAAATGCTTCAGGTGGAGGAGAAGAGAGAACTAAGATTTTTTTTTAAATGAAGGAATTCTTAGAGAAATATCCAACTTATTAGGAAAAGCAACACAATAATTATAGGTATTCCATAGGGATCAGAGAGAGAGAAAGGAGCTTAGAACTTGTTCAAAGAAATAATAGCTGAGAACTTCCCAAGCCTGGGGCGGGAACTGGATTTACAAATACATGAAGCCAATAGAACTCTTAATTACATCAATGCAAAAAGATCTTCTCCAAGGCATATAATAGTAAAACTAGCAAAGTCAACAACAGAGAAAAAATATTAAGGGCAGCAAGGCAGGAGAAAATAACCTACAAAGGAACCCCTATCGGGCTTACAGCAGGTTTCTTGGCAGAAACCTTACTGGCTAGGAGAGAGTAGAATGATATACTCAACATACTGAAAGAATAAAATTTTCAGCCAAAAATATTCTATCCAGCAAAACTATCCTTCAGATATGATGGAGAAATAAAAGCTTTCCCAGATAAACAAAAACTGAGGGAGTTCATCACCACTAGAAGTCCCCTACAAGAAATGATTAAGGATGCCCTCCTACTTGAAACAAAAAGGCAAAGGTCTACAAAGCTTTGAGCAAGAAGATAAATAGACAAAATCAGGAAACTGCAGCTCTCTTTCAGAACAGAGTAGCAAATACTTTATTTTAACTTAAAGGGAAGGAAAGCATCAAACGTAACTATAACCACTTCAACTTTGTCACAAACTCACAACACAAAACAGAATAACTTGTGACAACAATAATTCAGAAGAGGAAGAGGCAATGGATGGAACCTGCTTAGGTTGTTGGAGATAAGAGGCTATCAGAAAATGGACTATCTCATCTATGAGATCTTTTATACAAACCTTGCAGTAATCACTAAACAAAAAATCAGAGCAGAGCCACAATTCATAAAAAAAGAGAAAACTGAGAAAACCTCCACAGAAAACCACCCAAATTAAAAGGCAGTCAGAAATACAAAGGAAGAGAAACAATGGAAATATAGAACAACTGGAAAGCAAGAGATAAAATGGCAGTATTAAGCCCTCACATATGAATAAATGTTCTAAATGCAATTGGATTGAATTCTCCAACCAAAAGACTCAGAGTAGCTGGATGGATTAGAAAACAAGACCCAACAATATGATGCCTCCAGTAAACACAACTCAGCTCTAAAGAAAACCATAGGCTCAGAGTGAAGGGATGGAAGATGATACTCCAAGCAAATGGCAAACAAAAGAAAGCAAATGTTGCCATACTTATACCAGACAAAGCAGACTTCAAGATAAAAAAGACAATGAGAGACAAAGAGAGGCAGTATATAATGATAAAAGGGACTTTAGCCAAGAGGACATGCACTTATAAATAAATATGCACCTCACACAGGATCACCAAAAAATATAAAGCAACTATTAACAGACCTAAACGGAGAAATTAACAGCAACACGATGATAGTAGGGGACCTCAACACCTACTTACGTCAATGGATAGATCATTAAGACAGGAAGTCAGCAAGGAAATAGTGGATTTAAATGAAACACTTAAGCAGATGGACTTACTAGATATACAGAGAGCATTCCATTCAAAACAACAGAATACGCATTCTTCTCAAGTGCACATGGAATATTCTCAAAGATAGACCATATTTTAGGAAACAAGGCAAGCCTCAATAAATTTAAGAGGATTGAAATCATATCAAGCATCTTTTCTGGCCACAATGATATGAAATTAGAAACCCACCACAAGAAAAAAGCTGGGAAAGTCACAAATATGTGGATACTAAACAATATGCTACTGAACAACCATTGGATGAATGAAGAAATCAAAGGAGAAATTAAAAAATACCTGGAGGTAAATGAAAATGAAAATACAACATACCTACTCTTGTGGTATGCAGCAAAAGCAGATCTAAGATGGAAATTCATAGCAATACAGGCCCACTTCAACAAACAAGAAGACTGTCAAATAAGTAATCTTAAACTACACCTAACAGAACCAGAAAAAGAAGAACAAATGAAGTCAAAAGTCAGCAGAAGAAGGGAAATAATAAAAACTAGAGCAGAAATAAATGAAATAGAGACTAAAAAACAGTAGAAAGGATCAATGGAACTAAGAGCTGTTTCATTGAGAAGATAAACAAAATTAAGAAACCCTTAGCCAGACTCACTAAGAAAAAAAGAGAGAAGGTTCAAATAAGTAAAACTAGAAATAAAACAGGAGAAATTACAACATATACCACAGATATACAAGGGATTAGAAGAGAATAAAGTGGAAAACTATATGCCCAGAAATAGGATACCCTAAAAGAAGTGGATAAATTAGAATCATACAACCTCCCAAAAGAAAATAGAGACTCTGAATAGACTAGTCACAAGTAAAGAGATTGAAAGTAATAACAAATCTCCCAAAAAATAAAAGTCCAGGACCAGACATTATCTCTGGAGAATTCTACCAAACATTCAAAGAAGATTTAATACCTATCCTTCTCAAACTATTCCAGAAAACTGAGGAAAATGACCTCACATTCTATGAGGTCAACATCACCCTGATATCAAAGCCAGACAAGGACAACAAAAAGAAGGAAAATTACAGGCTAATATCACTGATGAACATAGATGCAAAAATCCTCAACAAAATATTGGCAAACCGAATACAGCAATACACAAAAGGATCATACGCCATGATCAAGTGGGATTTATACCAGGGATGCAGGGATGGTTTCAACATCCACAAATTAATTAATGTGATACACCACATTAACAAAATGAGGGATAAAAACCACAAGATCATCTCAATAGATGCAGACAAAGCATTTGACAAGCTCCAACATCCATTTATGATAAAAACTGTCAGTAAACTGGGTATAGAAGGAAAGTACGTCAACATAATAAAGGCCATATATGACTAACTTACAGCCAACATCATACCCAACAGGGAAAAACTGCTAGCCATCCCTCTGTGAACAAGAACAAAACAAGGGTGCCCACTCTCACCACTCCTTGTCAATATAGTACTGGAGGTTTTGGGCAGAGCAATCAGGCAAGAAAAAGAAACAAAAAGAATCCAAATTGGAAAGAAAGAAATGAAAGTCTCGCTGTCTGCAGATGACATGATTCTATATATAGAACACCCTAAAGAATCCATCAGAAAACTATTAGAAATAATCAACAACTGCAGCAAAGTGGCAGCGTACAAAATCAACTTAGAAAACTCAGTTGCATTTCTATACATTAATAACGAACTAGCAAAAAGAGAAGTCAAGAACACAATACCATTTACAGTCATAACAAAAAGAATAAGATATCTAGGAATAAATTTAACCAAAGAGGTGAAAGACCTATACACTGAAAACTATAAGACATTATTGAAAGAAATTGAAGATATAAGGAAATGGAAAGATATTCCATTTTCATGGATTGGAAAAATATACATAGTTAAAATGTACACAGCATCTAAAGCAATCTACAGAGTCAATGAGATCCCAATCAGAATCCAAATGATATTCTTTATGGAAATAGAACATAGAATCCTAAAATCTATAGGGAACAACAAAAGCCTTCAAATAGACAAAGCAATCTTGAGAAAAAAGAACAAAGCTGGAGACATCACAGTCCCTGGCTTCAAAATATACTATAAACCTGTGGTAATCAAAACAGAATGGCACTGACACAAAAAGAAACACATAGATAAATGGAACAGAAGTGAAAGTCCAGGAATAAAACCACACTTCTATGGTCAGTTAATCTCCGACTAAGGAGCCAAGAACATACAATGGAGAAAGGAGTCTCTTCAATAATTGGTGCTGGGAAAACTGGACAGCCACATGAAAAAGAATGAAAGAGGACCATTATCTTACACCATACACAAAAATTAACTCAAAATGGATTAAAGACTTGAATGTAAGACCTGAAACCATAAAACTCCTAGAAGAAAATATAGGCAGTACACTCTTTGACATTGGTCTTAGCAGCATCTTTTCAAATACCATGCCTACTCTGGCAAGGGAAACAAAAGAAAAAATAAACAAATGGGACTACATCAGACTAAAAAGCTTCTGAAAGGCAAAGGAAACAAAAAGACAACCCACCAACTGGGAGAAAATATTTGCAAATCATATATCCAATAAGGGGTTAATTTCTAAAATATATAAAGAACCCATACAACTCAACAACAAAAAAACCAACAACCCAATCAAGAAATGGGCAGAGGATAAGAACAGACATTCCCCCAAAGAAGATAGCCAGATGGCCAATAGGCACATGAAAAGATGTTCAACATCACTAATTATTAGGGAAATGCAAATCAAAACTACAATGAGATATCACTTTACACCTGTCAGAATGGCTATAATTACCAAGACAAAAAATAACAAATGTTGGAAAGGATATGGAGAATAGAGAACCTTCATATTCTGCTGTTGGGAATGCAAAGTGGTGAAACCACTATGGAAAACAGTATGGAAATTTCTCAAATAATTAAAAATAGAAGTATCATACAATCCAGTTATCCTACTACTGGGTATTTATCCAAATAACATGAAATCAACAATCCAAAGAGACTTGTGCACCTCCATGTTCACTGCAGCATAACTCACAATAACCAAGACATGGCAGCAACACAAGTGCCCATCGACTGATGAACAGATAAAGAAGATGTGGTATATATATATACAATGGAATACTACTCAGCCATAAAAAAGATAAAATTGTCCCATTTGCAACAACATGGATGGACCTTGAGGGTATAATGCTAAGAAAAATGAGCCAGACAGAGAAAGACAAATACTGCACTGTTTCACTCATATGTGGAAGATAAATATATGGATAAAGAGAAGAGATTAGTGGTTACTGTTACAGGCTCTTAACATCATCCCTGATATCAGTTCCCCCACATTGAACCTAGTGTTTATGGGGTTAAAACTAAAACCCACCACCCCCTTTCCTGCTTCTCTAGCTCCACTCATACGTAAATACCTGTTTCTTTAAACTTTGACTCCTTGAGCTTTACAACTAAATGGGAATTACAAGTTGTTAACAGCCCAGGTGGCCTGGAGTTGGAGGCACAGGAAAGTTTAGCTAATCATGTGTCCTTGAAGTTTGCCAGGAAAGCCACTGTTTCAAGAATATCAAGGAGCGGAGGCTTCCCAGACCTCAACTCCTTGACTCCCGGCGCTTGAACCCACCTCAAACAGGAAGATGAGACAACGGCAAAGGACGCCCACCTGCCATCCTCCTATCTCACTATCCCCCGCCCTCGCTGCAAGCAGCCTCTCAAGGCCAAACGCAGGCTGGTGGGAAAGCAGCGAGCTGCACAAGCTACATGCGGCCCCTCCCCTACCAAAAACCCCAAATAAAAATCCCTACCCATTCCTCATCGGGGAGCTAGCAATTTTTGAGGCATGAGCCCTTGCTTTGCTCCCTGTGCCTGGCATAGTAAAAAACTTTCCTCTTCCACTCAAGACTCTGTTCTCGTTATTTGGATTGGCATCGGGTTCAGAGACCGAACTTTCGGTTACATTACCAGAAGAGTAGGGGGCGGGGAGGTGGTTAAAGGGGTAAAGGGGCACATACACATGGTGACGGATAAAAATTAGACCATTGGTGGTGGGCACGATGCAGTCTACACTGAAACTGATAATAGTGTAAACCCCAAATTATACAATGTTATAGACCTTTACAATTTCAATAAAATCATAGGAAAAAAAGTCTTTTTATGACTCAATAAATACCTTTGCCCTGTTCTCCATTTAAAATAACAGTTTTTGCTGCTGTATAAATGGCTATACTTTGTCTTTATTCTAGCCCTGGTCATTCAGATTAGTTTGACCTTATTTTGGTGAGATATTAACTGCATCTCTGATATTCTTTAGCTCGAGTTAATCTGCTGCATCTTTGACAAACTGGAACACACCCAAGTATTGAATACTTCCACTGTCGGCAATCTAGACTAGAGCAGCAGTTTTCTAAACTGGGCGTACTTTGCTCTAGAGGATTTGGACAAAATGAGAAAATGCATGCATAATTTGAAATTCTATGGCATCAATTATGAATTTATTTCTGGGATATGAATATTTGACCATGGAAAATACAGAGGTGCCTGTGCTTCCAGAAAGAGATTGAAATGTTTATTTCATAAAGTTTGTTCAAAAGCTGGAAATTCAAATCTCTTATATTCTGCCTGGTATAGTAAAGCCAGCTTACCCTCTGAGTATCAGATACATTTTCATATAATTACATTCGTTGCAAGTCTTTTCTGTTGACAGACTTGCTCTGATTGATTTTTTTGAATTTTTAAGTTCTCTCTCTTTCTCTCAGCATTGTTTGAGCTTCATTAACATTTGCCAACCTTCATAGAATTGCTAGTTCACAAAAACACCCCTCTAAAAGAATATGCCAAGTAGAATGGCCTAGGAACCCAACAACAGAGATTTTTCATTTTGGTAAAACCACCAAATCGAAATCTACACTGATAGTTTTCTCACCAGAGCAAATGTCCATGTAAGACCTTCTTCACAAAGACTTTGGAGAAGTCTGTGCATTAGAATGAAGGGGATGGGGCCCCCGACAGGCACTTTTCTTTGCTGCCCACCCTCATCCCCACTCCCAACAGCCCACAGAGAAAGTTTTCCTGGTGTGTGATTTCAGTAACAAGCCACTTTGTGACCATCAGGTGTGGACATGCTGCTATTAACAAGCCAGCAGTCAGCTTGGTTTAATGGAGTCATAAATCCAGCAGGCTGGATCTGATCTCTCGTGCTTGCTCTTTGCTGGCACAACAGACTTTTCCCTGTGCAATAGCACACTCTACAATGGCTAAGTGGGTCATCCTGGTTTCTGAATTTCCGAGCATTAGGAAACGCTATTATCTCACTCAAGAGGGGGCATGTATCTTCCCGTTACGGGAAACTAACTTTCAAAGGACCTCTGTCACATAGTACCCATTTAACGTACTAGAATCGTGCTACGCTCCACGACCATTTCTAAAGCTGTTGCCAAGGCACCTGTTAAAAGAGGGAAGCAAATTCCTGGACAGGGTCCAGCGCCCCACATTACCTCTGTGTGCTGCCTTTAAAGAAACTGGCTGCCTTGTACATGCAAAATTAGCAGCCACAATTTTTACTTTGCAGTTTCCATTCCAGATTGTGAGTTTCTTAAGGGACAGTGCCTCTGCTGAACTTCTACAGATGACATCACTCTCTAGAGGATAAAACGGTAGACATAGAACAAACCTCAGTGAAATCAAATGCCAACTTCTAGAAGTGTTGGGTGAATTGAGTATAACCTGATTCAGAAAAAAGGGGCAGAAAACGAATTACTTTCTCTGCGAGAAATTACTGTAGCCTAGCTGGGTCACCTGAGTGTCTCTGGCTATTTAGTAGAATGACTTGATTTGATTCTTTTGGGAAAAGATCACTTGATTGGAATGTCAAAATCTATGAAATGCACCTCCCAGCTGGGAAAAAAGTGGACATTTCAGGATTCTATTTTGGTCATAATAGTCAACTATAAAGAATTCAATCTAACCACAGAGCGAGTTTCTAGTTTCTCATTTGCAAAATGTATACAATGCTTCAAAATGCTTTCTATTCTATATAAATTGATATGTTTTATTACAATATCTATTTTCCTTTTTTGGCAATAGTCTGAATTCACTGAATTCACAATAATGCTGAATTCACTGTATGCATCTTGAAACCCCTCCTCTGAATAACCAAATGCTTCTCAAAATACGTCCCGTTGTAAAGTATTACAAAGCTACTGCTCAGAATCCGTGTGGAAGCCTTTGGAATATATGTCTGTGAAGCTCTCTATTTTCTCAGGTACCTCAGAGGACAGAAAAAGTTGAGTCAGTGGATTTGGCTCAAAAAGCGAAGAGAAAAAATTCCTATAATGACAAACCATATGATCAAATTTAGATGTTGTCTTGGAGGTTGAGGAAGGAGGAACCCCCCAGAAAAGTACGCTGCCTAAAAATATATTCAAATACAGGTAGGTAAACAGATCCAAATTTAATATTTTATATTGAACCACAGAGAACATCCATTAACTTCTTTTTCTAAGAAAGAGAAGGAAAAAGAGACATAAGAAGATAAGAAGTTAGGATAGGAAAAACGGCATGTATTCCAAATTCAAATCAACACCAAAAGGCATTAGGGAAGAAAATAATATAGACATGTCAGTCTTAATATTAATAGAAATCCTTGCTTTCTAATTCGAAAGGAGTATTTTCTTTCAATGAAGACGGTATGATATAGCACTTTGCTTCCAGTAGCCCCTCATCAAAGATTAATTGTTGAGAATTAAGAAGTGGTAGATACATTGGAAATGAGAAGTCTGGCATCCTTACAAAGGCACTACTGTAAGGCAGGATTCAGCCCTAAAATCAAAATGAATGTTTCAAGTGATTGATGGCCACTTTGAGGATTCCCAAGAAAAATAATGTATAAAATATCTACCCCCTTATATTATGTTAGCTAAATACTCTTCTGTCTACTAAAGGTTTATTCATTTCTTTCTTGTTTCCTACTAAAATACGTATTTTCTTGCAATCAGAATAAACTCTAGTTTTGAAAACGGGAGCTGTCCAACCATAGACAGTGTAATCTACTGTCTAGTAAGTTGGTAAGTTATTGAAGTCAGTCCCCACTCTGAAATTTGGGAGACTCTGTCCTTAAATAACTGCTTTGGAGGCATTATTGAAGAGTGAGGGATCTGTGAACCTCTGTCCTGAAACTAAATGTGAAAAAGTTTCTATTATGTCTGGAAGAAGACCAACAGAGAGCCCTAAATAGAAGCAGCGTAAGGGCTCAAAAGACTGCATAATTAGGTCTCTGCTTCAACTAAATGCATGTGACAAACTTCTGGAATCGCTGAAACCTGTCTCTTTCTACTACCACCAAAGGAATGAGAGCCACTCAGAGTTGGGAAACTGAGGTTAGAGCCTCAGAGCAGCTATCAGCTCTGAGGCCACAAACAAGTCACCTCATCTCTCTTAGCTTACTTCCCTCAGTGCTGATTTTATCTCAAACAAAATAACGCCTGTGGCATGTAAACTGCAAGGCAGTGAGCTACATCAGTTTGGAAGAGAAATTCTACAAACCATAACGTGTAAGCAGAGCTATTGCCAGCGGGGCCTGTGCTTCACAGTGACTTGGCAATCCTGATTATCAATGGAGGTAACAGGGTTATAACCACACTCTGCTCAGGTTAAAGTGTGGTATGCAGATTCTTCTAAGGAAACTGCAACAAAAAAGTTAGCTCTTCGAAGTCCTTTAGAATGAAATTAAGCTTCTATTCTTGTATGCACAGCCCCCGGCATCAGGTGATCCTAATTCACTCAACAGTGAGGTCAAAATTGCTGCACTATTCTGCAACCACTGACAACTACTGCACTGGACAGAAACTGCGGGCACAAATGGTTAGACACTGCAACTCGAAGTTAACTCTGATTGTGATTTAACACTAATTAGTAATGGTCATTTTCATAAGCCTATTTCATAAGGCTCTTTGCCAAAGTTGTCAAGGGTATCATTTGTTTTTCTAGATGACAGTGATTATTCTAGTCAGTGATGATAAAAACTGTGCTGGATAGCATGCCTGATTCATGTTTCATTCATTCAGTTATATAGCAGGCACTCTTTTGGTCATTACAGAGATTACTTTACAGAGCTCACTGTTCAGTTAAAATAAACAAAAATGTAAATAGAAAACCAAAGTACCACAATCAATGCCATGAGAAGTAAGCATAGATATTATGGAATACTCCAGAGTTTTATGGAGACCAAGTTGTCTTTTGTTTCAACTGTGGACAATGTTTTAGTAATATCCTCTTCATGGGATTAAAAAAAAGTATGAATTTGTGAAATGAATACGCTCCCATATTTTGTTTAGCTGATATCCCAGTGTAGGGGGAGGGGAGAAAAGAAAGTAGTGAAGTTGGAACTCCCATGATCACATTCCTAGATCATTTCCTCAAAGATGCCCGTATTAACTACTGAAATGCATGTAGTCGGCAACACATGTACAGCAAAGAAGTATTCTAGATCTATTTCATTTCCAATTCCAGTATGTTTGCCATCCGCAAAAGGTCATCTTTGTAGAGATGCTTCATTGCTCACAGGAAAAAAAGGCATTTTAGGCCACTGGATTCACCATGAAAAGAAGGCTTTCTGGAAAGAAAAACAGTTACTGAGTTCTGAGCCTGAGCTAGTGCAACAGTGAGCCTAAACCACTATTTCTTATTACTGGAACATTAAAATACAGATTGGTGCTATGTTTACCCATAAAATTGCCAGCTAGCTTTAATGACTCTCTAATTAAAAACAGCGCCATCTCTGGAAAAGGACTCTGGCTTTATGGGGTGAAAGGGATGCTACAGGTGACTCTATGTTCTGCTTTTCCATTTTAGGATTTGTATTGATCATTCTTGGGGGCAATTTTTCCACGTTTAAATGGGAACCCTTTTTAAAATCACTCTAGGAGTGCCAGAACATTTTGCGAGTATTGATAATTATGCATTACCCAGAAGTTACAAAAATCAATACTGCCTGCTGACGCTGCAATACATCTCCAGTAAGGAAGACCTATTTCAGCTGTAAGTTTTGATTTTAGAATGTTTCTCAAAGTTACTCTTTCACATTTAATTTAAAAAAAAAAAGGTTGTTAAGGACTGAATGTTTGTGTTGTGTTGTCTCCGCCGAATTTGTATGTTGAAGTTCTAACCCCCCAGTGTGACTATATTTGGAGATTTGGGCCCTAAGGAAGCAATTAAGGTTAAATGAAGTTATAAGGATGGAGTCTTGATCCAATAGGATTAGTGTCCTTAAGAGACAAGAGAAAGCTCATTCTCTCACCAGAGAGCTCATTCTTTTTCCCCGCAGGCACTCAGCGAAGAAAGGCCAAGTGAGCACACAGGAAGAAGGCCGCCATCTGTAACCCAAGGAGAGTGCTCTCACCAGACACCAACCCTGCTGACACCCTGATCTTGGACTTCTAGCCACCAGATTGTGAGAAAAGAAATTTCTGTTTAGCCACCCAGTGTGTATTATTTTCTTATGGCAGTCCGAGCAGACTAATACAAGGGTTAAATGAATGTTATTAAGGGGGCCCAGATTAGCCTGCGTCTTGAACTAAGGGATACAGAGATGTTCGGTAAAAAGGAGTAGAAACTGGGAGCAAGATAAGTCTCTGAGGAAGCAGTGGAGGCCTTTCTTTGAGGCCACAACTAAAGGGCAAGTGTCAGTTTTGTATCACTTTTGATCAGTGTCCAATGGACTCCACCCCATGACAGTAGTAGATGTACCAGAAACATCTTCTCTGAAGCCATTTGGCTTAGAAATTTTACTTAACACCAGCAACAAATTCAGCAGAGCCACAGAGTGAAAAGATGCAACAGTTCTCTGACCATGACAACTCTATGTAACAGACGTGGTCTTTAAAAGGGGAGCCCACTTTATTATACAATTTTAGCCTGTATTGACATTGTTCAACCTTAGTTATTTTTTTCTTTTCAAATTCCAGTTAGCAGTCTTTTTATTAGTTTTTAGAATTGGCCACATCGTAATTTAACTCTCATTCCTAACAAAGAATTGTTCTCAACATTGGCTTGTTCCATGCCTGTTTCCTGCTCTCAACCTGGTCTCAGATTTTCCCAATTCTATATGGAAACACTTATTTTTGTTTTCTTTCTTTCTTTCTTCCTATCTTCCTTTCTTTTGTTTGATCAACTAACATTTTTAGCACTCATAATTGTCACATTTGGCAGTAAACAATATTTTTTTCACAACTTCTAATGTGAAAGTGCTAACCTCAAAAAAAAACCTTAAAATACAAAGATGAAAGAAAAGGGGTTTTGTTTAATGTGAGAAATTTTATTTTTACATATGTTTATACCAAATGGTGCAGCAGCCAGTATAGTTCTTAAAAGTACTGACAAGATAGCAAAGAGTACTATATCAGAATGCAGTATTATCGGCACGGCAACATTTTACCATATTTAGTAACACTTCTTGAACAATACTGACATGTAAGTTACATGCTTTTACTAAAATGAGACCCTTCACAATACAGGTGATACACCTGCTGGAGCCACACGATACACATTGGCTCATGCAGAGATTAGGAGTCCTGCTCATGACTCTGAACACTGCCTATAACTCGGTTTTTTGGCTCCACTGTTAGTTTTATCCTGAACATGGCATGAAAAACACTAAAATCAATCGAAGAATCACATGCAAACTCATACCAAATACCTTCCTTCTTCCCTATTAAAATTGAACACAATCAAGTATTGCATTTTACTCACAATCTTCTACACAAGGCTGTTAATCTAGGCTAAACAGTAGAAATACAGCCAGCATGGGATTCACAGGACTTGGATTCCAGTCCAAGCTCTGCTAAGTGAACTTGAGCAAGTCATTTAATTCTCTGGGTCTCAGTTTTCTTATCTTTAAAGAAAATAAGTTGGACTAGGCAATCTGCAAGATCCTTCTTTGCTCTGGAATATTTCTCTGTTTGAACTGAAATCCTAACTCCAGTGTCATCACCACCTCCTGGAATCCTTCCTCATCTCCTCCTCTGGGATGAAGTGGATTCAACTCCCCGGTGCCCCCTTTGCACCCTGAGTGAAGCCCTCTCGTAGCACTTCTCTGATTCTATATGATTTATTCATTGGACTCTCTCACTAGACTGCAGGCTCCTGCAGAGAATGCACTTGGCCTTTTATCTCCATAACCCCACAGTTACGTAGAAGAGGCATGACAGGCATATACTGACTATATACTGAGCCAGCCAATACTTTCTGTGCCACACTTCGTCAAACTGTCTCATCAGAAGAGGGACAGAAAGTAGCAAATATAACTCCTCCCTCATCCTATTTAAATAGTCCATCTGGAGGAAACTATATTCTTGCTATCTTGAAACTAAAGGAAATATTTAGAAAAAATTCAAAATCCCAGCCATAGTTAATGAATCTGCTAGTGCTAATGTAGGATTTATTTCAGGTTTCAAGGAAATAGAATTCTCCTGACAGTCTCATGGACAAATATACCCACCAATTTTAAAATATCTCTGGGGCCAGCCCAGGGGCATAGTGGTTAGGTTCGCACATTACGCTTCCGTGACCCAGGGTTCACAGGTTCAGATCCTAGGCACGGACCTGCACACTGCTCATCAAGCCATGCTGTAGAGACGTCCCACATACAAAATAGAGGAAGATTGGCACAGACGTTAGTTCAGCGACAATTTTCCTCACCAAAAAAAAAAAAAAAGTCTAATTGTTTTATATTCGTAAAATATAATGTCTGTAGGTTTCAGCATCTCTTATGGAAAAAGGTTACAGTGAAATTACCAAGATATCTGCAGATTTGAGGACCTCTGAGAACATAGATTTCTTATCAATCTTTATAAGTGGTACATTGGTGGTCATCAGGACCACCCCTAGGTTGGATGATTGGCTAGAAGGACTCACAGGATTTAGCACATGATCATCCTCATGGCTTTGACTTACTACAGCGTAAAGATACAAAGCAAATTAGCACAGGGAAAAGGTGCATGCGCGAAGCCTCCGAAGGCCCCCTTCCTAATTCCTCCAGCAAGATGTTGTGACAACACTTGTGAAGTGTTGCCACCAGGGATGCTCATTAGGGACTCAGTGCCCAGGGTTTTCATTGGAGGTTGGTCACATAGGTATCCTCTGCCTGGCACATACAAAATTTCAGACTCCTGCAAAGACAGTAAATGTTTAGCATAAACCACACTCTTTGAATAAATAGTAGAGGCACAATGAGCCACTCTTATCAGTTGAGTGGTGGGAACCCTCTTGAAATCCACATTCCCAGATGCCAGCCAAAGGCACATTTCATACGCAGGTCTTTCAAAGCACAGCGGTCATGCTTGCTATGTTAACTCTTTTTACACAAATGATAAACGCCAGGTATCACAACTAGGCAGAATGAGCAGAGGTACAACAATTACTTTAAAAGTCTGATTAGAATCCTTTAAAATATAGATGTCACCTGTGCTGGCTGTGCTGCTTGCCTTCCCAGACCCGTACCTCAAGTTAATACACACCATACTGTCATTCCAGGAAATGGTATCTTAAATTGGCTAAGCAAATAAACACGTAAATAAAGTCAGCAAGCGAGTCAACCTTCTTCTGTTGATTTCCGATGACTTTTCTGAATATGTTTACACTTATTGGAAACTATGGAATTGTGTTCATATTATTGAAAAGAAAATGCACCAATCAGTGCTTTTGCTCAACTCAGTTCAGACTCTGACTCTCGCACAGGAGGTCTTAATCTGCAGCAGTTTGGTAAAACCCGTAGAACAGGCCTCATTTCAGAAGGGCTGCTTTAAATGCACAAAATAAAATACATAGTATTGCAAAGGAAACACATTATACTGAAATCCAGTTATCAAAATATTAAAAAGTAATTCACAAGATAGTAATCTGCCTGCTTTTTTATTAACACAATAACATCACCTAGCAGCAGGTCTAATAACTACCATGATTATTAAGCAGTGATGAGTGTAAACAACATTTCAGGATATCTTCAACAAATACAGTATGATACGAAAATATCTATGATTTATTTTGGTACTTCTAATAATACTGTAGTTTGTTACCAGCCTTTATAATTATAAAGGAAAAACTAAATTTCACTTAGAAGTTAAAGAAACTAAAGATGTAATAATTTTTCTCAGCCAAATTTACAGGCCCCAGGTAAAATTTTCAGGCTTCTAGTATCACAAGATCAAAGGTTCATTAAATCATCGCATTCAGTTCACCAACTGTTGGACCAAGAGCGAGCAGACTTGTTTCATTTGACCATAGTATTTAAAAAACAAAGCAAATTAGTTACCAAACTAATGTGATTTCAACATAAAAAATCATACTGTTGGCTTCTCAAAGAAAAAAAAATAGGCAAACCACGCAACACTGGGCTGCATTCCAGCAAGGCAATGTGCAACCAGACTGAGCAGCAGCTACCCGTTTCACATATGGTGCGAACTCTCCAGCCTTCACAGCCACATTAACCTTGCCCCACTCACGTGTGTTAGCTACCTGGCTCCTGTAGCCACATTGTTTTGTTTGATTTTTGTTTGTGTGTGTGTGTGTGAGGCCACCTCTTGTATATGGTATTTTCCATTTCATGGTAACCCTCTGGCTAGGTGGCAAGTAGTAGAGATTTGCTTTCTAATAAAGGGGGAGAGAATTCTGTTTGCATACCCACTGTTATCCCCATCTAACTTCCAGTCCCCTACTTTCAGCAACTGACACACTAAAGCCCAAGGGAAGCTAAGTGTTTTGGTAAATAAAGTTTTACTGAAGGACAACTACACTCATTTATTTATATACTATCTTTGGCTGCCGCTATGGACTGAATTGTGTCCCCCCAAAACTCATAGATGGAAGCCCTAATCCCCCAATGTGATGACATTGACGAGAGGGTTTGGGGAGGTTATTAGGTTTACGTAAGGTCATGAGGGTGGGGTCCTCAGGAAGAGATTAGTGCCCTTATAAGAAGAGACACCAGAGAGATCGCTTCCTCTCTCTCTCTCCCCACCATGTGAGGACATAGCAAGACATCTGCGAACTAGGAAGAGAAGAGCCCCTACTGGGGAACCAAATCAGCCAGCACCTTGATCTTGGACTTCTCAGCCTCCAGGACTGTGAGAAATAAATTTCTGTTGTTTAAGCCAGCCAGTCCACACTGTTTTGTTGTGGAACCCTGAGCTAAGACAGCTGCTTTCATGCTACAACGGTGAAGTCGAGAAGCTGAGACAGAGACTGTATGGCCCTCAAATCCTAAAATATCTACCACCTGGCCCTTGACAGAAAAAGTTTGCCAAAACCTGCTCTAGCTGTTGGATGAAATTACCAGTTATAGTTCTAAACTTTTTATATAGAAGGGCTTAAGGATGGTTAGTGAGAGTTATATTTACATAACGAGTATCTTATTTTTCCTTAATGGAGATGGAGGCAAGCAGCGAAGGCATAATCACATTCCTCCCTTTTGCGGCCACCGAGAACTGAACACTATAAAAACCTCTCCACTGAGCCACCCTATGTGTCCTGTGGCCAGAGCCGGAATCTATGATGGCTGAAAATTTGGGTCCAAGACTGTTCCCCTGACTTACCAGGAGTGTGCCCTTAATTAATGGTTATACAGCTATGAGATATCAATACGTACTAAGGACATAGGTTTGATTATACTATTCCCAACAAATGTTCACTGCAAGAATGCTCACAATGACAGCAATATGAACAAAATTTTTTTATTAATAATAGCTCAATGGGGAACAAAGTTAAAGTGACTAAGTGAATGAGATGCTCCATAAACTGTTGACAGTGTGTCTGTGGAATATTGCTGTAGAAAAAAAAATGTCAGCTACTTTGACAACTCAAAGCAACATGGCATAGTCTAAAGAATATGGCTTTAAGAACCAGACAGAGATTGATTCAAATCCTGGCCCTGACCCATAATTTATTTGGCAACTAGCTGTCCCACCCTCAGAACCCCAACCTCATCATCAATGAGATGGAGATTATACAGCCTCATCTGTGGGTTATTGACAATTAATAAGATTAATTATTAGAAGTAAAATATGTTGAAGTTCATGGGTAATAAAATAGGCTTTCAAAACAGTAGTTATGCTCATGGATCATTGGAGGATATTTTCTCACAGTTTCTCTCTTTTATGAGAATACTTTTTTGTGACAATAAACACACTGATTGACAATACACCTGTCCCCACATTTTGCCAAGTTATTGAAACTGTCCATCAGTTTCAGAAGGGTGGAATTATTTTTTTAAAAAAAACAGATACAGGTTGTAACAGGGCACGGGTTAGAAAGAGAAGAAGCCATTCACTGTAACTCGCGCACCGGCATCTGCAGAGGTAAGGGCACCACTCCTGGGGCCCACGAAACAACACGGGCTTTCTGTCTCCAGCTTCTCTTCCTACCAGAGGTAGCCACGCTGGCATGTGCACTCAGCTTGCAGAACCTGCGTGTGTGTGTGTCTGAGACAGAGAGATGCGCACATGCTCAGATGTGTGAAAGAGAAAGAGAGGTAACAGAGCTTTGTGATGGATTCATTCTGAAGAACCAGAATTTATTTTCTACTAGTGAGTTGTCTTAATTATCCCTCTTTGACACTTTGCCTTGCAAACAAATCAATCGGTTATTTGATAGTAATCCCTCTGGCCCGAGTTTCCTCGCGTGTTTTAAGAGAAAATAACTGCCTTTTTTTCACAGGAATATTACAAACATCAGATGAGATACTGTGTAAACAACATGCTTTGAGGGGGACAGTGACAAATGTCTGTTCTGAGGACTGTAACGACGATGGATAGCAGTTTCAGTAATCTCATAGTATGTGGGAAGATTTCAAAACTGGCAAAATTTATATTGGAGAAGACCTAATAGGATATAAGAATTTCAAATATCTAACAGGCTGCCTTGTAGAGGAGGAGTTTGTCATTGGAGAAGCTAGAGCAGAGACCAAAGCAGACATATTTATGGTTAATACTAAAAGGGACTCGGGCTCCCTAACAAATAAGCAAGGAACTTCCATTTGTAGTTCCTATTTGGCACCCCTCTTCCCCATTCATCACTGCCTTAACTTTCACCTACTTGTACAAACATACGTTTCACAGATTTGTGTTTCACATAATAGTTACACTTAGCTGTAAGTTCCTCGAGCACAGGGACTCCATATTTAGTCTCTGTGATCTTGAGAGCTCTTTACATTTTGTCTTGCAGGTTGGATGCTCAATAACCATTTATTAACAAAAACATAAACTGAAAATGCCATTCAAAGACAGATCAAATATTGCGACACAGCTAGTACAAATATGAATCCTGCGGTCTTATCCTCTCTTAGAACCTGGGGTAAAGAATTACATTGATTTGCTTATGCTCATTTCGATGTTGCTACAGTAGAGATGTTAATTTGTCTCTTGGCTTGATTTTGTTTCCTCTGTGTTAACTTCAGTGAAGCTTCTGTTTAAGAGGGTAGTGGAAGGGAAGACTTGTTATTTCAAAATACTTCACCATAGACAGGCAATCATTTTAGATGAAATGCCTTAAGTGCAGTTATCCAAACATCTATTTCATTCTTGGCAATAAAAGAGCCCTAAGCAATGTCCAATGACCTATAAATCAGAGCTAGGAGATTTCTTTATGCAAATTAAATTTGTGTCACATTCATCAATAAAGAAGAAAACGGCAATGAAGATTAAATTTTCAGCAGCGTGCAAAGTAAAGGATTCCTATATCTATTTGTGGGATATGTCAGTGTGGCTAATTATTTTTTGAGATAGTGTGCTTTGAAAAAATTAATGAGCTTTAGGAATTGATTATTAAATGAGAAGGAGGGTTTAAAGGGAGTCAGGAATACAAAATAGGCAACCAGTTTGATTAACCCTACCAGCTTTAAAAAATTCCACACAATAAACTAAGAGATACTAATATTAATTTTATGGCAGTATTATAAACCCCAAGAGCTAACTAATTATATTATAGTACAGTTTGCTTGCTTCTCCTCAAGTCTGTTTTTAATTTTGCATTTAAATGATAAAGATTCAGATCTTTACCCACGTACTCAAGGGTATTTCCCCCCTTAAAAAGTAAACAAAATATAAAGAAAGGGAAAGAAAATTGTGTCGCTTTACATTGATGAGAATGGACTGCTGCAAAATGAAATAACTTTTGCACTCCTCAGCTAATAGAGTACAACATAGTCACCCTCTAGATACTAACAAGGGGTGTGCATCCAAACAACATACCCGTTTCCTTAGATTGCAGGTAAGAGTGAGATTCCTTGAGAAAGAGTTTGCAAAAGCCGTGTAAAAGTCCAGGACTTTGAGCAAGGCTTCTCGCTTGATGATGTGGAGGTCACAGTATGTCAGGGCTCGGACGTTGGCACACGCGTGAGCAAGGGTGGTTTCCTTCCAGAAGATATCTCCAAATACATCACCTTTCCCTGGAAAAGACAACAGGATATGTGTTTAAGTATCTGTACTAGTTCTTATCTTAATCACTATTTTTATTCATTGTCATATATGGTATTGATCTTCTGGTATAATTTAGAGCCTTCAGTGTATAACCCCATCTATATACATATTACAATGGACAACACTTTCCTATAATATGTAAAGTAACATCACCTTGAATTCAGTTCTTGTTGGAAATCTGGAGTGGTATGAGTAAGCGAAGTCCAACAGAAAAGCCAAAAACCTCCTGTTAACAAATAGTTTCATTAGCCTCTGCCACCTTAAGTTTTCCCATTCTGATTAGAAGGAACAAAGGTGACATCTTAGTTTCATCCTTTCTTCTGCTCCTTCTGGTAGAGATGACAGTAAAATGCAATAAATAAGGATCTACTGTTAGAGCCTTTATAAACCTGCAACTGACTTGACACGTATTAAACATGCATTATTCAGCAACTAAGTCTGGCGCTCCAGGCAGGCTAAATATCACCACAACTTATTCCCCCAGGATGCCCTTCCCTCTCCAGCGAGTCAAACCATATGCAAAGCCTCAGGGCCCAGCATGAGAGCTCCTACAATTACAGAGCCTAAGGAGTTGAGTTGGGTAAAACATGGAGACCCAGATTTGTTACGCCAAAAACAGTTCCATAAAGAGTGCTATACTGTAGTCAAATGTGGATGTCTTTTTAAAATTCTAGAAATCGCAGAGAACTCAACCACGCACTTCAGAGCACCATCCACTGGTAACCTGAACTCAGTAGTTCAGCATCCCAAATCCAGAGTACTTAGTTGGCCAAATAAGTGGGGCAGAGAATGAGGAAGAGTCAGAGATTAAGTCCCAAAAGGGCTTTCTGCCTTTTGACAGTTCCATAAGAGCCCTCCACTTCTGAAATGTCTTCAACTGTCTTCTTTGTTTTTCTGTGGGAAAGCAAAAGTTTTAAAGTGGAAATGATGGGAATATATTCAGGTGGGAAAAATCTTCCTCTAAGAAGACTTATTCTTTCCACACTCTAACCACAGAAATGGGCAAATATCTGCTCTCAACATGAAGATTAAAGTCAGAACTGACAGGAAAGGAGGAAGAAGAAAGACATCTTACAACACTTCAGGCCAGCTAGGCCCAGAGAGAAAAGACAATGTGTAACCAGAGAAATGAAAGAGAAGTTGACTGAGTGAGATTACAGATGGTTTGGAAATCCTTAGAGAAGCCAGAGCCACTCTGGGATAGAAAGAAAACATGAATATCATTGGGGGGAGGTGGATAAAACCACCATGCGACCATATGATCAGCATAAAATAACCATATTGAATATTTAATTAATCTTGAACAATCTCATTTGTTTCCAGACCCTCTAAAAATTCTTTTTAGTTAGTGACACTGATGAACAACTCAACTAACTGTCTAATAGCCACATATTTGTCCAAGGAAGGAAAATTCGAGACCCGGGATCCAAATAAGGTGTGTGGGGTTATACAGCATTGTGATAACCTATGGGAGACTTTAGCTACAGAAACTTAAAAGATGAACCCTCCCTCCACTCACACAGATGAATTTCAGAAATATGTAAATGGTATTCTCTTTAAATATATAATTCCAATTATGGGTATTTATGCTAACTGTTTTATCAGAAGTACCAAATTTACTTATAAAAGCGTTCACTGAAGTGACATTTATAATAACCAGAAAAGGTAGACAAGATAAACGTGAATGAATGGATGAATAAATAAATAGTGGAATATTATGCAGCTAAAAAATATCATAAATTGAAGAAAAGTGACAGAGAAAGGTTCACATTATTGAAAATAGTAAAAGTAGAAAGTTAATTCACACATATAGCATGATCTCATTTTATGCACCCTATCCTTCCCAGAAATACTCAAATGTACACACAAAGCGAATACATCAAAATGATAGGTTATCTGTGCGTTATGGGATAATGGATGGATTTTATTTTGTCTTATAATTTACATGTATTACTTTTTAAACAGAAGAGATCACCAACTGTTATATTATCATAGTCCCTGGTGCTATGAAAATAACAGGGCTTCTAAAAGGCTGCTTCAATCTACCTCTTGTGCCTTTTCCTCCAACAGCATTGCTACTTTCTATACTGGGGTTTTTCCTTGAAGAGATAGAAAAAGGATTACATTTCTTTCTGATTGATTTCAATTACCCTCTCTCAAATAATCACTGATAAGACAACCTCTAACCCATTTGTAAGTGCTTATTACTATTCAACTATTTGATTTTCATATATAGTTACTACAACTATAATCAATGCCTTTGACTCAACAATTTCAGTTCTGGGAACTAATGAAAAGATTTAGAACCAACGCATGTAATATTCACTGTAGTATTATTAATCACAACCCCAGACTGGCAAAAATAAATAAGTAAATAAAATGTCCAACAACAATGGAATTGATCTATCCATATATCAAGTATTAGTCCATACAGAATTAAAACTAGTTTTTGAAATAACATTCAAAAAGTGCTTACCTTATAATGTTAAATGAAGAAATAAAGATACAAAGAATAATTATTATGGTTATAGCTATAGTAAAGTGTATAAAAATAAAAATGAAACCCCAAGACTAAAAGAATTGTTAATTAAAAGTGTACTTTTCTTAAAGAAAAATAATCTTGATAGAACCAAAGTATATTGTATTTTATTATTCTATGTTATTCTATATAGCATATGTTATTATCAGTTTGTCAGCTGATAATAAATTTTGTTAAAAACCAAAAGGGATACAAGACTATATGAAAATGCACTTAAATAATTACATCGATTTGCTGAAAGTGATGTGTTTATTGTTTTTCTTCTTTCTACTTTGTGCTTTCCAAAGTTTTCTCTAATGAATCTGACTAACTTTTATTAAAAATAGCAAAAAAAAAATTTTCACAGATGTCTTTCCCTATACTTTTTAATAAAACTGAATTGATAAAATACATATATGGATCTACGGAATAGTAAATAAATATTCATTGATTGATAAGTGCATCATCAATAGGTAAAAGATACTCAATACATAAATGAACTCCCCCATATCAATATAGACCATTTTTAATCGTAGAGGCATTCAAATGTCTGTTATATATTTTATTTTACCTAACTGATAAAATTAAAATTCTTACCACATTTCTATCAAAAACTTTAAGTTTAAATTATTTACCATTTTAGTCTCAGGGAAAAATAAAAAGCCTATTATGTGGAAAGAATAGCGTTAAACTCGAATATAAACTCATGAGAGCACAGAATTTTCTCCGTTTTGTCCACTCCCACTAAGCCCAATGTCTAGAACAGTTCGAGAGCTTAATAAATATTTATTGGAAAAAAAATACACGAATGACAAAGGAGAGAAGGAGAGAAAGAAAGACAAGAACAAATTAGGAAATGTGAGATTAGAGTTAGAATTGAAGCTTTGCCACTGACAGTATGACCTAGGTCAAGTTATCTGAATCATCCTCTGCTCCTTTGACCCTAAAGGAAGCAGGATGAACAAAAACTAATGTTTAAGATTTCTCTACATCTATAATTCCATAGTAAGTCAACTAAAAATCATCAAATTATGTTTTCAAGATAATATCTCTCTGTGTCTCACTGTCAAAAAAAAAACCCAAAGAAATTGAAAATCTAGGGTGTCAATTCTAAATCCCATTACAAAGCTGAAAAGTAACAGAAAATTACCTGACTCAACCAAAGTAAAATTTATCCTCTGCTCCTCCCCTTAAAACAGTTTAGAGAAGCATAGAAAAATTAACAAATGTGGATAATTTTGCTCCCATCAGAATTCACATTACGTGACAAGCAATACTAATTGTTTTCTAACATAGAATTTCCATCACGCTACAATTCAATATTAATCTAATCAACCATTTCAAAATGTGCTTCCTTTATCCAGTCTTTCATATCACCTATAGTCACTCAATTCACAACAAACCCTTAGGGCACTTCTGGGAAGATGGTTATCTTGTAAATCAATTAATTAATTTATCAGATACAGTAGAGCTGGCTAATGTCCTTCTTCAAGGAATATTATGCACATTTACCCTGAGTAATCTTCAGAAATCACAGGTTGTGGAGACACAGGATTATGCATGGACTATCCAATAGAGAAATGCCCTTTCTTTCATCACAAAAATTTTGCAAACTTTCAAGGCTGGGAACTCCTGTTTCTCTTCACGACTGTAGAACATTTGATGCTAGTTCTCAGGTCAGCTCACACTGGGTGCAAGCAGTCTAAGCTACACACATTTTAGAGCTTGACAAAACTAACCTTCCCACAAAGCCCTAAAATTAGGAAAAAAGCTCACACTCAATGTGAAAGTTGTTGTTTGGTCTATTTATATTTTCTCAGATCTCTGCATCAAGTCTTATGAAGTATTTCACTTCTAAACCACAGGAAACAGGATTGTAAAATAGAAGTAAATGTTAAAGATGCATGGAGTTGGAAACTGGAAAATTTAAAGACAAAACAGTGACAGAGTTACAACATAACTAAAGGAGTAATCCAGATCATGGTATGCTTGGGGATTATGGTCCCCTGAGGTGCTGGGGTTTTGGAGTGGTTTTTTTTTTTGGTGGAGATTTCAAATTAAACATTTTATTAACATGGTAGTTGTATGAGGTACTGGAGTTTTGTTTTTTTTTTTTTAAATGTGAAACATTATTTGGTGAGTTCATGACATGGATAAAATAAATGCGTAAAAATTATCTCAGTTATTCACCACTGAGTATAGACATCTAATATAGCCAAAGAATCCCTAAAAATATGGCATTTGAAGTTTACTTAGGTAGTTTCCTGTGAGTGTATGTCTGGGTGTAGTAACGGCTCTTTGTTATGATTCTACTATGGAACAGACTTAATCCATGTATTCAATTTTACTTATTAGTCAGCCCTTCATTATATTCGATGACTGCAGTAGGCTTGTATGCTTTATTATGAATACATATGCAGAGAAATATTCATTTATAAATGAACAACACTGAGTTTTTTAATTATATGATTTTAAATGGACTTTGAATATTTACCAACAGCAAGTGTCATATAGTAATATTTTAAAGGAAAAGAACAAGACAATGAGTATAAAAATTAAGAAATTATATGCGTGTATTAGAATAGACTCTTTTAAAACATTTAGAATTGATGCCTGCCAATCTTCTGTGATTGACGTCCCAAGTCATTCTGTTGAAAAACGATAATGGATACAAACTTGAAGACACTTTTAGAGAAGCAAATAATTATTATCTACTAAAAAATCACTGATTCACCTTATTGATTTTTATTTATACACACAATGAATGAGCCAAATAGCTCTTATTAAGTAGATGTAAAAAAAATAGAGAATATCCTGATGTCAGTAAGGGATGATGGTATCTACACTTAAGGAGGTAGAAGATATGCAATAAGTAGGTTGATAATCCCTAGTTTGGCACTGTTAGCATTAAGAAAAAATTCACTATACATAGAAACCCAAACACAGGCTCAAATCAAGAAAGTTAGCAGCATATCATAAAAAAGAAATCCAAGAAAAAGACTAAATTGAAAAACAGTTACAACTTGAAACTCTTCTGTTTTCTTTTTCTAAGAAAGCTTTTAGAGTTGAAATCTATAGTACAGTTACAACTTGAAACTCTTCTGTTTTCTTTTTCTAAGAAAGCTTTTAGAGTTGAAATCTATAGTAATGTTCACATTATAACTAAGTCTTATACCTTTCACTTCTGTCAAATGAGAGAAATTATGGCTGACATTCACCCCATTCAATTAAGGCATTCAGCATTCAACTCCTAGCCCTAACACTAACCTTCAGCTGGAAATGTGCTCTGTGCTGTGGGGGGATAGAGACATACAAGAAATAGAAATCCTGCTCTCAAGAGTCTTTAATTTTGTAAGTAAGAGAGACATGCAAAAATATATATAAAATAATAAAAAAATAAAATAAGTGCTATAGAATAAAGATAAGCAAAGCACACAGGAAAAAAATTGTTTTGAATTTAAGGAGATTTAGGAAAGACCTCATAAACAAAGCAGTGTTTGAGTTTAATTGTAGCTGAGCCTTTAAGAGAAGAGCAGTAATTTGTATCACACAGTAGTATGAGCATGATCTGCCCAGGGAATGACGAGCAGCATTGGCCTGATACACTGGAAACCTAAGGGACCTAGGGAGAGGGCCAAATCTAGAGAGAAAAAACAAGATCCAAGAGGAAGAACCTTGACTGCCATGCAGCAGAGTCTACTTAATCCTATTGTAAAGAGGGAACCACTAAAAGTGTTTGGAGTGAAGGGAATCATGACCTGTCTAGTGCTTTACTAGCAGAACTAATGACAGCATGAAAAGGGACAAAGCGAGTACTGTTGGAAGTACTGTTTGCATCACTGTGAAACTGTAATATGAGATTTCACAGATTACAAATATACGATTCCACCTTGCCTCACATCAGCTCATCAGGCAGTGACAAAAAGAGTAAAGGGAAGAGAAGTATACAACAGATACAATGGTAGAAAACAAAAGCTCTATGATTTGCCTACTGATTTGAGAGGGGTAGAGGGGGTGACATATTTAAGATACTCTAGGAAAGAATGTGAACCAAGAATTTCATACCCAGCAAAACTGATTTTCAAGTATAAAGGGCACAAGCTATATCACCAACACAAAAGAACTCAGGGAATATTGTTTCCATGGATCTTTCCTAGGGAACTTATTAGTGAACATACTTCAGACAACCAAAATACCTAGAAAGACTTGACACAAAGACTAGTGTAGCATTAACTATATAGTTACTTGTAGAACTAAGACTAAACCAAGGTTAGAAGGGAGGGAGTATAGTGCATACTGGCTGTATGCTCTCATGAGGTAGAGAAAGTACAACTACTAAAACTAATGGTGGGTGGAGGAGAATGGGACAAGCATATGCAAAAATCTCTTTATGTATTTTCAGTAATCATGTGGTGATGATATTAGTATTGTTATTCTGAGGTTGTTATATTCGTAATGTGGCATAAAGCAATTGAGCAATTATGAAATACTTTATGACCCCAGCTTTCTCAATATAGAAGAAAATAGATGAAGATGTAATATAGAGGTGGATAAATGAAGCCCTATTTTACTGAATTTTGATTAAATATATCTGCGTGAATTTGAGAAATTTTATTTGTGTATATATATACGTGTGTGTGTGTATATACACACACACAGACACAAACATATATACATACATGTATTTTTTTCTCATAATTTTGTCTATCAAAAGGGCCAAGAAACAGTCACCAATTCAGCAGCAATGAGCATCTCTAGGATCAAGATTGTGATCTTGAAATACTATTTTTCCCAAAAACAAATTCGAGCTTCTTGGAGAAATGGCTAATGGCTGATTCCAGGTATGGGGCAGAACATGTACAAGATGAGGATCTGGTCATACTACATAGCAAGGAAATTATCAAAGACTACTATATCAAAAGGACCCAGGAGCCAACTTGGAGAGGCTCTTACTGGCCAAAGATGGGACAATTTGCACTTCTATAATGATAAAAACTGCACTGCAATGCACTGAGATTCACCATTTGTTTAAATCCATTAGTACATAAGGAGTTTTTTAGAAACTATCTAGGCACCATCAGAGGATAACTATCTTAAAAATCAGTAAATAACGGAAAAGCATCAAGCATTTACGGGGCCATTCCTATGTGAACTGCATACTGGGTAACCAGATAGTACTTAAGAGCAGTCTCTCTCTGTAAAAGTATTCTACCTAGCAAACAAAATATAAAATTAGAGTATCTTCATTTTGCAACTCCCAATGAATTAACGGATCTAGGCATTGAGTGTCAATGGTTGTTAACACAGAGATTCAACTAGATATCATGTGCCTTCTGATGCAAGAATATAGACCCACCTATAGTGCTGACAAAGGAATTGAACCTGAGGCTGATCAAGCCTCTGGATCCAGCTGCTAATCTACAAGAAATACAGAGGATGGAGGAACATGCCGAAGTGCAGTGAGCATGCCAATCAGCAGGATCCAGACCGAGGAAACTCTGCAGGACAAATGGTCCAGGTTCTTCAGCAAATAATTATAAAGAAAAGCAAGCAATGGAGGGGGAACATGTAGATTTCAATTTAAAAATACACAAATTAAACAGTGTTTAGGATGGAGCACGTGGCATGACTTCCAGGGGATGGTGGGAAGGACTGTAAAAGTTCTATTTCTTGACCCGTGAAATTGTTACAAGGTCTTTACCTTATAAAATGTCATTAGGTTCTATGGTTATATTGAGATATTTTCTGAATCTGTTTTTTAGTTCACAAATAAAAATCTCAGGTACTTTTAAATAACTAATGGTATTTAAATTAAACTTTCAAAGGGGACTGAAGTGCCTTTTTCAAAAACATACTTTAAAAATTTTGATAGGAAATATTAAAACAAAAATGTACTTATGGACTTTAAATTTTACTTAAATATGGGAGGTTCATTTACTAATTACAAATATGATTTTTCTTTCTATAACTCTTAAATGTTTACTTTCTAACAAAGTTAATTTTGATTTATAAAATTATCCATTCTAGTTGACAGCAAAAGTAATGCCACTTTTAGGAATTTAAGCTAAATTCCTTCTCATAGACATAATTTAAAGCTTTCCTACCATGATCAATGACCAGGGTATAAATTAGGTTCTTTCTCAATACTGGGAGTTACTGACGGAGAATAAGGAGTGATTTATTATAAAGTTTTGAGTGGCCTGAGATAGTTAACATTTAGCCCTTCTTATTCTCCCTGTTCAAATGCCCAATTAAGAGTAGGAAAATGTTTCCCCAGTCCACAATAGATCTATGCTAAAGCTAGAGTCTCAGGGAAATGCATTTTACTATCAGCACCTAGACAAAAGAGAAACAGAGAGTAGTCAGTATCTCAAGATAAAACATAGAGGAAATGGCAAGAGAACTTAACGTATTTTTCACCCAGAACTCAAACAATTATGAAAACAGCCTAATGGCAGAATAAAGCACTAGCTAATTTGGCTCACCGAAGCTTTACTAAGAACCTATTTAAGGAGCCCTATCAGAGATGACAGAGAGACAAAAATGAGCAAGACCTCCCAAGTGCTCACAATGCAATAGGAGGATAAACAGGTAAAAGATAAAAGTAGGATGGACTAAGAACCTGTGTAAGTGTACAGCGAAAGCCCAGAACAGAGGTACCTCATCCATACTAGGGCAATAAGGGAAAAAATAAAAGAAGAGGAGGAAATAAGGGACAGACAACTAAAAATAAGAGAAAATGTCTTCTAAGCAAGCAAGCAGTATATGCACAAGCTTGCCAGTAAGACAGAACTTAGTGGTACTCAGGAAACTTCCTGCAATTCACTCTGGTGAGATCCAAGGAGGGACAGGCAACAGCAAAAGTCAGGCTGGAAAGGAGGGCTGAGACCAAGACTTAAATGGCTCATAGACCATGCTAGAAGTTACATTTTATCCCCAAGGTGCTGAAAAGCCAATCCTAACACAGAGACTGACATGATAAATTATATTTTAGAAAGACCACTGTGGTGGCAACATAATATAGAATTGCAGGTTGAAGCAGATGACAGATTGAAAGCAGGTGGGCCTTTCAGCTTTGAGTCACAGCCCAGGACCAAAATTTTAAGAGCAGTGGTCATGTATAGGGATATTAAGGATAGGATAAAAGAAGTACCAAGGAGATAAACAAGATTTAGTTCTGAAGGATGGTTGGGAGAGGGTTTAAGATTGAGTCTAAACTATCAGATTGTAAAGACATATTTTATCAAAAAATCTACAGGCTGAGGGGCTCTAAAGTGGATAATTTGACCCAAAGATAAATGATGTTATAATCACTACTTGGAAAGTTTGAAGCAAGAGGAGCATGGAATTTTTTTCAAAGCAAATAACTGGTTTGCCCTTTATAAAAATGTCTGAATTAACTAAGTTCATCATCATAATAAGCAGAGCAAACCTACCTAGCTCAGCATCTCAAAACACAGAAATGTAGATTCAAAAGAAAATAAATTTCTGGGGCTTGGGAAAAGCCCTTTTAAGGATTTAAGTGTGAATCATTTAACTTCTGAGAGCAAGTATACAGGAAGACATCATAGCCACAGCATAAAAGTCACATTTTCACAGATTCTCAAAATAGCAAAATATTATTCATTCACATCTCAGATTTTTTTCATTTTGGAATTAAAATAAGAAGCAGATTTTGAATTTTGAGAACCATATTTATGTTTTCTTTGACAATGCACAAAAGTTTATAAGAGATGGGCTGAGTCTAAATAACTCATCCTAATTAAAGTGGAACTTTAACCCAAGCACTAGAAATTATCCTTTTTATATTATTAAATTCATTTAATTCTGTCTTTCCCTTCCTCACTCATGCCACCTTCCCCTAACCCCATAACAATATCTAACCCCTCCATCCAAAATCTATATAAACAAGCATAGTTCTCTTGGGAATTCAAAATTACAATTAAAAAACTCAAATACAGATTGCCTTAGCTCCAATCCTATGATTCTAATACTCGGTGAACACAGAGAAGACAAAATGTGAATGCAGTAACACAAGTATTTTAGGAGCTGGGTCTATTGTTAGCGTAGAAATGGAATTTTTATAATCTCTAAAAGGTACAATATACTTTGTCAAGACACTTAGAAGTAATCTGGCTATTTTAGCCATACCAATAAATCTGTTCACATTAAGTAATTATAAGGTAGGAAGTAAAAAGCAAGAAGGTATTAAAGAACATAAAATATTATGTATGCATCATGA
This sequence comes from Equus asinus, assembly GCF_041296235.1. Taxonomy (NCBI): domain Eukaryota; kingdom Metazoa; phylum Chordata; class Mammalia; order Perissodactyla; family Equidae; genus Equus; species Equus asinus. Next base: position 72,694,490 of record NC_091796.1, read on the forward strand.
ACTTAATTTGGAATTCTTTGTGTTTCATAAAAAGTGGGAAGGTCAAAAGAAAAGGTGGAGGTGTAAGAACTGAAAGAAGTTCAAACTGGAGAAAGACATGAACTGCAATTATCTTCATATGCCCTATTTAGAAAAACATCTTGAAGCCACTTTCAGTGTTAAAAAAAGGTATTTGTTGACTACATTTTTTATCTCTCCATTAGTTATGCTTCAGAACTTATTCATTAAACACCTTAGCACTTTTGACACAGTAAAGAATTATGTACCTACCAAGAGACTGATTAGAGGCAAGGATCCAAAAGAATGAAACTGCACCTGTTTTTTGGATTCAGAGATTTTAATTAATTTTAAAATGACCTCCCTTCTCTACTTTTCAACTGGCAAAAGAATCAGTGTAAAAGAGAGCAAGGCCTGCTTATTTCTCCTATCAGACCAAATTAGGCAAATTCTCATTTTTCCAAGGTGTACTCAGATGTGAGCGATGCTGTTTCTGGCTGACCCTCATAAGGGAAAAGATCTTTAGACATGATGAAAAATGACACATCTCAATGCTAAAAGCCACAACGTACAATAAAGATAGAATAGTTATGAATTTCTGCACATCAAATAGCACAGCAACAACCATTATAAAGCAAAAACTACAGGGGATGCAAGAAGACGTAAATAAAACACATTAATACTACTACACTTTAACAGCCGTTCTCACTTCAAGGATAAATCAAAAAGACAAAAAAAATAAGTAAAGATATAGACGAGTCAATCAACTAAACAAGGTAGAAAACCTAAAGATATATATCAAACTTCACACCCTGATAATTTTTGCAACTTTTCACTAAGTTTATAATTACTTCAAAATTAAGCTACCAAAAAACCATAAAAGGAAGAAGAAAAAAAAGGAGTAGCGGGAAAGGAATGGCTGGTCGCCAAAATGTCACAAGTGATGCTGACAGGTTACTATTTTCCTCCTTCTTTCTTAGAGCATTGTTAAGGCATCTTGAGTGGTTAAAAAAAAAAACACCTTTTTTTAATCGTAAAAGAAAGTATTTTTAATCTGGAAAAGTCGGAAAACACGCATCCCCCAAGGAAGCCACACAGGGAAGTCACAAAACAGAGCCTGTGTGAAAGTCTATAAGTCAAGATGCTGGCTCGGTCAGGGGAGGCCCCTCTAGCAGGCTCCAGTCTCCTCAGGTGGAGCATAGGGGGCAGCGGGCAACCGGCTGCAGCTGCCTCGAGGGTGGACCCTGCGAAGCGCGTGAACCCAGGGCAGGTGCTCGGAGCACCTGGTGCACTGGTCCCCAGTGCAGGCGTCACGCTCCCTCTCCTGCAGAAGGTGACCGTGAGGCCACACTCCTGGGCCACCATCTCCTCGGGCTTCTCCTCCAATCAACGCGGACTGGCGGAAGGCTCAACACCAGGACGGAGTTCCCCTGTCTCCCCGTCTAACTCGTCATCGCCGATCCTAATCACAGACTCCTGAGGACAGCGTCTTTGTTGGGCCCCATGGCCTTAGCTGACCCTGCCACCCGCCTGCAGGCTCCGCCAGCGATGCCTCCCCACCCACCCACGTCTGCCTTGGGAGATCACTTCCGGGTCAAACGTTTTTCTTTTTTTATTTAAAACAAAAACCTTCTGACTGCCATTTTTTGGCTGAACTACTCTTTGTTAGAGGCCCATGGAAAAAAAGGAAAGAAAGGTTGCCGGAAGAGGTGTACATATAGTTTGACTTATCAAGCTAAGAGATGAAAAGTCTCTGAATCCCAAGATTTTTGAGGAGGATAAACAAAAAGCACACACTCAAGGAAATAAAATGTGACAGATATGTGATGAGATTGGTCCAATACCCAGGGGCCCTGTGTTCATTTTTACTGTGTCACTGGGCAAAACCAGCAACCATTTTATTTTAAAATGAAAAGAAAATGCATTTCATCTGTCTCACTGAGCAAATGATTCCAGCTTAGCAGACCCAGCCCAGAGCACGACCAGGGCTTTTTCCGTCCTTCTTTTCAGAAAAGAAGTTACCAAGGTGAAGCTGTAATGAAGAAAATGGGGCAAAGCAAATGACAATCAGTACACAGCTGAAGTAATTTATCACACGGGTACTCACTTTTTTGTAATGTATTTGATGTCTGTTCTCCCACCCACCATTGACACAAACATGCAGGAAAAGAAAATACACTTGTTTTGAGCTCATATTTTATCTTCTTTAAGCAAACAAGAATGATTATACTGTGTATATGCTTCATTTTACCACAAAGGATTGCTCTGGCAAAATGTACACTTTTTGTGAAGGATCATAAATACTCCTTTATATTCCAAGAAACAAAGCAGAATAAGCACTAAGCAGCAATAAACACACCCGTAGTGCTGACTATAAAAGACTGTACTAATTTTTCTTGCAAAAAATAAAAAAAAATTCCTAAAAGAAATTTAACTATAACTGTAATATCATGTCTAAACAGACAATAGTGTTCAGTCATTTTCAACCTGGAACCATTTTCTCTAACTCCTATAAATTTTACTGAACCTGTTTTCCTATGAAGGGTCGTTGCTTCTGAATTCTCAATTATGTCTTTCTCAGGTAATTGTGCTTTTTGAAATCCATTCTTCGTTTTTGTGCTGCACTTCGCTTTTGCACTTTCTAAAGTACATCAGTCAATCTTTTGCTTGTGAGATTAAGTGGCATTGAAGCTATGGTAGGTTGACCTCGGTAACTAAAAAATCCAATAGTTTAAAAATTGAGCTCATTTTTCATGAGACACAAGCCATGAAAAATGTGACCAAAATGGAGTTGACATCCTACAATTCTAACTTATTTTACTTGAGGAAAAAAACAAGGGATGATTTTCCGCTGACCTCATTATTGCTTCCTTTTCTATCTACATGGGCTTCATGAGCCTGCTGCAGATATTTGAATAGAAAATGATCTAAAATAACATTTGGCGTTTTTTAACCAATATATATATTACACAGTCCCCAAACATGTAACTTTTTAAAAAATTTGTCTCTTATATGCACTCTCACTGTTTTTTGTTAGTATAACTATCTACTGGGTCTCTGAACTTTAGAATGAATTTATTATTAGCCAAATAATTTTTCTGGTTTGCGAATGGATAGAACCAGGTTTATAAACCTAAATTTACTTGCATTGTGATTACTCCAGTATAATGAGTCAAATTCATTTATCTCTTCATCACTTTCAGCTCATTACTTAGGTCCACTGTGATGAGACAGAAAGATTTAGAGTAAGATGATCTGTACTCAAGCCCTAACTCATGTACTTAACTAGTTAAGTCACTAAACTTCTCTAGACCTCACTTTGTTCATCTCTAATAGAAAATGTTGAACTAGACAGGTTGCCCCTCTGAGACTAACATTCTAGGTTACTAACCTGACAATAATTCCACAAGCCATTTTCACACTTACCTACATGAGGGTACAGCCACCTTAGGCTATGATCAGCTCTAGTCTAAAAAGTACTGTCCTACTATTGCCAAAGAAAGTTTAATCAAACCCTTATGCAGCCCGGTAAGCTGTGACCAATACTAATGTGCTTTGCTGAAATGGCATTACTAGTTTTCACTAAGATTCATCATCTCATTAGTGACCCAATTTCCAAAGTCACCAAGCAAAGGAAATTTCTCTTACGAAACCTGAGAAGCAAAATGTCTAAAACTGTTACGATTTTGCTGCTGTAATAGGAAAGTTCACAGTACCTAAAATAGCCACCACCTCATCATCCTGGATGACTTCCAAGGATCCTGATACCACAAAGCAGAGGGCATCCACACTTTCTCCAGCATGGTAAATGAGGTCCCCGGGAGCACAGTGAATAGTTTGGAACTCTACCGCCAAGGCGCGCAGACACCCATCGCTGGCCAATCGAAAAGCAGGATGTTCATTAAAAACCTTCCGGTTTAGATGAACACAGATATCAGCTCTCATGTCCTTGGGACAGATGGAGAGGACCTGAAGAAAGTGAGAGATAAATAAGTGAGAAGAAGAGAGAAAGGGGCTATTTCAGAAAAAGGCATCTAATAAATATTTAGTGACTGTGACAAAGTCTGCAACACACTGCACTAGATACTGGGAAGGCAAAGTTAAAAGACACAGCTCTGCTCTCAAGGGCCTAATAAATCTCGTGAGATAGGCTGATGAGCATACAGATTATTATAATACAGAACCAGGTAGTAAAGCTTTGAGAGGGATATGAGTCTCCCTGTAGAAAGAACACGTTCTTACAGTGGTCAGGAAAAGTCTCAGCAAAAACTTAATCTAATTTCATCAAAACGCCAACTGAAACAGGTCATTAACATTCATTTTAGTCTAGTCTCTGTTTTAGAACATTTTCATAATGAAATCAAAATTCAGCATAATGTACTTTACTCCACGTTGGAGGTGGATTCATATTAACCAGTTATAAAAAAACAGAATCAACAAAAGCACCATCTCAACTTGACACACTGGCATTCGCTGATAGAACTCCACTCTATGCGTTTTTCTCATTCTGGAATATTTTCATTTTGCAAATGAATTTATGTCCAGGGAACGAAAAGGGAATTCACCAGCCTTCTGTAGGGCGTGGGCAACTGGAAATGTCAATGCCGGCAAAGTGGGGACATCATTTTGCATGGCAGCCCTTGCCCATTCTGGTCTTTGACTCCTATAGACTGCTGAGGGCAAGAACAGAATTCAAGCTCAAGGCGCCCTTTAGGAGAGGGAACAAATAGCAGAAATATGCTTAGAGAGCTAAGGTTAGAGAGCTTTCATTGCCTGTAGCTTTCAGACAGGACAATTAAAGGCCCAGATTAAAATGGGCATTATCACCACATTTAATCAGAGCATCATCAAGCAAGATGTGATGACAGAAGTCAGTGCCATCCACTTTAAAGATGCATGTGCAAACTCACTTAGAATCCTCTCTCACCCCCTTGGTACACTATTCCTTATGATCAGAAATGTTTTTCTTTGATAGACTTTCAATCCCTCAAGCTGACGTTGAAGTTGATTTTTCCCCATTAAGTTATACTGAATAATGTTTTAATATAAAACAGTTTTCTTTCCTGTACTAATTGCATTTTAATCTTTAAAAAATTACCTAAGGCTTGAAACATCCTCTGAGTATTCCTTTTACTTGGGGCTCACTATCAATGGAAAGTTCTTTGCTTCTTTGTGTAGAAGATGAGTCCCTTATAAATGCAAAGACCATTAATTAAATTATGATTTCAGTATCCCTTCCCTTAACCTTTCCTAATACTTTCTATGTTATTTCACATCACTTAGGCATCTCTGTGGGTTTTTTTCATACTTCTTTGAACTCCTATAGGCAGCTCACCTATGTTTCTGAAAAATTTCATCTTTAAGGCAACGAATGCCTGACAGAGCTTTAGATGCAACTGGCCCTTTCTTTCAATATCAGTTGTTTTCCATAATAATGTAATGTTTTCTTTAACATATGAACCTTTAGTGACTTCTGACAACTTTAGTCATTCAGTAGGCATTTATTAGGACATACCACTACATTGAACCCCTGGAACTAGAAGGATAAATAAGACATTGTCTTTGCCTTAGAGGAGCTAACCATGAAGCACGGGGAGGTAGGCGGGTAAAGAGATTATAATTATAATAATATAATTATTATATACAATGAGAATACAATTATAATACAATGAGAAAAGTGCTATGACAGGGCATGGCCAGGTTGACATGGGAGCACGTGCTGCCTAGAGATCGTTACTTATGACTTAGAGGTAGCATAAAAGATCAGGCTCAAGAGGAGACAGGTCCGCATGCAAATATATTACTTACTACCCTTGTTGCCTAAGGTATACAACAAAATCTATCACTTACTACCTCTGTAATCTAAGTTATCTAATCTCTCTAATGTCATCTGTGAAATGGGATGATAGTGCTTATTTCATAGGCTCAATACAGGAATTAAGTGAAAGGGCTTGAGTTTATCCCAGTTTAGCCTTGCACACAGCAAGGGCTAAAGAAATGTTAGTTTTTATTATCCTTATTGACCATGAATATTCCTAAAAAGTTTATTGTTGCTTTAGCTCTCCTCAAAAACAATTTGCATTTTTTCATTTTCCACCCCTGTCTGAATTCTGTGTCTTGGTTGTTTGATGAGATTCCTAGCAAAATTAAGAAAATATTTCAGCATGAACCTGAAGATATTTCAAGCACTAGCTAACTTTAATATTTCTCTCAGGTTTAAAATGAAATTAGTACTAGAAAAGCAAAGCAGTAAGAATAATTTTAAAATACATACACACATGCATAAACATTACACTGAATAACTTAATGGGAAAATGGATCATTCCATTTCTATTCCATTTACTTTAAAGGATTTTCCTTGTTTTAGATTCATTTTGTAACAGTCATTTTATGTCCTTTTTATTATTTATTTCAGGATTCATGCTGCAAATGAAATCTTCCAATGTTAGCAATATTCTCAATTTAGTGGCATACCAAAAGAGGATTTTTATTACATTTTAAGTGCATCTCTCCTTTTTTGTTTCACTTTACTTATGACACTGGTTCATTTATTATTTTGATTGATGGTATATACTAAAGTCTAGATGTCATAAAATGACAAGTTAAAACTAAGTATTAAAATAGTGCAAAGTCACATCCAGTGGCAAGCTCTTTCCCCACCCCTAGATAGAGCACATAACTTACATGGTGTTTCTGTCATCAAAATATGACTATAGTGTTATTTTTTCTGTAAATGAAGGTACTAATAAGTGTTTTAAGCCAGGAAAAATTTAGTTTTAAGTGATAAAATAAAATTCTCATTCAAGATGATTCTATCACCTTGTCTGTTAGTCCCAATTTCAATGTACTCTGCCTTGAATGTCATATCCAATCTCTTGCTGATGGGTTCCCTTATGGGTATCTCATAGTTAGAAATAAATGAAATTACATTTCAGCAGAAAATATTCATATTAAAAGTGACTTTTATTTGTCTCCAGAGTTGATTATTTATTCCCTCTTCATGTCAGGATAGTTATAAATTAGATTCTTAATAAGATAATAATTAAGTTTTCTCTTTGAAAGGGCTATGGCTGCATAGAAGGAATCATTTTTAGAATTCTTCAAACCAACCCTGAAAAAATGGAAAAGAATGCCATGGTCTGAAAAAGAAAACTTTTTGAAATTATTTATGACACCAGTTCCATTAAACCCAAGATCAAGAGCTATCTTAACAGATATCCCTCAGGCTCCAAAGATCTAACCTCAACACTGAGAGTAGAGAATTCTTAGTAAAACACAAATATGATCATGTTACCTTGCATTCTTAAAATATCTGATGGTTTGATTCCCCACCAGGTAAAGCTGAAGTCCTAACCAAGCACACAAGGCTCTTTATGATGGGAATTCCTCCAGCCGCATCCCTTCCTATCTGCCTCCAACCCTGCCTTCCAGTCACACGATGTTGCTCACCTCTCTAAACTTGCCATACTCTCTCGTTGCTCTTTGCCTTTGCACACACTCTACCTTTTGACTGGCATTTCCCATCATCCTCTTCTCTGCCTAGGCACCTGATTCATCCATCAAAGCAGGGACCATTCCTCTCTCTATCATAAATACAATTTATACACATCTCTATCATAGAATTTGGTAATATATAGAGGGGGAAAATAAGATTAAGAGGTGTTGTGATCTGTATTTTTTTTTAAATAATAGCACACAAAAGTAACATTAAATTATCACAGAATTGAAAAGACTAGCCTAGAGATTTCAAATTTTTATTTTCATCAGTAAAATAATTCTTTAGTTTTTTAATGAAATCTTATCTTATGCCCAATATATAAAGCAGATACAAGCAGAATTATGCTGAGTGGAGCTCTGATGGGAAAGCATACCCCAGGCAGGGCTCCACAGGGGCACACTCAGTCATTCATTTAACTTATAGCTATTGAGGGCTGGTCGTGTGCTAGTTACATGCTGCTACTATGTAGGCCTCCAGATCCAAGAGCAAAACTTTCACAGTGCTTGCCTGCTGGAACTTCTAGTCAGGAATAGCTTCAAAAATCACCATTCCTAGTCCAATGCCCCTGTTACAAATAAGGCAAATGTTTAGCATAAAGGTTATGTGATTTGCTTGAAGCCTCTCAATAAATTACTAGCAAAATCCAAAACTCTTTGATTTCAGCTCTTTAAGCCATGCCCCTCAATGAAGCTCAACCAAGAATAAAATACACCATCCGGCAATTTCTGATGTTTTCTAGTTCTTTGTGTACTACAAAAATATAAATGCTAATATCTGAAAATCACTTAAGGTCCAATCAATGAAAATATAGTTAATTTATTAGGAAATCACTAATGTTCCCCCACCACCAAAGAACAGCCTAAATTTCTTTGCAAGTTTGTTTCCATTTCTAAACACCTAGTTTCAGTTCCAATAAATGTATTGCATATTTTAGAGCTTTGGTTAAAGACATAAGGATTCATTGACAAATTATTTATTCCACTACTATTTGCCAAAAGGAAGTTGTCTTATTTGGAATATAAGGTTTAGTGTATAGATGGAAAGGACCTGAGCTAGATATTAACATACAGTGACCATTTGATAAATGTCACTCTCTTTAAGTCCCTTCTCCCATCATTTTCATCCATTATTGTATTAATAATGTCACAAAAGCTTAGAAGAACAGTGAGCCTAAATATTTTAATTAGAAACCAAAGAGTTAAATCAAGATCCTCTAAGAAAATGGTTGACTAGAGCAAGTGAAAGAAGAAGGTTTTAGTCTCTCTCTTATTTGTCCTTTAAATATACTTAAAAATATATTTTGATAATCACTACATAAAATATAGGAAACAAAAAACATTAAGAAGAAAATAAAATTTCTCCATTATTTACACATATTTATAAATGTATATACCATTTTCTTAAAACTTGAATCTCAAAGTTTTATTTCCTGCTATAATTGCTGAATGTCATATTATAATCATTTCTCATGTCATGAAATACTGATTTAAAAACATACTTTGAATCATTGCGTAATATTACATCATATAATTGTAACACGAATAATTTAACTACTGCATTAGAATTGGATATTGAGATTTTTAGTTTTCCCTTTCTTAAATTCAGTTATAACAAATACCCTGTACCTATACCAGATTGTCTAAGGACAGAGTTTTTAGAAGTAAAATTAGTGGGTAAAATACAGAAACACTTTTAAGTCTCTTGCCGAATTGCTTTCCAAAAAGGTGTACCAAATTACACTCTAACCAGTAGTGTATGAGAGTATCTTACATGTTTTCAAGAATCTTCCCTGAAATATTCCATTTGCATTCGAAAGAGAAAAGGCCATTTCACTTGAAACAACAGTAGCATTGTACAGTGCAATGACACAGAAGGCTGCAGAGCTTTCGTCTTAGTGGAGGTAGGCTCCCACCACTACTCTCTAGCTCAGTGACCACAGACTGATCACTTTTAATCAAACTATAAGAAATTTCTAGTGGAAAATGGGAGTGATGGGGATAATTCTACTTTAAGTGCCTGAAGGTAGTGAACTAAACAAGGCTCCCTCTTGAGGTCACTTACAGCTCTAAAATAAATTTATTTTATTGATTATCTATACAATCCTCTATAATAGTAATATAGCACCAGCTATTTTTAATAATAATTGATAAGTGAAGGTGATCCCCCTGTTTTCTTAGGACAAAGGAATAAATGCATTAATGACATTTTGATAGCCATTGAAGCTACCACTGACATTCTTCAAAATCCCTACCTCCTTTGATGCAATTAAGTTATGCACTGCTAATTAATCTCTTTTTACCAATCCAACTGAATTGGTATTAAGTTAGTGAAAATCACTGGAAAGAGTCAGGCAAGTGACATTTACCAGTAAAACATTTTTACAATCCTTCCTGGGAATGAGGAGCTCAAAGACTGCCAACACAGGAAATAGAGTTCTCTATAGGAATTCAGTTCTTATTCATGTTGTGGGAAGAAAAGCTCACCTTCTTCTTTTTTTTTTTTTAAATATAGCCAGGCAGCCATGCGGACCAAGGGAGAGCAGCTGTCTGGATGTTAGTCTGCCAATTTCTGGATGTATCAAAACCTCCAAGGAATTAACTCAGGAACAATGTAATGAAATAAAACCAAAGCAAATTATCTGCCATTATTTAAAAGTAAAAGGTCATACTTCACACCAGAAGACTGCTATAACCAGTGAGAGATGATAGGTTAAAATTCATGCATTTCATTTTAGAGATAAATTTCCTGCAAACAAATTTCATATAAAAAAGTGAGATTTAAGTTTTTTCTTTAAAAAATTTAGAGAGTCAACTCTACCAAGTTTTTCATAGTCTTGATTTTGCAGTAAAGTGAGTGGTGAAAAGAAACAAATAGCAATTTTCACCATTTTTTAATTTGTTAAAGCTGCTGATATTTTGTGTCACCAACTTTCTAAAGTTCTGATTTAGAGTTTCTGCTGTTTTCTATTCTTAATCTCATGCCTGAACTTTTTTTTATGTGCATATATTTGACTCTTTAAGAATACTTTTCCATGTTAAAATATTTTCTAAAATTAGAAATATATTTTTAAATATATTCAATTAATTACCCAGAAGAGTGGAAACAATGTTGGAAACAATCTGGTCATGATCAAAAGATAAAAAATTACTAAAAATAAAGTCTCCTATGACAGATGATGTTCCCAGCCCTGTTGAAAGGATGAGTTCGTCTCATATACTGTGGGTGGAAGTGAATTGGTACTGCCATTACCTGGCTATATTGACAAAAGTTGACCATATAGATATACATACCCTAAGACCCAGCAATTTCACTTCCAGGTATATGCCCAACAGAAATGTCTATGCATATGCACCAAACCACATGAACAAGAGTGTTTGTCCCAGCACTATTCATAATAGCTCCAAACTGAAAATTACCCAAAGATCCATAAACATTAGAATAGGTAAATACATTGTGGCATACTCACACCATGGACAGCTATTCAGCAACAAGAATAAAAGAAGAAACAACTATACATAACATAGATGAATCTAAACAACACAATGTTAGTTGAAAAAGAGCCTGACACAAAAGAGTGTACTCTGCATAATTCCATTTATATAAAGTTAAACAGCCTGAAAAATCAATACATGATTCTGGAAGTCAAGATATGAGTTACTGTGGAGGGGCAAAGCTGGTTAATGCCTGGAGAGAACACAGGAGGGCTTCTAGGGTACTGGTAATGCGGTTGTTGGGTTCTGGCTACACACAAGTGTTGTGAAAATTTATCAAGCTGTTCATTTATAACATAACTTTCCCACTTTTCAGTATTACATTTATTTCATTTTTAAAAGTTCACTTTAAAAACCACACACACACAAATGGTAACTATGTACAGAGATGGATATAATTACCTTGACTGCAGTAATCATTTTACTATATATATGTAATCAAATCATCTTGTTGTACAGCTTAAATATATACAATTTTTATTAAAACAAAAAAAAGTTACTTTTATACAGATAGATATTATCTAAAGAAAATGAATGAAACAGAAATTGGAGCTGCCAAATCAATAATGATGATTATTTCTAGAATGATTGTGATTATGAAAGCTTATGTCTCAACCTACTATTCTTCCAATAGAGAAAGCAAACTAAAATTCTAAAGATATGCATCAGCTGTCTTTCAAATTATTTATGCAATTTAATATATCTACGCACACACAGGTATATATACAGTCACGCACTGCATAACAACGTTTCCGTCAACCATGGACCACATATACCGTGGTGGTCTGCTAAGAATAGAATAGGTTCCATAGTATAGCCAAGGTGTGTGGTAGGCTATACCATCTAGGTTTGTGTGAGTACACTCTGTGATGTTTGCATATCACAGAAATAGCCTAACGGCACATTTCTCAGAACATATCTCTGTTGCTAAAAGACATATATATATATATATATATATATATATATATATATATATATATACACATACCAACTGTAGAAAGTAAAGGTAGTCAAAAGAAGTCACAAAGTAGTAAATGAAGCCAAAGATATGTAGGTTGATTATATTTATTTAGATTGCATCTAATTCCAAAATGATTTATTGTATAAAAGAGTATATATATTCTAATATATTTATATGTGTATATATACATATACATATATATGTATGTGTGTGTATACAGATAGATAAAAAAAATCAGGTATATATAAAATAACAGCTAGAAAGTTAAGTTGTCTTGAAAAGACTGGGAAATTACAAAGTGGGAGAAAAATTAAATGAGATAAAATGAAGTAACATTTGAACAAGTGAGATCACATTGAAACTTTTTTTTTCACAACTCTAACACTCATATATAGATTACAGATATGGTTCAGTTACATATCAGTGTGTATATGTATAAGATGATGATGTACCATAAAATTGCAAACCTTTCAAAGAGCACCAAGCTCTTCCACTCACTCTCCCAATATGCTGATAGTTATCAGACTAGGCACCAACCAATATGTTCTTATTTAGTGAAACCTGTTATTACTTATAGTGGAAATAGGACAGCAATATAAGACTGAGCTTTCTGGTAAATTAAACTCTTTACTATTAGTAAAGTGCCTCAGGAATTTAGCTATCTGAGACCAACGGTTTAGACAAAATGGTATGCAGTCATGTGTCACTTAACAACCAGGATACATTCTGAAAGGTGCATCGTTAGGCAATGTTGTCATTGTGTGAACATCATGGAGTGTACTTACACAAGCCTAGATGGTACAGCCTACTACACACCCAGGTTATATGGTACTAACATTATGGGACCACCACTATGTGTGTGTTTAGTAATTGACTGAAACATTGCTATGCAGCACATGACTGCAGTTATTTGAATATTAAAATGCACAACTATGCTTCCTAGAATTTTCTATGGCAGTAATTCATGCATAAGTAAAATATAAGAAACAACATATAGACCATAATAAATATAATAAAATATAACATATATAATAAATATAATTTAAAAAGTTAAGAAAATGAAAAGATAAGACTTACATTGAAAGAAAATATTTGTAATACATATATCCTATGAAAGAATCATATCCAAGATATATAAAAAATTCCTACAACTCAATAGAAATAAAGGCAGACAACCTAATTTAAAAAAAAGAAAAAAGCACAAGACTTGGACAATTTACAAAAGAGATTATCTAAATGGCCAATATGATTTAAAAAGGTGCTCAAAACCATTAAGTATGAGGAAATGCAAATTAAAACCACAATTAGATACTACTACACACACACCACAGTGGCTAAATGTAAAAGGCTGACAGTATACCAAGTCTTGGAGAATATGGGGAGCAACTGGAACTCTCACGTATTCTAGTGGGAATGTCAAATAATACAACCACTTTTCAAACTTTTTCACAACTTCTAATTAAACTAACCTCCTACCAATACTATGACCCATCTATTCCATTCCTATGCATATACACTAGAGAAGTGTGTGCATATGTTCATAAAAAGACATGTACAAGAATTTTATACCATCTTCATTCATAATAGCCAAAAATTAGAACCGACCTTAATGTCTATCAGCCATAGAATGAACAGATAAGTTTTGCTATATCCATACAATTGAATACTACATATATACTGCATGATTCCAATTACATGAAGTTCAGCATCAAAATGGTGGTTACGGGAAACAAACCAAATGCCCATCAACTGATGAATGGATAAACAAAATGTGGTAAATTCATACAAAAGAATATTATTCAGTTATAAAAGGAAGTGAAGTACCGGTACATGCTACAATGTGGATGAACCTTGAAAACATGCAAGAAGCCAGTCACAAAAGACCACATATTATGTTATTCCACTTATATGAAATGTCCAAAATTAGAAAATCTATAGAGACAGAAAGTAGATTAGTCATTGCCAAGGGCGTGAGGGTGGGGTTAATAGAAAGTAACTGCTAACGGGGATGAAGTTTCTTTTTGGAGTGATGAAAATGTTCTGTATAGCGGTGATGGTTGCAGAACCTTGTGAATATTCTAAAAACCACTGAATTGTACATTTTTAAGTGGTGAATTTTATTATACGTGAATTATATCACAATTTAAAAAATAGTCGCTACTTCAGAGGGGAGTCAGTAATTGCCTGGACAAAGCATGTGGGGAGGCTTCTGGGATGATTTTTTTTACCTTGATCTGGGTAGCAGTTACATGGTCTACACACATATAAAAATGTATTGATCCGTATGCCTATGATTTGTATACGTTATATGTGTATGTATGTATGTGTGTGTGTGTGCGTGTATACCCTTCTATGATAAAATATTATATAAAAAGTCTTTACTATCAACATTCTCCAAACATTAAAAATATTGACATTAGGCAAATTTGGTCAAAATTAAGTTGCACGAACTATGGAATAGACCATCACAGGAGACATGACTATCTAATTCCATTCAATAATTTTATAGTACTTGTAGAGAGTGTCTATTATATGTGGAACATATATAGGAGGTGGCGTTAAAAAATAGTTCCAAACAGTTTCTGTACACAGGTTGCTAGCCTGTCTCACCAGGAAAACAAGAAAAACAATCAGTTACAGGGAAAGCTTAGAGTGTTGCAACAGGAAGCCAGCACTAGAAAGCAATAGGCAGGAGCTCAGAGGAGGGTCTGGGTAAAGAATGTTCAGGGAAAAGGAAGCTGCTCTACAAAGGCCAAAGCAGAGGGAGAACTTGGCCATTGTACAAGTAATCAACTTTATGATTGGATTTTTACTTTTTTTTTCATATGGTGGAAGCGGATTTCTGTCACTAAATTTAGTGGCTACTATCTTGATTAAGTTTGTATCAATGCTGTTGAGAAGACCTGAAGACAGAACAGTGAACACTGTAGTTATTTAATTGTTTAAGAATATGTATGCTGTCATGGTGACTAAAACATTATAATGCTTTTAGGACCTAAGCAAACTCTTCTCGTTTGTATGAGGCCATTTAGTAGCACAGGGGAAATATTTTTTTTAAGTTTAAGAAATGCTTTTAAAACTCAGTAGTATTCTACAATATCTTAGAAACCAAATTATCATCTTTTTGATATAGTATATTATGTTGACATTATTAAAAGGGACTTTGGGGAAATAAGCCCAACATGAATTTTGGTTTATGTATTATTTACATTGATATTTGTCATCAATGTCTTCATAACTGAGAAACTAGACATGTCAGTAACACTATCAGAAATCAAATTTGTCACAATTTTTATCATCCAGAAAATAGTCATGAATGCAGGGTAATTAAAAATGACCATGAATAGAATATAAGGGGATCCAAGATGGCGCCGTGAGTAGTCCTCTTTGTCTCTCCCCCTTCGAGTCTACAATTATTTGGACACTTATCGCTTAACAAAGGATATCCAGACAGCATCTCAGGACGTCTGAGATACCCACATGACTATACATCAGAAGGCGGACGGACTTTTCTCCGGGAGGATGTGGAAATAGGTGAAAACTCTCCGACCCCGACGGAATAGCCTAGTACCCGCAAGCGGCTTTCTTCCAACGGACACCCCCAGAAGATCAACACACATCTAGGGCAGGAGCGAGCACACAACAGAGGAGCGACGGTGGAAACAGGTGATCAGAACCCTACCTAAACCCCCCGTAATTACTCCTAAACGCAGAGGGAAACTTTGGAGTTGCACACCTGGGCCCGCGGGGAGAGTCTCTCCCCGCCATTGGCGGGGAGATCCTGCCTGGTGTTCGCGGCGCCCAGAGGGTCCCAGAGAGAGTCGCTGAGGGTACGGAGGTCTCCCAGCTGCCACTGCCGGCATGGTGGGGCTAGGGATTGCCGGAGATCTCCGAGTGGACTGGGGCTGGGTGAAGCTCCAAAGACCAACTCCACGCCCCGGAGGGGAAGCTTCGGAGTTCCACCCAGGCAGCAGACAAAACTCTCTGTCTGCCATTAGCGGAGGGGCCACACCCAGCATTCATGGCTCCGGGAAAATCCCGGAGAGAATCCCAGAGGGCGGGGCGACCCCCAGCTGCCATTGCCCGCCCCGTGGGACTAGGGACTGCCGGAGATCTCGGAGAGGACTGGGGCTGGGGGAAGTTCCAAAGGCTGGCTCTGCGCCCCAGAGGGGAAGCTCCAGAGTTCTGCCCGGGCAGCAGACAGAACTCTCTGTCTGCCTTTAGCGGAGGGGCCATGCCCAGCATCCACAATACCGGGAGGGTCCCAGAGAGGAGAATATTAGGCAGGGTAGCAGCTGACCAGCTACCACTGAAATCAGGATCTCCGGCTATCCCCCCAAGTCAGGGCAAAGGGCTCCCCGAGTTCCTGGGGAACAGGACTGGGGCTGGGGGGAGTTCCAGCAACCCAGCTCCGTAGCCTAGGGGGAAACCCTACAGGCTCACAGCAGCCTCAGGGAAAGCCTCTGCACGACACCAGTAGAAAGCACCCAGCCGGCAGCCACAAGGCTGGAAGGCCCCAGGACAAAAGCAGCATAACTAGGTGAACTAACCACAGACTGTAGAAGATGCCAATAGCTCTCCTGCAACCCATAGTGGACAAGTGAGATTTTGTGGGTGCCGACAGCAATGGAGCGACAAATATAAGTGATCCCACCCCTGGCTGCTGGAAAAACCCATAACACCGTTGCAGACCCCAAGGAGGGAGCACGTCTAGGTGGGCTGCAACAGTAGGCACCAGCAGCCTGAAGCCCCCCTGTGACAGCCCCCACGGCAGAGGAGGGAATCCAAAGGACCACTGGGACTACAAGGAGGGGCCCAGGCCCAGTTAGCAACTGCGGACAGGGTTCCTGGTTGGTGCAGTATAAACAGCTGCTCCCCCACCGCAGCAGCTGAAACAAGTGAAAGGACAACTAAACTCTATCTCCATGCGGAGGCACAAATCAACAACATCAAGCAATATGAAAAAATACATTAAATCTCCAGAACAGAAAGAAAATAACAAATACACAGAAAACAAGCCTAAAGAAAATGAGATATATAACCTAAATGATGATGACTTCAAAACAGCCATCATTAAAATACTCAATGAGTTAAGAGAGAATTCTGACCGACAACTCAACCAGTTCAGAAGCTATGTCACAAAAGAGTTTGATACGATAAAGAAGAACCAAACAGAAATATTGGAAATGAAGAACACAATAGAGGAGATTAAGAAAAATCTAGATGCTCTGAACAGTAGAGCCGATAATATGGAGGAAAGAATTAGCAATTTGGAAGATGGCAATATAGAATTGCTGCAGGCAGAGGAGGAGAGAGAAGCAAGACTAAAAAGAAATGAAGAAACTCTCCGAGAATTATCAGACACAATTAGGAGATGCAATGTAAGGATTATAGGTATACCAGAGGGAGAAGAGAAGGAGAAAGGGGCAGAAAGCCTATTCAAAGAAATAATGGCTGAGAACTTCCCAAATCTGGTGAGAGAGATGGATCTTCAGGTGACAGAAGCCAATAGATCTCCAAACTTTATCAATGCAAGAAGACCAACTCCACAGCATATAGTAGTGAAGCTAGCAAAAGTCAACGACAAGGAGAAAATACTAAGGACAGCCAGGCAAAAGAAACTAACCTACAAAGGAACCCCCATCAGGCTATCAGCAGATTTCTCAGCAGAAACTTTACAGGCTAGAAGAGAGTGGAATGATATATTCAAAAATCTGAAGGACAAAAATCTACAGCCAAGAATTCTCTACCCAGCGAAAATATCCTTCAAATACGATGGAGAAATAAAAACTTTCCCAGATAAACAAAAATTAAGGGAGTTCATTGCCACAAAACCTCCTCTTCAGGAAATCCTCAGGAAAACCCTCATTCCTGAAAAATCCAAAAAAGGAAAGGGGCTACAAAACCAAGAGCAGAGGAGATAAGTAGAAGGACAACAACAGAGAGTAGCAGCTCTACATCAGAACAGATTAAACCATGGGACGAGAAACAAAGGAAACTGAAGAAAACCGGAAAACAAGACACAAAATGGGAGTGGTAGGCCCCCACGTCTCAATAATCACTCTAAATGTAAATGGATTGAACTCCCCAATCAAAAGACACAGAGTGGCAGGATGGATCAAAGAACAAGATCCAACAATATGCTGCCTCCAGGAAACACACCTCAGCCCCAAAGACAAACACAGACTCAGAGTGAAGGGATGGAGAACAATACTCCAAGCTAATAATGAACAAAAGAAAGCAGGTGTCGCTATACTAATATCAGACAAGGTAGATTTCAAAGCAAAACAGATAAAGAAAGACAAAGAGGGACAGTATATAATGACAAAAGGGACTCTCCACCAAGAAGACATAACACTTATAAATATATATGCACCCAACACAGGAGCACCAAAATTTGTAAAGCAACTCTTAATAGAACTAAAAGAAGACATCAACAACAATACAATAATAGTAGGGGACCTCAACACACCATTAACACCAATGGACAGAACATCCAGACAGAAAATCAACAAGGAAATAATAGAATTAAATGAAATATTAGATCAGATGGACTTAGTAGATATATATAGAACACTTCATCCAAAAACAGCAGGTTACACATTCTTCTCAAGTGCGCATGGAACATTCTCAAGGATTGACCATATTTTGGGAACCAAAGCAAACATCAATAAATACAAGAGAGTTGAAATAATATCAAGCATCTTTTCTGATCATAATGCTATTAAACTAGAAATCAACTACAAGAAAAAAGCAGAGAAAGGTGCAAAAATGTGGAGACTAAACAACATGCTTCTGAACAAACAATGGATCATTGAAGAAATTAAAGAAGAAATCAAATTTTATCTGGAGACAAATGAAAATGAGAACATGACATACCAAATAATTTGGGATGCAGCAAAAGCAGTACTAAGAGGGAAATTCATCGCAATACAGGCTCACCTCACTAAACAAGAAAAAGCTAACATAAGCAACCTCAAACGACACCTAACAGAACTAGAAAAAGAAGAACAAACAAAGCCCAGAGTCAGTAGAAGGAGGGAAATAATAAAAATAAGAGCAGAAATAAATGATATTGAAACAAAAAAGACAATAGAAAGGATCAATGAAACAAAGAGTTGGTTCTTCGAAAGAATTAACAAAATTGACAAACCCCTAGCCAGACTCACCAAGAAAAGAAGAGAGAAATCGCAAATTAATAAAATTAGGAATGATAGAGGAGAAATCACAACAGATACCAATGAAATACAAGAGATCATAAGAGAATACTATGAAAAACTATATGCCAACAAATTGAACAACCTGGAAGAAATGGACAAATTCCTAGACTCCTACAATCTCCCCAAACTGAATCAGGAAGAAATGGAGAATCTGAATAGGCCAATCACAAGTAAGGAAATAGAAACGGTAATCAAAAACCTCCCCAAAAATAAGAGTCCAGGACCAGACGGCTTCTCTGGAGAATTCTACCACACATTCAAAGAAGACTTAATACCTATTCTCCTCAAACTGTTCCAGAAAATTGAGAAAGATGGAGTACTCCCTAACACACTCTATGAAGCCAACATCACTCTGATCCCCAAACCTGACAAGGTCAACACAAAGAAGGAGAACTACAGGCCGATATCACTGATGAACATAGATGCAAAAATCCTCAACAAAATTTTGGCAAACTGAATACAGCAATACATCAAAAAGATTATACACCATGATCAAGTGGGATTTATACCATGGACACAGGGATGGTTCAACAACCGCAAGTCAATCAACGTGATACACTACATCAACAAAATGAAAAACAAAAACCACATGATCATCTCAATAGATGCAGAGAAAGCATTCGACAAGATTCAACACCCATTTATGATAAAAACCCTCAATAAAATGGGTATAGAAGGAAAGTACCTCAACATAATAAAGGCCATATATGACAGACCCACAGCCAACATCATACTCAATGGACAAAAACTGAAAGCCATCCCTCTGAGGACAGGAACAAGACAAGGGTGCCCACTTTCACCACTCCTATTCAACATAGTACTGGAGGTGCTGGCCAGAGCAATTCGGCAGGAAAAAGAAATAAAAGGAATCCAAATAGGTAACGAAGAAGTAAAACTCTCGCTGTTTGCAGACGACATGATCTTATATATAGAAAACCCCAAAGAATCCATAGAAAAACTATTAGAAATAATCAACAACTACAGCAAAGTAGCAGGGTATAAAATTAACGTGCATAAATCAGTAGCATTTCTATACACTAACAATGAACTAACAGAAAAAGAACTCAAGAACTCAATCCCATTCACAATCGCAACGAAAAGAATAAAATACCTTGGGATAAACTTAACCAAGGAAGTGAAGGATCTATACAATGAAAACTACAAGACTTTCTTGAAAGAAATTGATGATGACATAAAGAGATGGAAAGACATTCCATGCACATGGATTGGAAGAATAAACATAGTTAAAATGTCCATACTACCTAAAGCAATATACAGATTCAATGCTATCCCAATCAGAATCCCAAGAACATTCTTCACAGAAATTGAACAAACAATCCTAAAATTCATATGGGGCAACAAAAGACCACGAATTGCTAAAGCAATCCTGAGCAAGAAAAACAAAGCCGGCGGAATCACAATCCCCAATTTCAAAACATACTACAAAGCTACAGTGATCAAAACAGCATGGTACTGGTACAAAAACAGGTCCACAGATCAATGGAACAGAATTGAAAACCCAGAGATAAAACCACACATCTATGGACAGCTAATCTTCGACAAAGGAGCAGAGGGCCTACAATGGAGAAAAGAAAGTCTCTTCAACAAATGGTGCTGGGAAAACTGGACAGCCACATGCAAAAGATTGAAAATTGACCATTCTTTTTCACCACACACCAAAATAAACTCAAAATGGATCAAAGACCTAAAGATTAGGCCTGAGACAATAAGTCTTTTGGAAGAGAATATAGGCAGTACACTCTTTGACATCAGTTTCAAAAGAATCTTTTCGGACACTGTAACTCCTCAGTTGAGGGAAACAATAGAAAGAATAAACAAATGGGACTTCATCAGACTAAAGAGCTTCTTCAAGGCAAGGGAAAACAGGATTGAAACAAAAAAACAGCTCACTAATTGGGAAAAAATATTTACAAGCCACTTATCCGACAAAGGGTTAATCTCCATAATATACAAAGAACTCACACTGCTTAACAACAAAAAAACAAACAACCCGATCAAAAAATGGGCAGAGGACATGAACAGACATTTCTCAAAAGAAGATATGAATATGGCCAATAGACACATGAAAAGATGTTCATCATCGCTAATCATCAGGGAAATGCAAATCAAAACTACACTAAGATATCACCTTACACCCGCTAGATTGGCAAAAACATCCAAAACCAAGAGCGACAAATGTTGGAGAGGTTGTGGAGAAAAAGGAACCCTCATACACTGTTGGTGGGCATGCAAACTGGTACAGCCACTATGGAAAACAGTATGGAGATTTCTCAAAAAGTTAAAAATAGAAATACCCTATGACCCAGCCATCCCATTACTGGGTATCTATCCTAAGAACCTGATATCAGAAATCTCAAGAGTCCGTTGCACCCCTATGTTCATCGCAGCATTATTTACAATAGCCAAGACGTGGAACCAGCCTACATGCCCAGAAACTGATGATTGGATAAAGAAGATGTGGTATATATACACAATGGAATACTACTCAGCCATAAAAAAAGACAAAATTGGCCCATTCACAGCAACGTGGATGGACCTCGAGGGTATTATGTTAAGCGAAATAAGCCAGTCAGAGAAAGACGAACTCTATATGACTCCACTCATAGGTGGAAGTTAGTATATTGATAAGGAGATCAGATCGGTGGTTACCAGGGAAAAGGGGGGGTGGGGGGAGGGCACAAAGGGGGAAGTGGTGTACCCACAACATGACTAACAAAAATGTACAACTGAAATCTCACAAGGTTGTAATCTATCATAACATTAATAAAAAAAAAATGTCCATGAATAGGACAAAAGACATGTAGGATTTATATGTAACTGATGCCCTCAGAGGTCGCTTAAAGCTTCAAGGAACCCTGGCAGAGTCTCAGGTCCTGCAAACATGATCTGGTTTCTGCTATGGCAGATCAAAGACAGCAGATTGATAGAAATTTTGCTGGAGGTGAGTGTGCTGATTGTAAGTAAAAGCAATAGATCGAGAGCCTAATGCCAAAGAAATATTTTAAAAATAGAAACATGATGATCATATGGAAACCAAAAATAAAAACAAAATACCATTTATAATTTATGAAATGAAATAATTAGGTGTAAATCTAGCAAAACATGGATAGGATCTGTATCCTGAAAATTATAAAATGTTGATGAAGGAAATCAACAGACATCTAAATTAATGGAGAGATATATCATGTTAATGAATTGGAAGACCCAACATAGCATATATATCAATTCTCCCTAAATTAATCTATAAGTTTAATGCAATTTCTAACTAAATCCCAGCAAGGTTTTCGGTAGACATAGACAAGTTATTCTAAAATTTATATGAAAAGGCACAAGACCTAGAATAGCTAAGACCACTGAAAAAGGAATAAAGTAGGAGGAATCTCTCTACTCAATGTTATGACACACTATATGACTGCAGTAATCAAGACAGTATGGTATTAGCAGGGGAAAGACAGTCTTCAACAAATGGTGCTAGAGAAACTGGATATACATTGGTGGGAAAAAAAGCACTAAACTTCAACCTAAATTTCACACCTTATACAAAAATTAACTCAAAATGCATCATGGACTTACATGTAAAATATAAAAGTATAAAACTTTTAGGAAAAAACAGGAGAAAGTCTTCAGGAGCTAAGACCAGCCAGAGTTCTTAAATTTGACACCAAAAGTACAATCTATGAAAGGAAAAATTGATAAACTCTGCCTCATCAAAATGAAAAACTTTCAGTCTGCAAGAGACCCTGGGGGGCTGGCCCCATGGCCAAGTGGTTAAGTTCACACCCTCTGCTTTGGCGGCCCAGGATTTCCCCAGTTCGAATCCTGGGTGCAGACATGGCACCGCTCATCAAGCCATGCTGAGGCAGCATCCCACATGCCACAACTAGAAGGACCCACAACTAAAAAAATACACAACTATGTACCAGGGGGCTTTGGGAGAAAAAGGAAAAATTAAAAAAAACTTTAAAATCTGAAAAAAAAGACCCTGTAAAGAAAATTAAAATATAAACTGAAAACTGGGAAAAAATGTTTGCAAGTCACATACCCTACAAGGACAAATTTCTAAAATATGTAAGAACTCTCAAACTCAACATTATCACATCAATTGACTTGTGGAAGTTGAACCATGCTTGCATTCCTGGAATAAATCCTTCTTGATCATGGTGTATGACCCTTTTAATGTATTAGGGAAAAAAGTCCAGTTAGAATATGGGCAAAATGCATGAAAAGATGTTTCACTGAAGAGAATATACAGATGAAAAATAAGCACATGAAAATATGTTCAGCATATGTAATGTAAAACGTGTCTCTCAGGTCACATTGTCTGCAGTGGGCTCATTTACATTTCCATCTCCATGTAAATTGCTTTCCACCCCCTTGAAGTCCCAAACCACTACCCTCAACATCCTCCTTTGTCTTTAGTTGAAGATGATATTTAAGGTGGCAGCTTGGCCATTTTGGCGAGTTACTCAATTTCCTGGGTTTCTCCCATGTACACATGTTATAAAGCTTTATTTGATTTTCTCCTGTTATTCTGTCTCATGTGAATTTAATTCATAGCCCAGCCAGAAGGACCTAGAGAGGGTAGAGGAATTCTCCTCTTCCCCTACACAACTCTATTTGTAATAGCCCAAAACTTGAAAGCATAAATTTCCTTCAATGAGTGAATGGTTGAACAAACTGTATCTATGCCATGGCATACTATCAGCAATAAAAAGGAACAAAGTGTTGTGACATGCGATAATTTGGATGGATCTCAAGGGAATTATGGTCAATGGAAAAAGCTAATCCCAAAAGTTTACATGATTCTATTTATATAGCATTCTTGAGATGATACAATTAAAGACATAGAGAACAGGTTAGTGGTTGCCGGGATTTAGAAAGATGAGGGATAGAGAGATGGCTATGGTGGTAAAACGGTAAAATTGTAGGACAAGGAATCGTTGTGATGGAACTGTTCTGTATCTTGACTGTGGCGGTTGTTACATTGATCTACAGTTGTGATAAAATTTTTTGGTGTAGAACAAAACATACACACACACAAAAATGAATGTGTGTAAAACTGGCGAAATCTGATTAATGTTGATGATTCATATCAATGTCAATTTCCTGGTTATGAGGGAAACTGGGTGAAGAGTATATAGAATCTCTCTGTATTGTTTATTACAACTGAATGAACCTAAAATTATTTCAAAATAAAAAGTCAAAAACAAAAGCTAAAAGTTTTGCATTAGCAAAAATTCAAAGTTTTGTTTTGAGGGAAGAACAAAGAGCCCTCCAAACAACCAGAGCCCCTGGAACATCAGCTCATAACAGGGCATTGCATTCAGTATCATTAATAGACTTTTATTAAGTGTTACTTTGCGTTAAGCCAAAAGGCCTTGAGAAGGTCCCTCAGTAGGAGAACTGTCTGTATGCCCTGGAGTGACGTGTGCCAGCTTGGCAGGAAGATAAGCTGAATCTCACCAGGGATGACTACAGTTTGTCCCTCTGCTCCAGGGTAGACCGAATGCCAAACCTCTGACCTGAGGCATTAGCCTCTAGCACAAAGCCAAGGGCTTCAGCCCAATAAGCTTTGCTCTGGGAAATCAACTTGCAACCTTGAAATTCATAACACAACTCTCTATAAAATATTACAGTTTCATCTTCTTAAATGCCCAGAACACTTCAAAACTGCATTGATATTTCATTTAGACAAAGAGTTTGGCCCTTAGTGATGGTTTTTACGTGAACAAAATCTTTATCCTATTATTTTTTCCCTTTAATGAATCCTTTATTTATATTACATTTGCAAATTTTATCTAATCTAGTAAACTGAGGAAGCAGTATCAAAGAAAAAGGAATAACTCCTGCCCCAAGTTCACTGAGGTTTTCAAAACACTCTAAGCCAGTTCTGCTGTTGTTTGCTATTTCATTTTCTCAGTTATTGGTGATCACCTACGAATGCCAGAAGCAAGCTATGTCTTTCAGATGCAGACAAAAAAAAAAAAAGACAAAGACATTACCTTCAGAAGCTTCTAGTGTATAGGTTAAGATATTTTCACACACAAAAAATATACTATTTTGTCAATGAACTATGAGCAACATTTTGGGAAAACCCAAAGACCTGAATGACTACCTTTGTATGGTGACAGATGGTAACTAGACTTACCAAGGTGATTATTTCATAATGTATGTAAATACTGAATCCCTATAATGTACACCTGAAACTAATAGGATATAGTATGTCAATTATACTTCAATTAAAAAGAAAAGGTGGCCGACCTCACAGAATAGTGGTTAAGTTTGGTGCCTTTGCTTCCGCAGCCCAGGTTTGTGGGTTTGGCTCCCAGGCACAGACCTACACCACTCATCAGCCATGCTGTGGCGGTGATCCATATAAAAAATAGAGGAAGATTGGCACAGATATTAGCTCAGGGCTAATCTTCCTCAAGCAAAAAAAGAGGAAAATTGGCAACGGATGTTAGCTCACGGCGAATCTTCCACAGAAAAAAAAAAGTATCTTGCCTAGGCTGGTCAGCAGCCTTATGCCCATTTGTGAAATTATAGCATCTAGTATTTTAGTGGAGCAGCAAACTGAATTTCCCTCTCCTAAGGTTCAAACACAGCTCAGCAGGGATTTTGATATTGTTTTCTTAGATTCAGTTGGTTCAGACTTTGAAATAGATAGGAAATGACACCAGCAATTTAATCCTAACAAAAACTGTGCTGTGCAGGTATTACTGTTTCCATTTTACAAAGGTTAATAACAGATCCATGGTCTGAGTGACTTTAAAGCCTTCTTGCTCTTTCTATAACACAGCATTGCTTCTGGATACAGAGACAATCAACAGAAATTTATTCCAGGTCAACTTGTAATAGTGGGAGGCACTTGAACACAGAGCCTAGGCCTAATTCAGAATGCTATCCAATACAACTCTCACAATTGCATGTGGGCTTTTGGAAACATTTCCTGAAAGATTCTCAGATTGAGACCCTGATCCCTTTTGTGGAGTCCAATCTACCTGACAACACTTTCATCAATTTATAGCAATGTGACCACCTGTCCATCACTCTGACTTTCCTAGTCTTTTGATATTCTTTCTGCTCCTCATATTGACCCTTGACCTTATTCCACTCACCGCCATAATGAATGTAATCATTTTCTGCATTTAGCTTACCCACTTCTCAAAAGTTTCTCTGCTTCAGAGTGACTGAATCAGAAAGCTCATACATTTCCTGATTGTCATGCATCACCTCAGTAGAACATTTAGAGACTGGTGGTTGAATAATGTAGTCATTGTGGAATTAAATGCTTCTATACCCAACAGTCAAATTCTTGCAAACTCTGTCAGCATCAGTTCATTAACTGTATTAAGATCCCCCAACCACTGACCACTCCCAACACTTGCTCACTATCCATTTAACCCCCCTCTTCAGTTTTGAAATGTACAGCATAGATTCCTATTGCTCATTCTTGTAAACACTTCATATTGTTCTTCATCATATTATCTATGAAAACCCTATCCCTGATTTATCCCTCATTGGCTAGGTAATATCACACAATTCTGCTAGATGTTTTCACTTTAAAACAATAAAGATAAACTTGAAATGGGCACTCATCAATACGTAGCGTTTCTACTATATTTCCCTGATATTTACACACTCTCACTTTTAGAATATACCTTGAAGTTGATTATTACAGATCCATTTTCCCCAGTATGCAGTGGGCCAAGTATTAGTTTGGGGTTTTTTTGTCTCAAGAATGCTTTCCTGAATTATAGTTTAAACGTTAGTTCTGTTCTTTTTATTTCATGTTTTGATGAACACCAATTATATCTATACTGGGTCTTTGTGCCTGTGTTCTCTGTTACATGTTTTCACCCTTTATACCTCTTTCTTTATTTCAGTTTCATTAATTGTTTTGCTCCTTTGATTTAATCCTTTATATATCTTATTATATCCATTACTATATAATAAAAGATAGAATGTGCGCACCTTGTAATTTAGTCTTCATTTATAAGATTTTTTAATCTTTTTTCTTTCATTTATTTTCTAACTTTTATCAGCTCCTTATACTTCTTTGTCTATTCTGATTTGTTTTTGGATTTCTGACTCATGAAGTTCTTTCCTATCTTAAATTTCTTATTTAACTATATTTAATTTAATTTGGGTGTTATATTAGTTGTCTTGTGTATAGTGGCTTTTTGTGGGGATATGTTTTCATGTTGAAAAGTTTTATTTCCTGATTTCTTTTCAGTATCTTTATATGAATCCTCTTTTTTCTGTTTACGATTATTTGTGTTGCCTTTTTCTTAATCAGCAATAGTAGCTGATCCTCTGTGTGAAGAAGAAGAAGACGGTGAGAAAGGGGAGGTGTCTTCTGTATCTTACCAGATTCTTTGGTTCAAAGGCATCCTCTTCTGTCATTACACTTAACTGTAGTTTGTCTACAAACAATACAATTCGGACTTGACTTCTTATATCTTATTCTTAGTCCCCGTATCTTTAGACACTTCTTTCCTCCCCTTTACCACTGAGCTTCCAAGAAAATCATCAGTCTTCCAAGGCTTTCCTTTTCCGCATAAATCTGGCCTTTCCAAAGTTATTTCCTCTCCTCCTGCTCCCTCTCCTTGCTGTTTGACTCCACAGCAGCATGTGCTCTGATCCACTGGGTTATCAGACCTGTCCTCAGCCTGTTCCATTCTGGATGTGATTCTTCTCTCTGACAGCGAACTCTGGTCACTGCTGTCTACCCTCCACCATCACTGGGATTGCACACCTCTTCTTCTGTTCTGTTTGATACCCTCATGACTCAGCTCTGGCGTGGGTCCCAGAGCCTACTTTGTTCGTTCGTACATGTATTTTCCACAGTTCAGTTCAGTATAAAAATTTACAGCACTCTCTATCTCTTATCTAAGCTGTAGCCATGCTCTGAGGGTGACTTCATTTGTTCTCCTTGTAATTCTAAAGATTTTGAGAGATTTATGGGCAAATTTTGGCTGCCACGATTATCCCATGGGAACCCAGAGGTCAGAATTGGGTTTTTAATTTGTATTTCCCTATTACTGGTAAAGTTAAGCATATTCATGTGCTCACTGATCATTGATATTTCCTCTTTTGAGAAGTGCCTATTTGTATCTGTTGACTATCTTTCTATTGGGCAATTTATTTTTCTTACTGATTTTCAGGAATTCTTTATATATTCTAGATGTTAATACTTTACTGATTATATGTATTTCAATATCTTCTTTCATTTTATAGATTATTTTTCACTTTTTTTCTGGTGTATTCTGATGAACAGAAACTACTAATTTTAATAAAGTTAAATTGATTAATCCTTTCTTTGTTGCTTAGCCAAATTGTGTCATGTTTAAGAAATTAAAAACATATATGATCAAAAAGATTTTGCATATATTGTTTTTTTAAAAAAAACTTGGTAAGAACAGCACCCTCTTAACAAATGTTTAAGTGTGCATTACAGTATTGTTAGCCATAGGCACAATGTTGTATAGCAGATCTCTAGAAGTTAAGCACCTTGCATAACTGAAAGTATAGCTGTTGAATAGCAACTCCCCATTGCCTCCTCTCTACAGTCCATGACAACCACCATTCTACTCTCTGTTTCTAAGAGTTTCACTATTTTAGATACTTTATATAAGTGGAATCATGCTGTATTTGTCCTTCTGTGACTGGCTTATTTCACTTAGCATGATGTCCTCCAGGTTCATCCATGTTTCCATGTTGTAGCAAATGGCAGTATACCCTTCTTTTTATGGCTAAATAATATTGCATTATATATATATGTATTACACATTTTCTCTATCCATTTATTTGTTGATGGGCATTTAGGTTGTTTCCACACCTTGGCTATTGCGAATAATGGTGCAATGAACAAGAGAGAGCAAATAGTGCCTTGAGATCTTGATTTCAATTATCTTGGATAAATATCCAGAAATGGGGTTGGTGGATCATATGGTAGTTCTACTTGTAATTTTTTGAGGAAACTCCATACTGCTGCCCCATTTTGCATTCCCACCAACAGTGTGCAAGGGTTCCAATCTCTTCATATCCTTGGCAATATTTGTTATCTTTTGTTTTTTTGGTAACAGCTATTCTAACAGGTGTGAGATAATATCTCATTGCAGTTTTGGTTTGCATTTCCCTGATGATTAGTGATGTTGAGCATCTTTTCATGTACCTCTTGGCTGTTTGCATGTCCTTTATGAAGAAATGTCTATCCAAGTCCTTTCCCCATTTTTCAGTTGGGTTATTTGATTTTTTTAACTATTGAATTGTCTGAGTTTCTCATATATTTTAGTTATTAACTCCTTATCAGATATAGGGTTTGCAAATATTTTCTTCCATTCTGTAGGTTGCCTTTTCACTGTTAATTGCTTCCTTTGCTGTGCAGAAGATTTTTAGTTTAATGTAGTCCTGCTTGTCTATTTTTGTTTTCGTTGCCTGTGCTTTTGGTGTCATATCCAAGAAATTATTGCCAAGACCAATGTCATGAAGATTTAGCCTGTGTTTTCTTCTAGGAGTTTTACAGTTTCGAGTCTTATGTTTAATAAAGTCTTTAATCCATTTTGAGTTGATTTTTGTGTATGATGTAAGATAAGGGTCCAATTTCATTCTTTTGCATGTGAATATCTAGTTTTCTCAACACCATTTGTTGAAGAGGCTATACTTTCCCCATTGTGAATTCTTGGCACCCTTGTCAAAGATCAGTTGACTATATACGTGTGAGTTTATTTTGGGGCTCTCTATTCTGTACCATGGTCTATATGTCTTTCTTTATGCCAGTACCATACTGTTTTAATTACTGTAGATTTGTAATATATTTTGTTATCAAGAAGTGTACTGCCTCCAGTCTTGTTCTTCTTTCTCAAGATTATTTGGGCTATTTGAGTTCCTTTGCATTTCCATATAAATTTCAAGATAAATATTTTTCCCCTTCTTTAAAAAATGACATTATTTTTCATATTTACATCTTAAAACACAGAGTTGATCTATAGGTGTGAAAGAGAGGTCAAATTGAATTTTTTCTCATATGGATAACTGTTAATCTCAATAACATTTATTGAATGGTCTTACCTTTCCCACTTATGTATATTTGCCTATCTGTGTTGTATATAAATTCTCCCCATATGTTTGGGGCTATTTTTAGACTCATTAACTTGTGCCATTACCATATGTTAATTTGACTATCCCTATGCCAAAATCACACTGTCTTAATTACTACACTTTACTCCTCCTCACTCTAACATAGCATCTGTTTCCACTACTCTAATAAATCTGCTTTTATCAAGTCCATCAGTAAGCTCTATGCTGAAAAATCCAAGCGGAATTTTTCACATCTTATTTATCTCATAAAGCAATTCAAGACAGTTGTTCATATTGTCTCTTGGTTTCCATAAAATCAAATACTTGATCTTGTTTGTGTTCTTTTGTCTTTCCTGGCTATAATGTCATTTTGAGTGATCACAGCTAGGTCTTTATGGCCTTTTATATATTAACGGCTTTCAAATTTACACGCCCTTATGAACCTCAGAATTATATCCACTGATAACAAATGTTTATTGAGCATCTACCATGTACCAGTCACTGTTCTATGTGCTTATTATTCAGCCATGAAAAAAAGAGGGAAACCGCCTGCCTGCATGAAATGTTTATTCTAATAGGAGCACAATTAACAAATAAGGAAGTGAACTATATATATAATAATTCAGGTTGTGATAAGTTCTGTGAAGAAAACTAAATCCTGGAAGGCACCTAAAGACTTTAGGGGTGGAGATGCTGCAATTTTAAATAGGATAGAAGCGTGACAATCTGACTAGAGATTCAATAATCTTAAGAAGAGGTCAGCAAACTAGGACCTGAGGGCCAAATCTAGCCTGCCACCCGGTGTTTGTATGGCTAGTGAGCTAAGGATGGTTTTTATATTTTTAAATGGTTGAAAAAAATCAAAAGAAAAATAATATTTTATGACATGTGGAAATATAATAAATCCAAATTCATATGTCCATAAATAAGGTTTCATTGGGTCACAGCAGTGTTCATTTGTTTACACACTCTATGGCTCTTTTCATGCTACAGTGGTGAAGTTGAGTCGTTGAGACAAAGACTATATGGCCCACAAAGTCTATACTCTGTACTATCTGGTCCTTTATACAAAAAGTTTGCTGATCCCTGATCTTAACCAACATGCTCTATTGCTTGCAAACAAAAAGCCTTCCAGGGCAAAGTCCTCTTCGGGTTCAATGCCAGGAGAACATATGGAACTCTTTAAACAAATGTATTTGCTTCCTTTAGTATAGAGCATTTCTCTTTTTCAATTCAGCTGCCAGGAAAATCAAAAGCTCGATGTGACCAAGTTCAGTAACAATGATACTCCAGGTAGCTGGACACCACCATCGTGTTAATCCTTCACCTATACGTGCATGTGTAAGTATTTATCTATGTCTCTTGTACTGTCTTCTTTTATATTGATTTTAATTTTATGAGAAGTCTATAATTTTGTGTGAAAGTCAATACAGATATGAACTAACATAAAAATAAGTTATGTTCAGTATACTCTTTTAAGAGGTTATGCTTAAAATTGTAATGACCAAACTCTCTTTCTCTGATATGGGATTTTTAGATTAAACAAGCACATGTCTAAATTCATGAGGAGGTATAGTGCTCCTTTGTGATGAAAATATTGTCCTAATTTATGTAAGATATAATATTCTTATATATACTTTAAGGAAAATATGTAATATTTTTGAAAGGCTTTTGGAAGACTTTTCTCAGGGTCCTTCTTAAATAATTGTGCAGGGAAATATAAGTCCCACTCTGTGAAATAACTCATGCTTTGACACTGATATCTTATGTACAACTGCCAATAGAGAAAGGAGGTATATTAAGATTAAATAGTAATCCCAGGTCACATGTTTGGGGTTTTTGGGGTTTTGTGTGTGTGTGTGTGTGTGTGTGTGTGTGTGTGAGGAAGATTGGCCCTGAGCTAACATCTGTTGCCAATCTTATTCTTTTTGTTTGAGGAAAATTGTCACTGAGCTAATATCTGTGTGAATCTTCCTGTATTTTATGTGGGACAATGCCACAGTGTGGGACGCCACCACAGCATGGCTTGACAAGCAGTGCTAAGTCCCTGCCCAGGAAGCAAAGCTACAAACTATGAGCCACGAAAGCAGAGAGCGCAAACTTATTTACTACGCCACCAGGCCGGCCCCACAGGTCACATGTTTTATTTGTCAGAAAGTAAAGGTCATAACATTAAGATTTGAGTTTTTCTATCAGCTCTTTTGAATCTCCTGTAAAAAACTTTTTTTAAAAAAAAGTATCAAGAAAGAAAAATTAGACTGTTGGGTTTTTCTTGTTTGTTTTGTTTAGTTTTTGAATATTTTGTTTTGTCTTATTTTTGACCTTTTAGAATGGCCCTCAAAAAGCCAAAGAAATGAAACTCTTCCCTGGTCAGCATTGTAAAGAGATCTCATTACAAGAACTTTCGTAAAATCAATTAAAGATAAATTTAATATCGAGAATATTAGTTCTAGTATTTCTCCAAATTTAGGTTACAGAACCAGACCTTTTTGTTGTGCATATGTGTCCTATACAATTAATAAGTTTGATGGCAGGACCACTGTTGATATATTCATTCAGTACTTTCTTACAATGGTACCATGTGGTTGTTGGCTTAAGTAAGATCTATGGCTTTCTGAAATCTGTTCATTAAAATATTAACTACTTAAGGGAACTTAAGTTTTAAGGGAATTTAAGAAAATAAAAATTTGTATATATTTTTGAAATGTGACATACTAAAAGCCTATGCAAATGAAAGCAGCTTTTCCTAACCCCAATACCAGTAAGAGTATAAGAACTTTTTTCAATACTGGAAAACCCTAATATTAATCTAATATTCATCCCAAGTTAGACAGCATAAGTGCACTAAAATTCCAAGTTTCATTCTTCCTGGTTGTAATTAGATCAATTCAGTTTAGTAAAGTTACATACACCTTATTGATTAATAAAAACAGAAATAAGAACTGTCACAATCTTCTATTATTTGGCTTCAGAATATTTACAAGGTAGTAATCAGAGCTCACATAATTGTACATTTTCATTAAAATTCAGACTTCAATATATCACAAGCATAGTGCATTTAGGAATAGTGCATTTGCTCCACCATTCTCAATGCAACTGAGAACCACCCTTCTCTATATTAAGGAAGAAAACCAAAGTTAAAAAAAAAAAAAAAGACTCCTCTTTTAACTCGAATGCTAACATTACACAATCATTTAAATTTTTATTATGGAATTGGAAAATATTAACTATTCACATAATTATTTGTCTCTGTCTACCCCACTTGACTATAAGTTTCATGAGCCAAAGACCCTGACCATTTTGTTCACAGCTTCATCTCCACTGCCTGAAGTAGTGTCTAGAACACAGTAGGTGTGGAACAAGTGAGTAATAGGGCAAAGAACATAGAATTTGGAGTCAGAATCATAGGAATCAGAATCAAGTTTTGACTCTGCCATTACATTCACTAGATGTGTGTTCTGTTACTCTCTAATTCTTGGTCTACATTCTTCCAGGTGCCCCAGGCTTGGAAGCCAAGTACCTCTTGGTGTATCTATAAAACAGCATGAGCAGGTCAAAAAAAAGCAGAAATTCATTTGATCAGTCCTGCTAGACTGTGAGTTCTGTGTGGAAGAGACTGTCTCATTCACCATTGTCATTTCAAGAGACTGGAACAATGCCTTGAAACTAAATAAGGCTCAATCAACATGTATTATTGAATACTGGAACAGGAAACATCTTTAAAGTAAACACCAACCTATGCATCAATATCTATCTAAATATTTACAAATTCTGGACAAAATATCCTGTCAGGCCTCAGCTCTCTGTATAGATAATTTCACTTCCCTATAAAAAGAATTTTCCATTTTCCTCTAACCACACAATATGTCATTACAAAGTTAATAAGCCATTATAACATCAAAACTCTTCTAACAGAAAACATAAATGATAATGAAATGTTACCATTAGCAGGAAAGAGGATTTGGGGTTTGGGGTTTTGGTTTTGTTTGCTTCCTTACCACATGGAAGGATGGTTCTCAACTGTCCAAGAATGTTTGAATAAATGAATTACTTCTAATCGTACCATGCTCTGTGATTTATTAAAGCATATGAATCATTTACAACATGCTAAAATTATGAAACTATTGATCTGACTACTTTTCAAGACACACTGAAGCCAAGTAATAACTGTCAGGTTAAACAGGGAAAGTCTCCTTGGATGTACTGGCATTTTAAATTGTGCCATTAGACAAGAGGGATCGTAACTGAAACAACTGGGTGTAAACTGGTGGCTGTGCTGGGTTGTTTCTCTTCTAACCATGACTGATTTCTCCTAGGGAGGCTGCTTTCCATTAAATTCTCATTTATCGTCAAGATAAAGTTTGATACAAGGGTTATAATATTAAAATATGAATTTAGACAGTCTTCTGATTTTTCCAGGGTGCTAAAAGAAACTACTAATATTTCTCACAAAATCTTCCCAAATGTACATTTAAATTTTAATCTTAGAAATGGAAAGATTGTGAAAGAATATATATTCTGAGACTGAGTGAGTTTAAGTGATTGGTCACCCAGCTGGAATATGCCAGCTAGACTGGGAGGCTAGCTGACTAGAACTCAAGGCTCCTTACTACTGGTCTAGCATTTTGCCCATCATAGCCCACCTACACTACCTCTAGTTTGTACCCAAACTGTGGAATCCTTTGATCTTCACATTGGCCTCTATGAGTGGAACCTCTAACTGCATTAGAAGAGCTACGTCCAAGACCTATAATTACTTTGCATGTGCCCACCATACCTCATCTGAACAATCAGTATAAGTTTTCAGATGGCCTCTGCTGTATGGTTTAACTCTGAGAGTATGACAATGCAATTCCAGTGAAAAGCTAATGAGATTTATTTTGGGTGTGTAGGAAAATGATGAGTGGGAAGAGTAGGGAAACTTTATTTGGAGAAATAAACATGTGGAAAAACAGGAAAAATTAAGGTCTGATAAGGAGAAACTTGTCTACCAGATAATAATATGCAACAAAGGGCAGAGCGGCTGCAAGCACTGCCTCTGTAAGGTAGACCTGGTTGAAACCCAAGTTTTGTTATGTGTGACCTAAGGCAAGTCACTGAATTGCTTCCAGCCTAGTTTCTGTACTCGTAAATGGGAATAATTTTAGTACTTATATGTTGGAAAGAGTAAAAATTAAACACACTGAGATTATTGCCGTATTAAATTCACCAAGATTAAAAGAAGATTGATGCCTAATATTAACAATGTTATTTTTAAAAAGGATACATGTAAACTTATGTCAGTTATAGCTCATTTGATCTTTTAGAAGAAATAAACTAAAAAATAATATAAACTATAAAATGTGCATACTCTTTGACCTGGCAAACCCCATTCTCAGCGTTTATCTTAATATAATCATTAAACAACTTAAATATCCAATAATAGAAGACTGATAAAATATATTATGATACATCCTTTAAATTGAATATAAATGTTTATGTGGTATATAGTTGTAACAAATATATGTTCATAAAATCGTACAGAACAAATGTGGTAAACTGTATTTCCATGAGATTGGGTGGGATTATGGATAATTTACTATATTTTCTTTTTCTAGCTCTTATTTCTAATTTTACATAACCATTATGTTTCTATTAAGTAAACACTTTTAGAAACAAAATGGTTATATAAATACTCTTCTTCTAGCACTCTTTCATCCTTGGTAGAAGTGAAGATAACAGTACGCACAAATCTGTGCTCTGGTCATGAATATATTCTCTGCTACTTGCCCACAAGGCAGTAGATCGAATTCTAAACAGATAGGTGCTGATTAGTCAAGAATAAGGTACCGATGGAGTCAACATATCCCTCTATCAATTTATGTGTAGTTATTGGTTTTAGAGTAAGATTTTTAGCCAACATGAATGTTCAATTGAAATTATCCTGTGGTACATGGAATGTACAGGCCATGTGCAGTTAATTAATGTCACTTAACTAATGCTTTATTAGTAGTTAATGGACTAACTAGATCTTTGCTTTTTACCTTTTCTATTGTTTTCCATACTCAAACCAGTTATGTGACTATTAGCACATAGGTAATATGAGTTTTATTATAAAATATGTGAAGAGTTTTAGTTTCTAACAAGCTTTTATGTCCAAATTCTATTGCTTTCTCTGTTGCCTTCTTGTACCCACATCCTCTCAACCTAAATTATATTCACACCCCTCTCCTTTTAAAAAAAACTCTAAATATCTCCCTGTATCATATTTCAAGGATCATCACAATTCGGAATCACATTCTTCTCTGTGGTTATTTAGGTGTTTCCTCTCCCATTAGACTCTAAGCCACATAAGAGCAGAGATTGTGTTTATTCTTATTTACCACTCCAGAGCAATTACTACAGCACCCTACAAAACTGTGCTTCCCTTTAATGTGGATGTCAATTTTAAAGCATGGCTATTTTCCCATTTATAAATTCTACCATTGTATCATCCTTCCTTAATTGACGTCTTCCATGTCTCAGAGATATTCCAGCAAAAACTAGGGAAGTGAAGATTCCTCAAGAAAGTTCCAGAGATAAAGAAATGAGGAAGAATGCTAATGTGAGAAAAGAAGAGAAGGTTGGAAATTCTCAAGACAGGTCAAGACTCATAAAAAGCAAAATTAAGCGATTGTACAGTAATGTGTCCCTCTCCTTGACTCCAAGACCAGGCCCAGAAGCAGGCCTGAAGCAGCATCTCAGGCAATTGGCAGTGAGCAACCAGAGGATTCTCTTCCTCACATAACAATCTTTCTTTTTCTTTTCATGTATTTACTCTATTTCTCCACCCTCTTGTGGCCTCCTGCTGTGCCCAACAGGAATGCCCATGGTTATCTGGCAGTAGCAGTAAAGGAGCTGAAAGTGGCTTTTCAGTACTTCATACTAATATTGTTGTTCTGAGCCAAAAGACAGGCATCTTTTAGGCATTATCATAAAAACTAGGAAAGAGATGGGTAAGTGAGTGGAGAGTAGAAAGCCACAAAACCCTTGAAAAAAAGTAAAATACAACAAACACAGTCAAATAATAACAACAAGAAGAGAAATCACAGGAATGGAAAGATCTTTTTTTTAAAAAGTTCAGTTTGTAAAATCCAACCATCTGCATATTCCCACCTTTGTCTAGTAAACTGCAAACATTGTAGGAAGCACTATGATCTCATTCAAAAATAGATTTTTCAATAGACGTTTCTGCAGATTTACCCTAGTGAGAGTTTGAAAACAGATCAATCAAGGCAGTTCAGAACAAAATAACAGGTTGGATATAAACACCTACTCATACTGTAATAGTGTCTGCAGCATGTGGATTCATTCATGATTCAATTTTTTCCCCAAAGTCTAAAATATATTTGTGTTCAGTATGTATGAATATAGAAATATTTTATTCATCCGATCACTCTCCAATTGAGGTTTTATTCTCATCTATATTTAAACAGTAACCACTGAATGCCCAGCAAAGACTAAGATTAAAAATGGTGCCAGGCATAACCTAGTCTCATAGTTTGCGACTGGTAAAGGAAGAAATAAATTATAACCATAATAGACTAAATTATTTGCTAGCACGTGTTACTGCTTATTTTATGCAAGCACTATATGGGTCTTTTCATCCTCCAGCCAACTAAGCAAGGTGGACAGAGCTATCTCCACTGTAGGCGTGAAAACAGATGCATGGAACCCAATTCTCATGGTCTAGATAAAGCCAGGCTCCTAAGTCAGTCATCCATAGCCAATACAGACAACGCCTTCTTCTCATTCCTGGATTATAGTTATCAAATGATTCCTTAGTCCCTTCCTCAGAGGGTAGTGGCAGAGTGATGAGAAAAAGAAACACAGACTAGCCCACACTACTGCACTAAAGTAATTTCAACATGGTACATGAAAAGAACGCACTGAATGTTATTCCTAGAGAGGCCCGGGTCATTCAGGATTTAATTTAGCTATACAATGCCTCCTTATCATTACCAGAGAGAAATAATACTGCCTACTACCTGACACACAAAAAGCTTACTAATAATTATATTAGCTAATAATAATACAAACCTTGCATTCGAGCACTCGAACTATGCCAAAAGCCATGACAAACTATATATACACTTGAATGTTCCAAAATACTATCACAGAAAATGTTAAAGTTCTCATTTATTTATAATGTTTCTAATAAACCCTTGAGCCTTATTTTATTTAATTTCTGATACTTGAAAGGAAAAATAATATTGAGGTTTCAAATAAAGTCTACCTTTCCAGATAAGGCCTCTAGCTCAGCTAGAAAAGAGAAAAGTTTCGGCAACTGAGGGGCAAATGTGGACTTGCCAATAGTTAAGTTCTCTTACCATATTTAGATACAGATAGAAAAGTCACAGTTTTCAGACATTTGGGCATGATGTTTCCACACAACAGGCTGAAGAATAGTTCTTTATAAGGACAGACTAAGCATAGTCTCTCTCGATCAACAAGCAGGTCACTTGAAGACCACAGTTGTTCCTGAGCATGGCCTAGCTTAGCCTCATCAGGGATTCTGAGTTCTCATAATATTTTTCAGATGGTATTTGTTCCATCAGCTTGGAAAAACCAGTCAGTTTTACTTGTAAAAGTATAGTACTTAGATGTACTAATAAAAAATTGGGGGGGACACAAGAAAAGATGTTCAACATCACTAATTATTAGGGAAACGAAAATCAAGACTACAATGAGATAGCATCTTACATCCATCAGAAGGGCTATAATTAACAAGACAAAAAGCAACAAGTGTTGGAGCAGATGTGGAGAAAAGGGAACCCTCATCCATTGCTGGTGGGAATGCAAACTGGTGCAGCCACTATGGAAAATAGTATGTAGATTTCCCAAAAAATTAAAAATAGAAATACCATATCATCCAGCTATCCCACTACTGGGTAATTATCTGAAGAACATGAAATCAACAATTCAAAGAGATTTATGCACCCCTATGTTCATTGCGGCATTATTCACAATAATCAAGACGTGGAAACAACCCAAGTGCCCATCAACAGACGAATAGATAAAGAAGATGTGGTGTGTCTGTATACACACACACACACACACACACACACACACACACACACACACACACACAGTGGAATACTACTCAGCCATAAAAAAGATAAAATCATGCCATTTGCAACAACAAGGATGGACCTTGAGGGTACTATGTTAAATGAAATAAGCTAGCCAAAGACAAACACTGTATGATTTCACTAACGTGTGGAAGATAAAAAAAACACATGGACAAGAAGAACAGATTAGTGGTTGCCAAAGGGGAAAGGGATGGGGGGGAGGGTGAAAGGGGTAAACGGGCACATATATGTGGTGACAGGTAAAAGCTAGACTATTGGTCGTAAGCATGATGCAGTCTACACTGAAGCTGATATATACTAACGTACACCTGAAATTACACAATATTATAAGCCAGTATGACCTCAACAAAATAATTGAATAAATTTTTTTTAAAACCTAAGAGGACAGGCTAAGCTATTAACTAAAAAAATTGTTGGGAAACAATTACTGAATTTTTACAGAATTTTATTCTATAATTTTTTCATACAGAATCCCTTGAATATATATGTCTGAATTGTAAACAAGATATGAAATATAATAGTACTCCAAATCATTCAGACACGGTTGTCATATAATCTTAGTGTCAGGACCTGCAAGTTCATTTTGTACTACATTCTGCCTGGACCCTTTACTAGCAGGGAGCTAATTTCCTCCTGAAGCAGACAGATCATTGCATTTTAAAATACTTTGTCACTTGTCATACTTCTCTCCATCTTCAATTAGCCAAACTAAAGATTCATATTTCCTTTATTCATCATATGACAACATTCCCAGAACTTCATACCATCACGGTTGTCTTCTGGTAAGTGTACTGCCACTTGATAACATATCTTTTAAAATATCCAGTTGGAAGCTGAACACAATATTTTATCTATGATCTGATCAACATAGACTGCTTTGGAATGATTATTATTCCTCTTGATCCAAAGACAAGAGTGCTTTTAATCTTAAAGTCCATCCAGTTCTGTTTTACTCTATTCACGTGTATATATTTACATGACGTATTTAACACAGCGCATTTGTCTGTGGCGTTCTTCTTGGAAGGCCAATACCTTCCATCGGTTTCAGCTGTATATTGCCATAGGCACTTCTTGAAGCATTTAAATATTAAACCAAGATAACAATGCCATGTGTGAGAGTGTCATCTCTGATTTTCACATTTGGGAATACAAAAAAAAATATTTAGACATGCTTTTCTAAATTAAAAAAAAAATACAAAAGTAAACTGACTAAGGGGCCAGCCTGGCTCTGCTTCAGTAGCCTGGGGTTCGCTGGTTCAGATCCCAGGTGCAGACCTACACACTGCTTGTCAAGCCATGCTGTTGCAGGTGTCCCACATATAAAGTAGAGGAAGATAGGCACAGATGTTAGCTCAGGGCCGGTCTTCCTCAGCAAAAAAAAAAAAAAAAAAAAAAGAGGAGGATTGGCAGCAGATGTTAGCTCTGGGCTAATCTTCCTCAAAAAAAAGAAAGTAAACTGACTAAAAGGAAGTTACTTTAACCTGTAGAAAAAAATATATTGCCTACTATATTTGGAAGAAGTAGAGTACTTCTGTGATAGATTTGTTTAAAAAATAATGCAGGATTTTAAAATATTCAAAATCTCAATTTGTTTAAATTCTAAAGGCATAATTCTGCTTGAATGATTTGCATAATCCTGCCAGAACTTCTCATGTAATGGCATCTTCCTTCTGACACTTTATGCTTATTACACATGCATGAAACAAGAAATGAAAACCAAAGAACGTTTTTCTACTGATTTTCTTCAAACTACATGTTAGGAAAAGAGTAAGACAGTGGGAAATAAAAGATGATGAGGTTTTAAGCTTCATTCTATAAAACAAGCTGGAACAACATCCAGTATAGTGGGAAATATGTTGTCTACACGACGTTATACAAGTTGTACATTTTTTCATAACAGTTCCAAAAACTGAAAATGATGTCCCTGGCCATTTGCTTCATTTGATGTATTTCCCAGTAAAGTAATTTCAAACTGCAGTCTAGATGTTTTTAGCTTTAACCATCATCCTTTCTATTTTTTTCCCATAATCTCTTTTTTCTCTTTAAATCCTCACTCATTCCACCCATTTCTCAGTCTTTTAAGTGCACAGAATATTAGCAAGCAGCAAAGCCCAGAGGACAGATTTTGGTTATTAAATTTAAAAAGAATCTAAAGCAACTATCGTAATTAGTAGTCAATAAAATACTTTCAACTAAATAAAATTAATCTAGGTACTGTTTTATATAAAAAATATTGCCTGAGGCAACCTTTCATCATAGAAATGCTACAATCTTCACATCAATATTGATTTTAATGCTGCAATTTGTATTAGAGAAAGCATTACTCACGTAAGACAAGTTAAGACTGAATTAAATCACAGTGATTAATTTGCTTGTGGGGAAAGCTAAATTCAAAAAATCTATAAAGCTAAATATGTGGAAACGATAGAAGGAAATCTCAGTAATTGGGGTGAAGGTTTTTCTCTAATTAGCTGCAATGCATCATTAAATTCTATTGTACTAGCAGCTGAAAAAATATAGCTGTTTTAGAACTAATGAGAGAAGAGAAGCATTACAACAAAGACATTTGGATTCATACATTATATATTTCAATTTTTCTCAGTATATACTCAGTTAAATCTGATAACGACCAATATCAATAAAATATTTGAAAGAAACAGTCAACAGAATGTGAGATAAGAAACGTATAGTAAAACAAAGTATTTGGCTTACTGAGGAATGGGAAGTCTAACAGAGGTCTCTGACATTGAATATGGGATAATTGTTAAAGTTAAGATTCTGTTTATCAAAGCTACATCCTCGAGTACATCCATATTTCTAAGATTGTGACTACAATGACAGAATTTATGTTACTGTCATCAACTGCTCATTTTCTTTTTTCCATCCTTGTATTTTAACAGGCTCAACCAACTTCATTCTTATTATCAAAAAAACCTACAGGACAGATGACTATATGATGGATAACTAGCTAACTAGGTAGAACATCACGGCCACTAGGACCACATGATAGCAATGGAGGTGGTGAGAATTGGACATACAGCCAACAGGTTTTGGTGGAGGTTTACATGTGGGGGTTTTGGTCCAGCAACTAAGGGGTGGAGTTTCCATTAACTGCATTGGGGAATAATGTTGGTGGAGCAATTTTCTTAGAGATGTTTGGGAGCTCAGCCCTGGACAACTTCGTTGGATCTAAATAGGCAGATGGATAGGTGAGTCTGTAGTTCAGGGAACAGGTGTAAGATGCGTATGTACATTTGTGTAGTGTCAACATATATTTTTTAAGTCATGAGATTGAAGGCATCACTGAAGGAGAGACTATAGACAGAAAATGGAAGAGACACAAAGATTGAGCTCTAGAATACCCCAAAATTTAGGATTTTATCCTGGTGAAATTGCTTTCAAGAAATGCCCTACCAAATTACACACAGGCCAGAATTATATGATAGTGTCAGTCACTACAGCCTTTGCTAAGACTGGGCATTGTCTTTGTCCATTTGACATATTACAAATTTTTTTTCTGCTTCAATATCTATTCATTAGAGGTGAAAATAAGCTTTTTTTGTATGTTTATTAGTAATTTGTATTTTTGTCTTCTATACATTTCCTACCTATGTACTCAGCTCATTTTTCTCCCCAGGTATTCTAATTCTTCTTATTGATTCATAAAGTCACTTTACATGTATGGTAATTAACTATTCATTTGTGATATTTGTTGCAAAAGCTTAACCTCATTTTCATTTTTGTGTTTTTTGGTGTGAGAAGTGTAACATTTTTGTAGCCAAATCTGTTTATCAGTTACTTTATTATGTATCTCATTACTTTAATAAGTAAGAAGACAAATTAAATATATTCACATATTTTCTTCTGGTGGTTTATGGTTTCTTATTTTTTACACTTAACTCTCAATCCTTCTGATGTTTCTGTTAGGCCATGTAGGCTATCATTAAATATTTTCTTAAATTTTTAGCTCACTTTACAATTACATTAATATACCAGTTCCATCTTTGTGATATATCCTTTAACTCTTATTCAGTTCTTATCTACAGTAAAGTCTAATTCTGAAATATGTATTCTTTTTCTTTGGCTACTAATTCTTGTGTGTATACTTCAATACTTTCTTATCATATTTTAAAGCTATATGTTACATATACTATTTATTTGTCAAATAACCAAATACCTAATAGGCATATGGGTCTTCCACTATGGCTGTTAGGCTCTCTACTAATCCAGAGAGCTGGATGCCAATTTTTTCTTTTCTTTTGTTCAAGATAGCATATGGTGTGTAGTCTAAGAATGCATTTTAAAATTCAGGCTCACTGACTATACAATTAGTGGCAACCTCCTATACCGCCCCCCCCCCAGGTCCAGACCTCAGCATGTGTCTCTTACACTGCTATTACTGCTGGTTCTTATGCATCTGTGTGGGGATTTTCTTAAAGTCTGGGAGAAATCAATATGCGTTGGAGAGTTTGCAGCCACATTAAATTAAAATTTACAAATGTTTTATACACGCAGAACAAAACGTTCATATTTGCCACAGTTGTTTAAATCTGCTTCTCCTATTAGTCAAAAACCACCCTGAGGATTCCCCATCCACTTAGGAGGCACATACAAAACAAAAATCATTTTCTTATCCAAAAGCTAATTCATTTTAATATTTATCCTTATTTTTTTAAAATCTTTTCATTTGAATTAAAATTTTATTTCACCTTTAATATTGGCCTCCCTTTTTTTCTATTGCTCCATTTTTCATTCATACTCTCCTATCAGAAGTACCTTTCTGTGACCACAAATGATGAACAAGTAAACAAAAAAACTGGTAAATAATAGGAACCCAGAAATTTTTCCCTGCTGCGTGACACGTGCACTTCCAGACACACCGCATGCCGGTGTATTATACCCTGACTACATCAGGAAGCAGGCAGTTGAGCAGGTCCTCAAGGGGAAGCTGGTGAGAACCTAGTCAGCTCCATTCCTGAACCAACCCAGCATCTGGGAGTACAAAGAACAGAGACTCAAAAGTCTGCCTCATACCAGATCTGTGGCATAGGCCCTGGGTCAGGCTCTTTTCTAATGTAGAAGGCCATTATTCCATCATTTTACTGATGTTTTCTGTCAGTTACCATGTGACCCCATGGCATTT
Source organism: Equus asinus (assembly GCF_041296235.1). Taxonomy (NCBI): domain Eukaryota; kingdom Metazoa; phylum Chordata; class Mammalia; order Perissodactyla; family Equidae; genus Equus; species Equus asinus. The sequence continues at coordinate 72,739,013 of NC_091796.1, forward strand.
TCTGGAAAGAAAAGCTGACTCAGATGGTGACCGACAAGGTAGATGGTTGCCGCCTGATCTCAGTTTCACTGAATGTGGATCTCAAAGGACATCCTCCATTTAATGTCATAAACACTGACTCTCCCCTGCACCCCTGAGAAAGATTCCATTCCTTCTTTGGATATCCTCCCTATTAACCATATATTGGCTCAGGTATGCATTAATCAAATTCCACGGACATATAGTATGTCCTTTTCCCTCTGTGGTCACACATCCCACTTTAAGTGGTCATTTAACCAGAACATTTACAGTGCATCTTGTAAAATGTTGAAAGAGGAACAAATCTCACTTTCTTTCACGATTCTTCGACATATTTCCCTCAACTCTCTCACTGGCACTCCCTCTGAAGGCTTCTCTCCCTCAGCTGTCACATCCCATATTCATTCCCCACACAGCCCCACAACGCTCTGCTCCTAACAACACCTTCTCTGGCTTAAAACTATCTACTTGTTATTTCATGGAATTCTTCTCACTAAAAGTTTGCTTTGCTCACCTGATTTTCCCTTTGACATTGAAAGGTGCTGTTGAGCAGGTCTCAAAGAAAAACTACAGGTCAACCTCATACAACTCAAAGAATAAACCAAATTTTGCGAAATGGCAAGGAAGGTAATGTACTATCTGATTATCATATGTCAACAACCAGTACCCAAAAATAATAGTCTCCACTGATGCTCATAAAGTAAAATAGCTCAAGATCAGTTTTCTCTAAAACTCTTGTGTGCAAGCCCTGTTTGTCATCCCTTATACTTGATGTGAATCAGCTGGGTGTAGGAAATGAGGAGTTTTTAAAATTTGGTTTTGTTTGTTGTGAAGAGGACTTTGGGTCCTTCTCTGCCCCTAATATGAGATAGATAGGAAAAATTAAAAGAGTTCCCATGAAAAGATAAGCAAGAAATTAGAGATGTCAGATAAATGGGGGAGGAGGTATCCATTCTATAAATTTGTGTAAGGAAAAGGGGAAAACAAAGAATTATAAGTTGTGTTATAAAATGGGAGAGAGAGGGGAGAAATTTAAGTGGAGGATAGCATAGAAGACATAGAATTTTTTAGCTTATAAGCAAGGAAGTTTGTTTCTAAATTTTAAATTGGCAAAAAGTCAAAGGAGAAATCAAGAATAAAGTCTAGTAGGAGAAATGGCAGCAGTTAGGATTTTAGAAGAATGCAGCAAATTCCTCTCAGTAGTAATGAGAGTGTTTTAGGGGAAAGGAGTAATTAGTTGTTTTCAGGAGCCACAATTGCTAAATTAAATGTGATGACTAGTACTAATTGATAATTAATGGTTGAGTGTTTTGCACCTTTTAAGCACTCAATAATATGATTGATATGTCACTTACGAAAAACAGAGTAACATTTATGAATCAATTATACAAGCAATATATGAGTGGGAAAGCTACAAGCACCTGAAGATTCTATTGAAATAGAAAATAAATAACAATAACAATAATAATAACCCATACCTTCTCTGTGTCAATGCCTTTCGACATGGACCATGTTGAGACAATATAATCCATGACTCGTTCACTAAGGCCTTTGGGGACCTGATAGAGTTTCAGAAAGTCCCGCACATTATTCAGCATCTCATGGTATCTGTTGGTGTTGGCATACATTTGCTGGAAAATTGTGGTAACATTTCCAAAAATAGTCGCATAAAGAAGAGCTGAAAGAGAAGAAATGATGAAAATAAAACAAATATCCCAAGTGAAAAAAATAACATGAATATTGACCAAATCAATGAATCATTTGACAGAGATGTCTTTATAAACTTTTAGGCATTAATGCATGTTAACCTCTGAGAAGAGTGTCTGGAATTTGGTATTCACTCAGTAAATGTTACCTTCAGTCTGATAAACATGATTTTATGAGCATGCACCACTCTAGTCAATGTGGCAAAACAAGAGAGTGGCTAATAGACGTCATGAAGAATCAGATGATCCAAAGTTATAATTTGCCTAAGAAATTCTAGCCTTTTGACTAAAGTTATCCTCCAGCCTCATCCCCCTGAATCAAGCCTAATCAATTTAAATTTTCCAGGGATTGATCCAGTTTAGAAATGTATGCTCTTTCTCATTGCTTGCTTTTTCCAGCTTTTGGAATACATCCCTACTTATAAATATTTTTGACAGAACTTCAGCAATATAGGGAATGGAGACAAATTAAAGTGTTCCATTTTTAGGAGCTTCTGGAGAGAAAGAGGGTTGGAATTAACAGCTAAAATAAAACTTTGAGAGTGCCTGAAAATTCCAGTTATTAGACTAATGTGAAGATCCCAATGTTTAAGTATTTTGATTCCATCATTTTAATTAAGAGTAAAGCCAACTTGCAAACCATTGTTATTGATCTATAGGGGCCTACAAATGGAATAGGGTTTTTTAATGCCCCTGACTGCTACTCTCTCCCTCAACCAATAATTTGCCAACTCTCTTCTCTCCAGATCTGGTCAGGGTACTGATGTTGGCCTGCCCTTGTAAAAGTTGTTAAAAGCAACTGAGTTCAGTCCAAACTCAACACACCTCCAGTCTCACACCACTCCCATCTGATCTTGTCCCTTTGGTTTCATCCTCTGTTAACAGTAAGCTCTTTTGAAAAAGCAGTATTTTATTCCCCTAAATATCCAGTAAACACAATATTTAATAACCACATATATTTCATAAGCATTTCACAAATAAGTGGGATATCAGAAAATGATCACTTCCATTCTACATCTTCCAAGCATTTGAAAAATGACGCCTCTAAACAAAGTATGGGCTGTTTCATTTTGCAGTTTCATCAACCAAATCCCATTTGATGGAAGTGGCATAAAATCAAGCTAGTAAAGCAACTTAAGATCCTTAATTTATTTTCAGGGAATCATTTGCTTTTTTAAGAACAGTTGTTCTTTGAGTACAACAAATTATAATTTCACAACAGAAAGCTATGATTTTATAAGCATTTACTCAGTTTTTTGGCTATTATTTAGGGATCTTGATGCCAGTGCAGAACAATTTTTAAGACAGATGATATTTTGTTAAAACTGCGGAGGAAGAATATAGTGCTGACATTTCTCAACTGGATCTTTAAATCTTTGAATATTTATATTTAAGATCAAAAACAGAAAAATAGGTAAAATCACAGACTTAAATTCTTTATTCCATCATTGTTGGGATTAAGAAAGACAAACACAAAACTAATGTGGACAAATCAATGGTAGAAGAATCAAGAAACAAATATGATTTTCAGAAAAAAGAACTAGAATTTGTGTTTTTAAAATAATGAGCGTTTTAGAGGTCAATGAAATAATGCTACCGTCATGTTTTTTAATAATGCCCAGCTATTATAAGTTGTCAATAAATATCACAGAACTACCTATTATTTTCACATGTTTAACTTGTTTGGCTCCCTGAGATGCTTGCAATATGCTGTATTTGCCAAAATGTCTTACTATTGCCTCTTAGTTTAACAAATTACCACACATTCCATCTTTTTTGGGTACACTAAATATGCATATATTCTGCTTATATTAAGAGTTTAAACACTAAAATATGAATAAAACTGCCAATCTATTAAAAGTTTGCAGCATTAATAAATGAAGACATTTACAGTTGCAACAAAAAGAATAAAGTACCTAGGAATAAATTTAACTAAGGAGGTGAAGGATTTATACAATGAAAACTATAAGACATTATTGAAAGAAATAGGTAATGGCATGAAGAGATGGAAAGAGATTCCATGCACATGGATTGGAAGAACAAACATAGTGAAAATGTCCATACTATCCAAAGCAATCTACAGATTCAATGCAATCCCAATCAGAATCCCAATGACATTCTTCACGGAAATAGAGCAAAGAATCCTAAAATTCATATGGAGCAACCAAAGACCCCGAATTGTTAAAGCTATACTGAGAAAAAAGAACAAAGCTGGAGATGTCACAATCCCTGACTGCAAAATGTACTACAAAGCCATAGTGATCAAAACAGCATGGTACTGGTACAAAAACAGACACACAAATCAATGGAAGACAACTGAAAGCCCAGAAATAAAACCACACACATAGGGACAGGTGATCTTTGGCAAAGGTGCCAGGAACATACAATGGAGAAAAGACAGTCTCTTCACTAAACGTTGTTTGGAAAACTGGACAGCCACATGCAAAAGAATGAAAGTAGACCACTTCTCACACCATACACAAAGATAAACTCAAAATGGATCAAAGACTTGAAGCTAAGTCCTGAAACCATAAAACTCCTGGAAGATAATATAGGTAGTACGCTCTTTGACATCGAACTTAATAGGATCTTTTTGAATACCATGTATTCTCAGACAAGGGAAACAAAAGAAAAAATAAACAAGTGGGAGTTCATCAGACTAAGGAGTTTCTGCAAGGCAAAAGAAACTAGGATCAAAACCAAAAAGACAACCCACCAATTGGAAGAAAATTTTTGCAAATCATACATCTGATAAGGGGTTAATCTCCATAATATATAATGAACTCACACAACTGAACTACAAAAAAACAAACAGCCTGATCAAAAAATGGGCAGAGGATATGAACAGACATTTTTCCAAAGAAGATATACAGATGGCCAATAAACACATGAAAAAGATGTTCAATATCACTAACCATCAGGGAAATGCAAATCAAAACTACACTAAGACGCCACCTTACACCTGTTAAAATGACTATAATCACTAAGACTAAAAATAGCAAATGTTGGAGAGGGTGTGGAGAAAAGGAAACCCTCATACACTGCTGGTGGGAATGCAAACTGATGCAGCCACTATGGAAAACAGTATGGAGATTCCTCAAAAAACTAAAAATAGAACTACCATATGACCCAGCTATCCCACTACTGGGTATCTACCCAAACAACTTGAAATCAACAATCCAAAGTAACATATGTACCCCTATGTTCATTGTAGCACTATTCACAATAGCCAAGACATGGAAACTATCCAAGTGCCCATCTACTGATGAATAAATAAAGAAGATGTGGTATGTATATACAATGGACTACTACACAGCCAGAAAAAAGACAAAATCATCCCATTGGCAACAACATGGATGGACCTGGAGGGTATGATGCTTAGCAAAATAAGCCAGACTGAGAAAGACAAATGTCAGACGACTTCACTCATATGTGGAATATAAACAAACACATGGACAAAGAAAACAGTTCAGTGGTGACTGGGGCAAGGAGGGTGTGGAGTGGGCACAGGGGATGAAGGGGAGCACCTATGTGGTGACAGACAAGAAATAATGTACAGCTGAAATTTCACAATGATGTAAACTATTATGAACACAAATTTTAAAAAATGAAGAATATATTCAACATCCCATTAAGTTTGGCATATTACAAAGATATCCTCCCATTTTCATGTGAGTGTGGTGTCCTACACTGAGTATGACTAAACAATGTCATAATTTAAGTAAAACATTCAATTATACATGTACATATTTTTTATTTTTTTTACTTTGAAATAAGCTGCAGAAATCCACATGTACTCACATGCAGCTTCTGTCAATGATAACTTACACAACTAAAGTAATTTATCAAAACCAGGAAATTGATAATGGCACAAGACAATTAAACAGACTACACACCTTTTTCATATTTCATCAGGTTTTTACACATATTTTTTTGGTGTATAATTTTATAAAATTTTATCACATGGACATATCTGTGTAATATATTTTTAAAAAGAGAAACCACTTCTTCCTTAAAAATATTTTCAACACTTAGGACTAGTATACATTTCAAAAAAATAGTGAGAGCAAGTATGATATTCTACAGCAAGCAACAATTCTGCTTCCCAAGGAAGTCTGTGTTCCCAGGATAAATGGGCACATCTTTAATGAGAGAGGCCCTGGGACATGACACACAATAATGAGGGAAATTGATCTCAGTAAAAACTCTATGCTGCTAACTCCCAAAGTAATACCTCTCCCCTGAATTACAGACACACATATCTTCTTGGATGTCTAATAGCCATTCAAGTCAAACATGTTCAAAAAAGAACTCTTAATTTATAACACCCTGTCTCCAACTACCAAATGTACTTTTCACCTCAGTAAATTGCAAAACCATACCTAGTTGCTCAGACCAAAAACTACAAAGTCATCCTTCAATTCACTCTTTGATTCATCTCCTATATCTAATCCATCAACAATTCCTGTTGGCTCTACCTTCAAAATACAGCCTCAGTTCATTCACTGCTCACTACCTCTACCAGCATCCTTGCATAGTCTTTAAGAGTACGTGCTTTTTCACTTAATAGCTGTGTGTCTTTGGCCAATTACTAAGCCTCTCTACACTTCTATTTCCTCACTTATAACTTTAAAATTACACTAGAATCTTCACAAAAGTAAAAAAAAATCTATATTCAGCTAATTAATTGTAACTCAGCCTCCACTCTCACAGATTGCTCATGATAACAGATAAGATGATGCATCCAGGCCTCTGAAGAATTTATGTTCTCCAGACACTTCATTTTGTTTGCTCTTTAGGTCAAGCTTCAGCCATTCATCTCCTTATTAATGATTTGCATTTTTTAAACTTTTTGTGCCTGTTCATGAATACATCCAACATTTACTTTTCCTAATTATCTTTCTTTTATAAATCTTGGCAGGTAATCACTAGCCATAGACTCAGCAATTTAAAATATTAATATGAAAATGCATTTCTGGTAACCTTTAAAACCACATAGGTGGTTCAACCCTCAGTTCTCTTTCTATTTATATTCACTGAAGTCCACTTTTAATAATGATATTTAAGGTGTGGGAGGAAAATATTCCATCAATCTGTGACTGTATGTGTAGCACATAGCCTCATAAAACATTTGAAATGACTCCAGTTGGCTTTAGAACAGAGTGAAGAAGCTGAGCTTCAGAAACCTCCAGTTTCAAAGTCTTACTCTCCTTCCAGCTCTCTCATAATGGCTCCTGGTCTCCCTGGATGCTCTTCTTCAGTGACCCATATATGAAGGCACCCTCTAGGCATCCACTTATGAGTCAGACATTTTCTCTTTCCGAGTCTTCGCTTAATCTATATCCCATTCCATCTCGTATCTGAACTATGTCAATTACCCTGTTAGTTAATGAGAAATTAATCTCATTAATTACTTTATAAGTGTTAAATATTGAAAATTATTTAATACACTATCCCTTTCAGGGGTGTTGGAATTTTAAGGGAGAATTCCAGGTAACACAATGAGTTGATTGAATCATTATTTGAATTAACTGTCAACTAGTGAGATATCATATTGGACATATTTCACCAGTTTATGGCTGACCACATGATGACCATAACAACTAACTACATAAAAATAGTCTTAATGATTACATGGTGATGATTATTGATATTATTTCCTGTATATCCTAAAGAGTCACTTAATATTAAGAAATTAATCATAGACATATGTCAATGAATTACTAATGTAATATTTAAAATGGAAGAAAAGGAGGGAGAGGGTGAATGGAAAGATGTAGGAGGATTGTTCATTCGAAGCAACCCTACGACATTAAAATACAAGTAAAAACAGAGTCAAAGGATCAAAATAGCTTGATCTCCACCTTATCCTTCTAGGATAGTTATTCTATCTTTTATGCTAAGTAAATTCATTTTCTTTACTCTTTCTAATCCAACACAATTCATTTAGACTTCTAATAAAATTAGTACACTCATCTTGATTGTATAGCTAGAGATGTTTTTGTAACTTTAATAAAGACTAGCTGAACAATATAAAATAATGCCTCTTAAATAAGAGGAACAATAATAAGAGATGATCAGTGAATACTGACCTCACCATTTCAGACTCATTTATTATGAGTCAAACAATAATTCCCAAAATAGGTCAACTGTCAGGCAACCAGACACAACCAAAGGTTAAAATGGCGTGTTATCTTTAGGGGGCCCTGACTCCCTCCTAGTGCCCATCTCTTCCCTACCTTTTATATGTCCACTGCCACCCTGAGCCCGCTTTCTACAGGGGCCTAGTTCATTGCTTAGGACGTCACACCCTCCTGGTTGGTGCAGTAGCCCAGCTGTACAAAGGCTAGCTTAGTCACTAAAAAAAGAAAATATTTTGGAGGGAGCTGTCTTAGGTACTGAACACAATCTCAAACAAGGGCACTGATAGATATGCCACCCTCGAGACACTGGTCACTCTTCTCTATGTTTCTCAGGGATTCTAAAACCAGCTTAGAAAGAGGCAGAGGAATGTTGGGAAATAAAAAGGCACATAGACAGAGATAGCCAGTGATGTCCAGTCACTCAGAGACACCAGAAGGGAACAAAGATACTTTTATTTTGACATTATTTTTCAAAAAATCATAGTTACAAAGAAAGACTAAAATTTGTAGCTGAATACAAATGACTAAGGGTAAATAAAATACGTTTGTATCTGGTGATGCAAAGCTGGGCAAAGGTCAGCACAATAAAAAGGAACTGAACACCAACTTCAAATAGACAACATTTTTTGACCTTTTCTTCCTGCAGTTGAAAAGATTTTGTTTATTTTTATTTTCTATGCCTAAAGTTTGCTATTTTTATTGTTTCAAGGAACAACTGAAAGTATGACATATTTCACAAGTTATATAGCTGGTGATATGTACTTTGGACACTTCCATTTTGTTTCCAATATTTCTTTTTCTCTGTTAAGTTAGGAGAAGCCATATTTTCCTCCTCTATCATCTCCATTCATACACACACGTACATACACGCATAGTTAAATTATGATATGATCTGATGAAGAAATGATAATTACATAAGTTTTATTTTTCAGAATGTTTATATGTTCTTATATTGTATCTTTTTATTTAAAAAAACTTGCAAACACAAAATAAGGCAACTACAAGGGTAAGATTTAGATACTGTAGAGGTCTAATGATTTGATGCAGAAATTTTCCTGTGCTCTTCAAATTACGAAATGCAAAGATCGAGCTGCTCTATGTACTTAGTCAGAATCTAGTTTTATCAGCTACAGGAAAAAAAGAATGAGAAATACAGTGAGACTAGAATAGTTTCACTAGGGTGAAAAATGGAATTTCTTTTATTTATGGATGCTCTCTGTTTACTTTGTCTAGATACACATTTTAATTGCTCTTCAGTAGTCTACTTTTCATTAATGATACCCACAAGTCATTTCTCTAATCTTTAGTACCAGAATATGAAAAAAAGCAATAAATAGAGAATAACATTAAATCATTTATTCTTTCTATATATCTATAAAGTGGTTGTCCCTGTTATTCTTACATTAATATGGAAGCACAAAATATAATACCTGAAATAATATTAAAATATCTCTTTGCTAAAATACAAGTATTAATGATCCAAGATTCAAAGAGTGAAGTGGCACTGCCAACAACCTAAATAATCTTTTGGGGCTCCTAAGCACGGTACCTGTGGATAGACAAGAGCTTTTCGTATACTCTGAAAAATAGTGTCATAAACTGTCTTCTTGATGACCCTCAAGACAATTCATTTTTGCTTCCAAATCTTTGTTTAGTCCATTCCCTTCAGGTGGGTTTCAAAATATGGCCACAGTTTTGCCCACCTTGTATGCACATCTCTTTGCAATGAGATTTTATTGCTTCTTACCCCAAAAGGTGGAATCTATTTCTGTTAAGCTTGGCTGGATTTGTGACTTCCAATAGAATGCAGGAGATGATATTATGCAACTTCCAAAGCTAGACCTTAAGGGGACTTGCATGTTTTGCCTTCACTTTCTTGGAATGCTGTCTTGAGACCATTATTCCTGAAGAAGCATGGGTTGTACTGAAGCACAGCAAGACAGCAAGGATAGAAAGGTCTGGTTATTCTAGTGGTCCCAGCTGAAACTAGCCACCAGTCGAGATGCCAACTAAATGTAGCTGCCTGAGGGAGCCTGAGCAAGACGAACAGAAGAACCAACTGCCCAGTCAATCAATAGAGTCATGAGAAATAATGGATGATTGTGATAGTAAGTCACTATGTTTTCGAGTCATTTCTTACACAGCAATTGATAACTGATACATCTCTCCCCCATGAAAGCCCCCACTTTGCCTTCATTCTTCCTAAATCCCAACCACTGTTCGGGGCTTATTACTTCCTTCATAAAACCTTTTCTGATTGTCTCAGGTCAAGGAATTTCTCCTATTCTTCTACAGAACCTACCAATACTTCATCCCTTAAAACAGTAATTATATACCTTGATTTATACTTTTAAATTCCTTTATATGTGTTAACAAATATTGCTATAAATATAATGAAGTTCTTGAAAGAAATTACCTTTTAAACTTTCTTATATCTCTCTATTAACAGGATAGTTCTGAACACACAACTTATGAACACATAAAAATTGGAGGTCGTGGTGCTGGCCTGATGATGTAATGGTTAAGTTCACAAGCTCTGCTTTAGCTGCCCAGGGTTCGCAGGCTCTGATCCAGGGTGTGGACCTAGCACCACTCTTCCAGCCATGCTGTGGTGGCATCCCACATAAAATAGAGCAAGACTGGCACAGCTGTTAGCTCAGTGACTATCCTCCTCAAGCAAAAAGAGGAAGATCTGCAACAGATGTTAGCTCAGGGTGCGAATCTTCCTCACAAAAAGGAAAGAAAGAATTAAACTTAAAAGATTCTCTTTGTGTAGCAAAGCAAATATCAAGTACATGAGGACCATCCCAGGTCAAATCTGACTGAGAATATCACTAAGGTATTCTGACTTGACAGTCTGAAGAGATGGGAGGCAAAAAACCAAAAACAAACCATTAAGAGGTGCACAGTCACAAAGGCTATGGCTACAGCAATGATTACCTGCTAATCAATTACAGGAATATTAGGCTCTAGGGACATCAACTGTTGAAACTTAGTAGTTATGAAAAATAAATATATTTGAAGTTATACTATAATATTCTAGAGAAAAATTAATCAAGAAGATAAACTTTCATGGATTAAAAATTTAAGGGGTCTACCATTTGGTCCAATTTGTCTATTTCTTGGAGGTTATACTGTGGCACTATAAAACAAGTGCACAAAAATGTTCACTGAAGTGTTGTTTACAATATGAGAAAAAAGTAAAATGTTCAAAAATAAAGATTGGGTGATACAAATGGTGGCACAGCAATATAATTGAAAACTAGGAAACCATTAGGATTATCATGGGGATCTCTGGGTATAAATCTGAAAAGATTAATGGCACATTTTTGTTAGAAAAAGCAGGCTTCTTAATTCTACTCTTTCTAATATTATATGAATCTGTGAATGCGCATGTGTAGGGGGATGATCTATGGATATACAGAGAAACATGACCAGAAGGGTGTTTATAAAATGTTAGCAGTTGTTATATTTGGACAATAGGATTTCTGGTGATTTTTATGTTCCCTAAACTTTTCTGCATTATTTGATTTTTTGTAATAAGCATGCACCATTTTTATAAAAGGAATAAGTTATTTGTATCTTTTAGAAAGATAAAAGCTATAAATGTCTTTAAAGAGCAGTTAGGTCAATTCCCAGGTGACATATTCATGAAAGGTCATTAAGAAATCTGAGATACTAATGGTGTTAGCAAACCTTTACCTCATGCTTATTATGAGCCTTATATGCATTATCTCATCAAATTCATGCTATCACCCTCAGTTACAGTTTTATCTTCATTGTAGATATAAGAAGCAAATTCAGGAAATTAATCTGCTGAAAGTTAGATCAAAGCTTCAGTCTCCACAACTACACAACCCTACACCTTTAAGATTGATGTTGCAAATAATAATCTTCCTGTCGCATCGTAGACCACTTGTAGCCAACGTTAGTAGCTTATTAATCATTGATCAGACCAAAAGTTCTTAAGTATGAATAGCAGATCTCAAAGAATTAAGTACTCCCAGGGCATACGTTACAAACTAAGTAGAAATAGTATTCACTACTTGAATGAAATGTACCAAAAGATGTTCTGGGACCATCATTAAGCTGTGATATGCTTATTTGGATACAGACAAGGAGCCCTTCAATTTGCTATGGTTGCTACATTACCCAAACTGTCATTTAATGCAGTAGAAAAGGAAATTCATTGACAAATATCTCTGAAACATAAAAGAAAACTTTTAGTTTACTTCACTCATGCTTATTTGCTGTGAAATATCATTATACACTACGATATACATCAACATTAATCAGACGCAAGTCTTTATTTTGAGAGAATTAAAAATTCAAGAAAATTGGATACATACTTAGTGATGGAGTAGAATTTCTAATTTGTGAATCTGAGGAGGCTAAATACCCAGGGATCATGAGTAACACAAACCTAACATTTATAGTCTCCCCATCATCAGCCTCAAATTGGATATTCTTAAGTCATTGCTGCATCCATTAGCCCTCCATCACAATCTAGTTTACATGCTCTGTCATCACTTTGTAATGATGTAATGAGCTTCAGCTAGGCTCCTCCTTCTATTTTTCTCAAATATTAAGGTTAGCTCACTGAACTCGGGAACAAATAAATATGTCTTTTATCAGCAATTCTTGAACCCTTTATTTAAAACACTGGGTGGAGTAACTTGTGTAGGTCCAGAGGTCAATCTACTTGTCACTATTGTCCTGCCTTCCTTTTAATCTGGAAACTACACTACACAGCAAGTTTCCACACCAGATAATCAGCACTTTGGGTGGTGGAGTGCTTTCATTTTGGAGGTGGAAAGGGAGATATTTAAATTTCTTTCTGTGAGTATTTCCTCAATGTACATAATCTATAGACTCTTTACATGGCAGAGATGTAGAGAAAGTTACACCTTTTCAAAGGCAAAACTGAATAGTTTTATTAGGCACATATTTTGGTCAAGAACACCACTGCTCTTCCCAAGTCCATCGTTGGCTCCTCCGTCTATATGATGCCTTTATGAAATCAGTTATCAAGAGTTTTCATTCTGCTGTCAGAATGCCTCTTCTACTCATAGTCTCCTTCCTGTTAACATCTCAGAATCTAGTCATCGCCCCGTGGCTAGGTTACCACAATGGCTTCCTAACTCTTCTCCTTATCTCCAGTCTCTGTCATAATACAGTCTGCACGTGGCCACCAGACAAAATTTCCTAAAATATTAAAATGCTGTGATTTTATTTTCCTCCTTAAAAAAACCTCAGTGTAGGGGCCAGCCCCTGTGGTATAGTGGTTAAGTTCGTGCACTCTACTTTGGCAGCCTCAGGTTTGCCAGTTCGGATCCCAGGTGCAGACCTATGCACTGCTTATCAAGCCATGCTGTGACAGGCATCCCACATATAAAACAGAGGAAGATAGGCTCAGATGTCAGCTCAGGGCCAATCTTCTTTAGCAAAAAGAGGAGGATTGGTGGCAGATGTTAGCTCAGGGCTAATTTTCTTCTTAAAAAAAAATGTTTAGTGTATACACATAGCCTGTAAGGTAAAAGCACTCTGAGAGAACCCATAGGATCTATGCAATGGGGAAAAGTTTCTGCCTGCCAAACTCTGTAATTTATAGTTTTTCCATTAGTTAATTTACCCTACCTAGACTCTGAGCTATTGAAAGGAAAAAACTAAATCCTTAACTTCTTTTCCAATCAAGTCAGAGTTTTGCCCAGTGAATGAATTTTAAAAAGTGAATTTCACCTGGCTATAAATAAAGGGATGTGAGACTTTTTTGACTATGTGAGTACAAAAGAGCATCAGGATGACTGTGTCTCTCCAGCTGTCTGTATGGTGCATGAATGATCTTACCACCTATTAAAATTTTGTGTAATGCATAGCAAAAAATTCATCAAAGAAAAGGCAATATAATCCTTGAATAAATTTATTCTTTAAGCTCTTTAAGGCAGGGCCAGTATCAGCTATTTCCTTCATAATCCCCAAGAATAACCAGAATGTTCTTCAACAAAGTGGGTTAACAGCAAAAGTTGCCAACTAACATGAAAAAATTACAACAGCTGATCTAGACTCTTTCCCTTGTTTGGTGAAATGACAAAACTAGTTTGTGTGAGCACAGAAGACTTACTGAATTGTATGCACATTGTCAAAACTTCTAAGGATGGTATTTTAGCCATTTTACAACCATCATTAGGCCTTTTTGCATTGGCCAATAGTCATTGACATATCGAGCACACATTTATTAAGTACTTACTGTGTCTAAACACAATGCTAGAGAGTATGGGAGATACAGAGATGTGCCATTTTATGGACATATTTTTATTTTTTAACTAACACTTGAAACAATTTGGTTGTAAAATTCTACGCTCAGGAATGATCATAAATTTTCCCATATTCCTTAAAAATATTCTAAACAATGGATCAGAAGTCTGACGAAGTATCAACACAATAAGAAGCTTGATCATTAAATAACACATGTTTAGCAAAATGCTGTGAAAGAGTCAATACAGTCAAAACTAAATAGCTTGACCTTACTGAAACTGTGCTGCATTAAAATCTCCAGTTAGCCTCATCATCACTGACTTAACATTGCCCTTGACAATTTTCTTTACTCTTTTCCTTTTAAATAGTACTATCACCTTTATTTGTAGGACACACTGCTCCTCTACTGGCTCTTGTCTCCTCCCTTACCTAAAGTGTCTGTACAATTAATTAGTCAAACCAGCACTTTTTTGAGAGTAAAAGAGGGCCCTCTTAATAGTTATGCTGGGACAACAGGAGTAAGGAGGGCTGTCCCAGGTAAACAAAGGACACTATGGGTCACTCCACCATTATTCCAATTTCTCCTCCTATGGCCCCTTCCTCCATCGCAAGAGACCAGATCTATGAGCTTCTGATGTTCATCCACATCAGAGCTCACTCCCTGACAAAGTCTGTCCACTCACAGATTTCAATTAACATCTGAACTCAGAGGGCTTCCCATCTACGTACCCTATCATCTCATGTTGCAAGTGCCTACACAATCACTTTATTTGAATGGATGTATCTTTCAAACTGCCTGATGCGATGCCTAAAAGCAACCATGTCATTTCTTCCCAGTACGGAATATTACTTTTCCCAAAATTCCTTTTCATATTCATCGAATGAGCATAAAGTATAAAACCAAGCTCAAAAAGCTTTTCTCTTTTTTTGCTGGAACTGTATACAGACTAATTTAGTTGACCATGAGGTTTTAAAATGAACAGTGAATTTGGAAAAATATATGGGTGAGATGATAAAAGTATTTCCTAGAGAAGGCAAGCTGAGTTGGTCAAGGTGTAAGGAATTTGATTTGAGGGAACAATCCAAAATTTGCAAACTGTATTCTATTGCAACACTATAATTCTCTGTGATGGTAACAGATGTTTGTCAAAAAAGAATAGTTTCTGGATCAAATAAGTTTCTTATCAGTTCTCCCTCTTGGAGAGACTCAATACACATTAGCATATCATACTGCATATTAGCATATCAAAAGCTCTGAGAAGCCTCCCAGTAAAGACATCACTTTTCATACTTGTTTGTTCTTGGATCCCTGTTTGTTCATTAAAAACCTATGAACATTTTTCAGATCTCCATGGAAAACCATTTTACAATCACTGCAGAAGGTTGGGGGAGCAGGTGCAGACACTGGGGCATATGAGAGACTGTCGCCACAATCCCAGGATGCTAATGCAGGCCAGCAACTGAGGAACCCATTTTACCAAATCTAAAAGTTGGCAGTGCTACATCAACCAGTGTCACAGATTGATGCGTAGAGATGGAACTGGCCGTGAAAAATAATGCCTACCTGTAGGAAAAGCAAGACTAGAAGTGCTGAGTGGTGAGGCCAAACTTGAATTTGATCAAAAACAATCTAGGCAGTGGCAGAGAGCAAGATGAAGGACAGTACACATGAGTTGGCAGGGCTTGTTGCTTTCCCTAGCCAAGGCTTGCTGGGCCTTTAGGCACAGACTCCTTGCTTTTCTCTGCCACTATGCTTTGTGGGTCTTAAAATGGCATTCTCTAATTGAGTCTTAAGTCAATGATTGATGAAGAAGGGGTAAAATAGTATTTGAAAAAGTTCACTTTTGCAGTTTTAGACAAGTTATACTGAAGTGAGAGAGAGACTAAAGACAGGTCAATAAGCTACCAGGTTGGTCACCATCTCTGTAAAGAAAGAAATGATGAGGATCTGAAACAGGGCAGCGGCTAGCAAATGAAGAGAGAAGTAATCAACCCAAAGACATGAGGAAGAATCAACAGGACAGAGTACCTGAACTTAGGTCAGCAAATTCAAACACTGTTGTATTCTTGCAGTAGTGAAGGGTATGGGAAGGGTCTGCCATATCTTGGCACACTGCATACTCAGTCTGTACTATCTTCATTTATGTTGATCTGTACCTTCCTGATTCTTTTTTGTAAATCACTTCAGTTGTGTACCTTTAGCTTCTCTACGTAAAGTGTAAATTTATTGTAGACAAGAAAACATATTTTCCATGAATTTTGCATTTCCTAGAAAACCTCGTGCATTGCTTGGAGCAATAAATTAACTGATATAAAAAGTTAACTGATTTAAGCATGCATTTTATATATGATAGAGCACTTCACTGACTTCTTTTAAAGATAATAGCTCATCCTGTGTTTAAACAGAATCAGATCTTTTAAAAGGTAGTCACCAAGAGATTATTGCATATAAGACAATCATATCATCATCAAATTAGAGGAACAAACCCGTATGATGATATACGAACTCATGAAAAAATCCATCATGAAAAAGCAGAATATATTACTCCACTTAAAATCCCTGGGAACTATGATTTGTAGAAACTTTGAGAAACTCTTCTGGCTACAGAAACTCTTCACCCTCAGCCCAATCATTTGTTGCTGGCTAAAATGTGAAACTTAGTTAATTGTCTATGATTAATGGAGCCAATACAAACCTGTTAGGTCAACAGAAATGGCATTGGTTTAACAGGTTTTAAAGGTTTTAATTCTTGACTTGATAAAATTATCCTCCTCTTTCTAATTTGCAAGACTGTGTGCCCCATGAAACACTGTGTCCCATGAAACAGTGCATCATATATTACTAAATTTATTCTCTATCTCCCATATTACTAGGTTTCATTCTTTTCTAGTAACACTTGGTACCAAATGTTCACCTTTTCAATAAATCATTACTGCCAAGGTCTGACATCTATGGAATAAAGCCATACCAAGTTCATTCTACTGGGCACATCGCTGTGGCAGAAATGTCAGCTATAATAAGCATGAGATGAAAAAGATCTTCAGGCCTCCTGGCAGGTAGTACATAACCTGACAGTAGGTTAAAATTGAACATTTACATGAAGAGGTTGGGCAACTGAGGCTGACAACTGTCATTAACACTGTGAAGAAGAAGAAATATGCCACCTAAGATGTCCCAGACTTCACACTTTACAGGTGTTTTCGCATTCCCATTTAATCCTTCTAACAAACATGGGATTGGGCATTACTCCAGGTGAGAAATCTCTCTCTCCTCCCCATCCATATTGCCGATGCCCTGCTTTAAGTACTCATCATCTCTCAGAAAAATTACTCCCACAGCCGGCTGATTGACGTCCTCACCAACAATCATGTTCCAACTGTAAGAATTGAGTAATATCAGTTTTTCTGGCAGGACAAAACCTGAAAATTCAGAATCTGAAAACTCAGTTGCTTAACAATAACCGGTTTTTGGGGCTGGCCCCGTGGCCAAGTGGTTAAGTTTGCGCGCTCCGCTGTGGGCAGTCCAGTGTTTCGTTGGTTCGAATCCTGGGCACGGACATGGCACTGCTCACCAAACCATGGTGAGGCAGTGTCCCACATGCCACAACTAGAGGGACCCACAGCGAAGAATATACAACTATGCACCGAGGGGCTTTGGGGAGACAAAGGGAAAAAAATTAAAAAAAAACAAAATAACCAGTTTTTACTTGCAGTTCACAACTACAGTGTGGATGTGGATCACACAGCTTCCAGAGCAGTGATGCTCCAAATGGGAACTCAGAGATCCAGCACACTTCCACCTGTGACCCTGCTGTCTCAACACGTGCTCCCCATGGTCATCACCAAAGAGAGGCTTAGAGGACCATGCAGACTACTTCCTCCACCTCCCACTGGCAGAGCCCAATCACATGGCCCAATCCAACTACAAGAGAGCCTGGAAAATGCAGGCCTGCACAGAAACATATAATAAATGAAAACAGCCTCTACCACATCAACTCTCAGTACAGCCAGGTGGACTGGCTAAAACAAAAATCTGCTCATGCCACGCCTCTGCTTAATCTCCTACAATGGCTCCCTAATGCCCGTAGGTCTCATCTTCATCTTTATCTCCTGGTATTTCACACCTCAAAATTCAGACTCTACAAACCATGAGGCACTGGTTTCTTGTACACTATGCCATTTTTTGTGTTTGATAATATTTTTTTAAAAAATCACAATTATCACCATTTCTAATCACATCCACAGCTGCCATCCTTACCCAAGCCCACACCTTTTGCCTATACTTCTGCAGTAGCCTCCTAACAAGTTCCTTACTTCCATTCTTGCCTTGAGCAGTGTATTCTCAACACAGCAGCCAGCACATTGCTTTAAAATAAAATTAGATAATGTCACTGACCTCTTGAAAGTTTCCAGGGGTTCTCATCACAAGCACAATAAAATCAAAGCCTGCACAATCTGGCCCCTGTCTTCATCTCTAAGTTCATCTTCTTCCCCTCTCCTCCACCTTATGGTACACTGGCCCCACTGATGCCCATGCCCACCTCAGCACCTCCCTGCCTCAGGAGCTTCTGCAGTTGCTGCTCCTGCTACCTATAACATGCTTACATGGTTCCCTCCCTAACTTCATTCAGGTCTCTTAAATGTTACCGTCTAAAACAGGAATGCTCTTACTCCATAACCTTAACTTGCTTTTTCTTCTCAACACTTACCTCTACCCAACATTGTATTGTGAATCTGCTTGTTGTCTATATTACCTGATATCCTCTCCAGAATGTAAAGTCCATGAGATCTGGATTTTATCTGTTGGATTCAATATAATATCTCTAGAGCTTACAGCAATTGATGTTAAATTAATAAGTGATAGAGTGAGTGAATCCTGACCCTCTCTGCCTACTGTACACTTTCTCCAATATTCCTTGGTGGCTACTCCATCTTCAAGCTTCAGCAGAGGATTCATTCAAGCCTTTCACATTCTTCCCACCAAGTACAATTCCTCCTCTGTGACTTCAGCTCTAGCACAGTGTCTAACACATAGGCATTCAGCAATTTCACATCAGTGCATGATGCTCAGAGACAGTAAGGCCAAATGGCCAGTAAATAACAAGACAGAGATGCAAACCCAGAATTTATGATTTTAGGCCCATAGCTACTTTTACTTTATGTCACAGCTGCTGTGAAATACACTTTCTGTAGCTGAGATTCAAGATGCAGAGTATATTTCTTTTCTTCATAATTCTTTCAACATGCTTAGCATTTTGGTCAAATGAAACAAATACTGAGTGACATTTTTGCTTAGGGCAGGTTACCTAAAAATTAGCCTTCATAGAATTCTTTGGCGTACTTATATGAACACACTTCAGTAAATATTCTTATGTATTGCAAAGAGGGTGCATAATTTTTTGACTCTTTAGAACAATTGCGTATAAAGAACTTCTTCAAAAACTGCTATTTATCTGCAATAAAAATGTATGTGACTTCTCCATCTGACGAATCAAGCCTTTCACATTTAACACTCTGTGGTAACAAATCATTTTATTGGCAGCTCTTGGGTGCAAAGTAGCCATGTGCTAAAGGTGTGGGACAGAGGCGAAGTCAAGTCCTCTGCCCAGTGGTAGGTCCCACATGTAAACATAGCTATTAATTTTTTTAACTTTAAAAAATACTTGATCTTTATTTATAAATCTAGTTATTTTTCTAGGTTTCAGATGTAAAATACAAGCAGGAGGGTGGGGATCTTTTTACAAGATAATATATGGAAACATTTAATTTAACCACTTGGAAAACAGCAAGCATAGTTTTAATACAAAATATTTTGGAAAATGTCTCAGTAAAATTCCTATTATACCCAGAATTAAATAATAATAATAATATACATACTTTCATTATTACATATCATACACTTTTATTAACTCATTTAACCTTAAAGCAACTCTCTGAGAAAGGCCTATTATCATTTCCCTTTTAGAGATGATGAAACTAAAGGCAGAGAAAGTTTTAAGCTGCTAGTAGGTGGTAGAGTCAAGATTCAAATCCAGGTAGTCCGACTCCAGAACCTATGTTTTGAAACAATGGCTAAAAATTCTTCCCAATAAATACTTAAATCTTTTTTCCATTAGCCATAAGATCTTAATATAGGTTCTTTGTATTTAAAAAACACATCAATGAAACCGAACATCTGTTTGTGAAGGAAACGAAAAGATAAACATGTCACACTCTTGTCTTCAAATTCTTTGATTGGCTTATTGAATATTATTCAATATGAAGCATCTTCTACATACCAGCCCCATTGTTAGATGCTGAGATATAATGGCCTATGAGATCGTATCTATCCCAGAGAAACTTTAGTCGATTGCAGCCAGATAAATCATTTCTGTTCAGTGTCACAAATGGTACACATAGAGTGCTATAAGAAGTCACTGGAGGGGCACCTAACCCTACCTTGAAGGCTCAAGGAAAGCTTTTCAGATGAGCGATTTCTAGGTAATTTCTAAAGTTGTTTGGTATTATGTGGCTGTAATATAATGATAGACAAAATTTGTACCAAGCTATGTCAGTTGAAGGCAGCTCAGTTGCTTCTCCATTGATATGAGACACTATATCTCTCCTTGTGGAAAACAAATTCTCATTTAGCATTTCACTTAGAGATTTGTCTAACACTGCCCTGTCTAAACAATAGAGTTGGGCTGGAAAGTTGGGTTTTAGTCCTGACTCTACCACAAATTAACTGTATGTTAAGGATTCTGGGGAATGAGGAGCTAACATGAATAGAAAAGCCCGAGTATTTACGTAAGAAAATTTTCATCATGGGTTGCTAGGATGTGTGAGAAAAGAGGGACAAGGACATAGACAAAGGATGAGGTGGGACATTTATGCTTCCATGAGTGTCAATGCTTAAGAGAGAAGCTGTGCGAGCAGTGTGGTAGGAGACTAATCTGAATCAAAAAGAACAGGTAACTTGCATGAAAAATCCCAAAGGTGAAACTGAGTCATAGTTTGTGTTGAGTGGGGTCTTGAAGGTGAGTTGCTCCAGTGCTTTGATCCCACTAAATTCCTGATTTTCAGAAACTGTATGCTATTATCTATCTCTTCCTTCTCCTTCTTAAATAGAAGACTTTAATGAGAACTTCCCTCACTTAATGAAAACTTTCTCATCAGCATGTAAGCATATTCAAGTCTCTGACAGTTGATTAAAAAGAAAAAAACTTCCTCAACTATTTTGTAATTTCATTTCCTATTCATTCCTCCTTTCATTCAACAAGTATTCATTGGGTCTCTGCTGTTGGCCAGGCACTGTACTATCCACAATACAAAGGTGAACCAAGTAGGCTCAGTCCATCCCCTATATTTTTGGTTTTAATTACTTTATTGTGTCACACACACACGAAACAATTCTCTTATATCTAATTCAACTTTTTCCTCTAAAGACGGCTCTGACAAGAATAAAGACCAAGAATTAAAGTATTACATTTGAAGACTTCTGTGCTAAATAACAAAAAGAACGATTAAAGGAAAATAAGATTTCTCTATAAAATCCAATTCTTAGCTCAGGGCACATTGTATAAGGACACTTAGTAAATAGAAATTTATGACGTTGAATTGTATTATGTAAAAATTCCAAGAACTTGCTCTCTACTCGGTGACAGAGGTAGTGACAAATAGATAAGGTTGTCAGAGTATGGTCAAGCAGCAGTAGAAATGACAGGGTAAAAATAGAAAGAAAGGAGGAGGAAGGGAATAAGAAAATATAAATTTCTAATTTGGCACATTATAATCCCACAAGTGCAAAGAAACATTTGTTTTAAAGTACTCAGGGAAAAGGACAGACTGGCTCAAAAATAATGATAATTTAAAGGTGTAGAGTACACATAAAGGATAGTTCTTTATTTTGATGCTAATTTATAGGCCTATAATGTGGTTATTGCTGAGTAAAACAAATGCCTTTTGTAATTGTTTCAGTCAATTAGGCAAACTTGCATGATTTATCTGAAAAGGAGAACCATGCAGAAATCAGAGATTCAAGCACATATCAATATGTTATACATCTTTGGGCACTAAATCACAGACATTAAGTTTAGGAAGTATGATTGTTTAATGATCCAACGCTTTGAATTTCATTAACTATTGTTTGGAAGCACTTAAGAAATCAAACACTTATTTTTACTTTACTGAGAAGATTTGAAGTAGAAGAAAATAATAAAATTCCTTATCTATTTATCATAAATGCCCCAAATCCTCCTCAGTATTTTTCCCCAAATGAAAGGATCAGGTGGCAGGGTATAGAAGTAGCTGGAAATGAGAGCAGGCCTTAGACTGCAAACCACGCAGACTGATTGCCACCAGGCTGCTGATGAAAGACACAAAGCGATTTCTGTGTGTGCACGGGTCAACCGATGGTCCACGCTCCAAGGGCTGACCTGGTTCTAGCTTTCTATTTTTAATCATGAACCCAGACTTCTAATATGACAGAGTATTGTAGGGGGCTCTATACCCACTGACTCTTAAGCATGCAGGAGGCTAGAAACTCTCGAGGCTAGTGATGAAAATAATTTCTATTTAAAACAAACAAAAAATCCTCCCATAGAAGAAAGAACAGAACAGAGACAGAAGTTTGCCTCTTAGAACTTCATTCCTGAAGAAGTGAGGATTTTGCTGGAGACACTGTTTGTGTGTTTGGTACCACAGAAGATTTGAACTTCGTAAAGAAGTTCATAATAAAAGCAACTGGGCACCTTGTTTACAAATGTGCTTGTTTCCTTTTAAATGGCTGGTTAGATTAAGAGCATGGGATTTCTGGATCAGACGACTCTGGATTCAGGTCCCAAAAGCACCACAGACTAGTTTGTAACCTTGGAAAAGTTATTTAATCTTTCTGAGTTTCTGTTTCCTCAGCTAAAAAATATATATATATATATCAATAATAAAATAGTACCTTGCCCGTATGGTTTCTGGGAGAATTGAATGACACGGTACATAAAAAATGGTTTGCACAGAGGCTGCCACATACAAAACACTCAAGAAAAGTAATATATAAGAAAAGTAATATAATAAGAAATAGTGGGGCCGGCTCCGTGGCTGAGTGGTTAAGTTCGCACACTCTGCTGCGGTGGCCCAGGGTTCGGATCCTGGGCGCAGACGTGGCACCGCTCATCAGGCCACATTGAGGCGGTGTCCCACATCCCACAACTAGAAGGACCTGCAACTAAGGTATACAACTATGTACTGGGGGGGCGGGGGATTGGGAAATAAAGCAGAAGAAAAAAAAAAAAGATTGGCAACAGTTGTTAGCCCAGGTGCCAATCCTTAAAAAAAATAATAATAATAATATAGCAATCTAATACGCTCAAAAAAAGAAAGAAAGAAATAGTAAAATTTTGTCAGCTCTCTGTACCCTGTTATTCGGGAAAAATTTAAATTTGACTTCAATATCATATTGGCTAATATATAAATTTTAGAAGTCAGAAAAACACTTCCTAAGCATTTTCATGACACGAACTTGGCTGCAGGTGATCAGCTAAATGTCAAATTCCAAAACTTGAGCAAGATTTGCTTGTTATCTTGGACACATTTTGAATTTCATATGCACTATTGTTTGCAGGGGGGGGGCTTTTTTAGTGAGGAAGATTGCCCCTGAGCTAACATCTGTGCCAATCTTCCTCTATTTTGTATGCAGGATACTGCCACAGCATGGCATGGATGAGCAGTGTGTAGGTCTGTGCCCAAGATCTGTACCCGCGAACCCAGGTCCACGGAAGTGGAACATGCAAACTTAACCACTACATCATGAGCTAGCCCCTTCTTATGCACTGTTCTTAAAATAGCAGACTACTAAAAAACCTTCATAATGCAAATAACCATGAGATGACAAAGTATCAAATCTGCTTTTAAAATTATTGCTAGATGAAAGGCCAAGAAGACTAATTTAGACTACAAAGGCTTATTCTTTGTGATTCTTCTTCTTTCCCATTAAGTTCATCTCTGAACAACTTGAAATTATGACACATGTTTTAGGGAACATTAAGTGCCTTACCAAATATGAAATCTGGTCTTCTGCTTCCAATCATGATGTAGTAACTGATAACAGACATATCTTCCCATCGTAAATAATGAGAAAACTGAAAAAAATATATGAAACTACTGATTTTAGAAGTTGGGCATCAAACAGAACTAACTGTTTCCCTGAGAGACAGAAAATAAACAAGCTGAGCCCGACAATTACCCTGGATATCTGTCTGGAGACCACAGAATGGGGGGTGGGGTGGAGGGCGGGGAGGGAATTCAAGTTGATCAAGATGACCAGGCTGAGTTGATGAGACTGAGATCAGAATTTGGGAAGGCTAAGGAATCTAGAATTTTGGGGACAGAGTATCAGAAATAAATATGCTAAGCATAGGGAAAGCCCCAGAAATCCACACAGAGTCTCCCTTGAGTCTTTGTCTGAATAATACATTTTATACGGATATGGTGAAATTCTCTGAGGCCAAGATAAAAGTAGATGATACATCTGTAAGCTGAATGAAGATGTCATAAAGGGCTGTTATAGATTTGCCTTCTAACCAGCCAGAGTGAAAAGACCTCACTGAATACATGGGACATCCACAAGAGAATTCAGAAAAGTTGTGTCTTTGGAGTAGGGTTAAGCCAGTAAAAGAGTAAAGGCTATTTGAGACTCATCTAGCAAAGCTTTAAAAACAAGCCTTAAAAGCATCAAGCTTTCTGCAAATTACTAAACCATATATCAAAACAATATTCAAAACTCTTCAAAGGAAGGCAATAAAATCCAATCAACAATATAACATTAACAATGTTCAATATCTGACCAAAAATTACTAGATATGTGTACAAAAAATGTGACCCATACACAGGCAAATAATCAGTCAATATAAACAAATCCAGAATTAACAGAGATGATAGAATTAGCACACAAGGACTTTAAAACAGCTTTTATAAATATGCTTAAGGATTTAAATAAAAATATGAACATAAAGTAGAGAGAAAGGGAAGGTACAAAAAGAATCAGAGGGAACTTCCAGAAACGAAATATACAGAATCTGAAATGAAAAATTTACTGGATAGGATTTACATCAGATTAGACTCTGTCACAAGAAAGGATCAGTGAGCTTGAAGACATAGCAATAGAAACTCTCCAAACTTCAGGAAGACAGAAAAGGCCTAAAAATATCAACAGAACATTAGCAACCTGTGAGACAATGTCAAATACTTTAATATACATGTAATTAGTGTCCCAAAAAGACAATGAAGATGTAGAAATATATTTAGGAAGAAAAGAACTGAAATCTTCCTAAATCCGAGGAGAACTCAAAAGCCACAGATTAAAGAAGCTCAGTAAATGCCAAGTAGGATAAAATGCAGAGAAAACCAAACCAAAGCACATCATAATCAAATTGCAAAACCATTGGTGACAGAAAGATCTGTCAACCTAGAATTTTACATTCAGTGCAAGTATTCTTGAAAAACAAAAAGACTTTCATGAAAATAAAAATTGGAGAATTCATCACTAGAAAACCTGCAGTACAAGAAATATTAAAGAAAGTTCTTTCAGAAAATAATTCCAGCTGAAAAATCATATCTACATAAAAGAATGAAGAACACTGGAAAGAATAAATATATAGGTAAATAAAAAAGACATTTTTCCACTTTTAAATTTATTTAAAAGGAAACTGACTACTTAAAGTAAAAACAATAATATATTGTAGAGTTCATAACATATGTAAAAGTAAAGTACATGATAGCCATAGCATGAGAATAGTGGTGAGATATAGACATACTCTACTATAAGATTCTTACATTATGTGAAGTGGTATAATATTATGTGAAGGTAAAATATGATGATAAACTAAAGGTGCAAATTAAAAACCCTAGAGCAATAATTAAAAATTAAAACAAAGAGTTTTAGCTAATAAATCACTACAGGCAATAAAATTCAGTGTTGAAAAATATCGCTAAATATCAAGGCAGAAAAGAGGATAAAAAAGAAAATCAACAAAAACAAGTAGCACAATGGTAGGCATAAACACAAGTGAATTCACTGAGATTACATAAGTATACTGAATGTATACGCACCTAATAAAAGAGACTGACCCTCAACAATAAAATCTGCAAAACACACCTAAACTGCATACTATATAGTGACATTTACCAAGACAATGTGGTATTGCCATAAGGGTAATAAAAACAAAAAATTCAAAATAGATCATAGATCTAAAGGTAAGAAGAGAGAGAGGAATTTCTAAAAAAAGCATTGTAAAAAATCTTGTCAATCTTAGGATAAAGAAAGTTATCTCTACAGAACACCAAAAGCACTAAATGTTTTTTTTGATTGATAAATTGGGCTTCTTACAAATTACAGCCTCTACACTTCAAAGTATTTTCATTAGAAAATAAAAATTTCCACCACAGACTGGGCGAAAATATTCATGATACATATATATGAAAAAGGCATATCCAAAATGTATAAAGAATATATTTTAAACCAGTAACTTAACTTAAAATGGGCAAAATATTTGAAAACCCTTTGTATTACTTTGCTAGGGCTCCCATAACATAAGTCCCACAGACTGAGTGGCTTAAACGATAGAAATTATTTTCTCACAAGCCTGGAAGGTAAAAGTCTGGAATCAGGTGTTGTGAGGATTAGTTTCTTCTGAGGCCTCTCTCCTTGGCTTGCAGGTGGTCACCTTCTCACTACGTCTTCACGTAGTCTTTCCTCTGTGCGTGTCTGTGTCCAAATTTTCTCTTCTTAAAACGACACCAGTCGTATTGAATTAACACCTATCATAAGGACCTCATTTTAACTTAATTACCTCTTTAAAGACGATACCTTCAAATAACGTTACTTAAAAATTTTTCTATCAGAAATTTATTGTTCTAGATTTATATTCAGTGATGTTTTTGGTAGTGATTGTATGTGAGAGACCCTGAACTAAACATTTTATCTCAACACCTACTCATGCTTTCACAATCAAGGGCATTGCAATAGTTTATTAGGAGATCATTCTGCACGTAATTATATTTTCTGTGGAATAGACTGTAGCACTTGAAAAATAATGGCACACTCATTAATGGTGCAATTATATAATAGAATTATGAATCCCATTCTTTTTTTAAAATGCACATGCATTCATGTACACTCAGGCACTTACACATACCACTCCAAATTTCTGAAATTAATAGAAAAAAAGATTTCCAAAGAAATTATGAGAAAAATCTTCAAAAAAGAAAACTCAACGCTGAGTTGTAAAAATCCTTTCACAATGTAAAAGAGTAAAAAACAGGACCTAATTTTCAATGCTGGAGAAATGAGAAACTGTTTCATCTCATTAGGCACAACAGTTAGGAAATGTGGCATTCTACAGCCAGAAGGAGACCCTCACTCAAGAAACATTTATTAAGTTCGGCTATTTTCCAGAAACTACATACAATCATAAATTTTTGAATGATATTAAAATGATGATGTGTAGAAGTTCGTGGGGACAAGAGCAAGATATAAAAGAAAGTGAATTGTAGGCAAGCAGAAAAGAGAGGACTGTGAAGAATTTCATCATAGTTAGTGGCAACTTGACCACTGTGCCCAATTTTTACTTTTTTTTCTCTTTTTTGAATAATGAACAGTCAGTATAAATTTAGTGTAGTATTTGTTCATTTGAAAACATCTCAGAAACATGGACCTATTTTTAGAAGAAGATTAAAAATAAGTCCTAGATGTGTTTGTTGCCAAGCTGAACTTGGAACTAACAAACGTTCCACATACAGTGCCAGCCAGTCACTGATAAATGGTTCAGTCCTTCCTTTCACTGACACAGAGAAGAAAGAATGCTGCAAAACTGCAGCCGTTTTGCAAGAGCTGAATTTATGTAAATTTGTCACTTTTCAATCAGTTGTATTGACATCGTGTAGAAACACCTTTAAGCTTTCGATAAAACGCATATGCATGAGGGGTCATTTAGGCCGAATAATAGAGCTCACTTTTCTATCCATATTTGGCATTGAAGGTGGTCAATGGTACCCTGACATCATATTTAGCTTCCAAGAGCTTACATTCTAAAATAAGTAATATTGAGATACATAAGAACAAAAGGAAACCAGACACACATCACTTGTTTAAAGATTTCCATGGAAGATTCCATTAGTTCCACCATATATAAAGTCCCATGATAAAAATGTCTCACTTATGAAATTCCTGAATTCCCTCGTGCTGCAAGAAATGGAAAATAGTTAATTATCACTATGCCTATTGCTAGTCATAGGTACCATTTAATGAGAACTTTCCATCACAATACTCTGTGAGGTTGATATAAGTATCCATATTTTACAGATCCGGATGAAGAAGAATATTCAGTAGATGAAACAATTTCCCAAGGTTAAATTGCTAGCAAGTGATGAAGCTAGGCTCAAATCTCAGACTATCTCCTTTCAAAGCCTTGCCTCCTGATCAGATTTCTACAGTCTCCTCAATTAACTTTGATGGTCCACTATGTCTCTATCACCCTCGAAACATTTTATGTTAAATATTTAACTATCTTTTGGGGATCTTCTGGAATCCACTAAAAACTTTTCAATGTCATTCTCTTCCTGGTCATCTGGGGAGAATCATAGGTTAAGTCTTTTTCAGGAAATAGTAGTTCCCTCTAAGGAGAAGGAATGTAAATCACGTAACTGGTATTGAGCTGTAATTTCGATGCTGTAATTTCTATGCTCCATGACATGCACAACAATAGGACTTCAGCCAGGTCTCACAAGCATTATGCTACAAACTCCGTAATCAGACTCACACTTCACACGTGACCCTTAGAACTTGACAGTGGCCATAGTGCATTTATGTAGAAGACTGTAGAGGAGGGCCAGATGCCTTGGTGGTTCTAACCTATAATGAAATATGTGCCCTGGAGTAATAGCACCACCATTCTGATTCACACAATAGTCATTTTGCAACAGAATCTCGAATGTTCATTTTCTTGTCTTCTTTGTTTTAACGCAGCTTACTAAATTTGTTTTACCATTATAATACATGCTGGACATGCTTCCTGGGTGGATTTTAATTGAGCAGTATAACTCTTCAGAATTAGAGACAGATGCAAATTCACAACCAGTCAAGGCTCTTATTAATAAAACATGCAACTTTAGCTCATATTGGTCAACTTAATGAGCATTCTCGAAACTAAGCTAAAAAAAATTTTAAAGTACTTCCTGCACAACAAGAGCCTTTGCTTTATATTACTTCCTTTTTACTACGTGCCCTCAGAAATTTTTCTAATATCCCTGAAAGTTTTATCAATGGCTTACGGTGATAAGTTTCTGCAGTTAGGTTTTAAGTCTCTAAACATCAGTTTAGCTCAAAATTACATTGAGGAATCACAGTGGGAAATGTTTAATGAGTTAATTAGTACTCACTCTTCCAATAGAGCTGAGCTCATCAATCTGGGAGATAAACAGCAGATGCTTGCTTTCTGCTCTCTGAAGTACAGTTCTTTCCCCACATCCTTCTTGTCCATTTAATTATTTGATCCAATCAGGGTAACTTTTTGAGTAAAAATTGAGTGTATTTCCAAGTTCAGAATTCAATTACCTAGGATGTATCTAAGAAAATTTAGCTGCCCCATTTAGAAAGCTAGTACATGAGTTAGTCCTTAGATACCCTAGGAAATGCAAAGTTTTTTCTCAATATGGAGTAATTACAATTAATTAGGGACTGCTGCTAAGTTCAGAACATTGATAACGCTGCTGCTGCTACTGCTGTTCACGGACTGTAAACTAAGATTACCACAATTCTAGCACACTTTAAAATTGGAAGGCTGGAAATCCAGTGTTCATTAAGACTAGACTTGTAAATGGCATATACAGAGAGAAAAACTGACATTGAGAAATGAAATATACACTTGTAGATACATAAAATTTCTGTCTGAATACATGAGAAGCTATTAATACTAATTCCCTCTGTCCAGTGGAACGATGGGGTAGGGAGGAGAGAGGAAGACTTTAACCTTCCACTTTACACCCTGTGTTCTTTATTTCTACCATGGATATGTATTACAACAGTAATAATAATGATATAGTAATAGTATCAACTGTGATAAATGGCTCATAACAGGTGGAAGGGGTAAAGTTGGAGGAGTGTGAGTTAATAAGCTTTAAGCTATGGAGGCAAATGTTCTTTGCTCACAAGTTAGAATATCTGGATATAGAAATGCAGCCAGTTGATTTCTCATATTTAAACACAGAAATTTAACAAGTTTCTAGTCCCAGAAGTGTCTAACTTGATAGGTACACCCCTTTTTGCCTCTTGGAGAACCACCAGTACTGTAGAAAGGGCATGTTTTCTTCAAGCTTTGTGTTAGAATTAAAAATATTTGTTTCTAATTGAACTTATAATAAAACTGGACAATAAATCACAAAATACCATTTAACCCGTAATGTACCTATAATTTGATACTAATAGCATTCAGTAAATATACATACTCACACTTAAAATCTGATTTCCTGGGTCTGTGATTTGCATTTCAAACAATTGACCTAGAAATGAAAATTACTACTCTAGCCTTGCCATTTACACAGCTTTGAGGACTGCATATGCAGAGGACGTAAATATGCGAATGAATATGCCAGCTGTTTTTAAAAAGGCAAATGACAAACAAAAAGGAATAGAAAGCTAGATGATGTTAGTAAGTGGAAAATATTGATGATGAAAACATTAAAAATCTAAGCTTGAATTAGCGCAAATTCAAAGTCCAGAAAATGTTCATCTGAATTCTGTAACACAAAATTATATCACTTCTAGCATAAAATAATTGGATTTAGACACAAACCAGATGCTTTTTTAAAAAGCATTGAAAACATAGGCATGCAATCAATTTATGAATTATTAGTATAACTTTATAGGATGCCAGTATACGAAAAACAAATATGATCTCAAATCCCTAAAAACAATATTCTACTTTAATGAAAGTAAAGAGAAGTTCTTGAAGAATGAATTGGACAATGATGGTAATTATATTTCCATGCTTGATCTTAGTGCTGAGGAAAAGATTCTTGAAATACCACCAAATTTTAAAAAATATATAACCAAATAACCAACAACTGAAACTAAAACCTACCAATATGGTCCTGGACAAGTCATGTCATCTCTCTGGACCTTAATTTAATTATTTTTCCTTTGGATTACATGATATCTAAAGTCTTTTCAGCTCTAAGACAATTATATTAATTATAATTATCATTATGTCCCATATTCTGAGAATATAGTAAGTATATAATGTTAGAGGAGAATGTAAAAAGAAAAAAGTATTTTCCAGTACTATGATGAAAAGATAAAGACTTATAACTAAGATTATCAGTTTTCATTATTGACAGGCTCTTAAATAATCATTAAAGAATTATAGTTTTAAACATTCTTATCAGAAGACAGGTTTTTTACATGATTGGATAAGGTTAGGATTGGCTAACGAAGAACTATCCTACATAGCACACTTGAGGACAAAACTTTTAAATATTTAAAGTACACAAATATATTGAACAAATACTAAAAATGATATAATAATTTATTCGTTATACATTTCCCAAACACCTATTATGTGTCAAGCACTGTGTAACACTGGGAAGATGGTGACAAAATGACATGGCCGTGCCTTCAGGGAGTTAGATTCCAGGGAAGGAGCAGGTGGTTAAACAAGCAAGCGCTTTACAATATGATGGGTATAAGGAGAGAAGTTTGCTGAGAGGATAGTGACGATCATTACCTAAGTATCCTTTCATGTTTCAGAGTTATTATTTATTATCACATGGTAGATGAGAGAAGCACAATTAAATACAAAGTTAGAGAAAGTATATTATATAGTGTTTTTTTACAAATAAATAAAGTGTTGAAGTTCCAAAGACAGAATGTCAGAAGAAAGGGCTGGGTCTGTAAGGAAAATATGAAGTCCCGAATCTCATAGCACTTCCCTAATGTAAAAATTTCTGCTTTGGATTCTGTGCTGCCAACACTAGTCTGTTTGCAAATAAACACCTTACACTTATCAGTCATATCTGCTCAAGATGAACATTTCTCTCTTTGAAAATTTAACACCTGCAGAGAAAAAACACACACACATACACACACCCATACACAAACACACACGAGACTATCACTCATCTGGGCATCTTTAGCCTGCAATTCTGGTACAGATGCACCAAGACATCTCTAATTGTAGAGCTGTCTTCCTCTGGAACCCATCAACTCAAAAGATAACAGCTAAGCATGAAGCAGTTTGGTCAAAAAACTGCAATATCTGTAGCCTCTAAAAACTTGTGCTCTGATTTTTTTATTATGCCACGTGGTCTGCACTTAAAACTAACGGAAAACAGAATCCTGCCGAGTGCTCGTTTCCAAGAACACAACCAGTCTCTTGCTCTCTTTAGCGGCTCTGCTGCACCAAAACCCAGGCACAAGAGAGCTTCCTTTGGCTTTAGCCAGCACTGGATGTGGGTGTGTTTGGACGTCCACAATGGTTGTGATACCATTTGAGAATTTAAAAAGAACATTTCCCATCTGCGACTTGAAATTCTTCATGCTGTGAAACTTGAACTCAGCCTTGAAAGAAATTGGTCATGAGCTCTTTTTCTGCAAAACTGGCTTCATCAATCGTGCTTTTCGGGAAAAATATGGTTCCTGTCAACATGAGCATTATGCTAACATACACACATGGCTGGGTGCATATTTCCTTCCAAAGACTCGGCTTTGGGACAAAATAGCTTTGAGTTTATAAAGCATTTTGAAACAGGCACAAAATGTGTAAATTACTACATCTCCGTATTAAGGAAGAAAACACTAAGTGAGGAACTAAGACAGAATAGTTAAGACTTTGTTAGAGGAGATGGTTGAATAACAGAGTGTTTAGATAAGGGTAGAATTGATAGTGAATGTGACGATACGAGAAGTTCTACTTTTCAGGAGTGTTAAAATAATATTTCTAGACATAAGAACGTAGCAAACAAAATGCCACATTGGTTTACCTAATCCTCTATCTCTGACAATGGCAGAGAGGGCATTTTAAGGGAGAATACATAATTAGCCTCCTTAATCCTAATTTCCCTTAAATACACTGTTATGCTATTTTATTTAAATGAGGTGTTCGTTTTACCACTTTCACTGCATAGATTTGAGAAAATAAAGGTCTAAGCAATTCCTCGTGCTAACCTGGCCTTCAGGTAGACTTCAGAACTCTACCGCTCAGCTTGTGGGGACTTTTGGGCAACAGCAGGAAAGCAATACAAGCCAAATCAATTCTTGGTTGAGGCAGGAGCAAAACAGCATTAGCTAGATGTTCTGGTGCTGCTACAGGCTATAATGTCAAACAAGTACTACCAAGACTTCAGGAGTTCTGTTGCTCACGCAATTCAATGTTAGTATTTGGAGACTATATGGTGAATATTTCCAGAAGCAGGAAGACAACACACAGAAGTTTAAGAAAAGAACAGGACATAATCTGCTTCTTAACAGTGCTTCAAAAATCATTTGGGTGTATTCAAAAATACAAGTGAGAGAATAAGCTTTCAACTTAAACCACAGTGCTAAACACATCAGATAAAATAATGCTAAGCATGATATGAGGTTTGAGGTCCATAGAGGAGAGCAAAACACTTCATTGAAATGGAAAAAGCCTTGGCTTTGGGGTCAGAACAAGTGTGTTCTAGTGTCAGCTTGGCCATTGAGTAGTCCACCTTGAAACTTTTGGAGCCTCATCATTTTTCCTTTAATTGTGGTCAAATATATAACTTCATCACTTTTTAGGACCCAGTTATTCCTCCTTAAAATAAGAAGGGTGGATGAGATGATTTTCAGTCTCAACTGCCTCTGAATTTTTACGAATCTTTACTAATTGTAATGCATGTGTTTCTAAGAGCATTTTACATTTCCTTTCCCTAAGAACGATGAAAAATGTGGGCATGCGATTGTCAATCAAGAGTCTGAGGCTGTGCAGATGGCTTTTGGGGCCTGCTATATTTTATTAGATTTATCATGCTTTGTCTTACCAAGAGCATAAACCCTTTGCCTTGAAGAAAGAAAAACTTTTGGTTTTATCCTCTAATTCCATTCAGCTGAAACTCAAAGACTGAAAGTCCTGCACATGTTACAAGAGGATTGTTTTAGAAGCTTTCTATGAAAGGAAACTTTAAGCAGAAATTATGAGAATATATATTCCCTTTTGGATTATAACTCAATAGATGAAATTTATTTTCTTTCAAAGCTTTGCTATGTCACCCTTGGCAGGAAAGTCATTCAGCCTCTTTAGGTCTCAGATGGATGCTTTGTGTGAAATCCAAATTACACTGAACCTGCCTACAGGCACGCATCCAAAATAGATAATGTCTTACGGTGCTTTTCAGCTCTAAGATCTATATTTTTGTGGTTTTCAGTTGGAAAATAATTTGACATACATTCCTATAAGACTCAGCCTTATAGAATTTTAAGGTTCTTCTCAGAATTGCATTAGATTAATTCTCAGTGGTAGAAATAACGGCACTAGATATTAGAAGCAAGTGTCTGTGTACATCTTGACCGACACAATAGTGTCACTATTTCTTGCAGACTTCCTAAGATTGCAGAATGCTTGTCACCCATATGCATAATCCATTTGGATCTGTGTCCCTCCTCCCAAAGACTATTTTCATGCCACAGAAACGATCACTGACCCCAACCCAACAACACGGTATACAGAAATAAGTCCATTTACCCAAGAATTTCCTGATATTGCTGTGTGATAGAAACTAAGAACTTCTTAGTCATGAAAATATCTAATTTGGGAGAAGCCAAAGTCACTTGGAGACTAATCTATCCTTAGGTGTCAGCTGCAATGTACTGTAATGGATGATAGATTATAATATTAACGTCCTTGGGCATATTATGCAGTGGACTGCCATGGGCTAGAAGTGGTCAGATGTGCATGAGCTATGAGGAAGAGGGGGTTTTGTCTGGAGTCCCTGTACTACCCCATAGGTAACACAAGTTAGACACCTGATAACAAAGGCTACTCATGGAAGTGCAAAGAGGAGAGAGTTAGAGGGAAAAAAAATGATAGAGACAAAAGTCAATAAATTTTATTCAACCTATGTTTATTAATTGAGAGCCTGACACCTGCCAAGCACCATTTTAGGCACTGAGTGCACAGTACTGAACAAAATAAACAAATATCCTCCCCTTTGAGGAGCTTACATTCTAGCAGAACATCACTGAGGGCCAAGCCAGGAAGGGTGGAGACTGTACCAAAGGAAGTTGAATTCCAGGGAGCGGAGTATCAGGAAGAGCATAGCCAAGCGACAGGAAGCAAGGGGAAAGTCAGAGCTAAGAGTCAGATACCCAGAATCAGGGGAAAGATGATGCAGTCATCCAGACAGTAGCCAATGATCACATTAACTGATAGGGCAAGGTTGGTGTTTAGTGCTGGCCCAGTTCCCATTGTTCTGCCTCTAATTCTTGAGACTCAAATTTCCACAAGGCGAGAGGCCAGGGCAGTTTCTGACACTCTGACTATTTCAGTACCTACAACGTTTTGGATATGAGACAAAATTGGCTCATTAAGTACCAAATTCTGCACAATCACAATTCTGTGTGGTGACAAATTATCTTGCATAGTGCCTGTGTATTTCAATTGAATATATCACTGCATAGGAGATAAGCTAGTTATCCACAAGTATTGAAGATGGTTGAAGAAAGGCATTAGAAGGTTAAGTAGAAAAATTAGAAGTTGAAGGTCATAAAAACATCATGAATTAATCAGTCATTAAATCAGTACGAGTCATCAAGACTTGAAACTAAACATTATGCCTCTAATAGCAGAATCCTATACCCATAACACACATAAACAAATTCACACACACACACACACCACAAAACATACATGCACACAGAATTTAAGTATTAAAGAGGCGGGATTATGTCCTGAGATGTGTGGGAGTGGGAAGAGAAGAGTTCAGACTGGGAGGTAATAAAAGCCTTCATCAACTAAGGGATATAAGTGTTTTCCTTTCTTTTTCTCTCATGTGTTTGTAAATGCATCTGTGTTCAACCACCTCATATATATTTCCTCCATATTGAGTAGCAACAACACTAAATTAATCCAACTTTCTTTTTCCATCAAATAATTCTATCTTTACATTTATCAGTATTTTCAAATTGACTATTCAAACTTCATCCCTTAGAATACCTGGAAGTCAAGGTTACTAATGATTTTCACTGTATCAAAGCAAACGCTATCTAGAATTGGTTAACATCCAACCAATTCTGGATAGCTTTTGTCTGACCATTTGCTAAATCAGATGCCAAAGGTTAATTGTAAGTCATTCTTCACTCTTACTTTAAGTCCCTGTACAGAAGAACAGTTTCCTCCATCTGATGGCCTTAACTAAATGAATCCACCTTTGATTTTCATTAAATGCACTAAAATTAAACTCACAAAGGCTCAATAAATTTTTCAGATATTTCTAAAGATAATTCCTCTTAATTTAATTTCTAAAACTCTAAGTGAATATATTCCCTTCTCTTCTATAGCTGAGAATCTATAGATAACCAAGCCTAAAATCTACTCTAATAACTCAGAAACAGAGCAACAGACCTAAAACTCATAATACTGAACTTAATAATGGAAGGAAACTTGACATTCAGCCTTTCTTTAGTTTTAGACTCAGTTAGTAAAATTACAAATAACATACAATTCCCATGTGCTCAGTTAACTCTTAAATAAGCCTTTAAGCTTTGGAAATGCGAGATGGGAGGGTTCTTTCCTACGTCTATTTTGAGACATTTTAGAGTATTAATACTAACGATAAATATCCTTTGTTGTTTTATTTTCTTCATGCTCCTGGGAAATTATAGAAATATTCTGATAACCTAGTTCCATACCAATTTACCCCTTGTGCTATCAATACAGGTTAAGGAACTCATTAGCCAACAATAGTTCATTCAGCATCATGATTTGAATAAAGCAAATCATTTTCTGATTCAGGATGGAGGCAAAGAACAAATCAAAATGTACCATATACAGCATCTATAGTCACAGTCTTCTTAGTTCAGAGATAAGACAAGAAGATACTGAAATGTAAAACAACCAGAAGACCTATGTCTTTTACTTATAAAACTCTAGTGATTTAAACTCCAGAGATTTCTTGTAAAGGTTCATCAGCTTCACTGAGGAACACCTCTTTTTAGCACGCATGGATAGCCTACATTGAACCCTCCTTTGTATGAATTCCTGTAGCAGGTATAACCTTAACTCCATTTAGGTAAAGACTTAATTTATTCTTATCATAGGCAAAATAATGACAATGGCAAAGGCATAGTAGGAAGAAATTGCTTTCACACTATAAGCTTTTCCAGTGGGCAGAAATTATTGAAATCTCTGGTGTGTCTTCAATCCAAGAGTCCATAGGTATGTCCAGAAACAGGGAATCTAAAGCAACAGTTCCAAGAATATTGCGTTCCCTGATGGTGATACTCTTAGACTAGGAGAAGAGCAAAAGTAACAGGCATCAGTAGCCCCAAGCAAATTCTTCCTTCCATTTGAAATGTCAATAGGTCACTGTAGCTATAAGCTATGAATCAACCATAATTGCATTGTTTGACTGCACGAGGACTCTTTAGTAATACAGTGAAGCAGTTTGATTCACTGTTGTCAGCAAATAGCAGATAGTTGAGACAAAAATGCTCTGGGAGTGAGGGAAGAGTGAAAGACAGAGGCCTACTGTTGGTATAGCTGCTTCAGTTCTCTATTTCACATTGCCAGTGAACACTGTGAATTGTGAAGGAATCTCCTTTCCACTTTCCTCTTATCATGGGGAGTATCCTTAAAGGAACAGGAAAAGTAGACTGATACTGATCCATAAGTTTTCAAAAGTCTTTCTGAGGTAGATTCAGTTCAAT
The DNA here is from genome assembly GCF_041296235.1 of Equus asinus. Taxonomy (NCBI): domain Eukaryota; kingdom Metazoa; phylum Chordata; class Mammalia; order Perissodactyla; family Equidae; genus Equus; species Equus asinus. The sequence goes on from NC_091796.1 coordinate 72,777,043, forward strand.
TTTGTGATCAATATAGCATATGTTGTCCAGCCATCAACAGAATTTACACAATAAACTGCTACTTGACTTAGAGACTATGAAGTGAATTCCTGTTTCTTTATAGGCATTCTAATCAGAATTCAAAGATTTTCATGACGTGATAGGAAGTCCTCTCTTGATCCTTTTGGACCCCAGCAACTACATGTAACAACACAGTAAATAACCTCAAAGAAAGATTCAAAAGTTGTTGAAGATTGTATAAATAATATCGCAAAGCCACATATGAGGACTATACATAAAAAGCATCCTGCCTCTCTTTAGAAGGAAAGGATTACTGAAGGCTAAGAATTTCAAATTATTCTTCAACAACTGAGTAAGGTGACAAAAAGTCAATGCGGGACAGTAGTTAGAACTGACAAATTTTGATCACTAACTTGCTTTATGGTGGTACTCCCCTGTTCCCCATTGACAACCAGTGTTTCAAATTTTACTTATGTTTTACTGACATCATAAGCAAAGTGAAAATGACTAAAGACAGTACATGAGTTTTTTGAGCAAGCAGCCTGGGAAATAAATAGCAATAACTCCTAATTAGCATAACTTTCAGCCAGAGGTTATAAATAATGAGTAGCAGATGTCTGATCTGGAGTTGTTTTATTAAATTATCTTAAGTGAAATTCGGGTTTATTTTTAAGCTATTCTTGGATCAGATACTGTAAGGCAAGAAAAGTGTTTTTATTAGTGGGAAAGAACTGTTTTTCTAGATGAACCAAGTGGAAAAGATAAGACTGAAAAATTAACAAGGGCGTTCATCGCATTCTGAAGAAAGAGGATTTTTATCTGAAAGATGCTGGAATACTGAGAAAGAACAACATAGATAAAAAGAAAATAAACCTGGATTTCGTCTTGGATCTACCATGAACTTGTTTGACCCAGGACAAAGCCAAGGAACAAAACGTATCATTGCTTCATCCACAGCACAGGAATAGTATGAGAACTCATAGACATCAATGAGTGAAAAAGGGAAGAACACAGTTAGGTAGAAGAGTAGCAAAGGAAAAATGGCACCATATTAGTTTCACTGTTTTTCACACAGTCACAAAATGCAGTGATATTTTTTGCATTCTCATTATCTTCATCTCTCTTCCCATCCACTACTTCCCACACCAACTTGGCCTGGTAATTGAAACTTCCAGCTGAATCAGTCCCACGGAAATGGAGCATGGCAAACCAATACTAACCAAAGCAGAAAAAAAAAATCTCTAAATGTTTGGATGTTAAATGTTCTCATTTAATGAAAACTCATGAGTACAACTGGATGCTGAGTCAGTGAGCTAGCAAGCATTTATTAAGCACCTGCTACATATATGGCATTGTCACAGGCACTGTGGGTTAAGAAAAAAAATAAGTAAAACCAGACACTTGGCCATAAGGAGCTTAGAACATGGTAAGGATACAGACTAAAGAATATAATGTAATATATTATATAATTAAGGGTTAAATTCTAACATTACATTTTAGAAAGTAAGAGAAAAAAGTCACTATGATGTATGCTTCAGTCACTATGATATATAATTTCTGTAATTCAAAACTAAATAGAGAGCTGGCCCGGTGGCGCAGAGTTTAAGTTCGCACGTTCCGCTTCGGTGGCCCGGGGTTAGCCGGTTCAGATTCCGGGTGCGGACATGGTACCGCTTGGCACGCCATGCTGTGGTAGGCGTCCCACATATAAAGTAGAGGAAGATGGGCACAGATGTTAGCTCAGGGCCAGTCTTCCTCAGCAAAAAGAGGAGAATTGGCAGCAGTTAGCTCAGGGCTAATCTTCCTCAAAAAAAAAAAAAAACACTAAATAGAACTAAAAGACTAGAGCAATCGTAAAAAGTTAGGAAGGGAATGAGTGGATTTGATTTTAAATCCCTTATATTGTACTAAGAAAAGGTAAATACACTCATTAACAGTAGACTTAAACATACACATTAAGATATCTAGGGATTCTGTACAGCAAAGAAAACAAAAAACCAACCTAACAATTGGGAGAAGATAGTTGCAAACCATATATCAAATAAGGGGTTAATATCCAAAATATACAAAGAACTCATACATCTGAACAACAAAAAATTCCAATAGCCAATTAAAAAATGGGCAAAAGATATGAACAGACATTTTTCCAAAGAAAATATATGGATGGCCAACAGGCACATGAAAAGATGCTCAACATCATTAGCTATCAGGGAAATGCAAATCAAAACTACAATGAGATATCACCTCACTCCGGTCAGAATGGCTATAATTAACAAGACAGGAAACAATGAATGTTGGAGAAGATGTGGAGAGAAGGGAACCTTCATACATGGCTGGTGGGAGTGCAAAGTGGTGCAGCCACTATGGATAACACTATGGAGTTTCCTCGTAAAATTAAGAATAGATCTACCATATGATCCAGCTATTCCACAGCTGGGTATTTATCCAAAGAACATGAAAACACAAATGCATAAAGATACACGCACCCCTATGTTCATCACAGCATTATTCACAATAGCCAAGACTTGGAAGCAACCTAGGTGCCCATCAAGGCACAAATGGATAAAGAAGATGTGGTATATATACACAATGGAATACTACTCAGCCATAGCAAATGATGAATCCAACCATTTGTGACAACATGGATGGACCTTGAGGGTATTACGCTAAGTGAAATAAGTCAGAGGGAGAAAGTCAAATACCATATGATCTCACTCATAAGTAGAAGATAACAACAAACACACACATAGCAACAAAGATTGGATTAGTGGTTACCAGAGGGGAAGGGAGGAGGGGAGAGGGCAAAAAAGGGTGATTAGGCACATGTGTGTGGTGATGGATTGTAATTAGTCTTTGGTTGGTACACATGATGTAATCTACACAGAATTCAAAATATATTATGATGTACACCTGAAAGTTATATAATGTTGTAATCCAATGTTACTACAATAAAAAAATTAAATTAAAATTTTAAAAAGATATCTAGGGAAATCAATAAAAGAATAGATATAGAGTATATAACTTTCAAAATAGTACAGGGAGAAAAACTCCATCAAAAAGAAAACAGAAAACAAGGAGGAGAAAGAGAAAAATTGGAAAGTGAAAGGACAAAGTAAGATTACAGATATAGATTTAAAAGTATTAATAATTAAAACTAATGTAAATGGACTAAAATCTTAGGTTAAAAACAGGATGAACAAAGTGAATTTTTTAAAAACACAACTATGAACCATTTATAAAAGATTCAAAAAGTATCAGAACACTGAAAGGTTGAAAGTCAAAGGCTAAAAATTGTATACCAGACAAATACTAATCAAAATATATTGGTACTAACAATAGACAAAATCATTGTTAGAGATAGGAGCAAATACTGTTAGATATCTAATAATATAAAAATTATTGCTAGAGATATTATAAATTATTGCTAGAGATATAATATATATGATATACATTAGATGCATACGAGTGAATGAAGAGTAACTATATATTGGTCAAAATTTAAGTTCCCCAAGAAGACATAATTTTAAAGTAGTATGCACCTTGTAACATAGCTTCAAAATATATAGAGCAGAAATTGCCAATATACAGGGAGATTTTGAAAAATTCACAAAGATAATTGGAGATTTTAACTCATCTCTCTTAAAAACTTTTATGAAACAGATAAAAACATTATTAAAGATATTGAACAACACAATTCATAAGCCAAAAAAACTGGAGAATTTAATTCTCAAACATACAAGGAATGTTACCAAAAATCAATCCATGTCAAGGCCATAAAACAAATCTTGATAAATTTCGAAAACATTGGTACAATGCAGAATATATAAGTTAGCAATCAATAGCAAAAATAGAACAAACAAACACTCACGCATTTAGAAATGTTAAAATAAGATTTTAAACAACCTATGAGTCAAAGAAGAAAGAAGATATCACAATAGAAATGATAAAATACTTATAACTGAGCACTATCTTGTATCTAATCTAAGCCACGCAGTTTTTCACATTTTAACATCTCTGAAATCAGAATGTATCTTATAATCAGTGATGACTTTCAATTATAGTTGGCCAGATGACATAATTGCCATTATCTTCACATAATGGATTGTTATTCCTGGCAACTTAACGAGAAAGCTGCATCCTCTATATTTCAGTGTGCAAAACATTTAGGACTACTTGAGGAAGAAATATCAGTCCTGTTTGTTGACCAAAAATGATCCCGTGACATGTTTCTGGTAAGATCAAGAAAGCATGAGCATCAAGACTCACAGAATGCCGGTCAGCATTTTGGAAGAAAATACCAGGGAAAATAGTAAAGCAGTCTTTAAGAAATGTTCTTGATGGCACAGAGGATAATATAATGTGGGCAAAAATAAAAGTCCATGACTCTGAATCAATAAATGATTCAGGAAAGTTGGATTCTGGATGTGAAGAAGTTTAATAAATGTCTTAACCAATTTAGTTTTATATATTCTTTCATATATATGCATAAGAGCAATATCTGGCACAGTTATATGTTTTAAAAAGTTTAAAGACTCTTTCAACGAGTGGAAAAGAAAAATTAGAAATGGTGAGAAACCATTATGTTATAATTGTATTTTTTTAAGTGTTATATAAAATGGTGCTTATATTAGAAGATGTACTACGGTACCACATATGAGAATTGTGTGATAAAGCTAAGAGAAAGCAAATATTCACTACCTACGATAAAGAGATGAAAGGCTTTAAAAAAATGGAGCTTAGCATAAAAATGAAGAAGTTTAAAAAATAAATGAAGATAAATTTAATGAAGGAAGTAGTTAAGATAAGAGCAAAAACGAATGAAGAAAACAAAGATATGATGGAGAGGGTCAACAAAACCAAAAGTTGGTTCTTGAAAAAAAAAAAAGAATAAAAGTGCCTAGCAACATGGATCAAGAAAAAAAGGAAAAAGAAGAAATAAATAATAACAAAAAATAAACATAAATAATGGTGTAGTAGACATTAGCAACTTAGTGCTAGAGATGAAAAATTTATGCTAATAAATTTGAAAATTTATATGAAATGAAAAAATTTCTACAAAATATAATTTAGCAAAACTTAATACAGTAAAACAGGCTCAAAAGGAAAGATCAAACCTTTCTTTTGATACTATAAATACGATAAATGATACTATAAATATTGAAAAAATTGAATCAAAATTAATACCTTTGTACAGAAAAATATCACCAAGTATAGATGGTTTTTCAGGGATGTTCTATGCAACGTTCAAGAAACAGACAAATTCAGTCTGACATAAACTCTTTCAGAATCTGAAAAATATGGGAAAAGTCCTACTTTTTTTATGAGGCTAGTTTACCTTCATACCAAATTAGACAAAGCCAGTATGAAAAAGAAAAATTACTGCCAATCTCTCTTATGAATAGAGACACAAAATTCTCAGTAAAATATTAGCAAAATTAACTTAATCTATAAAGAATTATGTATCCATGAGAAAATTATGCCTGATGACCAAACAAGTTCATTCCAAAGATGTAATATTGAGTCAGCATTATAAACTGTGTTACTCTAATTCACTACGTTGACAGATTAAAAGAGAAAAGAAAACGATCTCAATAAACGTAGAAAAGTATTTGATGATATTTGACAACTATTTCTTACAAAGTTATCAGCAAACTGGAATACAGTAGCCCCCCCTTATTTGCAGTTTCAGTTACCCAGGGTCAACCACCATCAGAAAATATAAAATGGGAAATTCCAGAAATAAACAATTCGTAAGTTTTAAATTGCACACTGTTCTGAGCAGCTGGATGAAATCTCGTGCTGTCTCACTCCATCTTGCCCAGGACATGAATCATCCCTTTGTCTAGGTACCCATGTTGTGTACACTTCCCACCTGTCAGTCACTTAGTAGCCGTCTAGTTATCAGGTCAACCGTCACGGTATCACAGTGCTGTGTTCAAGTAACCCTTATGTCACTTAATAGTGGTCCCAAAGCTCGAGAGTAGTGATGCTGGCAATTCCCATAGGCCAAAGAGGAGCCTTAAAGTGCTTCTTTTAAGTGAAAAGGTGAAAGTTCTTGACTTAATAAGGAAAGAAAAAAATCATATGATTAGGTTGCTAAGATCTAAGGTAACTTTTATTACAATACATTGTTATAATTGTCCTATTTTATTATTGGTTATTGTTAATCTCTTGCTGTACCTAGTTTATAAATTAAACTTTATCATAGGTATATACGTATAGGAAAAAACAGTATATATAGGGTTTGGTACTATTCTTGATTTCAGGCATCCACTGGGGGTCTTGGACCGTATCCCCCTTGGATAAGAGGAGGCTACTACAAAAGGACTTTTCTTTAACATGAAAAAAGAGTATTTTTTTAAACCCTATAGCAAACATCATACTTGATTGTAAAACAGAAAAGTATTTCTTTTCAAGTCTGGAACAAGGTAGGAATGTTCACTTTCATCGCTTTCTGTTGATCATTGTACTAAGGATGACAGCTGATTCCAATAAGACAAGGAAATGAATTAAAGTGTTAGGATTTAAAGAAAAAGCATGATGCATTTCACCACATATAAAACATAACAGAATCTACAGACAAATTTTTAGAAATGATAAAAGTTTATCATTATGATTGGCTGTAAGTTTAATAAAGAAACATTAATGGCTTCCCTATCCAATACCTATAAATGGTTAGAAAACACAATTTTAAAGTATACTATTATAATTCATTAATTCAACACATATTTATTAAGTGGCCACTGTGTGTCATGCATTAGTCCATGTGTTGGGGCTATGTAAGTTAAAAGAAAGAAAAGACAAAAGTGTCTGCCATGGCAAAGCTCACAAAAAAATAAATATGTATTATAAGATGTATTATGTGTTTATATATGGTATATATTTATATGTTTTTTTAGAAATGTAAGCCTTTACGGAGAAAATTATAAACACATGGGAAGACATATCATTTACCTTACTTTCTGTTAACATTAATCATAAACCTCTAGTCCTAAGTGGTAATGAGTAAGTACTGTAACAAGGCAGCATAGTATACAGAGCGAGACCGTCTGTGCTTGAACCCAAGGTCTACCACTTTCTGGATGTGTGACCTTGGATAAGTTAACTTAACCCTTTGTGCTTCAGTTGCCACACCTAGAAAATGAGGATAATAAGAGTACCTAGCCTGTAAAGATTAAATAAGTTAACCTGTATAAAGCTCTTAGAACAGTGTCTAGCACACAGTAAGCACTATATAGATATCTGATAAATAAATAGTGTAATATAGACAGATGAAAAAACAGATAACTCCACCGACTCCATGCGTCTATGAAAGCCTGATAAACGACACAGGTAACATTGCAGATTAGTGGAGAAAAACGAACAATTTAACAAATGGTGCTGAAATAATTGACAATCCAGATGCGGGAAAATGAAAATAAATCCTTACCTCATGTCCTACTAAAAAGTAAATTTCAGGTCTGTCTAGGATTTAAAGGAAAGTGGAAATGTTTTAAGCCATTCAGAAGAAAATAGAGGAGAATATTTCTGTGACCTCAAACAAGATGGCAAAAAGCACAAACTGTGAAAGACCGATTTGACCACATTAAATGAAGATCTATTCATAATAAAACACCACAAGATAATGAAAGGATATGCAACACACTGGAAGAAGATATTTGCAACATACAAAACCAACAAAGGATATGTACTTAATAGAGAAAGAACTCTTACGAATCAATTAAAAAGACAAACAATCCAAGGAAAATGAACAGAAGACTTGTAAAGGTCCATTATAGAATAGGAGACATATGAAATGATTCTCATCTTTTTAAAATTCTTTTTAGCAATCGGGAAAATGTAATCTGAAAACACAATTACCACATTTCTAATCCTTCTGATGGTGATGTGAGGTTTGGGACCTCCACATATTGCTGGTGGAACACTATGGGATAAAATTTCACATCAGCTTGTAAAGTTGACCAAATGCACAGCTATGAACCGAAAATTCTACTCCCAGGTATGTATACACTTCTTGTATGTGGGCACCGAGAGATGTGTACAAAATGTTTACGGAAGCATTGTTCGTAGAGAAAATAAAGCTAGAGATAACCGTAATATGTACCACACATTAGACTGGTAACAAAGAATTGCATCAGTCCTACACTGGAACACTATTTAGCAGCGGGAAAAATATAAACTACAGTCTCATACATCATCATGAATGAATCTAAAACACATAACATTGAGGCAAATAAGAAAGTCACAGAAGAATGCATATAGTGCAGATCTTCCTTGACTTATGATGGGATTACATCCCAATAAATCCATCAGAAATTAAAAATGTCATAAGTCAAAAATGCATTTGAGGGGCCAGCCCGGTGGTCACAGTGGTTAAGTTCACACGTTCTGCTTCAGCGGCCTGGGGTTCGCCGGTTTTGATCTCAGGTTCTGACATGGCACCGCTTATCAAGCCATGCTGTGTCAGGCGTCTCACATATAAAGTAGAGGAAGATGGGCACAGATGTTAGCTCAGAGCCAGTCTTCCTCAGCAAGAAGAGGAGGATTGGCAGCAGATGTTAGCCCAGGGCTAATATTCCTCAAATAATAATAATGATAATAATAAAATTAAAAATTTTAAAAATGCATTTGATACACTTAACCTGTGGAACATCACAGCTTAGCCTCGCCTGTCTTAAATGTGATCAGGACACTTACAATAGCCCACAGTTGGGCAAAATCATCTAACACAAGACCTATTTTCTAATAAAATGTTGAATATCTCATGTATTATATTGAATACTGTACTGAAAGTGACAAACAGAATGGCGGCATGGGTGCAGAATGGTTGTAAGAGCATCAGTTGTTTACCCTCGAGACGGCGTGGCTGACCGTTTCACTATCGTACGATCATAAAGTCCAAAAATCTTAAGTTGACCATTGTACGTCCAGGACCGTCTGTTTACAAATCAATTTATATAAACTGCAAAAACGGGCAAAACTAAACAATGTATTGTTGGGCGACAATTTCCTTGGTATGAAAACAAAACCTGGATAGTGGCCTCCTCTAAGGCAGAGGGAAGGGTATTGGATTGTGAAAGGCCACAGTGACATCCAAAGCATTGGCAGAGGTTTTTCTGCTGGATGGTGAGTACATTTTACCATGATACAGTATATATATTTGATAAACAATCTTTTTGGGTGTATGATATATCCTACAACAAAAACAGCTTTAACAAACAAATAAAAATACTTATAATTCCTGCTCTCATCAAAATGCAAAATATCTTTTAAACAGTATGTAAACAGATGCTTACTTTTTAATCCATACACAATTTTTAGTGGTAAGAACAGTTAACATGACTCTACCCTCTTAATAGATTTTTAAGTGTAAAATACAGTGTTTTCATATTTAGGCACAATGTTCTACAGCACATTGATAGAAATTATTCGTCTTGCATAACTGAATCTTGCTAACCAACAGGTATAAAGTTTCATATTCCTTTTACTTGCATATTTATCTCCCCACTCTTGGAAACCATGACTTAAAATTACCTGTCTAACACTAGCATGGGTTGAGTCTGATAGACGCAGTATAGTGTACTTTTTAAGAGCCCAATTTTGTAGTCAGAGAAATATGGCTTACATCCTGGCTCTGCCGCCAGATAGCTGTAGGACTTTAGACAAATCACTTAATTTTTCTTTGCTTCAATTTTCTCAACTGAAAAAAATGTGGATAATAATATCTATTTCATAAGACTGTTATAAATGCATTTCTGAAAATTATGTGATTTTTCCACAAATTATGAAAATTAAAAATAATTTCAGGCCCATCATTAGGACATAATAAATGATTGTGAGTAGAAGCAGAATATAGTAGTCCAATAAATATTTTCCAAAGGAAAGCATAGGCCTCCCTTCTTCTTCTTCACTCCACCTTTGTGTTCTTTCAAAAGATGAGATCCTCAAACCACCACCATCACCACCACACATACACACACACACACACACTCCTACACTATCAATTCTCAGTCCATTCCTCGTTTCCATTTTGCTAAAGATGGTCTCGGGATGAGAATGTGTCAAGGGTTTATTACAGAAATTAGGTTCCTCCTAATTTCCATCATGAGAGGGAAGGAATGGGATGCAACACAGAGTCTGTCCCTTTAGAAATGAGGAGGGACCACTCTTCTCCTGAGATGGGAAGGAAAGATGGCTGGAAAAGCAGACAGCTAAAGTGAATATAGAAGGAGTCTAGGTATCATCAATCTTATTGCTTTGCATCTCTGGACCTCAGTTTCATGAAAAAGTTTAGTCAGACAACATGTACGGTCCTCTTCAGTTCTAGCACTCTACTAGTCCATGTGGGATGCTGAGTCACTACAAGCTCAGAAACAATAACCTAGAAGTGGCAGGGAATGAGCCAGGGGATCAGTGATAAATAAACAAGAAGATTGTTCTACAATGACAAACACAAAACTATGTATCATTCACACAGCCTGAGGAGGTAGCCAGAAAAATAAAAAATGGATAGATGGATGGATGGTGGCTCCATTTGTGGGGTTATCAAAGTTATATAGAATGTATGACTGCTAATGATGTCATAAATAGTTTAATACTAAAAAGTTGATCTGATGTTATACTTAAATAATTTCATTACATTATAAATCATATTTGTTTATTTTTCAGAAAATACTGATTGTGAGAAGATCATAGACGATTTCCTTAAAAGAAAAGTATCATTTCTACATCAGTTTCTTAAGGAATTGCAACATTTATGTGCACTTAAGAGAGTATGGTTTCCAACATGTCAGAAATGACAGCATTCCTATAAAAATTATCCAAGACTACTCCCTAAGGAATTTGTCACAAACGCAATCCCTCAGAAACACACATCATCTTCATTAAGAATGCAAGTAAGTCAAAAAGTAATTGTTTCCACATTGGCATATAAATAATTTTCATCTAAGTAAACTCTTTATACATCAAGAACGAAATTACCAGAATATTTTCTCTTAATCGCAATACGTTTTTCCTTCACTGGCATGAATTTGTTATTTTACACAAGCGAATGGTCTCCACCCTAAATTCAGTCATATTATCTCACTTTTATGTTATAATTACAGAAGCAAAAGCAGATGAAACTTAGCTAGAAACAGCCTAGTTAATTAGACTGGAGGGTGTGCTGTGTGTGATTCTCCCCATCCAACCACAGAGATCCTCTCATCGTCAGCAAAATCCCACCCACACACATACACCCACTGTGACCCCATGGTGCTCAGTGGTTTCCTCATAAACCACACCTTCTCTGATCTGGAGAGGCTGCCTTGGGTCACCTCACACACACGCACACATAAACATGCACCCACTCTACAGAAATTAAGTCCTCATCAAAGGTGGGAAAACATTTTGCTTTTAGACATGTTTATCATTTTTCGTATTTTTCACAGACAATATACTGAGGCTTAAGTGGCTGCTAAAATAACCACTAGCCTAGACTTTGATAAAATAGAAAGTGCTGAATTCCAAATTGGGATGTACTTCTCAATTCATTTTGCCCCCACCACAAGCCAAAGAGAGGTCTTACAAGTGAAATTAGATTATGTCTGACGTTCACAAAACCTCCCACCACTAGTAATTATTAGCTTACATGTTCAAACTTTGCTTTTCAGAAAAAAAGTGTTTAAAAGAAAATGAAACTAATTTAGATTACAATGCAAAGGATATTCATTTATAAACTTCAGAATTTACTCCACCACTGATCCAAATGCATTTCTGGGTGGCAGTTTAGCATCATTTATAAAATCGAAGAGCTGGAGGAGTCATTGAAAAATCATCAAGCCAGTCATCTGGGTTCAGATGTTACTGTACCCATAGTAGGCGAAGGAAAGAAAGTCTACCTCCTTTCTAGTGAAGGCCATATAAGCAGCCACAATTTCCCTTCTTATCCTGTCCCCAAATCTCGAAATCCCGCTGGTTCATCAGATCCTTTTGGAATACGATTAAGCCTCTTTTGTTTTCTTTTAGCTTCAAATGAAAGGAAAGACTCGTGGTAACATTTACATAGTAACCCTAACACCAAAATTATTAATAAATATGGAAAATGATGAGGCACAGAGCATAAAGTCACAGAAGGTGAGAATCCTGCACGTCTGCCATAAGCCACCATCATCCTGGACTTGATTTCATACTGACTACGAGATGAAAGTTTGGGTTCTTTCCATCTTGTTTTTCCTTTCCTTGCTAAGATCTCTTTTCCTTCCTTCTCTTTTACTTTGTTGGGGAGGGGGGGGAAGATGACAGATGTTAGATAAGGGCCCTGGACTTTCCCAAGAAAGAGGAAGGCATGAAATCATGAAGTTGAAAAGATTAGAAAATCATTCTGCTAACTGTGTTCAATTGCTGTGAAAATATCTGTTACTTTTCCTGCTCTCCAGTAAATGAATCCCAACTTCCTGCTCAGTGGACCATTCGTCAGCGGAGGGGAGTGCAGAAGTGTTACTGCTGCCAGCCTTCCAGGGCGAGGCAAAGATGTCAGTTTCTCTCAGGGCTTTGATCACTCTCACTTGCTATATCAAAAGGACCCACAGAGTGCTTTTAAAGAGGCTTTCAATGGCACCATAAAAGAGAAACATGCTCAGTAACAGTTATGGAAATTGGACTGAGACTAAGGCTGGAACCAGGCCCACTTCACATCCATCTGCCACCCACCCAGAATGTGACAGCTTTGCCTCCTAGACACCACTCTGCCTCTTCCATATGTTTGGAAAGTTGCCTTCCTTTTTGAAAAGTTAACACACCTACCGTAGAACTTTTAAGTGCAAACTTCTCTCACGGGCAATGACTAGTTTTATTCAACCTTATAGTTTGTTTTCTTTTTCAGTATTTTAACATCTTGACGACTTTCATTCATTGTCTTATTTATTTATGGAGTGTCTAAAACGCGTCAGACACCATGCTAGGCTTCGGTTAGAAAATGGTGAGCCAAAACTTGCACATTCCTTGTGTTCGGTGGAGCTTACAGTCTATCTAGTGGGGAAGGTAAATAAAAAAAGTCACTAGCCGGCCCAGTGGCGCAGACGTTAAGTGCACACGTTCTGCTTCTTGGTGGCCCAGGGTTCGCCAGTTCGGATCCCAGGTGCAGACATGGCACCACTTGGCAAAAGCCATGCTGTGGCAGGCATCCCACATATAAAGTAGAGGAAGATGGGCATGGATGTTAGCTCAGGGCCAGTCTTCTTCAGCAAATAAAAAAGAGAAAGATTGGCAGTAGTTAGCTCAGAGCTAATCTTCCTCAAAAAAAAAATAATAATAATAATAAAAAAATTTTAAAAAGTGAAAAAGTCACAAATATGACCTTTGTATGCAGACGTGTGTCACATGCACACATGCAGACAGACATGCACATACTCGGTGCTGTGAGTTTAGTAAAAGCTGAGCTGACCTGGTCTAGGAGGTCAGAGAAGACTTCACGAATGAAATAGTAACTGAGCTGAGATGCAGAAGAAACAGAAGCCCCTTCCATAGTAAAATCACTTTCTTCTCTTCTACACAAATCTATATTTCTCTTGGATCAACATTGTTCACAGTTTCCACTAAGAATGAGAATAATCCATCTTCTCTTAAAAATAAAAGTTTGGATACTGAAAATATAAAACCCATTCATCTCTTTGTTGAACAATAAACAGAATACAGCTGGGCTTTTCCCGTCTGCTTTCCCACTGAAATTGTTAAACTCATCAAGATTAAATGAACAGACCTCCCTTCACATATAAGTCATGTTGCTCAACCTCCATAAGTAGGATACAAATTAGAGAGGGTTTTTTCCTTTAGTAACAAGACTTTCTTTTTCTTGATATCCATATTCTTTCTCATTCCACTTTCTCTATGAAAGTACATGAAAGGAACATATTTGTAAAGGCAATATACTGGATCGAAGACGGAATCAGAGTCTAACCCACTTCAAAGCATTCTCAAACACCTTACTAAGGGTGCCTTAAAAACAAAAATTGTGTCTTTAACTAAGCAATTTACAACATCATCTCAATCCTTCCTGGATTCTTTGTTAAGAGATAGCTTGCATCTTCAAGCCCCAACGTTTTTTCTTGACCTTACAATCTCAACCCCTTCCTGTAATTCTGACTACAATTTCCCATATGTAGGAAGACTTTAGTGGTCTTTCTAGATAGACCAAGTTCTCTTTAGTTCTTTATGTAATTCTCCTGCTCTGATTTTTGTTACCACAACTTATCCAGCATTTTGGCTTAGATGCAGAATCTCAGGGAAACTGGACAGATTAATCAGGCCCAGTGACAAAGATCCTGTGTTTCTCATCTATATGGAAACATAAAATATGGCACAGTCAGACCCAGAGTTTTTCTGGAGTGATTACAGGGAAGCAACATAGATCTTGTCCATTACTCCTCCTTGTTTATGAGCCTGTCACTCTATCAGAGAAGAAAATGAAATAGGTCTGCCATGATTTGTCTTCACAGTGCCACGCTGACTGTTTCCTAGTTTATCATGCATTTTTATTCTCTCCCACAGGATAGTCTCATTGACAATTTCACGCAAGTCTTGCAGGAAAGGGCAACTGCCAAGGTTAGTATAAACAAGGGGCCTGGAATCCAAGGAGATCAGTATCCAAGTAAACCAGGTAGCTGCAATCCAGGAACGCCTGCAGGGTTGGGAAAATGAGAGTCCATACCTAGACAAGGACTTGCGGAACAAGTATTGGAAACCAAAACAAGTAGGATCTCAATACCAAGTCACATCATTTTGTCTTTCCCTGTTCATTCACATATTTTCTGGAAAGCAGGAAGCAGCTCTCAAGCTTGGGCTGCCTGGTTGGAGTGGAGTGATATGCACAAAGTAGAGCAGCATCTGAAACTTGCTCTGGGTCCCCTGCCTCATAACAACATCATAAATAACTCAGCAATTAACTAATATTCAATGCTTTCCTGCTGTTAGATTCACATGAGGGTATTATGCAAGAGGAAGGCCATCTACCATGATGCTGTCTTCACAATATTGAGGATATGTTCACAGACATCTCAAGGGTATTCCTAATACTTCATTATAAATCTATCACCCAAGAACTTATATAAACGATTTTCAAACATAGTTATCCATACAAAGTAAAAAAATTCTTGGGGGTAACATATTCCATATGTTTACAACTTAGTTTGTATAAAAGTATCATATTTCACTTTATTTAACCTAAAAAGAGAAAAGAAACTAATATGTATTAAGCATAAAATATGTAGTAATAAGAGGCTGTTTGTCATACTCAACTCATTTTATCTTCACAAGACTGTTACAATGTCCATTTTACAGGTTAGGAAACTGAAGCTCAATGAGGTCAACTGCTCAGTTAGTGTTGGGGGAGTAGAGAAATGCAGAGATAGGACAGACAAGTCTGACCTCCAAACATCTGCCTGCCACCTATTCCCACACCTGCCTCCTGTTCCCAAACCTGCTTCCTGTTCCCACACCTGCCTCCTGTTCCCACACCTACCTTCTGTTCTCACATCTGCCTGCTGTTCCCACACCTGCCTCCTGTTCCCACACCTGCCTCCTGTTCCCACACCTGCCTCCTGTTCCCACACCTGCCTCCTGTTCCCACACCTGCTTCCTGTTCCCCCACCTGCCTCCTGTTCCCACATCTACCTCCTGTTCCCACATCTATCTTCTCTTCCCACACCTGCCTCCTGCTCCCACACCTGCCTCTTGTTCCCACACCTGCCTCCTATTCCCACACCTGCCTCCTATTCCCACACCTGTCTCCTGTTTCCACACCTCCCTCTTGTTCCCACATCTATCTTCTGTTCCCACACCTGCCTTCTGTTCACATGAAAAGTGCCTCCTGAGTTCTTGGTCAAGATGGTGGCCTTATAACATGCTATTGTCTCTCCTTCTCCCCTCAAAATTCCTAGATATTACAAAATAGCTTATTGAAACTTAGATGAGGAACCCTCAGCAAACCTCAGATTCAAGGACACTATTAGGAATCCCTACAAGATAGGAGATCGCATCTAAACAAAGAAGGAAAACAAAGTTCCAACGTCTGCAGGAATGGCCTGGAACTCAACGGCTGTAAATGAGGAGTGATTGCTAACAATGGAGCAACAAAAGAGCAACAACAACTGCACGAAACAACTTCTAGATGATGTCAACATGCTAGTTGACAGGATAGGGAAGGAGAGGAGAAAAATGAAAGAACACTATAGTTCTTTTCTTGGACAAGGTGGATTAACATAGTAATTTTGAGCCATGTTAAAAAAATAATATATACATATATTTAAAATATACATAAATTAAACATATTTGACATATACATGTCAAAATATAAAATTTTACATTTTAAATACATGTAGTTTATTGTATGTCAATGTACTTCAATAAAACTGTTTAAAAGGGGGTCAAGTGTGTGCATTAAAATTTTATAATGCCAACCAGAGAAATGTTTAGCTTCCAAAATATTAAAGGAGGAGTAAATAAACAACTACAAAAACAACAACAAACACAAGACAGTCAATTCCACAAAAGGCAGAAAAGGGGGTGGGGAAAACATAAAATAATTCCTACAGAGCAAAATTCGAATTACACATAACTATATTAAACTCAAAAGGCAAAGTGAACATTTAAACTTTGAAATAAAACAATTTTACATAATTCATATATTAAGAAATAAATTTAAAGACAAATTGGAACAGGAAATTTAACCATAATGAAAGGACTACATATCAAAACCTGTAGGGTATGCCCAGAGAGATTCTCAGAGGAAATTTTCAGCAATAGATATGCTTAATAGCAAATAAAAATGCTAACATAAAGAATTAAGTTTTCAATTAAAGATAAAAACAAAAGAAAATGTAAAGGTAAAAGTTAACTAAATCAAAAATAAAATTATCAATGAAATGAGATTTGTTCTTTTAAAATAGCCAAAGATAGATGACAAACAAGCACATGAAAAGATATCCAAGTCATTTACCATGAGAAAAACAAAAATTAAAGCCATAATATCACCACACGATATTATCAGAATGAATAGAATAAGAAAATAGTGACAACACCCAATGCCGGTGAGGGGGAACAAGCTCTCCCGAAAACCATTTGGCAGTTACTTATAAAACTAAACGTGCAATTACCATAAGACCCAGCAATGGCACTGTTGAGCATTCATCCCAGAAAAATGAAAATGGATGTTCACACAAAAACTTCTCAACAAATGTCATAGCTGCTTTATTCATAATTCTATTTATATATGTACCATGGAATACTACTCAGCAATAAAAAGAAATGAATTATTGGTACACACAACAATTTGGATGAATCTCAAGGGAATTATGTTGAGTGAAAAACACAACATTTTTGAAATGAAAATTCTTAAAAATGGAAAATAGATTAGTGATTTCCAGGGGTTAAGGATGGGGGAGTGCATCTGTATAGAACGGACATGAGTCTGCTTGTAAAAGGGCAGCAGGAGAGATTATTGTGGCGCTGGAACTGTGTAGCATCTTGACCACAGTGGTATAAAGACAAATGTAGCCATGCGAAAAAATTGCACAGAACTAAATACACACACACAAATGAGCTCAAGTAAAGCTGAGCAAATGAATAAGATCATGCGTGTCTGTATCCCGGTTGTGATATTGTACTACAGTGCTGCAAAATGTTACCGTCAAGGAACCTGGGTAAAAGGTATATGGGATCTCTTTGTAGTATTGTTTACAACTTCATGCTAATCTACAATTATCTCAATTTAAATTGAAAAATTTGAAAGAGATAAACTTTTGGCAAGTATAATCTGGAAAACAAGACAAGGCACAAATAAATATTAGGAATAAAAAAGGAAACAAAACCTAGGAAATAATATTAAAGTTTTAGGACAATGTTACGAATAATTGTCAAATTTAAATCTCAGTTAAAATGACAAATTTCCTGGGAAAAATTACCCAGATTATCTCATGAAGAAGTTAAAAATCTGAATAGATCAATACAAAAGAAATTGAAACAGTAATCAATACAATCTCCCTAGACCTGTGACACCCAATTTCTCTGTACAGAAAAGAGTGACCACAGCTGGCCTGAGACTGTTATCCTTAGGAAGTCAGTTTGCAAGTTTGGCTAGTGCCCCGAGCATGACTGGTAAAGAGTTCCCTACACTGATGTAACGCTTCCTCTAAATGAGCGGCTCACTGTGCCTAAACTCTATAAACAACATGGTTTATGCTAAACACCTGTGTTCTTTCTGGAAGGCTGGAATTTTGGCGCATGCTATCTAGAGGGTGCTCATGTAACCAGTCCCCGCTGAGTGTCTAGTGAGCTTCCCCAGTAGACCACACTTCCATGTGTTCATCTTGCTGCTGTGGAAACACACGTGCTCCAGGTGACTCCACCGGGAGAGGACTCCTGGACGCTTGCACCTCAGTTCCTCCAAACTTTGCCCCATGGGCCTTTGCCTTTGTTGATTTTCCTCATTCCCTTTTGCTGCAATAAATCTTAGTCACGAGTATAACTAAAGACTGAATCCTGTGAGTCTTTCTAGCAAATTCCCAAACTTGGAGGAGTGGGTCTTGGAGACCTGTGACACACTCCTTCATTGCCCAAAAAAGGCACAGGTACAAACGACACTCTGAGCAAGTTTAACCAAACTTGTAAGTAAAAGAAAATTCATTTTCTACAAGCTGCTCCCAAACATACAAAAAGCTATCCTGTGTTTATAATATAACCACACAGGATTTATGGAAGAACAGACAATCCTGGCACAATTTTAATTTGAGTATCATTGCAAAAGTCCTAAACAAATTATCTTCAAATCAAATCTAGCTGTTTACTAAAAGAAAGAATCATTGTGATCAGGGTGCTCAGGACAAAGACCTTAACTTCTCTCTTCCTCACATACCCTGCATGCAATTGAAAACCCAGAAAACCCAGAAAACCCAGTAAGCTCTACTCCAAAATAGAAGGAGAACTTCACTACCCTTTACCAGGTCTGTCTCCATCATCTCCCTCCTGTATTCTTATAATGAGCTCTTAATATAAATCTCCCTCTTCTTCTCTTGCTCATCACCCCATACACTCTATGAGTCCAGAGAGAACCTGCAGAGCCACAAGGCAGCTCATGCCACCACTCTGCTCAGACCGGCAAGGTCAGCCCATTTAAATCAGAGTACAAACTCACTCCCCACATCTGATTCCCCTTACCTGCTCTACTCTCTCTGTTTTACATTGCACTTGTCTCTTCCCTGTAAAAATATGATTTTCTCATTTATTATATTTATTTTATTTTTTTTTAAAGATTTTATTTTTTTCCTTTTTCTCCCCAAAGTCACCCGGCACATAGTTGTACATTCTTCGTTGTGTGTCCTTCTAGTTGTGGCACGTGGGACGCTGCCTCAGCGTGGTTTGATGAGCAGTGCCATGTCCGCGCCCAGGATTCAAACCAACGAAACACTGGGCCGCCTGCAGCGGAGCACGTGAACTCAACCACTTGGCCACGGGGCCAGCCCCTCATTTATTATATTTATTTTTTATTTCCTCCTTCCATCATTAGAATGTGAGCTCCATGACGGCAGGAATTGGGGATGCTTTGTTCTCTGATGTAAATCAAGTGCCTAGAAAATTGCCTGTACCTGTAAACATTTAATATTTTTTAATTAATATATGTCTGAGAACTGAAAAGTAGTCCTACCTAAGGAAAGACATCATGTAATTCACTACATTAACATGTTACACACCCATACACTCACATCCAATGAGCTTAATAGATGTTGAAAAGTTTTTACTTTAAAAAAGTCTCTTAGCAAATAGGAGAAAAATTCTCCTGCTTCATTAAAGAAAGAAATAGTAAACATCATGCTTAATTGTTAAATTAGAAGAATTTCGTCAAAATGAGAGAAAGGAAAAAAGATGCTCACTTTCATAGCTACTACTACGTATTTTACTGAGCATCCTAGAAATGTAATACGACAAAGAAAAAAGAAATAAAACATGTAGGCTAGAATGCAGGAGATAACTAGCCATTAGGCAGGACTGTCACTTATTAGAGAACCAAATGGAATCAACTGTTAAAATACTAGCACTAAGTTCAGTAATGTGACAAGATATAAAAATCAACATACAAGAATTGATAATTCTCCTACACACCAGCAATAACCAATTAGAAAGGTAATTTCAGAAAGAACATAAAAAAGATATTCAGAGCAAAGACTGCAAAACACCTAGGAATAAACCTAACAAGCAACATTCAAGATCTTTATGGAGACAACTACAAAACATTTCTCCCTCTCTCTGTAGTCTAACCACGCTGGGCTCTGTACTGTTTTTTGGTTGGTTGTTTGTTTGAGGAAGATTAGCCCTGAGCTAACATCTGTGCCAGTCTTCCTTTATTTTTTTTTTTTTTTTTGTATCTGGGTCACCTCCACAGCGTGGCTGGTGAGTGGAGTAGGTCCATGCCCAGGGTCCACACGGGGGATCCGAACGTGCTAACCTGGGCTGCCGAAATATGTGGAATTTTAACCACTCAGTCAAGGACAGGGCCCTCTGCATATTTTTTGAACACATCAGGCAGCCTCCTTCCTTGCAGATTTGCATTTGTTGTTCCCTCTGGAAAGCAGGGCTTTCTCAAGATATAAACACGGCTCAGTTCCTCTGCTGATTCAAGTCTGTGCAAACATTACTTTATCGGTGACAATTTCCCTAATCAAACATGGTGCCTGTGTGTGCACACACACACGTGCACTTCTATTGTTCTCTCTCGCTATATCCTACTTTATTTTTCCTTTGGGCATTTATCACAATGGAACATATTATATATTTGAATCTTATTTGTTTGTTTTCTCTATTCCCCCACTAGAATATAAGCTACTTAAGTAAGAGTAGGGGCATTTTTATCAATGTTGCATCCCCAATACCTAGAACAGTGCCCTAAAGATAGTATGTGCTAAAAAATATTTGTTGAGTGAATAACATACAATACCTGATTAAGTTGAGATGTGCATGGAGGGGAAGTGTTGACACTATAAATAGGCTAATGATACTGATTTAATCTACAAATTCAATATGATCTTAATCAACAGTCCAATAAAATGTTTCCATAGAACTTGACAAGATAATTCTGAAATTCATATAGAAGGGTTAATGCTTAGGAATAGCCAAAGCCTGGAATTATACCCTATCAAATATCAAAATATGTTACAAAGGTGTAAAATTAATAAAATATGACATTGGCTCAGAAATTGACATCTTGATCAATAAAACAGAAGATAGAGAAGTGGGCCCATCACATGTGAAAATTTTGTATATGAGAAAAATCAGGATTTCAGGTTAGTGGATAAATGCTTTTAAGTAGTTATATTTCAAAAACTCAAGAAATGCTTATTTCACAATATATACATATTTTAATGCATCACGTTGTACATCTTAAACTTACACAATATTATATGCCAATTATATCTCAATAAAGCTAGGGGGGAAAAAAGATATACTGAAAAAAATACATATGAGTAAAGATTATTTTTACCTGAGCCCGCCTACCTCTAAGGGTTGTTCTGAGGATTAAAGGAGATGGTACATGTAAAAGAACAATAAAAATAATTAAAATGCCCCTAACATAATAAATATTCAGTAAATTTAGTATTAATAATTATTTTATAATTTTATAATAAGAAATTGAACACTGATGAAAACAATTAAATCTTATTCTTTGTGTTTTAGTCCTTAGAATGTTTGCCGAGTTAAACCAGAATATAGTCTTTCATTCTCTTACTTTGCTCTACCATCTTTTGATGTCTTTTACATCTTGACTTATTTTAATAATTGGTTCAAAAAAGCAATCTTCCATGCACAAATGCAACATAGTTACGCAGAAGATTAATCATTTTTATAAGCGATTTTAAGTGTGAAAGTGAGAGGAAATAGAAAGCGTCAACCATTTTTTTTAACATCAAAGTAATTTGCACATAGCAAGGTATGCTTGCCTTCAAGTTTCACAGGTTGGAACATCTGTCTACTTAAGACTACACTGCTGCTGGGAATATAAATTGTTACAGAAAGCAAAAAGTAGTAAGTTTTTCTTCCCTTAAATTGTGTCAAATTACCTAACAAATATATCTATATTTTCTAATAACATCTATCTGAAAATGACTTCTAAATAGGTACTTAGTTAAAATTTTCTTCCTAGGGAGTAAAAATGTATGGGGAGGGGGAAAGCTGGGGGCAGTGATTTGCCATGACAAATGAAGCCAGAGGATAAATCTAATGCATCTTCTTAGCCTAGGATATACAACAAGCCGTGAATAATCAATAGCGACATAAATCAAGAACAGATCACATGTTAAAATAAATTTAAAACTTCTGTATTTGAAGAATAGGGGTGGGCAACTGATTCAGAATTGTAGGTAATATAGCAATGGTTTGGCTAATTAATAGGGATGCTCTAAATTCAATTTATGTAACCACCTAGAATAATTATAGTGCTCAGGAGAAACTAAAAAGCAAGAACACCACAAAATCCAAGGTAAAGTGGTTTTTAATGCATACCGGTAGAGGCTTTGGTTTCTTAATGATTCATAATCATTACCTAAAATAACATAGTTTCTCAAAGAATTTTATTCATCTTTCAAGTAACTATAAGCAGTAATACATCCCTGAGGTTTGAAAAAGGAAAAATTGTTCTTGGCTTTCATTTCCATAATATGCTCTTGCAGTCTTAAGAAGAGCAACAATTTTAGCCTCAAACCTCCCCAACTAAAATCCTTCATCCTGTGTATAAAACTCAAGAATTAATTCTCACTTCATCATCAAATCTGAGAAAGTATGAATAAAGAAACACATTTGCAGAAGTTCTGGTGATGGATATAAGCAGAGTGAAAGAGGCTGAATTTTTAGGAGAGGATAAATACCACTCCAACGTGTTTTCTTAAATTAGGAAAATATATCAAAGGTTATTATAAAATATTAAATTTGCTAATGATATACAAAGAGCTCTCAGAGGTTAACCATATTCCTTCTACAAAAATAGAAATCGTTAATCACCATCTCAATTGAGTTACTCATGGTGAGTCATCATTTATGTTAGCCTAATGTGGTCTGGGATAGTCTCACTCATGTTCACGGTTTCTGGAGGCCCCCCAACCACCTTTAAATCAAAAAA
Source organism: Equus asinus (assembly GCF_041296235.1). Classification (NCBI taxonomy): domain Eukaryota; kingdom Metazoa; phylum Chordata; class Mammalia; order Perissodactyla; family Equidae; genus Equus; species Equus asinus. The sequence continues at coordinate 72,800,180 of NC_091796.1, forward strand.
GAGAAAAAAAGAGAGGTAAGAAGATAAAGGTAGAGAATGCTACAGAGATTCTGTATCACCATAGAACTCCAATCACTGAATAAATTAAATAAAACTGACCTCTAACAGACAGACAGTTGAAAACAGATGATTAAAATCATGATTTTGCATAAAATTTCATAAAAGATGGTGTTACAATGTGGCTTTATAAGTGACCAGAGCTGTTCATTTCCTATGAATTTGCCATTGGAAAAAGGAGGAAATCTCTTCATTTCTCTCTCTCTCTCTCTTCTCACATTTACATACATTTTACATGTACATAAAACGTATTCCATGTACATAAAACATATTCCATGTACGTTTCTTTGAAGATACATAAGGGACATGCAGAATATCAGTGGGAGAGGGATCTTACAACGCCCAACCGTTGGCAATAAAATAAGAGGCTTGGGTAGATCATGTTGCTATGATAACAAAACAGTTTGGGGTAAAGTCCTAGCCTCTTTTCAGTACAAGGATTAAATAACAAAATAACAAAATTTAGGCTAATTAGCAGGCACTATCTACATCATATCTGTCCCTTAAGATAGATCTCAAATAGCACTTGTTCCACAAAAACACTTTGATGCCTACCTCAGCCCATTCAGCCTCTCCTGCTGCAATAATTCAGTGGAGCTTAATTAGTGCAATAATTAGTGGTCGGACACTTGTGGGGCATGTTACTTATGTATAATTTCCCTTCACCCCCCTGACACTGCCATAGCCACATTGGCTTCCTTCTCATTATTCCTCAGATATTAACATACCAGGCACCATCCCACCAAAGGGCTTTGCACTAGCTAGTCCCTCTTGCCTGGAAGGTACTTCCACAAGATATGCACAGAGTGACTCACTGCCTTCAAGACTTTCCTCAATCATCACCTTCTGCATGAACATCCCTGCATCCCTCCCTGACCCCACACTCCCAAATGCCTGGATCCTGCTCTACTTATCCTTTTTTCATCAGCTAATTATCATCATCTGCTAACATACTATTCATTCCCTTATTTACTATGTCTACTATTTATCGCCTGTCTCCCCCTTTCAGGATGTAAGCTCCGTGAGAGCAGGAATCTTTTCTAGTGCACTGCTGTATTCCAAGAGCACAGAAGAAGATCTGACACATAGTAGGTGCTCAACAAATATTTGGTGAGTGAACAAATGAACACGTCTCTAAGCCTCACAACAACCCATAAGATAGGTGTTACCTTTCATTTAAGATAAGAAACAAAACCTTAGGAACATCAATAAGTGGTCCAAGGTGACACAACCAGGAAGTGCAGAAGCAGAATTACTACTGCACAGTAGGAGGACACCTACATTATTACACTTACTACTTTGAACTCAAAAGTAGCATTAGTTCTATGCACACCTCATTTTCCCCGCTAGTACTGTGTCTTCTGTTCAGTAAGTTCTCAGTAAACACAGGTGAGAAAGGAAGGAGAAGGAACAGGTCATAACCATACCCATTATCAGCAGTTCTAACTTTCAGAAAGTAAGCTATGGAGGGGAAGAACAGTGCAAATTAATAGTCTATTTTCCAGCACCACCATCCCTACAAAAGTCAAGCAGAAGAAGAATCCATCTGTTATAAGAGCCTACCCAGTCCCAGTTCCCTTAATAATTCTTTAGAAGAATGATATCTCATATTCTTCTTCCAGTCTGTGGGTACTAGTCCAGAAACTGACTTGAAATTAATAAAATAACGCTTTTAAAGTTTGGCAATATAGAAATCAATGCCATGTATTTACCCAATCTTTCTTTCTTTCTTTGTGTCATTTTTCAGCTTGAGTATGAAGTATTATTGCACCAAAAAGAGTATTTATTAAAAATTATCATAAAGCTGGATTTTTTAATATTTTCTTTATGTTCCCTTCTCTCACTACTTAAGGAATTAGGAACAATTTTAAATTATATTTAAATACCCTACCACTAAATTAATATGCTACTTCCAAATGTATTAGTGTTTATATGTAGAAATACACAAGTGCCTCTCATAATCTGGGAATTAACTCTATGTAATATTGCCATATGAGATGTTACAAAGAGTGAACACCTTTGATAAAATAGTCATATTTCAAATTTCAGAGCTGAGTCAGTGCCTAGCACAGAACAGACATTTAATAAATGTTTATGGAATCAGATCAATACCCCACAGGTCTCAACCAGAGATCCCCCTGCTCCAGTTATACAATGTATGAAAAGTAACAATCTTTTTACCTAACTGGCTATGTGATTTTATAACCAAAAGTCTTGTGAGGTTCTTGTCAATTATTTGGGTAGAAGTAATGGTGCTTTTTAATTTTTTCTGCCTTAAATTAATGCCATCAACTCACTATCCAAATTTGTACATTCTCCTAAGTTCTTCCCTCCCTATTTCTTGAAATGGGGGAACTACAGGTTTTGGCATGCATCACATCGAATAAAACACTTAAAGTTTGTAAGGTTCCCAAACTAGTGTCATTTGTAGAAAAATCTGATGATAAACACCAGAGCAAAATATGGCATACGTATGAGTGGTGTGCTCTATTCTTTCCCAGTCGACTTTTCTAGGGTTACAAATGCCATGAAGACGCACACGTGATACTTAAACAAGGGAAGGCAGTAAAAGTAAAGGCGGAACTGTTTACCTCCTGAACTCCTTTAGATTAATTCTTTGCGTTCCAATGTATTCTTTGTTTCCCAATATTGAACACATTGGCTCCCAATTTCTGATGAAGTGAAAGCATAAGCAAGTGGGGAAAAAATGTTATTCCAAAAAGCATTCAAAAGCGTTAGCTGTTTATGGAAGTGCCAACATTTTGGTGACAATTGATGCCTAACAATAGTACTAAATTCTCTTTTATTGAACACTTACTTGATGTTAGGTAATGTGAAAGCATTTTATGTACATTATCTCATTTAATCTTAAATGCAACTTTAGTGAGAGAAAGGTATTATAACTCCCACTTGATAAAGGAAGAAACTGTGGTTTAGAAATAAGCAACTTGCCCAAAGTCACCCACCCAGTAAGTGGCAAAACCAGGATTTGAACCCTAGTGTGGCTGATGTTCATATTCTTTACAAACATACTTGGAATAATTGGGTGATTGGAGGAACACTATTGAAAGGAAGATGCAGCTTGAAAGAAGGTCAATAAATTTCCTGAGCATCCAAACTCGTTAATGTTACTCTTTATAACATGTCAAAAAATTGGCTGCTTCTTAGGGTCAGTGCTTTATTTTATTAAAAAGAACAACTCTTATGGGAGGAGTAATTAACTTTGGGGAAAAGCCTTTTTATCAGAACGCTAAAACAATTAAGTTTTTGTGCCACTGAAGTGCCTTTTCTGCTTTTTTGATGAGAAAAAAATCTTTCCCCACTGCCGTATAAATCCTGGATTCTGTTCTGAAAACCTCCAGGCCAGAAAACACTACTAACGGGATTTGAAAACACAGAGAAGCCCTGGAACTGGTTTGATTAGAGAGGAGAGACGCATGACTCACAGAGGGTCAGACCGTGTTCCCTCAGTGTGGCACACATGCGAACAAATGCTGAGTCTCAGAAACAGTCGTCTCATCTTTGCAGCTCTCAACCCCAACAGATGATCGATTTAATTCAACTGTAAGGGAAGACGTCCAGACACAGGTAAAAAGAGCAGAGCCCCCATGATACAGCTAGGCAATTTTCTATCAACTTGATCACTGAGAAGAGTCCTGAAAGATCTAGAAGCAATTCATGTGGGAACTAAAGTGGTTCGTTTTCTAGAAATGCAAGAAATTAAGGTTTGAGGATCCAAACCAATGAAATGGCAACACAAACTAACACAAAAATTGGAGCTTGCACTACAGTTTAAAACATGTTTAACTGTCGTGAGAGGGTAGATTAGAAAACAACACTTTGTTTTGCCACAGTCAGCCTAAGATCTGCTTTAGTCCTGTTACATAGCTTTCCATTGTTATACAGCTTCTATTGTTCTGCGTTAAATTTCCTAATTTTTTTATGAAACTGAGCTCTGTTCATCTCATCGCAAGACCAGGAATTATGCGCTTACTTCTCCCTACTCAAATTTACCCTGAGAGGGGGACAAGAGGGCAAAAAAAGTCACTTTTTACATTGTCTCAAGTGGTGTTTGCCAAAAATATCAGTGCATTCACACAAATGCTGGAAGTTTATGATGTGATATCATTGAAATCTATTTACCTCTTTACTCTAACAGTCAATTCTGACCTGAAGACTGAAAGCGTTCTGTGAATGAGAAATTTATCTGCATCAAAATCCAGTATAATACCAGGCCTAAAATCCTTTCTAATTGTACATGTAAAATCCTGCTTAATACTTGCTCTGACTATTTACTGGAAATGAGATGAGGGAAGAATTTGCTCAATATGCCTGCCTGAAAATGGACCAAGCATTCCAATGTGCTGCTCTCTCATTGACCCATTTTCACAAAATCGTTTAACTACTTGGACATCATCCTCTTAATTCTTCAAGTCCAAAGCATACCCCACATTATTCTAAATACCTTAACATTCCTATGTCTCTCTCTCTCTCTCTTTTTTTTTTTAGCATCTAATTGCTTTTCCACTGAAATTCCTTTCAAAAGACTGAACAGGAATCCGATTACTGCAAGAAGCATCATATTAACAGTCAAGGATTCAGTTCCTAATCTTCCTATCAAAGTAGGGAATGCTTTCCAGCATGAGGCAGGCCCCTTCACCTCTGCTTTCCATCTTTGTGAGCGATCATAGTGTCATGCATGACTAAAAGCATGGCTTTGCCATCAGACTAATCTATATTCTAATCCTTACTAGATGTGTGATTTGGGGTAAGTTATTTCTTCTTTTTGTCTTGCTTTCCTCATCTGAGAAATATTAACAATAATGTTAAAATGTAAACTGAATTAAATGAGAAAGTGTTTGTAAAAGCTTAGTAAACGTTTAAGTGATTGACGGATAACTGATAGTTACATGGCTTGGTTCTGTGTCCCATTTTAAAAAATCCATTTCTACAATGTTGGGGTAAAGAAGGTTTTACTAAAAATGGTTCAAAAGCCAAAAGAATCCATAAAATAAGAGGTTTGTTAGACCACAAAAAAATTTAAAATTCCTGTATGGAAAATAATAAGATAAATAAGTAAATAAAAACTACTAAAAGAAGGCTAAAGAACTAGGACAAACAAAAAGTTATATCCTTAATATGTAAGAAAGAAAAAAGATAACAAAAATCAATAAAAAAGAAAATTCACATAAATAAAAGCAATGGATAGGGGACATTAATAGGTAATTTGCAAAATATATACAAATGATCAATAAACATAATAAATACGCTCAACCTCACTAATCATTGAGTATTAGAAATAAAAACAAAAATTTTTTTCAACTATCAGTCAGGCAAAAATATTTTAAAATTGACAAAATCAAGAAATAAAAGAAATGGGCACCCTCAAAATATATTGGTAGAGTTTGAAGTTGTTATAACCTTTCAGGTTTGGCACTATGCACCCAAATAAAAAATGTCCTTTGTGCCAACTACCCCACTTCCGGGAATTTGCTTCCAAAAAGATAACTGTCCCTGTACCAAAATATTTGTGGAAATCATGTTTATCATAATATTGTTTATAATGTAAATATTGGAAGCAATTTAAAAGTTTATCTACATGGGATTGCTTTAGAAGAGTGGGGTACAGCCACACAAAGCAGCACCATATAGCCATTCAAAAGCATGGTATATACTTATAGTCACTCACAGAAAAGACATCCCCAACACACTGTGAGCATAGGAAGAGGTTACAAAATAACACGCATGGTCCAGTCTCATTTAGAAAAATGCTCTGTGCATACACGTGCATGTGCGTAGAGAAATGTCAGAAAGCATAGTCACCGAAATCCCTCTAGGTAGGGCTTCAGGTGACTATGATTTCTCATTTAGATTTTATGTATAGTTTCATTTTTCTTCACAAGTATAAATTATTTTTATAATCAGAAAAAAATGAAGCTGTTTTCATATTAGAAAACAAATCGCATAGCTATTTCCCTAGAGATGATATTTTAATAATGATATAACTGCTCTAGGGGTTTTTTCTATATGTTTTATAAAGTTAGAAAAGCATTCTGGGATCCACAGAGAGAAAAGGAAAAACGGCACTGCTGCATAAAAAGGGAATTACAGCCTTGCTGAGATGATTAAACCAAGAGCCTCACACACTCTGCGTGGAATAAGACCACCTGACCAAGTTTCAGGTCTTACTAGCTGGACGGCTTCAGCAAGTTACTTACTCTCTCTGTACTCAACTTTCTCTTCTCTGTAAAACATGGGTAATAATATCACTTAACTCATAAGGTTATTACGAGGATGAAATGAGTCAATTTATGTAAAGTACTTAGATTCATATCTGACATCCTAGAAAAAATGTCAGCTGTTCATTGTAAAATGAGATAATGTATGGAATCATCCTTGCCTGTCCTGGAAGTACAATGAATATTTATTATTGTTATCATCTACCTGTTCATCACGAGTCACCTAAGAACGATGAGAAGATGGATCATTTTCTCTGTCTCAGAATACCGAGGGTCAACCAGTCAACTGAACATGATTAAATTTAAAAATAGTATCTCCAAACCAAGGGTAGAAAGAGAGGCCAATGAAAGCTTAGGAATGCATACCAGAGAGCCAAAGTCCCAGGTTGTCCACTCTTAGCAGGGTGATATCAATTACTTTGACAAATCAATATACTCTTATATAAAACTATTATTAATACTTTGCATTTATACAGTGCATGGCAGTTTTCAGGGCACTCGCCCATCTTGATAATGGGGTGGCAGTGTATCTGATCACTGTGCCAACTCAATGGGAGATGGAGACTGGTGCTTGGCCGTCACTTTAGGACCCCAATCCCCACTGGAGCAAATGGTATAGGGGAGCCAGAGGCCTAGGAAGAATGGTGGAGAGGAATGGGGAAGAGAAGGCAGATAAAAGCCAGCGGAGCCAGGATACTGACGTGTGTGAGTAGCAGCAACAGGACAGAAACCCCCAAAGAATATTTTATATCATCTCTGGAACTCCTCTGGTGGACTCTGGGAAACTTACTCTGAGTGCAAATAAATAAAATAGGGAAAACAAAAGCTCTCAAGTTAAAGCAGAGATGGAAAGATGGGAGTCAATATGTTCGTTCATTTATTCCAATGAATCGAGGGCACTAAGAGCTAGGCACACAATGAGGTGTAAAAACTCTCACATGGCCTACTGTGTGGTGGCCTGTCTGCTCACCCACCTCACCAGTTCCAAGGTGAGCCCAGTTCAAAGGTGACTCCTCAGAAATCTTCAACCCTCCAGGACAACTTAAAAACCCCTGAGCTCAGTGTTGCTCTGCATTAAACTTACTTAGGGTATATTCCCACCAAGAAATAAAAATTGCAATCTTGAAAATAAGATTCAGTAAATCATTAAATCTAAAATAACAATAAATTATTCAAAGATGTTAGATTTTGTAAAAGAATTCCACTTTCCTTCCCTTCCCCAACTACTTATAATAATTTACTTCATTAGGAACTCAGTTCTGGATTCACACAATAAGAAAGAAAAATACTTTCTGAAAATAAAAATAAAGTAAAAAATATAGAAAGAGATACATGATCAGAACTCCCTAAATCAGAAATCACGCATCCATTTATAAATTTATGAAACATTTTCATTACACAAGAAATTACGCAAACTGCAGAAGAGCTTTTTGTTTCAATAAAGCAATTAAGAGCATTAATTGTCCTGTTATCACTTAAAGGCAGCACAATTAATTTGTCATTCCTCCCAACGCCTGTGTGCTTTTGTGTGGCTCTCTATCTTTAGGTATCTCAGAGCACTTTCCCAAACATTTATTTTATTTTTATCCTTTGCTGTAGAGCTGCAAAACACGTTCCGTGGCTGACTGGAGAAGCTGACATTAGCTCGGAAACAAAAAGTGGTCAACGTGGCTCAGCGTGTTCTGTAATTTAACACAGTTTGAGGGACACAGGGCTCCATTTTCATTCTTTTGCTACCAAAAATCTACTCATTAATCCAAACTAAAGGAAAAATAGGCACTTATTAACCTCTCACTTCTCTAAATAAATGGAAGATAAATTAAGCTTGTTCTTTAAAATACAGGAAAGTATGATTTGTGTTTTCATGACTTTGTGGATAGAATCTCAAAACCATTACAGAATATGCAGTGTCTAATAGGACATTAGTGACAAGAAGAAAATGCTTTAGCTCTCACCTAGACATTAAGCATGGTGGAGGAAGGTTTGGAGACGACGCCAGCCTGGTCTGATCGAGTTTTGAGTCATCAACATCCTGGAAAATCTCGACTAAGCCACACAATTTCTCAAGACCGTAAGTGAGTCACTAGAGCGCCACACCTCTGGACACAGGAAGAGCAAGCAATCATCCTGGGGGGCATGACACCAGAGAGCCACACTGACGCAGCTCTGCCCCATCTCGGTGGCTGATCACAAGGCCTCCAAAGAATCAGGACTGACCTGTCTCACAGGGTCCGCCAGGCTGGTTATGAACTGATTTCAAAACGGACAAGACAGGTCCTTTCACCCGCCAGCCTTCTCAGCCAAGACATGATGAATAAAATGCTTCTTAATTTGCCCCATTTTAACAGGGGTAGATGCATAGGAGCTGGATTCTGAGTATTCTAAGAATATCAAGAATAATTTTTCATGCTTAAAAGCTTAAAACATGCTCATTCTGTGTTCTTTCATCTAGCCTCATAGCCACTCTATGACATACATAGGACTGTATGATTATATCTATAAGCAAGCTCTTCTTCTGGCTTATTCCAGGACACAATGATGCAGAGGATATACATTCTGGGATCTGCCTTTTATAAGTGTAATCAGGTATCTAAGTTTTACATCTTTCAGATTCAGCCTAATAAGATAGTTTTCCTTTGATATCGCTGAGCTTTGGAGAACAGGAAAAGGACTTTACCTGATTTTGTATCCTTAGGCCCGTATATTTAGATTTATACCTATACCTATCTCTCTCTCTGTCTGTCTCTTGAAAGAGAGAGAGACAGGCAGGGAGCCAGATGGAGAAAGATATCAAGGCACTGAGGGTACAACTATATATACACACATAAATTTGTATTACATAGTAGATATACCTAACTATGAAACATGCCAAGTAACTGTCTGACTGACTGATCAATAGATGAATGAAGACCTAGAAATGCTTTCTTTGCAGATAAGCTAAATGCAATAAGAAAAAAAAGCCAAACCACATTCTCAACACATTAAGGATTGGCTGGCCTGGGTCTCTACGGACCACAATTCGTTGGTTAACTAGAATTTAGAGCTTTCACCAAGAATAAGGGGAGAGAATATCACATAAATTACTCTGTGTTTAACTAAAAGACATACGCCTCCCTATCGCACTTCAAAACTAATTAAAGCACATATTCATTTTAAACTGAAAAAAAAAACGCAAAAGGTTTAAAACAAACTAATGCATGGCGTTAAATCATATGGGTTTTCTTTTGTGTAACTGTAGCTTGCATATTGAACTGTTCATCCAAATGTTTCCTCCTTCTCTTCGAAAAATCTCCACAGGTACACTGTTTTATTTTTTTTCTTGAGTACCATAATGAATATTCTTCCACATCAGATTTGTGTCAGCCTAAAATATATATTTATATATAATTAAGTGTATAATGTTATATAGAGCTATAGGTATGGCTAGAGATAATATAGATACATATTCATTCTGCCTTTCACAGAAGGAGATAGAGAAATTAAAGTATTAAGCAGTCCCCTCCCGCTGTATGCTGGCACATACACTTGGTGTCCTTAAATCATTAAATTCCCAATAAGTAGCTATTCTCTTTTGTGCCTAGATGAAAGGGACGGTCCACAGTCTGGATCATGCGGCCACAGAGCAGCCTCTAAACAACCTTGTAGACGTAATTCTGGAATCTGAAGTTAGATTTATGATTATGGATTTCCAGAGGCTACAAACAATAGTTTAATTTTTAGTGCTTTCTGACGCAATACTAAAGAGTAAAGAAATGCCCATATAAGAAAAATAAAATCTAGAACAATCAGAAAAAAGATCTCACTGGCATTTTTTCTTTGTTAATGCATAAACCAGAGGCGTTGTTATGGTTTTCTTCTTGCCACTATAGGGTGCACAACTTTAAAAATTACAAAGCACTGATCAATACTGGATGAATGTTTCATGTATCCTGAAATACCATACAGTAAACATTTCAAGATGTTTCAGGCTGGAAATATTGCAAGCGGTTAGTACAGAAGGAAAATAAGAGGGAGAGAGGAAAGAAAAGGATCCAAGGAAGAAAGAGGGGGTAGGTTTGCATCAACTACCATACCCTTTGAATCTAGGAAATTAAAGTAATTCAATGCTAAGGAACTTGATAAATTAGGAGTACATCTTCATAGCCGCTCTGATCAATTTAGGAAACTTTTAGAGGGCTTTCAGCACAAAGTACTATGTTGGATGAAGTTAGAGAAGCTGCCAGTATTTCAAAGCCTAAATAGGGATGCTTATCTACATAGATGGTTAACTAGATTGTTAGGAGATATAAAGTGCCCAAAGAACTAATGTTTGAAAAGCAATGGAAAGGACAATAAATAGAAAGCAAGCAGAGCCCCACTGTCTTAGTCTGCACAAGTTGCCATAAGAATATGCCACAGACCGGGTGGCTTAAAGAACAAAATTAGTTTTCTCACAGCTCTGGAGGCTGGCAGTGGAGTTCCAGCATGGTTGAGATCTGGGGAGAGCTTTCTTCCTGGCTTGCAGAAGACCACCTTCTTGCTGTGTCCTCAAGTGGTGGAGAGAGAACCCTGCTGTCCCTTCTTCTTCTTATAAGGACACCAGTTCTATCAGATCAGGGCTCCACTCTTAAGACTTCATTAACCTTAATCATCTCCTCAAAGGCCCTGTCTGCTATACAATCACATGGGGGTTAGGTTTGCAACACATGTATTTTGGGGAGACACAATTCAGTCCATAGCACCTGCTCCTTGGGCCGTGGGTCAATGTTGATGGATGAAACAAAGGATACACCCGTCCTCAACTCCTGCTCAGCCTTTCCTTTACTTCAAGCAGAATGATATTCAGACTAGAATATGGATTACAATGAGCACTGCTGAGAAAGACATGAACCCAACAGGGACAAATTGATTAAGAAAGAAAACAAACTATTAATAGCCCTAAAAGAGTTCATGTGTTCTGGTCCCATCAGATTTCATGCCAAGACACTGAGGAGAACCTGCCAAAGAGATAACTGTGCCCCTGCCACCTATGTTTGAGGAAGATAGAGTTGGCACAAAACTAGAAATAAGGCAAGCCCAATTGTAATTTTCAAATAATAATAACAAAATTGATGAATTCTGACCGCAAATCCAGGAACAAGGCATTACCCTCGGTTGAGATTTAGAATAGATAAGCACCCAGAAACAAGAGGACTGATCTCTACAACCCAGCAAGTGATCCTGCAGGAGAAGGCAGGCTGTGAAAGCCTCATTTCTTGCTTGATAGATTTACCACACTGTGCAGATTTACCTATATTTTGGTGAGACTCTGGACAAGGTCCTCAATGAGAGCCCGGCAGGGAGGTACCTGGACTGGATGTTCATTCATTTAGGTGGATTCTTAATTAGTTGTATGACCTCCCCAAAGGGTCAAGCCTGACAATTAATGTCCACCTGAATATAGGTTTCTAGAAACAACAAAAATAAATATTTATTTACCATTTACAATGTGCTAGGCACTGTTCTGAGTGCTTTATATGAATCAATTTATTTACTTCTCACAAAAACCCTATGAAGTGGGTAATATCACCCCATTCTACAGGTGAGGAAAATGCAGCTTAAAGAGGTTAGTAAGAGCTTTCTCCCCCAAGATTCCATCAAATCTGCTCAAGATCACCAGTGACCCCAAGACTGCAAAATCGAATGGTCAGTTCCAAAGCCTCATCCTGCTTAACCTGTAAGTGGCACTTGTCACAGCTGCTCACTCATCTGTCCTTGCAACACTTTCCTCACCTGGCTCACAGGACACTTCAGTCCTAGATTTCCTGCTACCTCACCAACAGCTCCTTCTCAGTCTCTTCTCTGGCTTCGCTTTATCTTACCAACCACTAAATATTGGAAAGCCCCAGGGCTTAGTTCTTAGACACCTTCTCCATCCACATTCACTCCTGCAGAGAGTTCAATGAGTCTCAACCACACTTTACATATCAGCTCCACACCAACCATTCACAAATTTGTGTTTCCAGCCTGACTCTCTCCCCTGAAATCCAGACTTCTCTATCCAACTGCCTATTTGACAGCTGCACTTATACATCTAACAAGGATCTCACACTTAACACGACATCAAAATTTAACTCCTAATTCCGCCACATCCCCCTCCAATAAAATCCCTCTGCTTTCCCCATAATCATCTCCATCCATAAATATGCCCAGACCAAAAAATAAAAAATAAATAACTTGGAGGCATACTTAATTTCTCTCTTCTTTTAACACCCTGCATCTGATATGTCAGCAAGTCCTGCTGGTTCTATCTTCAAATATAACCAGAACCCAACCACTGCCCACTCTCTCCACTGCTGCTACCTCAGTCCAAGCCACCACCATCTCTCACTGAGATTATTGCAGAGCCTCCCCGAATTATCTCTTCCCTCCTGTTACCTAGAATTTATTTTCAACACAGTGGCCAGAGTGACCCTGTTAAAATGCCAAATCATGTCGCTTTCTGCTCGGAACCCTTTAGAGGTTCCCATGCACACAATAACGTGGTCTCCAGGGCCCCGAATGATCCCATTATCTTTCTGACCATCTCCCCCACCATTTTCTCCCTTCTTCACTCTATTCCAGAAATTCTGGATACTCAATTAGTAATGGGGACAGAGCCTTTAATCACGATATTTTTAAAGCTGACTTTTTACCACTAACCATGGTGCTTTTTATTAGTCAGGCTTCCCCTGCTTTAAATTTATGTAGGCAAAGTTCTATCTGACAACAGAAAAGTTCCACAACCACAATAGTGAGACATTTCATTTTCGCTCCTGCTCAGCTGTAGGCCCTATAAACCTATTTACTCGAGACTCAAGACACAGGTTTTAAAGGTAGCACTTATATAACAATGTTCACAAGATATAGCTTCATAGGAATCCCAGTGATTTTCACTGCAAAGTAGCTTTCATCAAAGACACATATGTTCCCATCCTACACTGACTGCCTCAGTGAGGTGTTCCAGCTGACAATATTTCAGCCCAAACAAACTGAAAAACACCCATAACAGGTTTATCAACAAAATCCAAACATCACTGTGCTGAATTCACTGTGTACTATAGAAAGCTGTTATTAAAGGCTGACAGAAGAGAAATTTTAGCCCTGATTGCTTTAATTGAACCCATAGCACTAAGAGTGGTTTTTCCTTTCACTCCTTTATTGCCGACCACTTATAATCCCTAAGAGTGTAAAAGAAGCCTGACTCTAAGAAATTGAAGATATTTAGGTGCAGCTTCATTCATGATGCTGGTAAATTTCCTGCCTTTCTTTAACCCTAAAGTAGAAACCTATGTGAAAAGGATAGACCTTTGACTCAATCTAGCTAAGGACAGGGTATTTGATCATTTTTACAGTGTAAGTCTACATACTTAAGGAATTGGCTAAAGATGCTATGCTGGAGATGGGCTTGAGGATTGATGTAGTATAAGAGTAAACTTGGCTCTAATGAATACAGAGGGGAAGAATGCCAGAGAGAATGATTGAGCAGAGATTGTCATAACAGCACAGGACTTCCAAAGGTCAGGGACCACACAGCATAGCTGAGAAGCCATGCAGACACTTGGGTAGACTTAGAGACTAAGTAGACAGATATTATAGCAATGGATCTCTGATGAGTTCAGCAAGTCCCTACTAACCAACTAGCTTGAAACCAGTGGTAAATATCAGTGGGAATTGTTATATCCAGAGCTGTATAAATCTGGATAATAAACAAAGGAAAGAGAAGCAAGAACCAGAACTGACAGAACTTATCAACAAAATAATTCAAGAAAATTTCTCAGGAGTGAATAATAGGTATTTTCAAGTGATGAAACGTGACCATTGAGAATCTAGAAGAGTGGATGAAAATAGACTCATAGAAAAAGATGTGTCCCATAGTGTTTCATAACATTAGGTACCAAAAGAAGATTCTAAAGGTTTCCAGAAAGGAGGGAGAGATAAAAACATATTATTTATAAGAATTAAGACCTGAATAGATCTAACACCAAAAGCAAAAGCAAAAATAAATGAGACTGCATCAAACTAAAATCTTCTGCACAGCAAAGAAAACCATCAACAGAATGAAAAGACAACCTACCATCTGGGAGAAAATATTTGCAATTCACATATCTGATAAGAGGTTAATACCCAAAATATATAAAGAACTCATACAACTCAATAACAAAAAAGCAAACAATCCAATAAAAAATTGGCAGAAGATCTGAATAGACATTTTTCCAAAGAAGACATAACAAATAGCCAACAGGTACATGAAAAGATGGTCAACATCACTAATCATGAGGGAAATGCAAATCAAAACCACAATGAGATACCATCTGACACCTGTTAGAATGGCAAAAGACAAAAAGACAAGAAATGACAAGAGTTGGCAAAGATGTGGAGAAAAGGGAACACTTGTGCCCTGTTGGTAGGAATGTAAATTGAAGCAGCCTCTATGGAAAACAGTAATGTAGCTTCCTCAAAAAATTAAAAATAGAACTACCTTATGATACAGCAATTCCACTTCTGGGTATTTATCTGCAGGAAACAAAAACACTGACTTGAAAAGATGTATGCAACCCTATGTTCACTGCAGCATTATTTAGCATTATTTACAATAGTCAAGATATAGAAACAACCTAAGAGTCCATCAACAGGTGAATGGATAAGGAAAATGTGATATGCATGTGGTGGCATATTTTTCAGCCATAAAAAAGAATAAAACCTTGCTATTTGAGCCAACACAGATGGACCTCAAGGGCATTATGCTAAGTGAAATAAGTCCAAAGTTCCATCCAAAACTAAAAGAAAAAGGAGGAATGCCTCAAAATTCTATCATAAAATCATCCCTAACCTTTAAATCTCTACCCAGATGAACTATCAATTAAGTGTAAGGATAAATGAGATATTTTAAGACAGATACAATCTCAAAAAAATTATCTTTTATGCATTCTTTTTCTGGAGGCTCTTGTAAGAGTTGTTCCTTCAAAACAGATAGAGGAAACAGGGGGTCTACAAAAGAGAAAGGCAAGGGAATCCTGAAGATCACGGATGAAGGGAGATATCAGTCTGGAAGCTGTGAGTCAGGTCCATAGAGATTAGACCAGACTAGAGAAAGCCAGAAGGCTCCAGGAGCAATGCCTCCAAAGACGAGAAGTTGATCACTACCCACTATGAGCATACTGAGATGAGAGTCATGCAGCAGAGGAGAGTTTGGAAGTGAAATAAAGAGAAGCACATAGAAAACTTAAAAAAAAATTAATGACAATAATTACCCTGGGGAACACTAAATGTCACACAGAAAAATAATGATAGTATATCGCATGACTCAGGTATAAATAGTGTTTGCATAGTCATGATAATGAAAACAGACTGTTGATTCAACCAAAACTATGATCTAAATATATTGAGAAGACAGAAAATTGGAAAATATATGTATGTGTATATAGTGGTGGTTAAGGGACAGGGGGCAGGAAAGAGAACTATATTTTCATCTTCCAAAGATGGAAGTCAATAGATAATGACTAAAACTGAAAATCCTCTCCAATAATCATGATATTTAGAGGTAGAAACATAAATATCACCAAAAAAGTGAACATATTTTAAAGTAACCTCTGGGAAATGGAAAAGTCCTGGGGAACCGTGAGCTTCTATTTGTTGAAACAAATCTTACAGCACTATTTAGCTCTTTTAACTGTGTGTATGTATTACTTTGATCTAAAAATTAAATTAAAAAAAAGAACAGGCAGATAATCTGAATTACCATGAAGATAAAATTTAAAAGAAACCGAGAAATTTCAGAAAATATTTGGGATTTCCTACCCTTCCTCTGTGGGCCCTGCTCCTTTCCTGTTTGTCTCAGCTGTCTTCTCCAGTGTTGTCACATTAACCAAATCCCATTACCATCACCATTTCCTCTCTGGAAACTTCTCTCTGATGACTAAGTTAGCAGCTAGAGTCACACAGCCATAGGAAGGCTCTCATCAAACATCAGAAGCCACTGAAATTTCCCTGTGAGAGCATGGAAACACTTGTTTCAAGATGCATATTTCTCTAAAATACACTTTTATGATTTTGTTTCTTTAGCAGACAAAAACAACAAAAACAATATTCGTGCTTCTAGTCTAAATTGAAACAATCCTAATCTTATGTTTCCTGTAGAATAGAATATCCAAACTTCATCATCAAATTCTGTCTATAGTACAGACAGCTGTTTCCAAACCATTTAAATTTCCAGGTGGCTCCCTTCTAAGGCCAATGAACACAAAGAGATTGGGAGTTTGGCAAATTCATCTACGCCAGGACTCACTCATGTTTGAGCTTGAAGAACATGCGAGTGCGTGTACACGGACACACACACACACACACACACACACACACACACAGAGTATTTTAGGTCACTCTAATTCCTAGTTCTTCCTAATGGCCTCTCTGCAGTCCTCCCACTGAACAGTGGCAGTCATTTCTCAAGCGGTGTGTGGATATAGCCAAGAACAAAGAAGGCAGCATAGCTTTGAGTTTCAAGTTAGACTTTTTTTAAGCCCATAGCCAAAACAATAATCTTGAAAGCGTAGATTTCCTTTGCAAGTGCCAGGCCCTTGAGACAGCAAATGGCTTTCTTTTTGGTTCTTGTTGTGTTTTGTTTTTACTAGTAAAATTTAGCTCTTTTCCCAGAAAACATGGAGTGGCGGTAGGGGGAGTGAAAAAAAGGTGGGCAGAATAGAAACAAATATAGGTGAAAAAAATAAACCTGAAATAGGTTGAGGAGAAATCCAAAAACAGAGAAGTGTATCCTGCTTCCCAACCAGAAGTCTGGGATGTAACAGACAGAGTGAGTAGGAAAACATAAGACAGACACAGCATCAACGGGCATTTGAAAGGTGGAAGAGGGAAAGGAGAGGTCATAAATTAACTGAGCTCTGTAATAGCAAAATGAAGTCAGCCACATATTCACAAATCCAAGTTTCATTGTATCTCTTATGTAAACCCACCACTGAAATACTTAGGTCTGGAGAACTAGTGTGGCTTTGCTTTGCTCTGAATTTATAAGTTTTCAAATACGGAGTATCAGAATTCATTCATTTGTTCAAAAAGGATTGATTGAGCACCTACTATGCTTCTGTTACACCAGGATACAGGGTTGAATCAGACAGACAAGCTCCTTGCCTTCTTTGTGGCTCCCATTCTAGTTGGATAGACGAACAGTAAATACTTCAAGAAATAACTGAAGACTATAATTACAGACCATAACAAAGAGACAGAGGACACGGACACTTTAGACAGACTGGGGAAGAAGTTCTCCTGGCAGGAAACGAGAGAAAATGGGTGTGAATTATCAACCTCCAATTATTTTTTCCACCATAGAGCAAGAAAAAAAAGAGTCCTTCTTGAAGAATCTCTTCCATGTGGGCATCATCACCTGAGCTCCTTGCCACCTACATCAGCCAGGCAGCACTCCGTGCTCCAAATGTTTTCTCCATGCCTCACTGAAATCTCAGCATCTCTTTTCTGTTCATTGCGACATTTGAAGCTAGTGTAAAACTCAGTCCATACTGGTAGCTAGAGACTTCCACCTTTCAGAGAATGAAACGGCAGTTTCACAGGGGCCTTCTCGGGGGAATGACACACAAAGCAGGGATCATCAGGCAAAGTGACCAGGGAGATATCTGGAAGTTGGCTGGCTCCTCTTAAATCATGCCTTGTAGGGAGACACTGCTCAGCCAATCAGGAGAGCTGCCCTTGATCTTTCAATAATTTGTTCCCAATATCACAGCATTCAATATTTAAGAGACAGAGTCTACTCATCCAGCAAAGCAAACAGAGAAGAAACAGCTAGAGCAGTGGGAGGAGGCCCAGGGAGAGATCAACATCAAAGAAGCCAAAGGAGAGGTTTCTATATGGATGAAAATGTGTCCGTGAAATCCAGCAAATGTACTTTGAGAGGTGGTACAGGGGATGAAGTCCCTTTCAATAAGTAGTAAATGGAGACACATGCTTTAGGAAGCTTGCTTAAAAAGGGACGAATTGGTAGATAGATAATAGGCAAAGAAAGTGCAAAGTTGAGTGTTTTATTCACATAGGCATATTTTTTAGGATTGAAGAGATATGAACACGTTTAGGTGCTAATGAAAAAGAGTCAGCAGAGAGATAGAGAGATGGACAACATAGAAGAAATAAGGGTGAACAGTTGAAGGGAATAAAACATCAAAGGACAAAGCAAATCTATGTCCACACCCTGGACCACTCCACAGAAGTCTAGACGTATACAAGTAACTGCCCACTCGACACGACAAATGTCCAACCTAACATTCACAGTTGCTGGCACCAAAAGCCTGTGAGTAAATCTTGACTCTCACTTTCTCTCATACCCTTGTATTTTGTTGGTCCTAATGATTTGTCAAGAATCTAACCGATTCTAACTACCACCACTATCATCTCTCACCTTGACTATTAACCTAGCTGCTCTCTTCCATCCTTGACCCCTTGCAGTCTATATTCCACACAGCAGCCAGATTGATATTTGCAAAGCATAAGACAAATCATACCACCCTTGGTCCAAAACCCTTAAGAGTCTTCCCATCTGACTCAGAATAAAAGCCACTACTTTGGCCTATAAAGTCCTATGTGGTTTGGCTGCCCTACTCCCACCCTATCCCTCCTCCAGCCCTCCTGTGGAAAAGGAGGGTCAGGAATGTACAGGAATGCACGTCTGCTACAGCTATCCTTTCTTTTTCAGAGAAATGAAAGCAAGGCCATCTGCTGAGATGAAGAAGGGTGGTCATAAGTTTAGGAGAGGTGGGAAGAAAACATGATGTGAGAGTTGCACACAAATAGCTATTTAGCAAAATGTGAGAGAGATGACCTAAAATAAGTTAAGATTTGTAAGACTGTGAACCATGCATTTAGTGGCACCTGTTCACATGACTGTGGTTTACTCCAGCTAGTGCTTGGCAGTCCTGAAACAGCAGCAAAAAAGGCAGGTCAATCCAGACCGGGAATTTTTCAGGGCGTGGTGCAGCAAAAGGACAGAAGATGATGGAACCTAGAGTGTTGGTGTGTGTAGGGAGGAGGGGAGTGATGTTCTCTAGGTAGGCCCTGCTAAGGGAAGGGAATTGGGGAAACACACCTACTACAGGAGTCCTTTGAGGCTTTTTCTGAGGAATCTGACAGGCAAAGTCATAGACAGCTCAGTGTAAAAAAGTTCCTGAGGACAATGGCTCCCACCTCAAAGTCTCATTAGAAGAGTCAACTCTAGACCTGTCTGCTTTGCCAAAGTGTAACTGGAGGCATCAGTTTAACGTCCTTCCCTTACATTCATTTAAGGCTTTCGGTAAGACTCCCAAATTAGACTTTCACAGTTTTAATACTTTTGGAGATTGCTAAACATAAATTAACTTTAATGAAGATAGGATCTAAAAGGGTAGCTCCGGAACTAGCCTCAGAGAGAATTTTTGAAATCCTCCAGTATTTCCTGAGAGTCGACTTGGATGTTGTTCTCAAAGCCCATGTGCTTGGCACCTGAATTCCCAGGGAGGCCTGACTCAGTCATCACAATTTATGTAAATATTAAGTAATAGGTAAGAAGCAGTCACTTAGGAACTGGCTTAGAATTTGCTCCAAAGAAAATCCCCTCTCTGAGCATACCAAAGCAATTCTCAAATTCATGCATAAAGCCCGTTGGACATGACATTCATTTTTAAAAATTCTAAATCTATTCATCCATGAATTTGTTAGTCTTTCAACCTGTGAAAAAAATTTCTAAGTATTTTATTTCCAGCAAAACTAAAATCATATATCAGTTGATCCTTGATGTATGTAAGGCTTATGTAAGTCACCAGTGTATTTTCTCTAGCAGAGCACTACTTCACCTACCAGCTTAACAACCTATCCCAGGCAATATACACATTCATAGGGATAAACACTAAATTTATTGGAAGGTCACCATATAATTTTGTAGTCATCAGTAAATAAAATTCTCCTGTGACTAAAATACCTATCTTAGAAAGTGGAATTTCATAAAAACTTCTTCCCAAGTCAATTTTATTTTCCATTTTGTAACACGAAAGGAAAACCCCATGTTTATGTAATTCATCAAATAATCTAATTTAAATATTTGTTGTTGAATTTGAAAGTTTATTCAGAAGAAAGAATCATTGGTCGTGAAAAATACTCTGTAAGCATAATCTACCGTACTAGCTTAATGGTTACTGACAAAATTACTTCCCTTCGTATTAGAAAAAAAAAGGTTTGAAGACAAATTCCTCATGTGGCTTTCTCCCCTCAACCATCCAATGAAACTACTCAGGAACCAATGACCTCCTAATGCCAGGCAGAACTCCTGATTCGATGTCCCATTTGTCTTTCTGCTCCTCTTCCATCTTGAAGTTCTCTCATCCTTTTTAGTAACAAACTCTTCTTCCAGAGCCAGACTCTTCTTCTTCCCTTTTACCTTTCTGGGTTCTGTTCTTCACCCTTCTGTGGCTCTCCTTCCTCAAGTGTCCCCCCTCAGCCACCATCATTCCAACTCTATCCTACACTCTCTTGACATCAGTTACTTTCTCTACATTGTGACTCCCAAAGAGATCTCTCCATGCCTCACATCTCTGGAACCCCAAACCACACTTTTCACTGCCTAACTA
Organism: Equus asinus; assembly: GCF_041296235.1. Lineage (NCBI taxonomy): Eukaryota > Metazoa > Chordata > Mammalia > Perissodactyla > Equidae > Equus > Equus asinus. The sequence continues at coordinate 72,821,091 of NC_091796.1, forward strand.
ACGAACATTTCCAACTATGACCTGAAGCCCCCTCACGTTCAACAGGTCCACAAAAAATTACCCTCTTGCCTCAGGTATACCTGCTCTTTCTTTCCTATCTTAGAAAAGAGCTTTGTCATTCACTCAGCTGAATTAGCCAGAAATCTACAAGTCCTTTTGAACTGACCTTTCTACCATATCCCACACATTGATTTCACTTACCAATAACAACTTAAGAAAGTGTTTCAGGAACTGTACATACAAACTCTTTTTGAGTTTTCCAAATCACTGTAAGGTAGGGTCTATTATCTCCATTTTACAGATGATGGTTTAGATAATTGATGTAAGTTCTTAATAAGCGATGAAACAAATTGAACCTAGGTTTTTCTGACTCCAAAGTCCATGGTCTTTTTCACAAACCATGCTGTCCACACTAGACCATGGGACACTACAGCCCACCTGCCACATCTGGCCTGCCACCCATTTAAAGTTTTATTGGAACACAGCTCTGCTCATCCATTCATGTACTGTCTGTGGTTGCTCTAGCACCACAACAGCAGAGATGAGTATTTGCAACAGAGACCTTACAGCCCATGATGCCCAAGATAGTTACCATCTGGTCTTTTACAGAAAAAAAGAAAAAGATTTTGCCAATTCAAAACTACACCATCCCCTGTATCCCTACCACCTCAGTTGACACCTTCCTGGATCACCGCACCAGCCTCCTAACTGGTTTCTCTGCACACAGCCTCTATCTCTCCCAACCTATCTTTCATACTAAAGAATAAAATTCTTCTTATTTGTCCCACAACCTTTAAGATAAAAGGCAAACTCCTTATCAAGCTATGCAAGACTTTTTGACATCTTGGTTCCTTCCCTCTTCCCCATCCACATCTACTTTCCACTCAAGCCAAAGTGAAATACATGGAGTTCAGCAAAAAAGCCGACCCATTTCATTCCTGTGTTTTAAAAGGAGCATGTGTTCTGCTCACCTAGAAAGTACCCAAGTCTTGCCTCATTTACTTACTTGTTTTTATATTCTGAGCTCGAGTCACTTCCTCCTAGAAAGCTTTGTGGATTCCTCAGGCTAGGAGAACTTTTTCCATTCATTCATTTATGCAACATATGTTTAATGACTACAACTATCAATGAGACACAAGGCTTTGTGCTAAACATACAGTGAAGAAGAGGACAGCATAGACCCTGTTCTTTCCAGCCTTACTACTCAGCCTAACTTTTTTTTCTTTTTAAGATTGGGTCCTGGGCTGACATCTGTTATCAATCTTTTTTCTTCTTCTTCTTTTCCCCGAAGCCCCCAGTACATAGTTATATGTAGTTGTAGATCCTAGTTGTAGGTCCTTCTGGTTGTGCTATATGGGACACTGCCTCAGCATGGCCTGAGGAGCGGTGCCACATCCACGCCCAGGATCCGAGCCCCGGATCCAAACTGGCGAAACCCTGGGCTACCGAAGCAGAGTGCATGAACTTAACCACTCAACCACGGGGCCAGCCCCTCAGCCTAACTTTTTTATTCTTCTGTTCGAAGTCATAGCTCTAAGTTCACAGTTTAAAGAAAGATGAGATGAAGACAGAGTTGGAGATGGAGATGAGGATGGAGTTGAAGATGGGGATAAATATGGAAATGGAGATGGGGATGGGATGGAAATGAGGGTGGAGACGGACATGGGATAGGGATGGGGATGGAGAGAATGGGAGAGAGAGAGAGAGATGATTCAGTGATTTTCTTGTCTGACACTCACCATACCACTAACTTACTGAGGGCCAGGAAGTATCTAGTTTGTCTCCCTAAACCAATACCTACAAGAACACCTGCCACAATGCTGAAAGAATTAAATAATTTTGAGTGATACAGGGACACAAGATGGTTCCAGAGACAAAGCCCTCACAAAGAGACCAGGCTAGTTAATACACCACCGAAAAAATTTCCTATTGTTTTCTTGGAAAACTCAACCTTTACAGAATCTAAGAGGCTTTGTGAAAATGTGACTATGCATAAAAAGAAACATGAGTATAGAAGAATCTTCCTGCAGAAGATACAAGTTCTATTTTGAATAAGAAACAGGGGATAAAGTGTACTTCACATGATCTTTTTCTAACTACTTGATTATACATCTGAAACTACTAAACCATGAAAAAAAGGTGCCTAGAATCCTTAACTTTGGGCTCCAGGAAATGTTTTTCTTCATGGGATATGCAGCTCATTAAAGAAAAAGAGAAGAAAAAGTCTTTTTTACAAGCAGGGGTAAAGCAGACACAAAGAATTGACCCAGTTTCCAAAATAAACATTAAGCTTAAAGCTCTCTCCATCTGGCTAAAACTAAAACCAGAAATTAAAATCGGCATGTTCACACTCCATTTCCTCCCTATACCACAATAGCAAGGGCAAGAAAAAACTTAAAATCTAACATATAACTAAATATTATATCTGAGTCACCTGAAGTCTCACATTAAGATTTGTAGAGGAATTTTTTTTAATATTGGAAAAGGGTAACAACTCACTTTTAATCCTGCCTGGATGTCCGTCTGGGCCAAATACCATTCAGAGTCCCCACGGGCATGGTGTACAGACTTTCCCTGGGCCTGGTTCCTAAGCCCTGAAGCAAATGTCTTTCAGTCTTCCTAGCTGCTTAATTTTGATATGAAAAAAAAACACCTCTTTCCAAAAGCATATTTTCTTTTCTCTATAATATTCCCTGACAGTCTCTCCTCTTCACTCTTTACTGAACATATTCCATACAAGACATATCTTACTCTCCATAAAATAAGGTATGCAGTATACGTGAAAAGCCCTAAAACCTTTAAGCAACACCTCTTCCTTTTCCATATTAACCTCATCTCCAATAACCAGCCCAATCCTATGGACCACGGCAGAACTACACTGACAGAATCTTAGACATATAGAATGTTAGCACTGAGAGGGACTCTAAAAGTCATTTATTTCAACTCCTTCATTTCACAATTGAAAAAACTAAAACCCAGAGAGATTCAAAGACTCTCCAAGGTCACACAGACCTTTGCCCTCAACTTATTCTATATTCTCCAAATCCCTGGGTCTCCCCGTCTTCTATTTATTTCCTTTTCCTATGGAGGAAGGTAAGGGTAATGCCCATAATCTCATCTTGGCTTTTATCTGAACTCCACAGAGGATGCTAAAGGAGCTCATCAACTGGAGAATATGATGTGTGGCATCAGTCTCCCCTGCTTGATGTTGAGTGACCAGCGTGTCACTAAATGCTCCCTGGTGACACACAACCACCCACATGGAGATTGAAATCTCCCTTTGTACACATCCCTCTGGCAGATGGTCCTGCTATGCTTCTAAATGTGCTAAACCATTTGCCTGCTGCATTATGCATCATACCAGCCAATTACAGAAAGTTCTTAGATGTTTGAGCTACCATCAACTACATCCTATTTGAAAATTGCAAATTAGCATTGTTACAACTGGATTATTTCCTGTCTACCAATTAAACCTCAGCAGTTTTCATATCTATAGTTTTTAGTTTTGCTTTGCTTTACTTTTAAAGACTTTCTTTGCATGGCATCCTAGCAGGACAGATTCTGACTGTCATACATGACGCGAATCAGGCTGCCTCAATTTAGCAACCAAGCAGGCAACAGTGGAAAGAGTGAAAAATGCTTTTAAAAAAAATAAATAACCAAAGTCTAACCTTGTAGTCCTTTGAGTATGCTGTCTATATGTTTACTAATTTAATACTTAATGGTGTATTAAAACAAAGCAAGCAAACAAAAATTAGAGAGAAAGAGAGAGAGATTTACGGTTATACATAAATTAGGGCAAAAAGTTATTCATAACTTATATTTTTATTTTATATGTTTCTTGTTTTATAAAATTATAATGAAAGATGCAAAAGTATAGGTTTTTATAATGGATTAAACTAAAATGCAGTTATGTGATTATTTAGTAATGAAGAAGGAACTAAGTAAGCAACTGCTTTGTTGATAAATATTTAGAAAAAGATTCATAAAAATACATTAGGACAAAAGGATAATTATATCAGAAAAATTCCATACTCATATGCCTTTGTCTCATAGCCGCCAAAACAAATCATCTGTGTACTAAGGGGCTTTCTGAATAGAAGTAAAATTAGCCAATATGCTAATCTTTGGAAAAAATAAAATTATTAGGGGTTCAATTAGATTATATAAATGAAATGGATTAGAAAACATTTCGGGAAGGCATGATTAAGTATTTATTGAGTAAATTAGTAAAGAGATTACCCACATCTTGATCTAAAAACATGTATGCCATTTTCCACAATTGCTATAGAACTAAACTGCAAAAATATCCTCTTTCACAAAAGCCCTTTGGTACTGAACTTCATGAAGGTCAGTAGAGTAGTCAGGTTCACTCATGAATGGAGAGATACGGAGGAATGAGGGGGAGCTGGGGTGAAATGGCTGCTGCCAGAGCCACGGAGCTCACTCAAGGCATAGAGCACACCAAAACTAAGACAACTTTGAGGTAAAGAATGCATAGTGGTAGACATATGTTGAGGAGATCCAAACAACCCTTCCAGTTCTGGAATCTGAGCAGGAGGATTCTCCACCCTGGGCACACGTAGAATCAAAGGATTTAAGACTAAGAAACTCCTAGGTAGCATGTAAGAGAAATACTCTGGGATACTGCTGACATAAAAGGGAACAAGAAAGAACACAGGTGACTGGGATTGAAGGGAGGCCACGGTCATAAGTTTTCTTTGAAGATATGTCTGTTATCAACAAGGAGAACCTTGAGACTGTGCCCTGGGCAGAATCCACATGAAATTCAGCATCGGGGGAAAGAACCTAGGAGTCAGAGAAGAAAGCCCGTTAAAGAAAGAAGAGGACTCAGGAAGAATGTAGGAACTAGAATTGCTGCCATTGAAGTTTCTAAATTTTGCTAGAAGTCACAAAATTTCAGATGATTTTCTCCAGAAAAAGAGGCCATCATTTATAAGTAGTGATTATTTTTTCAACAGAAAACAGGTAGTTGGCGTCTCCATCAAGCTTTTGATAAAACATCTTTTTCGGTTCCTGTGTTATAAGGTCCCATGTGGTGCTTCTCAAATAGCCAGCCTAGATTGGCTAGAATCCTAGCACAACTGAAAGCATGAAACTTTCTGTTTCCTATCCCCCTCTTCCCTTACACTCCTTCCCCAGCACACACATACAAACATACACCACTAAATCCCTAACTAGGTCTCTGGCTGATAATACATATCAGGTTCTAGGAACTCTGGTGCTTTATTTTTGTTTGTTTTCCTTGGAGTTATTGTAGGAAAAAGATAACACTAAGATTACAAACAGCCACAATAGCTGCATTTGATTGATATTTTGTGCATGTGTGTCTAATACATTTTGGAATTGTGGGAAGTTACTGTAACACTTCATGGGTCTTGACAGTTTTCTATCATCTTTTCGGGTTGTTGCAAAGGAAACACACCTTGAAATTACCAAGGACTAAGAAAGAAACTAAAAGGCATCTCCTTGGAAGATTCTGGCTATAGAAACCAGACCTGTTCAGAGGCATAAAAATTAAATCAAATTCAACAAGCAAAAGATGCCAGAAATTGATTTATAAACAGAAAACTACTGCTCAGATATCGAAAGGAAATAGTGCATACTCAGGAATAAAAAAGACCAACTTTAAGCCCAGGTCTTCATCTTGAAATCAAGACAGGAACTGAAGAAAAGGGAAAGAAGAGAGGAGAAAGAAATTTAGAGATATAATCAGTTATGCATGAAGTAGAGAAGGAATGGAACCAATACTGAACCAAATGAAGTTTTGAAAACTCAAAGGAGTCTATGTGAACATTTCCAGTGTAGGTAGATGGTAAAAAGTGGTGGGAGAATGAGTTGTTGGTGCTTCCAATGACTAGCGTCTTAGAACTTACCATCAGCCTAGTAAGAAACTTAGGGTTGGGGCAATACAATGAAAGGAGCTACTACTCTCCCAAAGGCAGACAGGATAGGTGAGTTTACCAGAGCTTTGACAAAGGAATGAGGGCCAAAATTCAAAGAGCATGATTGTATCTTCTTCAGAGACCTAACTGGAGTGGACTCAAGGACAGGAGATCCTCATTACAACCATTAAGGACAACTTCATTCATGCAACAAATCGAGATTGAGTATGGCATTAAAAATTGTTTAGAAGTTGAGTATACAGAAGCAAAAAAAGGCAAACAAAGGCCCCCCTCAGAGGGTTTACATTCTGAAGGAAGAGAAAAACAAGGCAAACATGGTTTAAGGTCTGGGGAGGTATAATGAAGAAAAAAGTTACATGGCAGGGAATAGGGGTCACTGTCATTGAGGTGTTTTTTATAGTAAGGTAGCTTTGGGAGGAATTTCTGAAGAGTGATTTGGGTGAATACCTGCATGAATCCAGGGCTTAAGTCAGGGAAAGATTGTCATAAGCAGTGGGGAAAGCAAGTACAAAGACCCCGAGACAGGACCGAGCTTGCTGTGCACAGGCTGGCGTGGATGGAGTGGAAGAAGCAAGCGCAAGAATGGTAGAAAGTGAAGTGCCCAAGGCAGACAAGGGCCAGGCCCTTAAGGCTTTGATAGAAGGGTAGGGAGTCTGGATTTTATCTTATGTGCAATGGAAAATATTAGAAGGCTTTGAGCAGGGGAATGAATGGTGTGATCTTATTTACTATAAAAGGGCCACTCTAGCTTCTGGGTAGAGATTGTGGGGCAAGGGTAAAACCAGAAGGAACATAAAGGAGATTACTGTAAACATCCAGGCCAGTGATGGTGGTGACTTGGTCGTGGGTGGTAAACTACAGAAGTGGAAAAAAATAATGAAATGTATTTTGAAGGTAAAGTCAACAAGACATGCTATGAATAGATGGAATAGATGAGAAATGCAAGAATCTAGGGTTATTCCCGAGTTTGAGAAAGAAAATAAATAATGATGTCCTTCAGCTCTACATAGATTTTATTTCCTATTACTCTCTTGTTGAAAAATCTAACTATACTAATACGTTCACCCTGCAAAAGAGTTTGGCAATTTCTTTAAAAAACTAAACATGCACTTACCATTTGTCCCAGCAACCACATTCCTGACTACTTATCCCAGAGAACTGAGAACTTATGTCCAAACACAAAACTGTACAGAAATGTTCATGACAGCTTTATTTGTAATAGCCCAAAGCTGGAAACAATCAAAATTTCCTTCAATAGATGAATGGTTAGACAGTGGTATAGCCAAACCATGAAATACTACTCAGCTGTAAAGAGGAACAAGCTGTTGATATACTCAACAACTTAGATGGAGCTCAAGGGGATTATGTTGAGTGGAAAAAGCCAATTTCAAAAGGTCACATTTTGTATGATTCCATTTATATAACATTCTCAAAATCACAAGATCATATGGATGAAGAACAGATCAGTACTTGCCAGGGGTTACGGATGCTGGAAGGAAAAAGTGGGTTTCACTATAAAAGCGTAACATGAGGGAGATTTTCGTGGTGACGGAACATTTCCATATCCAGATTTCAGTGGTAGTTACAGGAGTCTACACATGTGATAAAACAACACAGAACTATACACACGCGTTGTACCAACGCCAATATTGATCTTGTACGAGGGTTATATAAGATGCAACTATTGGAGAAAACTAGGTGAAGGGCACAAGGCCTTTTCCAGACTATCTCTGCAACTTCTGGTGAATCTATGATTACTTCAAAATAAAATTTTTTAAATCTAACTATGCTCAAGTGTAAAGCAAAATGCATTATATAATATTAAAAGTAGTATAGTAATAAATACATCTGACAAAATGTTCTCTTCTGAATTCATAAAGCAATTTTTGCCAATATATCTTACCACTTTTGGTGTATAGTCAACAGTTTAATCATCAGGATCTCTTTGTATGAAAGAACATTTTCCTCCTAAAAGCCTCTGGAGCAAACGGCACTTGGAATTCTCACTCTCCGTCTGTTACCTCTAACCAGCAAATAGAACCTGTGTGTTCTTGTTTCCATTCCTGTTCACAGGCGTATAGAGGGATGGAAGCTAAACAACCACTAACATTGGTGCTTCAATATCTTTTAGACATTCTGAACTCTGAAAACTACCTTGCTTAAACCCAAGATCTTGACTCTTCCTGGGCCAGCCAACACTTCTGAACTTTCACATCTTTCCCATCAGAGTCAAAATGTAGACCTCTGCAATGTGGAATCTCAAAAGGGTATTTGCCTTAGGCCAAATACCAATAACCATGACCCAAAGGCTTAACAGGTGCTAATACACTAAACATATTTCCATTGTCTTAAGGTTACTTCATGTATCAGAACTAGGCTTGGATAAATCATCTAATTCAACTTGAAGATATGAGTAGTGGCGAATTCTCCCTTAAAATCTTCTTTTAAAACAGCTTCTTTAGTCTGTATTTCTTTAATGCTCTGGTTTTCTGACATCATCCAGGCTCAGGTTGAGTGTAGAATACACAGTCTTTCACTCCTTTAGAGCGCATTCTACTCCCAAGAACGCCATCAAGACATTTAGTACTCAGGTATGCATGCTAAATCTTACACACTCTTGTCATTGCTGACTGAGCTTATATTTACTAATCTTTTCATTTTCTCAAACCGGGATATATTCAACCTAGAGTGTTTGTAATGGAGACTAGATTTACAAACATTTTTTACTAGTATTAATTGTAAAAATCTACATTTAACTGTATCCTGAGGTCGACTTTAATTCAGGAATTCAATTATTAACTACAACATTTTATGAACTGTGTATCTCACATCAGATCCTGTCTTCTTTTGCAGAATTAAATTCATTGCCAACAAAATCTGTGGAATGTACCAGATGCTGCCTGTCTAGATTCTGGTCTTCCTTGGAAAGAGCTCTGCCAGGTACAATGCTATGAAGAAAAGTAAATCACAGAGTTCCCATTCTGATTTTCATAACATTCTATCCACATTGTTTTTCAAGTGTTAACACATTACATGTGTTAATACAAAAAGTAAAACACATTATTTTGCATTTTTATTTTCTAAGGCTGAATAAAAATTAAACCAATGCACATGATATGGATTATAAACACCTTTCAGAAGACAAAGTAGTTTCATCTTAATCCTGACAGAGATTGGAGCCTGGAAAATTGCCACAACATTAATTTTTTAAAAAGAAAAAGAAAAAAAAGATACTTACAGCCAACCATCATCATGGCCACCGAAAACATCTTCTCCACATCTGTGGTAGGAGCTATATTTCCAAATCCTATGGTTGTAAGGCTTGTCATGGTAAAGTAGAGAGAGGACACATACAGCGAATCCTTGCTAGGTCCTCCTTCCCATATCCCTGCACTGGTATTGTAGCGATACGGTGTCCCAATGCTCAAGGCCAGCTGGTAGAGCCAACTGTCTATTTGGATGGTGTTCGTGACTTCATCGATGACCTCGTAGTCCCCAATGCTGTACCATATGCAGGCCAGCCAATGGGCAACTAGTCCAAACACACACACCAGAAGCACGAGGACTGCTGCTCCATACTCTAGGTAATGGTCCAATTTCCTAGCAACACGGCCCAGTCGCAAGAGACGCACCACTTTTAAAGAACTGAAGAGACTGCTGATTCCCTGAATAAAAGACAAGAAATGACATGACATGACACTTCCTGAAAAGAAAAGGCTCAGGAGACAACACAATGGCTCACCTTCATGAACTTGATGACCATTTATATACTAAGAACATACACATAATATAGCTCTGACTTTGTCAACAAAAAAAGCTGAAATGATAAAGAAACTTTTTTAAAAAGAAAACGCAGATTCCTTCCCACTCAGAAATAAGATATTTTTGAATTATTAGATAAAACAACTTTTCATTAGCTAAGGAAGACCTAATTTATTTTCCTCAGGGTAGTATAAACATCACAGAGTAAAACCAAAGGAGAAAATTGCTCAAATGCAACATATACAGAGTACAGAAATAGGGTGATGAATTCAGACCTTTTATTTCTTCTTCCTACAAAACTTTTCTCTACTCCAAAAGATTTAAATTTATTTCTTACTTTATAATAGCTATGAACAGCAAAACTTCTGAAAAAGAATCCCAATCTTACTGGCGAGGACACGGGAAATACTTCTGAGCAAATGTCATTGCTGGTTTCGTTACCTCCTGCCCTAGTCATGATAAGCACTAAATTTGTAGAGCTCTGAAAAAGTGAAAAAAACTGAACCTAGAATGAGTGCATAACCTACAAAATCCTATCATCCTCTAGGCAATAGTCATAGAAAAGGATGCCATGAGGGAGCAGCAGCAAGAAAATTCATGTTTTGTTGAGAAGCTTAAAATACCAAATACAGTATTATCCAAATAGAAATATAGCACAGATTTTACTCAGTCAACAAAGATTCCACAGTTGCTTTTTTGGAAGCATATAATAAGCCACTTGGGGAGACAAGATAAAGGCATCCCTGATTCCTGATGTGGGGAGGGAAGATAGAGCAGTGCTCCTGGAAGCCTCTCATCTGATCATCTCTCTAAGTCACCTAGAGTCCTTGACACCCTTACTGCTAATTCTGTCTCCCAGAGGGGAGACAAGGAATCTAATGTAAATTAGTCTGAGCTTAATTCTGACCAACATGGAGGAATTTATTGGTATAGTGGGACAGATGTGACATTAAGAAGACTCTAATTATGGCATCATAAAGTAGTTGACAGTTAAGGTGAAAAAGGTTAAGAATGCATTTGGTTATTCTATACTCTGTAGAGTAATATATGTTTGAAATTTTGCCAAATAAAAATTTGAAAGAGAAAGAGAGAGAACAAAGAGAAGTAGAAACAGCAAACTTTGTGGAAGTAAAAGTAGCAGGAGCAGCCTGACAATCTTCTGTCTCAACCTTGACATCCTCAGGCCTGGCTCTATTTTAATTCCTACTCTCAATGCTGTGGCATATATGAAGTCTTAAAATAAATTCTCACTTCACTTGAACACTCTGGGGGAAAAAGGATATTTAACTTTAGGTATTTCCGAAGAGTAGCATTAATAAAACTCAGACGATGAAATGGCATAATTCAATGACATGAGATGTTAGAGGTAAGAAGATTCCAGAAAGCTCGGAAGCTCTCAAAAATGGAACTACGTGATCATGAACGAGAGAGACAAAAATAAGTATTTATTGAGCCTTTCTACAGGGCAGGCTCTGAGCTGGGCCCTGGGGACATTAAGACAAATATGTCCTGCTTCTGCTCTGAAGAAACCCGCAGTCAAAACGCATGACAAACTCAAACAGGGTGCAATTTAAAAATAAAAACAGTGTTGCCATAGATGTTCTCCAGTCAGTCCAAATCTTTATAGGAACTGTGGTACTTCTGTTTAAATACTGCAGAGAAAAGTCTTTTCCACCTGAATTCTTTTCTCTAAAAACAAAAATAAGGAAAAAGAGAGAGGAAATTTTTATCCCCATTCAAACTGAAAAAGTCACAATCCTCAATCAGAATGTGAAGAGTGAGCGTCTACTAGAATTAGGCCCAAATGGTGGGAGGATATGCTCCCTTGATCTCTGAGGTAGGCAGATCTTTCTAGAAAGAGGTAGCCCACCCTGAGGGGCACCTGCTCTGGACTCCACTTAATCAAGAAGCACCGTTTTCTATAGCAATGCCCAACACTACTTAAATACTACAAAATATTTTGTAAGCATTATAAACTCTCTCTGGCACAGGGTCTATGACAACACTTTCTCCTGGGTTTTAGCCAACTCCCCAACTGACAGCTCTTTCAAAATCATTTTCTAGGCCTACCCCTCTTCACGCTTCTCTGATGTGTTAGGATTCTCATCATAATTACCTTCAGCCCTCTTCTGGTTGATTGACCACATATTCATGTTTTAACCAACTTCTATATATGAACGATTCACTGGTCCACTTCTTAGCACAAAATTGTCCCCTGAGTTCCTGATACAAAAGCCAAATGACCACTATACATTTCCATTTATATGTCTCATAGATGTTCAAAAGGTAATAGGCCCCAAAGGGAATCCTTCTCTTCTCCTGAATCAGTTCTCCACTTCCTACTCTAGTGAACTAATGTCATTATCTACCCAGCCCCTCAGACCTGGGGCTGAGCCTCAGCTGCTCCCTTTCCTGCCACATGCAGCCAGTTATCAAGTCCTGAGGCTCCCACCATTCGAAGTGCCCAAGCAAGTGCTCAAAATATGTCTACTTAAAGCTCTCAAAGATTTCCCTTCTTCCCCATTCCCAAGGCCATGTCTTGGTCATGACTTCAGGTTTTTTCTCACTCATTTGACATGAATAGCCTCTCCATTGGCCACTCAGCCTCTATTTTCACTCCCTTTAACTCACAGATCACACTATACAGGCTACCAGCCTGGTGTTTTTAAAATCACATCTATCTAACTATGTCTCTCTCTGATCTCAAATCTCTAATGCTGGCTCAGTACCTGCAGGATTATGTATTAACTCCCTCCTGTAAAATGCAAAGCCCTTCATGACCTGGTACACCTGCCTACCTCTTCAGCATCTCTCCCACCAATTCCTATTGCTCTTTATGCCCCTGCCATACTCAGAGCATCCATGCTGTTGCATGCCACATTACAAATTGTTCCCTCTTCTTAAAGGGTTCATTCTTCCCACTCTCTCGGTGGCTAGGGTCTTACTTATAGTTTACGACAAACACTCTCTCCTCTATATGCTTTTCCCTGACCTCTTCATCCTCCCCCATCATCTTTATTGTCATATCCTCACCCTCTGCCCCACTGTGAGTTATCTTTCCTTTGTGCTATCATATACTATTTGCACATCTCTATTACAACAATTATCACAATAACACTTTATTACATGTCTCTGATTGCATGCATGACATCTCAGGAAACTCTAAACCCCTTGAGGAGGATATCTAGTGTCAGTTATGAAGCTTGGCATATGGTAACATGTTAAGCAGTCAATACATTCAATAAAAAGTTGAACTCAGGGCCAGCCTGGTGATGTGGTGGTTAAGTTCATGCACTCTGGTTCAGCAGCCCAGGGTTCGCAGGTTTGGGTCCCCAGCACCAACCTAGCACTGCTCGTCAAGCCATGCTGTGGTGGTCTCCCGCATAAAACAGAGGAAGATTGGCACAGATGTTACCTCAGCAACAATCTTCCTCAAGCAAAAAGAGGAAGATTGGCAACAGAAGTTAGCTCAGGGCCAATTTTCCTGACCAAAAAAAAAAAAAAGTTGAACCAAAAAGTTTTTCAATACCAGCAAATGTGGGTGGAATTAATTTGGGGGATTTTAGTCAATAACAATGTAAACATCATTTAACAGCATAATTCAGAAAATAGTCAATGTACTTCAGATTGCATTAATAAAGGTGTGGCATCCAGTATGAAAGAGAAATTCATCTTAATTTCTCCACTGACCAGGCCACACCTGTAGGAAATACATGGAATATATCCAGAAGAAGACTGTCAAAAAAAGAACTCAAAATTACATCCTATTTGGAAATGTGGAAGGAAATAGAAAAGAGGAGACTGGGGCAGGGCATTATAACTGGGTTCAAATACACAAGGCATTGATGAGGGTTGAGCTTATTCTGCATAATCCTAGTACAGATGACCTGCATCAGAGTTAGAGCACCAGGGATAGAAGGACACCACAAAGATTTCAACTAGCCTGTGCCATATACTTCTGCTCAGTAAACCAACCAGAAAGCAAGATCATTCATCGCTGCTTGGAAAAGAGAGACAAGGTATTAACAGTATCGAGCACTTACAACATGCCAGGTACTGTTCTGAGTGCTTTACGTGTATTAAGTAATTTAATCTTCAAATCAATCCTATGTAGTTGGCATCATTATTAAAACATAACCTGGACAGGTTAAGTAATTTGACTATGTTCAGGCAGCTAGTAAGAACAGGAGCCAAGATTCAAATACAGGCAGTCTAGCTCCAGACCCCTTGCCCCTAACCATTTCCCTATCTGACCTCACTCTGAAATCCGCTATAGCTAGAGCATAATGTGTAATTTAATTAAGCACATTAGTACCTGCAATAGTGGCTTAAACATGGGCATTCTCTACATGACTGAATAAAGGAGATTAAATACCTGGTCACACTCTTATCCCCACCCAGGCATAGCAGTGGCCCACAAAAGGGGTCTGCGGATACACTAGAACTCTATATAGTCTGCAATTCTCTAACACAGACCGCCTCATTTCACTCACAGAATAGCAGGATTCCTATCCCCATTGTTCATATGTGCACATTGAAGTCCACATAGGTTAAATGACTTTTCCAAAGTCACACAGCTAGGAAGGAATGGAAGCATCACTCAGACTGAGTCCCTCAGATTCTTAGTGCGTTTCCCATAACAATCAGCTGTGTGCAGTCTTCCCGTCCATATCCCAATAACCACTGTAACATTAATCTTCCCAAAAGACAGCACCAAACATAACTTCTAGCAGCTCATCATAGACATTAGATCAAACACAAAGTCCTCTGCAGGACAAGGTCCACAATCCCATCTCTGTCTACACTGCAAAGTCATTTCCCACTATGCCTTTGCACAGCAATAGTGCTCCGGTCAAGCCAAACTGCTCTTTGTTCCCAAACATAACCTCAAAGTTTCACCTTTGAATTTGTCCACAGTGTTCCATTCATCTACATATAAAATCAGAAACTGTTATTCAGACTGAATAATACACAAATAAATTTGCTTTATTTGGAAAGCTCTTTTTAACTATCTCATTCTCCATCATTTTATATCAAAGAGAATTTAACACGATCATTATAATCAAAACTCAAAGTGAAACGACTTGGTTTTAAAATGTGATGAGGGGCTGGCCCTGTGGCCGAGTGGTTAAGTTCGTGCACTCCGCTGCAGGTGGCCCAGTGTTTCGTTGGTTCGAATCCTGGGCGCGGACGTGGCACTGCTCATCAAACCACGCTGAGGCAGCGTCCCACGTGCCACAACTAGAAGGACCCACAACGAAGAATATACAACTATGTACTGGGGGGCTTTGGGGAGAAAAAGGAGAAAAATAAAATCTTTTAAAAAAAAGTGATGAAATACTTAAGTCTTGAAAGAATCCAAATGTCCATCCCAGTATAATGGATAAATAAATTATCACACATTCACTCAAGGGAATACTATCCAAAAATAAACATGAATGGACTAGAACTATATGCAATAACAAGAATGAATCTAAAAAGCATCATATTGAGCAAAAGAGACCAGATACAAAAAAGTATATAACGTATGATTTCATTTATAAAAAGTTTAAGAACACATGGAACTCCTCTATGGAATTAAAACTCAAGATAGTGGCTCCCTTTTTGGGGGCAAGGGTCATGACTATGGGGGGGATTTGGGGGTTCTGGTAACATTCTGTGTCTTAATATAGCTAGTAAGTACTAGGTATGTTCACTTTATGATAATTCTTTGAGCTCCACACTTCAGATTGGTGTAATTTTCTTTAAGTATGTTATACTTAAACATCAAAAAAAAATGTTATAGAAAACCCAATAGTCACTGCTGTGTTGTTCGGTTAACATTTCACCACAGTACATAATTCAAATTAATAATTTCTTCATCATACAACTTTTTGAGGAGCAGAAGTCATATTCAATATTGTATCTAGTAAATAAGGGACTTTCCTTATTTTATGACTCATTCTCATAACCTTCAGATTGGGCCACATTTGTATTTTATCCCTTGTTGGTAGTTTTATTTTCACTCATATGGTAATACTACACTTTTATCAAAAGACGCCCTCCTTCTGTATTACCCTTTTTTATAGCAACTTCCTGATTCTGTACTTTCCACCAGTTTTATCTGCTCATTCATTTTCTGCTTCACGTCACTCCACACTTTCCAGTCCTTCTGTGCCCACCTCTGCACACCAGAGGATTTCTGCCTCGATCTCAACCTCTGAGCTATTAGCACACAAATCCCCGGGGTCCTGCTGGTGGAAAAGAATATCAAACACATCAAATGCATAATAGAACACAGCAGGGTTAATGGAGAACTTTCAGTCATCAGCCTTCCAACTTTCTAGCTAATTTCCTTACTTGACAAGCCCCTCAGGCCATAGTAGCATAAGGAACAATATCCAGGAGACATCTCTGTGTCATTAACTCTTCAAGATTTTTTTGTAGATTCTCACATTAAAGAGATGCAGGATGTTATCAGCATAAAAATAATATCTTTTGATGATAAAGCCATTTAAAATATAAATCAATTCTCTTACTTGAGCATATGATAGTAGGCAAATAGCTCAGCTAATACTCTCCCCTGTTATTCCCTCCTTGCTTTATAAACGGAAAAAGGATGATCAAAGAACTTTCTTGTTCAAGGACACATGACAATTAAGTGAGGGTGATAGAGCAGGAATACCATCTTGTAATATGTAGTTGCGGTTTTTCACCTACATCTGACATTCTCACACGCAGGATGTTGTGGTAGATTATTTGAAAAAAAGAAAATAGCTGTGGTTATTTCCCTCCCTGTATCCACATCCCTTGGCAATGTGACTTTGCAACTTCTCCCACCAAGAGATAGGGTCTATCTCCCCATGCCTTAAGTCAGGGGTCGCCTCATGACTTGCTTCAGCCAATAGAATGTAAAGTAAGTGATGTTGTGCCAGTTTCAAGCCTAAACCTCAAGAGGCTTAGTGCCTCCACTCATGGTCTTAGAACCTAGTCAGTTGCCATGTGAAGAATATCTATTAGGTTTTTGGAGAATGAGAGACAGGAGGAGCTCTATGAGTCATCCGTTTGAGCCACCCTAGACCGGTCAGCTAACAGCCAATTCAGCAACTGACCACAGACACATAAGTGAACTTAGTTGAGATAAGTCAAACTTATCCCAACTCAGCAGAACCATCCAATTGAGCCACAGACTCATGACTTAAATAAATAGTGGTTGTTATTATCCACGAAGTTCTGTAGTATTTTGTTATGCAAAAAATAAAGCTAACTGACACAAATGTGGGGAAAGCACATATGTTCTATGTTTATGTGTACAGAATTTCACACTTGCATGACTTACAACTGGAGCCAATATAGATACCTACTTGACACAGAGGTCTCATTTTGACCAGACATTATCTCAAATAATTAAGATATTGGTATGTAAAACACAGTTTTAGATATAACTGTTAGGTATTATTTACCCTTTGTATTGAGAAATGTGTCACTATTTGTTTTGTATGGATTCATGCAGTGAATGTTCCATGAGAACAGAGAACTCAAAGTTATTACTTCATATATCTTCTAAATATTTCTTAGATCCAACCTCACTTAAAAACTTGCTATCACCCTAGGTAACTTCCATATCTATGTGGATGACGTTTCCAATAACCTGACCTCACAGTTTCTTCACCAATTCATCTCCAACAATTTTTCCAATTAGACACCCACTGCCGTGGTCAGAAGCTGAAATCTGTCATATTCTAAAACTTTTTCCAGCTCTGTAGTCTTGAATTGAACCATTCTGCTATTTGACCATAGCCTCTTCTCTGTTGAGCTAAATGGTCCAATGACACCAACTGCAATAGTAGTTCAATCTTACTGAACCCCAAACCCACTGACACATCTACTTTTCCCTAACCTATTAACCCTCTCCATTCTCCACTTTCTTCCATATGTGGTGCCATCATTTCAATAGTACTATACACACTGAATTCCTTAGCATCTCTCTCTTCTTGTAACCTCTATCAAAATCTAAATCAGGGCTCAATTACTAGCTTTCTTCATGCCTGTGTTTAAAAATTGCTAAAGAAAGCCATACAATAGGTCAGACTGATTCCACTATAAATTCATTATCATCAATCTCAAATCATCTCCCTAATACCTTGCAATTTTACTATTTTTCTTACGAATTCATCCACTCGCTATATTTCAAACTTTCTCTGCTCTGCTCAAAACTCCGACCACTCCCCGCTCAACTACATCCTTCCCATAGGCATTCAAACATCTCATGTCTCCCCCATTAAAAAAAATGTTATTACCCACCCCAACCCTCCCATTCTAGACCTTTCCCCTGGCATCTTCTAATATCTAAGCAAATGTAAGCACTAACCACTTGATTAAACAAAAAAGAAATCAAGAAGTATTCTTGTCACCCCTCTCTTTGATATCCCCTATGCCAAATCTATCTTAAAACCCTGTTATTTTTAACTCCTACATATCTTTCAAATTTACCCACTTCTCTCTGTCTCCACTGTCACCACCTTAGAACATGCTACTAGCATCTTTCTCTTAATAAGCTTCAAGGTATTCATTTGACCGTATACAGTCTGTTCTGAATACTATATGAGTTACCTTTTCAAAATCACTCCTGGCTTAAAATCATATGATAGCTTTCCATTGTTCTAAAATCTATTTTGGTTTACACAGACTTGTATGGTCTGGGCCTTGCTTACCACTTTAACTTCCTCCTTCAACACTCTTAAGTTTGCTCTCTATCCAACTTTCAATTCTTTGAATATGCCATACTTCCTCAAAGACTGGGTCTAGGCACTTGTTATTCTTTCTAAATGGAATGTTCTACAACTGTTCCAGGCTCCTGTCCTTAGCCTAGTTAGCTCCATTCATGCTTCAGATTTCTGCTTAGTCATTGCTTCCTCAGAGAAACTTTCTTCTCCAGTCTGGATCAGGTCATTTCATTGTACAATCTGAAAGGACTACGTGCATTCCCTTTCTGACATTTGTGTTTTTGTGATTGTGTATTTATATCATGTTTTGTTCTTCCTTTTATCCCTACCACACTCTCTAGCACTCCCTGGTATATAGAAGGCATCAAATATTTATTGAAAGGATGAATACATTAATTAAAGAATAAAGTAACATATAAATCTCTCATAATAATTTCTGACTCCTCCCGCACTGATTGTCTTTAATAATTAATAGTTATTTAATCTTCCTGGCAGCACCATATCAGGCAACTTGATAGAAACCACAAAACAATAATAAGCTCTGTTTCATAAGCATTGGGGTCTTATTCTAAATAGATTTTATACGTGAATGAATACATGGCCCATTTCTATTTCCTTTTGTAGAGCACAATTTAAAGATTGAAAGATAATTGCAAACTAGATTTGCTATCTGGACCTCTAACCCAGATAACAAATTCTATTGCCTCCTTCTTATTCAGAACTCACTTCTCCAACTCATGCTACCAAGAGAGCCATGGGGAAATAATCCTAATTACTCCATGCATTATTTAACATGCTTCAGCAGAGGATCTGAATTTAAAGAACTTGTACATACCACTTGTTTTAGCCTATTTATATTCTTATCAAAACAGAGCGGCACAGAGAGATGATAGATAAATAGATAGATAGATAGATAGATAGATAGATAGATAGATAGATAAAGAATAGACCTCTATTTTCAGCAATATCCATGATGTACTAACTCTTAAAATGCTTCTTATTATGGAAAAGACTTCTCTTTAAAATCCGTTGGGTCCACAGTGAACCTAAAGCATGATAAAATACACCCTAAAGAAGTGGTATGCTGCCTAAAACCTCAACTTTTTTCAAATATTATAAGCACAAGAAAAGCAGGTTGAGGATGCTTTAAATCCTTCAATAACTTGTTGCTGCTCTTACAATAATCCAAACTCGTTAACACAACTGCTTCTACTACCTCTAAGTCTCACTTTGTGCATCTCCATCTTCTGCTCTTTGTCCTCCAGTTATAGAAAACTTTTTTCCTTTCTTCAAAAATTTCATATTCTTTCTTACCTGGGGGTGCCCAAACATGAATTTTAAAACACTCTCCCTAACCTACCAACCACTCCTTTTGCCTGGTTAATTCTGACTTATCATCTGGCCTTAAATGTCACTTCTTCAGAGATTTCCTCAACTATCCCCATGCCTCAAATAGGTTAAGACCTTTGTTTTATAGTGTGAATAACTGGTCCAAGAAATGCTGAGGGAATGGTGCAGCAGCCAGGGAGAGCTGAAGCAGAGAAAGGTTGAAGTGGCCATGATGGACCACGTGCTAGTGAAAGTTATGAAGATTCAGGAATGGAAGCCAAGGGATGAAGAAAAAGAGAAGAGAGGATAATAATTTAGTTAGTAGAGAGAAGACAGAAAAGCACATAGATAGGACTAAGTGAATCACATTAATGGTGGGAAACTCAAGTAAAGATCTACAAACTCTGGAAAAATAGAAGAGCAGAGTGAACGGTCATGTTCTCCAAGATCATTTTCTAAAAGTGGCCCTTTTCCAACAATTTTAATGATGATATGTGACATTGTGGTTGTTAAGGCTGTAATAAAAAGTTATTAGATGAGGCAATCTCAAAGCAAGACTGTGAGACATGTAAAGAAGCTGGTGGAAGAGTAGCTCCCTTTTTGTATGCTTTACCTTCCCTCCCCTACCCTTTGGCCCAGCACTCACTTCCAGGCTCACTCCCCTAATATTACAACTTGGCTGTGCCATGGGCCAAAGTTCCCAGAGCTACTGTGGTCCAGAACCATACATTAGGTCCTAAGGTCCTATTGCTTCTTTTTCAATGTTCCAAAAATCTCCTTCCTTATATTAAATCTCTCATCACTTGAGGTCGAGTCCCTTTTCTTTGCAACTGAAAAAATATCCTAACCTAACAGCTACATTTAGCCCACTACTTGCTTTCCTACATGGCTCAACTTCTGACTATCCCAGTCATTATCTATACCCTACTGCCTTGTATTATTTTTATTTGTAAAGTATATCACTATCTAAAATTATATAGAGACTTTTTAAATGTTTCATGTATGTTTATTGTCTGTTTTTCCCCACCAAAATAAAAACTCTGACCAAGATGGCATTAATGTTCACCTATTTTGATTACACTTTAGACAGGCTTATCCCTGACTCTAGGCCCCTGACTTCTCTTTTCTTAGAGCATTTACTTTAGAAAACTTTAAATTATAAATTCTTTCCCTGCCCCTTTGAGATACAAATCTTCTCCCAGACTCTTGCCAGTGTTGCAACCCAGAAATGTCTTTCTCAAGGACTTGGGAGTCATTCCTTTGAAATGTAATCATGAAGAAAGACTGTATCCCTATCTCCCAGTCTCTGGAGGAAGGTGGGAGCCTAACTTCGATAAGCACCAATTAGCAGACACAGATGGCCTAATCGCATTGACCAACCTCCCTGCCTTTTGTTTCAGCAGAGCTGAGTTCAATCTCTCTCCTCTATTGCAGTAGTTTTGAACAAAGTCTTCCTTGTTGTTTTTAACAATTTCCCAATGCAATTTCTCTTTGACTGTTCCATGAAGATGGAGGAGGATGTGTGTGCTTGTTCACTGCTAGATTCTCAATATTTAGGATAAAGAAGTAGCTCAACATATATTTGTTGAGTGAATAGATGAATGACATCACATAAGGCATTTTTTTTACATTTAAAAGATGACTTTGAAAGAAAAATAAATCCCTCTAGAGCCATTCCTGAATATTTCTGAATGTACCACGACATCTCAAAAGTCATTCTAAGTACATGGCTTATTAATCACACTAAACAGCAGAAATGATCAGTCCTAGAGATAAGAACTTTATTATATACACCAACAGGCTTCTGCACATGGAGACTGTATTTCCTAAATATGATTACTTTCTTTGCCAATATAGCTGAAACTGTCATTAAATAGATGTGCTATTATTGAACTTAATTGTTAGATTTCAATATTGAATATAAGAAATACAATCTGTTCTAAAATTCTAGCAGGACCATATTTGAGTAAAAAATTCTGCTAGCCTAATAATTTGTAATTATCATAAAATAATTATTGCACAAGCTCCTCTCATCTAGGCCTCTTCACTCACTGTGGTCAAAACAATTGCAACATCTGCAAAAGCTCAAACAAAAGCTTTTGAGTATGGCCATTCATAATTCAGTGTAATCCTGTGTCTAAATGTGAATGTAAGTGAAGATGGCTAATTTCTACCTACACAATTACCTAAACACACATCACAGTGAAAACTAGCATCTCCTGGAAAAAATGCACATCAGGCACTTGCTCATAAAGTCTGTATTTGTGTCTGCAATGCTGATCAAGTAAACATTCAGACTCACAAGACAACCACAGACCAACCATGCTTGTTCTCAGTAGACTCAGAAGGACATAGGGCAGAAATCACTGCTTATCAGTAACTGAAATTGTCTACCACCACACTCAGCCGGGACACTCAGAACTGAAACCATAACTTGCTGTGTATGTTAACATGAATTTGTGCTAGTCCTCTGCTTTCTTTAGCATGACTTTATTTTTTCAGGATTCTTCTACCCAGGCAAATGGTTTGATTTTTCATCATAGGAACTTCCCAAAGACCTATGAACTCTTCAGTGGAACACATCAACAGACAGTTTACACCCTAAGATTCTCTGAATCTTTTGCCTAGAAATCCTCACCTTGCTGTTTCCACCAATCCTGGACTATTGTATCATGATCCTTGAACCTTTCAAAATCCTAATAAAGCCCATTCTCCTAACCACTCCCTGCTTTGAAAGACCCATCTTAAATCAAACTTTCAGTTTCCAATAAATTTTCTCCTTTTCTGTTCTGAGACACTACCAAAGTTTTGCAAGATAGTGTTCTCCCTTATAATGATAAGCAATAAACCCATCTCAGCTTTGTCTTGTCAATGGGTTATGCTGCCAATATTTGGGGGTCCAATTTTTGATGCCTCATGCTCCGCCTAACCCAATACCTGTAATAACAACACAGGCATAGCTTTTAGAGTCCCACAAGGGATGCTCAGAGCTGTATCATTCAGAGAATCCTTAAGCTATGGTGTCCTAATCAGGTTATTAGTAGTTCATTAAAAGTTCTCTCCAGTCCAGATGCAATTTGCTGTCATAGGTCTTTTTCAAATATAAGTAATATTGCCTGGAAACATAGATAATATATTTCCATCATAAGTTCCCACAGGAACAAAAGAAGACTGTTGACCAAAGGTAAAATTCTCATGCAGAAGAGAAGTGGTTTTGTCAACCCTTTACCCACAATGTCTATTAAACAGACTTCTTAAGGATGAAAAATTCCAATATAAGGATAAATATGTTCTTTGTCAGTTAGCGTTTGTTATGTGAAAGCAGAGATGAAATCATGGAATAAAATGAAGTAATAAAAAGACCAAATGGAGTAGGGATGGAAGTTTAGAACTTCCTTCAATGAAAGGTGAAGAAATGATGTATTCTTAAGCATAGGGTAAATTAATGGGCAGAAAACAGTAAAGACCAATTTCTATACAGGTATCCAAGGTTAGTTAAGGTAAAAATTTTTAAATGGTATATTGATTGTGATATAGTTCAACCTTTCTTGCCTATATACCAGAATCATTCCCTGATGCTTCACAATAGAAGGCATTCATCATGAATGAAGATCAGTACAGTTAAAATATTCTTTTCATGTAAGCAACAAAATCAAATAAAGGAATCTCATTGCTGTCTTCATTGCTTATTACTTTCTATCCTCCCAGAGCTAATTCCCTCAGTTAGACAGACTGCTTTATCTCTGGGAAAATTCATGCAAAAGAATATATTCCTGGAATGTCACCAAATTTTTCAAATATAAGAATAATATCTATCTTTAAATCTGTGTATTACCCAGCCTCAATAACATCCTCTACCACCAACCCCCACCTAGAACAGAATTTAAAAGCACAGTTCCAAATGTTCCAATTTGGAACCTGTGGCTAACTCTTACTCATCCTCCAAATCCTTTCCCCAACTCCTCCCTCACAGTGAGTCCTCTTTTATTCACACCCTTCAATAGTTTGTGAGCAAGTTTCTCTCTCAAACTAGAAGGTAGGTACATTTGAGTTCAGTGACTATGGCTTGTTCATCTTTGTATTCATTTGTCCACATGCTTTGCTCTCCCGGTGAGAGGTCCAAGCTTGGAGACCTAAACCCTAAAGTAATTCCTAAATACATGTGGAAAGCTGGCAGGGCAGGCCATCTTCCTGGAAGGTTATTTACATGACAGAATAAGAATCTTCAGGGAAAGGAACCCATAGAAGGAGAGGTGAGCACAGTGGTCAAAAGATAATGCCCTATTGTCTGCAAGGAGGAGAAGCTCGGAGCACAGTTAAGATTATGCCACAAAGATTTCTCTCTGGACCTATCCTTCCCATTATCAACAAGAAGCAGGTATATCTAGGAAACATGATAAACTTTAATGCTTCATTCAGTCCAATACAAATATATATAGTACGGCAATTATGTGTCAGGCACTACAAATTCAGGTTGTTAGAAAAATAGAATCTCTGCACTGAGAAAGCATAAATTCTATCTTTGATTCCTCCCTAAATGAGCACGATGCCTAACTCTTAGTTTTCTAAAGATCTTTGTTGAATTTGAATTTTTAACGTGAAGTAGAATTAAAGGATGCAAAACAGGGTCATACAGAAACTTTCCCCTGAGCTTATAGATGAAAGACAATTGTGGATAAACCACTAACACAATCCTCAATAAAAATATAACTGGTTTTTAATTGTTATTAGAATCTGTAGGGTTATTAAGGAGCCTTCTTAAGCAGAGAAGAACTGAGAGGTATATAGGACTTAAAATCACAGCTAAAGTTCTTTAAAGCAGGCTACTAAGAAACCTAAGTCCCAAACAGAAGGTAGAATCCACCCAAAGACAAGAGAAGATGCTATCACAGTAAAAGTCTCATGCTCTTCAGAGCAAGGAAAATTGTTGGAGAAAAAGAGGAGCATTACATAATGATAAAAGGGTCAATTCTCCAAGAAGACAACAATCCTTAAAGTGTATGCACCTAACGAAAACATCAAATATGTGAGGCAAAAACTAATGGAACTGCAAGGAGAGACAGATCAATCCATTATTATAGTTGGAGACTTCAACACCCTCTATCAGAAATGGTCAGATCTAGTGGGCGGAAAATCAGTAAGCTCCAGCTATTCCACTTCTGGGATATCCAAAGAACACAAAAACACTAATTCAACAAGATATATGTACCTCTATGTTCATTGCAGCATTGTTTATCATACCCAAGACTTGGAAACAAACCAAGTGCCCATTAGCAAATGAATAGATAAAGATGTGGTATGTATCTACAATGAAATACTTCTCAGCCATAAAAAACATGAAATCTTACCATTTGTGACAACATGGATGGAACTGGAGGGTATTATGCTAAGTGAGATAAGTCAGATGGAGAAAGACAAACACCATATGATTTCACTCACATGTGGAAGATTTAAAAAACAATAACAAACAAACACACAGACATGAGAACAGATTGGTGGTTACTAGAGGGGAATGGAGTGTAGAGAGGGCAAAAGAGGGAAAGGGGCACATTTGTATGATTACAGATGGAAACTAGACTTTTGGTGGTGAACACATGTGGTCTATACAGAAGTCAAAATATAATGATGTACACATGAAATTTATATAATCTTATAAACCAAGGTTACCCCAAAAAATCATTAAGGACATAGTAGAATTCAACGGCATCATCAATCAACTGAGTATAATTGATATCTATCGGCTATTTTATACAATAACAGCAGAAAACACATTCTTCTCAAGCTCACATGAAACATTCACCAAAACAAATGGCATTCTGGGCCATAAAACACACCTTAATTTTTAAAAAAATAAATTATACAGTGTCTGCTTTTAGATCACGATGGAATTAAAATAGAAATCAACAACAGAAAGATAGCTGAAAAATCCCCAAATGTTTGGAGATTAAACAACACTCTTCTAAATAGGACATGGGTCAAAGAAGAACTCTCAAGAAAAATTTTTAAATTTTTTGAACTAAATGGAAATACAACCTATCAAAACTTGTGGGATACAGTGAAAGCAATGCTTAAAGGGAAATTTATAGCTTTGGTTGCTTATATTAGAAAAGAAGAAGGAGCTAAAATCAATCATCTAAACTTCCACCTTAGAAAACTTGAGAAAAAAGAGCATATTAAATCTAAAGTGAGCAGAAGAAAAGACATAATAAAAATTAGGGCAAAAAGCAACAAAATTGAAAACAGGAAATCATAGAGAAAACCAACAAAACCTAAAGTTGTTCTTTGAAAAGATCAATAAAATCTACAAGCTTCTTGCCACACTAACTAAGGGGAAAAAAGAGAGGACATAAATTACTAATATGAGAAAGGAAAGAGAGAACATAACTACAGATGCCATAGACATTAAAAGGATAATAATAATAACAGGGGAAATTCTGGGAGGATGGCATAGGACTCTGAACTCACCTCCTCCCACAGACACAACAAATCTACAACTACCTGTGGAACAATTACCTCTGAGAGAGATCTGGAAACTTGATAAAAAGAACCCCCACAACAAGGGACAACACTGACAGGATTGAAGAGGCAGAAATATACCTCTGCTGAGGAGAAAACCACATCCCAGCCAAGGTGCTTCACAGCCAGGAGCAATCTTAAAGGTATGAAGGTTTTCTCAGAGGAGCAGGGTGATATGAGTGGGAGATCTATGCCACAATAAGCATCCCAACCTTTAGATTTAGCACAACTGAGAAGAGATTCCATAATACCTAGCTTTACTTGCTTTGAAAACCAACAGGGAATACCCTCAGAAAAACTATCAAATTTCAGAAAAAGAAAAACCTGTTTGTAAAGACCCACACACAGATTTACCTGTTCTGGAAACCAACACAAAAACACAAGAAGAGTGCATAGTCCATTGGTAAATAGACTCACTCACTAGAGCACTGATTCAGTAGAGCTCAGCCAGGGTAGGCAACCCACCCCAGGAAGTGGCCACCCTCACCAGCAAGCCCACAGTGAACTTGTGGACCTGAGTACACAGGGTGTGTGAGACCTCTGAAGAAAAGCGAGTGGGTCCACCTCAAATTAATATAGATTGCTATTTACATAGGTTATGATATATGAACCTCATGGTAATCACAAACCAGAAACCAAGAATAAACACACAAAAAATGAAGAGAAAGGAATCCTAACATAATACTAATGAAAGCCCTCAAATCACGTGGGAAAAGAGTAATAGAAGAAGAAAGGAACAGAGAAGAACTACTAAAACCCCCAGAAAAAAGTAACAAAATAGAAATAAGTACATATTATTATACTTATTATTTCAGGGCTGGGCTGGAGGCATAGTGGTTAAGTTTGGTGGCCCAGGGTTCACAAGTTCAGATCCCTGGTGCAGACCTAGCACCACTCCTCAAGCCATGCTGTGGCAGCATCCCACATAAAATAGAAGAAGACTGACACAGATGTTAGCTCAGGGCCAATCTCCCTCATCAAAAAGAAAAAAAAATAACATGATCATCTCAATAGATGCAGAGAAAGCATTTGACAAGATACAGCATCCATTTATGATAAACTCTCTGAATAAAAGGGGTACAGAAGGAAAGTACCTCAACATAATAAAGGCCATATATGACAAACCCACAGCTAACATCATAATCAACAGTGAAAAACTGAAGGCTATCGCTTTAAAAGCAAGAATAAGACAAAGATGCCCATTTTCACCACTCTTATTTAGCATAGTATTGGAAGTCCTAGCCAGAGCAATCAGGCAACACAAAGAAATAAAAGGGATACAATTGGAAAATAAGAAGTCAAACTGTCACTATTTACAGATGATATGATTTTCTATATAGAAATTCCTAAAGAATCCACCAAAAAATTAGAAATAATAAACAAATACAGTAAAATAGAAGGGTACAATATCAGCATACAAAAATAAGCTGTGTTCCTACACACCACCAATGAAAAAGCAGACAGAGAAATTGAGAATACAATCCCATTTACAATTGCAACAATAATAAAATACCTAGAATATATACACAATGGAATACTACTCAGCCATAAAAAAGAACAAAATAGTCCAATTTTCAACAATATGGATGGACCTTGAGGGAATTATGTTAAGTGAAATAAGCCAGATACAGAAGGACAGTCTCTATATGACTCCACTCATATGAAGAATTTAAAAATGCAGACAAAGAGAACAGGTTAGTGGCTACTAGGGGAAAGGTGGGGTGGGGGGTGGGCACAAAGGGTGAAGGGGTGCACCTACAACACGACTGACAAACAATAATGTACAATTGAAATTTCACAAGATTGTAACCTATCATTAACAATAAAAATTAAATTAAAAAAATAAATAAATAAAATACTTAGAAATAAATGTAACCAAAGTGCTGAAAGATCTATACACTGAAAACAATTAAACATTGTTGACAGAAATCGAAGAAGACAAAGAAGTGGAAAGATATTCCATGCTTATGGATTGGAAGAATTACTATGGTTAAAATGTCCATACTTCCTAAAGCTATCTACAGATTCAATGCAATCTCCATCAAAGTTCCAATGACATTTTTCATGAAAATTGAACAAAGGATTCTAAAATTTGTGTGGAACAACAAAAGACCCCAAAGAGCCAAAGGAATGCTGAGAAAAAAGAACAAAGCTAGAGGTATCACACTCCCTGATTTCAAAATATACTGCAAACCTATAATAATCAAAACAACATGATACTGGCACAAAAACAGATACACAGACCAATGGAACAGAATCAAGAGCCCAGAAATAACACCACACATGTATGGACAACTAACCTGCGACAAGGAAGCCAAGAACATACAATGGAGAAAGGAGAGTCTTCAATAAATGGTGTTGGGAAAACTGGATAGCCACATGCAAAAGAATGAAAGTAGACCACTATCTTACACCATGCACAAAAATAAACTCAAAATGGATTAAACATTTGAATGTAAAACCTGAAATCATGAAACTTCTAGAAGAAAACTTAGGCAGTATGCTCTTTCACATTGGTCTTAGGAGCATTTTTTCAAATACCATGTCTGACCAGACCGGGGAACAATAGATAAAATAAACACATGGAACTACTTCAGACTAAAATGCTTCTAGACAGCAAAGGAAACCATCAACAAAACAAAAAAACAACCTAAAAGTTGGAGAAGATATTTGCAAATCATATAACTGATATGGGGTTAATATCCAAAATACACAAAGAACTCATACAATTCAACAAAACAAAACCCCAAACAACCCAATTAAAAAATGGGCAAAGGATCTGAACAGTTTTCCAAAGAAGATATACAGATAGCCAACAGGCACATGAAAAGATGCTCAATATCACTAATTATTAGGGAAACGCAAATCAAAACTACAATGAAATAACACCTCACTCCCGTCAGAATGGCTATAATAAACAAGAAAGAAATAAGAAGTGTTGGAGAGCATGTGGAGAGACAGGAACTCTCATACACTGCTGGTGTGAAAGCAAACTGGTGCAGCCACTATGGAAAACAGTACGGAGATTCCTGAAAAATTAAGAATAAAACTACCATACGATCCAGGGTATTTATCCAAAGAACATGAAAACATGAATATGAAAAGATATCTGCACCCCAATGTTCACTGCAGCATTATTCACAATAGCCAAGACTTGGAAACAACCTAAGTACCCATCAATGGATGAATGAATAAAGAAGATGTGGCATATACACACGATGGAATACTATTCAGCCATTAAAAAAGATGAAATCTTGCCATTTGCGACAACATGGATGAAGCTTGAGGGTATTAGGCTAAGCAAAATAAGCCAGATAGAGAAGGTAAAATTTTGTATGATTTCACTTATAAGCAGAGGATAAAAATAACAACAACAAACAAACACATGGATACAGAGAATAGATTGATGGTTACCAGGGTGAAGGAGGGAGGGCAAAGGGCAACTGGGCACACGTGTGTGGTGATGGATAATTAGTCTTTGGGTGGTGAACACGACGTAGCCTACACAGAAATCAAAATATAATGATGTACACCTGAAATTTATATAATGTCACAAACCAATGTCATCTCAATAAATAAATAAACAAATAATAAATAACAATAGAATACTATGAATAACTCTATGCCCACAAATTTAATATAGAGATGAAATGGACCAATTCATTGAAACACACAATCTGCCAAAAGTCACACAAGAAAAACTAGACTATTTGAAGAGAAACATATCTATTAAACAAATTTATTCAATAATTAATAACCTTCTAAAACAGATAGCACTAGATTCAGATTGGCTCACGGGTTAATGCCACCAAATGTTTCAGGAAGAAATATACTAATTCTGTAAAATCTCTTCCAGAAGGCATAAACAGATATAATACATCCTAACTCATTTTATGAAGCCAGCATTACCCTAATACCAAAAGCAGACAAAGATATTATGAGAAAATAAAATTACAGAGTAATATTTCTCATGAACAAAGATTTTTGCACATTAGCAAATTAAATCCAACAATATATAAAAATAATTACAGAATATGACCAAGTAGGATTTATCCTAGTTATGCACGATTGGTTCAACACTCAAAAATCAATTAAGGTAATTCATAACATCACAGACTAAAAAAGATAAATCACATTATTATATCAATAGATTCAGAAGAAGCATTTGACAAAATATGATACTCATTCAAGATAGAAACTCCCAGAAAACTAGGTCAGAGGAACTTCCTCAACTTGATAAAGAACATCTACAGAAAACCTACAGCCAAATTCATGATTATTGGTGAGAAACTAGAAGTTCTCCCACTCAGATCAGGAACAAGGAAAGGATGTCTATTCTCACCATTCCTTTTCAACATCATACCCGAAGTCATAGCTATTGCAATAAAGCAAGAAAAGCAAAGGTATATGGATTGGGAAGAAAAAATAAAACTGTCTGTTTGCAGATGGAATGATTATCTATGCAGAAAATCCAAACAAACTGATGTAAAGAAAAAATCTTGCACTAATAGGCAATTAGAGCAAGGTTGCAGGATATAAGGTCAATATACAAAAGTCAATAGCTTTCTTATATACCAGCAATGAACGAGTGAAATTGAAAATTAAAAACACAGTATCGTTTACATTAGCACCCCCTAAAAATGAAATACTTAGATATAAATCTAACAACATATGTACAAGATGTATATGAGGAAGACTATAAAACTTTGACGAAAGAAATCAAAGAACTAAATAAATGGAGCAATATTCAATGTTCATGGACAGGGGTAATCAATACTGTCAAGATATCAGTTCTTCTCAATTTGATCTATAGCTACAATGCAAGCTCAATCAAAATCCTAGCCATATTATTTTGTGGATATCAATAAACTGATTATAAAGCTTATACGGAGAGGCAAAAATTGTGCAGAATAGCCAACATAGTATTGGAGAAGAAGAACAGTCAGAAGACTACCTGACTTCAACACTTGCTATAAAGCTATAGTTATCAAGACAATGTGGTATTGGTGAAAGAATAGACTAATAGATCAATGGGACAGAATAGAGAGCCCAGAAATAGACCCACATAAATATAGTCAACCGATCTTTGACAAAGCAGCAAAGGTGATACAATGGAGCAAAGACAGTCTTTTCGACAGATGGTGCTAGAACAATTGGGCATCCACATGCAAAAAAAAAGATGAATCTAGTCA
Organism: Equus asinus; assembly: GCF_041296235.1. Classification (NCBI taxonomy): domain Eukaryota; kingdom Metazoa; phylum Chordata; class Mammalia; order Perissodactyla; family Equidae; genus Equus; species Equus asinus. The sequence continues at coordinate 72,852,522 of NC_091796.1, forward strand.
GAGATCTTACACCCTTTACAAAAATTTACTCAAAATGGATTACTGACCTAAATGTAAAACACAAAACCATAAAACTTCTAGAAGATAACATAGGAGAAAATCTAGGTAACCTTAGGTACGGTGCAAGTTTTTAGATACAACACGAAAGGCATGATCCATGAAAGAAATAATTAATAAACTGGACTTTATTAAAATTAAAAACTCTGCTCTAGAGACTGGCCTGATGGCATAGTGGTTAAGTCAGACACTTCGCTCTAATGGCTTGGGGTTCACAGGTTCAGATCCCAGGAGCGGACCTAGCACCACTCACCAAACCATACTGTGGTGGTGTCCCACGTAACATAGAAGAAGACTGGCACAAATGTTAGCTCAGCAACAATCTTCTTCAAGAAAAAAAGAGAGGAATTGGCAAAAGATGTTAGCTCAGCGACAATCTTCCTCACAAAAAAAAGAAAAAAAGAAAACCCTCTGCTCTGCGAAAGATACTGTCAAGAGAAGGAGAAGACAAGCCACAGACTAGGAGAAATATTTGTGAAAGATATACTTGATGAAGGACTATTATCCAAAGTATACAAAGAAACCTTGAAACTCAACAATGAGAAAATTAACAACCTGTTTGAAAAATAAGCAAAATATCTGAACAGACATCTGGCCAAAGAAGATATTCAGGTGGCAAATAATGATGTGAAAAGATGTTTACATCATATGTCATTGGGGAATTTCAAATTAAAACAAAAATGAGATACCACTACACATCTAGTAGAATCCAAAACACTGATAACAACCAAAAGCTGATGGGGATGTGAGCCAACAGGAACTCTCATCTATCACTGGTGGAAACGCAAAATGGTACAGCCACTTTGGAAGATACTTTGGCAGTTTCTTACAAAATTGAACATATTCTTATCACACAATCCAGCAATTGTGCTTCTTGGTATTTACTTAAATGAATTGCTAACTTATGCCCAGACAAAAACCTGCACACAAAAGCTTATAGCAGCTGTATTCATAATTGCCAAAACTTGGAAGCAACTAAGATGTCCTTCAGTAGGTGAATGGATAAATAAACTGTGGTACATCCAGACAATGGAATATTATTGAGCACTAAAAAGAAATAGTTATCAATCATGAAAACACGTGGAGGAAACTTAAATGCATATTACAAAGTGAAAGAAATCAATTTGAAAAGGCTACCTACTGTATGATTTCAACTATATGACATTCTAGAAAAGGCAAAACAATGAAGATAGTAAAAGGATCAGTGGTTGCTAGGGGTTAGAGGGATGGAAGGGATGAGTAGGCAGAGCACAGAGGATTTTTAAGGCAGTTCTGTATGATACTGTAATGGTAGATACATGTCATTAAACATTTGTCAAAACCCACAGAATGTTCAACACCAAGAGTGAGCCCTAATGTCAGCTATGGACTTTGGGTGATACAGATGTGTCAATGTAGGTTCATCGATTGTAATAAACGTACCACTGTGGTGGAGGAGGTTGATAATGGGGGAGGCTATGCATGTCTGGGGGCAATCTTTGTTTGGGAAATCCCTGTACCTTCCTCTCAATTTTGCTGTGAACCTGAAACTGCTCTTAAAAATAAAGTCTGGACATTTTAACTATGTTAATTCTTCCAATCCAAAAGCACGGAATATCTTTCCTTTTTTTGTGTGTCTTCTTCAATTTATTTCAACAATATTTTATAGTTTTCACTGTGCAGATCTTTCACCTCTTTGGTTAAGTTTATTCCTAGGCATTTTATTCTTTTTGTTGCAATTGTAAATGGGATTGTATTCTTAATTTCTCTTTCTGTTACTTCGTTGTTAGTGTATAGAAATGCAACTGATTTTTCTATGTTGATTTTGTATCCTGCAACTTGACTGTATTCATTTATTATTTATAAAAGTTTTTTAGTGGATTCTTTAGGGTTTTCTATATGTAAAATCATGATGTCATCTGCAAATAGTGACAGTTCCACTTCTTCTTTTCCAAGGTGGATCCCTTTTATTCTTTTTCTTGCCTGATTGCTCTGGCTAGGACTTCCAATATTACGTTAAATAAGAGTGGTGAAAGTGGGCATCCTTGTCTGGTTCCTGTTCTAGAGGGATACATTTCAGTTTTTCTCCAATGAGAATGATATTAGATGTGGGTGTGTCATACATGGCCTTCATTATGTTGAGGTACTTCTCTTCTATACCCATTTTATTTAGTTTCTATCATAAATGGATGCTATATCTTGTCAAATGCTTTCTCTGCATCTATTGAGATGATCATGTGATTTTTATTCTTCATTTTGTTAGTGTGGTGTATCACATTGATTGATTATGCAGATGCTGAACAATCCTGTCGTCTCTGTAATAAATCCCACTTGATTGTGGTGCATGATCTTTTTAATGTATTGTTGTATTAGATTTGCTAGCATTTTCTTGAGGATTTTTGCATTGATGTTCATCAGTGAAATCGGCCTGTAATTTTCTTTTTTTGTGTTGTCCTTGTCTGGTTTTAGTATCAGGATAATGTTGGCTTCACAGAATGAATTAGGAAGCTTTCCCTCCTCTTCAATTTTTTGGAAGAGTTTGAGAAGGATAGGTATTGTCTTCTTTGAATGTTTGGTAGAGTTCATCAGGGAAGCCATCTGGTCCTGGACTTTTATTTTTTGGGAGGTTTTTGATTACTGTTTCAATCTCCTTACTGGTGATTGTTCTATTCAAATTCTCTACTTCTTCTTGTTTCAGTTTTGGGAGGTTGTATGATTCTAAGAATTCATCCATTTCTTCTAGATTATCCGATTGCTTGGCGTATAGCTTTTCATAGTATTCTTGTACAATCTTTTGTATTTCTGAGGCGTCCACTGTAATCTCTCCTCTTTCATTTCTGGTTTGATTTATTTGACCCTTCTCTCTTTTCTCTTGGTGAGTCTAGCTAAAGGTTTGTCAATTTTGTTTATCTTTTTAAAGAACCAGCTCTTGGTTTCCTTGATTTTTTTCTTTTTTTTTTTTTTTTTTTTTGGTCTCTATTTAGTTTATTTCTGCTCTGATCTTTAATTCAATGCAATCCCTATCAAAGTTCCAAAAACGTTTTTCACAGAAATAGAACAAAGAATCCCAAAATTTACATGGAACAATAAAAGACCCCGAATAGCAAAAGGATTCCTGAGAAAAAAGAACAAAGCTGGAGGTACCACACTCCCTGCTTTCAAAATATACTACGAAGCCATAGTAACCAAAACAGCATGGTACTGGCAAAAAAGACAGACACACAGAACAATGGAACAGAATTGAGAGCCCAGAAATAAACCCACACATATACGGACAGCTAATTTTCAACAAGGGAGCCAAGAACATACAATGGAGAAAGGAGAGTCTCTCCAATAAATAGTGTTGGGAAAACTGGATAGCCACCTACAAAAGAATGAAAGTAGACCGTTAACTTACACCACGCACAAAAATCAAATCAAAATGGATTAAACACTTGAATGTAAGACCTGAAACCATGAAACTTCTAGAAGAAAACACAGGCAGTACACTCTTTGACATCAGTCTTAACAGCATATTTTCAAGTACCATCTCTCACCAGGCAACAGAAGCAAAATAAAAAATGAACAAACAGAACTACAGCAAACTAAAAAGCTTCTTCACAGCAAAGGAAAACATCAACAAAACAAAAAAGCAACCTAACAATTTGGAGAAGACAGCTGTAAACCATATATCAGATAAGCGGTTCATATCCAAAATATACAAAGATGGCATACTTCTCAACAACAAAAGAAACAAACAAACCAGTTAAAAAATGGGCAAAAAAATCTGAACAGAGATTTCTCCAAATATTGGATGGCCAACAGGCATATGAAAAGATGCTCAACATCATTAGCTATCAGGAAAATGAAATCAAAACTACAATGAGGTATCACCTCACTCCAGTCGGAATGGCTATAAGTAACAAGACAGGAAACAACAAGTGTTGGAGAGGATGTGAAGAGAAGGGAACCCTCATACACTACTGGTGGGAGTGCAAAGTGGTGCAGCCACTATGGAAGATAGATGGAGTTTCCTGATAAAATTAAGAATAGATCTACCATATGATTCAGCTATTCCACTGCTGGGTATGTATCCAAAGAACTTGAAAACACAAATGCATAAAGGTACATGCACCCCTATGTTCACTGCAGCATTATTCACAATGGCCAAGAGTTGGAAGCAAACTAGGTGGCCATCAAGGGTCGAATGGATAAAGAAGATGTGGTATACACAATGGAATACTGCTCAGCCACAACAAATGATGAAATCTGGCCATTTGTGACAACATGGATGGACCTTGAGGGTATTATGCTGAGTGAAATAAGTCAGAGGGAGAAAGTCAAATACCACATGATCTCACTTACAAGTATAAAATAAAAATGACAAACAATCACCTAGAGACAAAGATTGGATTAGTGGTTACCAGAGGGGAAGGGGGGAGGGGGGAGGGCAAAAGGAGTGATTAGGCACACGTGAGTGGTGATGGATTGTAATTAGTCTTTGGGTGGCGAACATGATGTAATTGACACAGAATTCAAAATATATTACAAATTATAGTTGAAAGTTATATAATGTTATAATCCAATGTTACTGCAATAAAAAAAATCTTTTTAAAGAAAAAGTAAATAAATGAAGTCTGTTATCAGCTGGATAAACTCCATAATAATAAAAATCAATCAATTCCAAAGCAGACTGTGCAGTGTTTCTGTGGATTTAATAAGATTAAAACTAAAAAAAAAAATAGTATTAATCCCTACCTATACCACTTAAACATTATTTTAAATTATCTATAGACTTTAATGAAAAGACACGGCAACCTATAGTATTAAATAGCAATTTCTAACATGCCACCCTTGGTAGAGGGTCTGAGATTCAACAGACGGGAGAAAAAGAGATCAGAAGTTGACAAAATCAGGAAAATCTACAAGCATAATTAGCCTCTTTGATTTCTAATTCTTGTTTTGATGGCTAGATAGGAGATAAAAATCTGCAACGTAAACATGTATGCTAAAACAAAATAATGCATGTGGCAGCTTGACGAGCATAAATCACACAAAAAAAATTTAGAATATTATTTTCTGTAAACTTTTGTGAAAATTAAAAATATTTATATACTTCCCCTTAGCAATCACTGGCCCATTCATTTCACCTCCAGAAACAATGCATGAGTGATCCTTTTCCTAATTTCAATTTGTCCAGACCTAGTTTATCAGGTTTACCACTTACTAATAGCACTCATTGTCCTCTGAATTCTCTGCATATCATGTTTCCTAAGCCCGCTTATACCACCAAACAGTGTGTCATCTGCACTGCCCCATCTTTCTCCAATGTCCTATAATTCAGCCTCCCATACCTCCCAGAAATCAAGCTCTCTCTCTCCCAGAGCTGGATTCAAATGCGCCACACTACAGAGGAGCTTGTTTCTATTCCTTGGATTCCTAGTGACATCTTTGACCCTTTGTGGTTTCTAGGAAATTTGTACTACTTCTTTCAAACAGAATGCTTTCCTTTAATGGACTCTGTCTTCTCTGCTTCACAGTTCTCTTAAAGAATCACATATCCAGTTCGTGAATTCCTAGTAAATCAGATTACCTTCAGAAAGCATGTCAACTGAGACCATCTTGAAAATAAAAAGTGTTACTAAGTCTTCTAAGTCATTCTGTACCTGCATCGTGTTAAAGGATTAAACTGTGATTTTCAGACTTGTACTCTCCTATTCCCAAGCCACCACTAGCTCACCTCCTCATTTTTAAGTTCTATTTTGTTTTCTGTCATTGTGCAATTTACTGAAACCTTGCTGACATTCCATTGCTTCAGGTCAGGGAGTCACCAATGTGCACTAAGAGTAATGAAGGATTACCAGGGAGATGGACCACACTCTTCACCAGCACAGGGCCTATCATCAAGCTGAGGAAACAATCACATACAAATGAAATAATAATATCCCCCCAGATATGCAGAATTCTACAAGGAAAATTCACTTAAATCTTGATGCTGGCCCTATGGCATAGTGGTTAAGTCTGGTGCACTGTACAGCAGCAGCCCAGGTCCACGGGCCCGGATCCCAGGTGCGAACCTACACCACTCATCAGCCATGCTGTGGCAGCAACCCACACAAAAACAGAGGAAGACTGGCAGAGATGTTAGCTCAGAGCAAATCTTCCTCAACAACAACAGCAACAAAATTCACTTAAGTCTCTTTTCCCATTTATTCCTTGTAACGATCTTGTGATGTATGTCAGGCATTCCTTCCCTTTTTTCACAAATATGGAAACTGAGAGCCAGAGTAACCATCCCAAAGGCTCACAACAAATGTGTTCTAAAAATATCATGAGATCCCCAGGTCACCCAACAACCAATATAGTGCTCATGAACACACACAAAGCAACAAAAGAAAAATAATTTTAATTATATTAATGTGCATCCATGTACATAAGTGAAGAAGAAATGTGGTGGAGATATTCATTAGAATTGCTTGGGTATAATGTAGGAAGCCTTCCTGTAAGAAGTATGTCTTAGAAAGATGGACGTTATATAATGGATAATAAAGAGTCAATCTACAGGAACTGAACCAGAAAGAAGGCCAAAAATGCATAAAATAGTATGAGCAAAGAAACTGGTAGACATGGATAAATCCAAATAAGTATTGAAATTAAATAAGATAAGAATATAATACTTAAAAAAGAAAGTTAAAAAAATGTGGACCCAAAACACAAGACAATAATCATTTGAAAGATGAGAAGGTGAACAGAGGTCCTTGAATTATTTAGGAGAAAGGTAAAGATACAAATAAGTCAAATAGTGATGCTAAAACACTGATACTGATGTTAAGAGTCATCAATTAACAGAAAAACTTTCAAACCAGTGGAGGAAATCCAGGAGACTAAAGAATCCAAAAGATGGCAGAAAAGAATAAAACTAAAATAAAAACAGAGAAAATGCATTTTAAAATGGAAAATAAGATGCTCTAAATAAATCAAAATGTAATTAATCTCAATAAATATACATAGATTAAACTTGCCAATTAGGGAGATTCTCAGAATCTAAGACTATTTATAAAAGGTGCAGCTAGAGTACAATAATCTAGAATGGTAAGTTAAAGGATAGAAAGATATATATACACCAACTACTATACAAAAGCTAATTTAATTCTGTTAATAGCAAGCCAAATAGATGTTAAGCAGAAAAAGCATTATTAGTGATAAAGAAAGTTAGAAAATAATGTTGAGGAAATCTCCCAGAAAATATAGCAAGAAGATAAAATATCAGACAACAGGAAAGAAAAAAAAAGGAAATAAGAGGTACAATACCTGAATAAAAGGAGTTTCAGTAAGAGAAGGAACAGAGAAAAAAGGAGAGAAGAGAGGATAAAATCATCACAGGAGAAAAATCAAGACATAAGACATGCTTTTCCAGATTGAAATAGGCCAGCGAGTCAGAGCCCAAGAAAACTGATGAAAATGGACCCACACCAAGGTGTATCATTGGGAAGTTTCAGAACCCAGGGACAGGGAAGATACACCAAACTTCCAGAAAGAGAAAACAGGCCACAAGTAAAGGATTAGAAATCACAATGGCTTCAAGTTTCTTAACAGAATCAATAGAAAGTAGAGGATAATGGCACTATGTCTTTCAAAATTCTGAGGAGAAATTACCCCTGGCCTAGAATATTATAACTAGCCAAACTATCAGTCAAGTGGGAGGGTGGAGTGAAGAGAGATCTGTTTAAGAAAATGACATTGATACACTATTGCTTGCATCGGTATAATGAGGGGAGATTTAGACAATTGGCAGAGAGCTTAGTGGTTGAATTAGTATTAAGTACATAGAAAACTAAGCAAATGATGAAACCAGATAGTTATCAACTCTTGGGAAAAAGGAAAGTGCAGAAAAGGAAAAGTAATCAGAGCATATTGAAGGTTTAGCTATAAATAGGATATTTGCAGTCACAATGACGTAAACACCTAATATTTATTGAACCAAAAGGATGACACACCCATATCATGAGAATGAGGTGATGAAAACAGTGCACATACATAGTGAGGGCAGTGAGAAAAAAGGCTAAAACCTCAAATTCCATAGTGAGAAGTCAAAGACAAGGCATAAAACTGAAAAACCAAGAGGTAGGTACATAATCTTGTTTGGTGACATGGAAGAAAATAGTAAAAGAACCCCCTAAACAATTTGAAAGTGGCTGCCTCTAGGATCTGCTCTTTTTTAAAACAAAATACTGCCAATTGCTCTTCATAGAGGTTTCACCAAGTTATACTCCCTTGAGCAATGTCTGAGAGTGCCCCACACTGTCACTTTATCAGTCCAGGTCCCCTACAGAGTGATGCCAAGTCAGGGTTAGATGGGCAAGAATTTTACTGAGATAAATGCCTGGGAAGGATAAAGGAAGGAAGGAGGAGCCTTCAGACCACAATGCAGGTCTGACACCTGTGGAGAGGGAAGGGAGAGCCTCAGACCACAGTACAGGTAAATGGGGAGTCCCGGGGCAAAAGTTGCTGATAGAAGAGTCCTGCATTGAGCAGGAGTAGACTAATCATAATATCACCACCATTCTTAGTCACTGGCTGGGAGCAGCCTTGGAGAAATACGGCTTCATTGTGTGAACCACAGCAGATCAGAAAATGCAGCCGCTGTCAGTCAACTGTGTTCAGTGGTGTGTTGGTAAATGATTAACAACTTGTTCTACAGAAAGTTTTTTCAAAAAATAGCATTTTCAGCTTTCTGGGTGTAAATACTCCCACTATGGCCAATTTCAAGCTACCACTGTGATAGTGTGATAACTCAGGGAATACTGAGTTTGAAAGAGATGCTAATAATTGGGTTTCCCAAACAAGGAGCCAGATCCAGGAAGCCACTAAATGCTCCACACAGCAGGTTTTCATGAAAGGAAATCTGAGCAGCATACTTCCTCAGCCACCGTACACACCAACCTAGTGTGTTAACGAAATTTTAAACTTAACAGTATGATAACTAAAAATTGTATGATAGCGTAATTTGTAGTTTTGCTTTGCATTTTCCTCAATATGAATGAGGCTGAGAATCTTTTGATATTTTTATATACTATATTAAGTGCATTTACTATTATGTTATATATTAATGTATTTTCTTTTCTATGAATTGAGCCAATCCTTTGAGTATTTTTATTAAAATTTTTATGCCTCTTTTAAATAACTGAAATCTTAATGTATCGATCTTAATATATTAATCCATTTAGCAAGTGAAATACAAATACTGCTTGATATCTCCTTATCATATGATTAGCATTTTAAAAATTAACTTCTCTCAACCCTTTCCAGAGGGTAAAGAGGAAAGAAATAAATGTACCCTAAAAATCTTGATGTGGGTGGAATCTAAAACCAGAAAACAAATTACTATGACTCCTTTTTTCTCCATAATTTTTGAAGTAACAATTACCTGTACACCATCAAAATACAATGTCTACATTTAACTTTCATGGAAATACTTTTTTTCAATATCATTAAAGTTGATCGAATGTAGAAATTTTATGGAAAAATGTCACTGAAGAAAAATTTCAATCTATCTCCCAACTCATATAGAAAAACAAAAGCTTTGACAACATCGTAAAGAACTTTCCATCTGAGCAGTCTACAAGGACAGTAGAATCTTTAGGGAAATTAAGTTTGTAATATTCTCATTATTGACACATTTTAATAATAGATACATTCTACATTGATTCATTTATATATTATTAGTTGAGATTATTGATTGCATCCTATTAGCGTTACATAGCAAGTTGAAAATCATTCACTATTAAGTTAGAGGCTAAGAAGCTTTGGATAAAGTGGTCTTTTAAGATATTACACGTTTTAAGTATTTCTAGTCATGCAAATAACACTGAATGAGCAGAACTGGGAATTCGACCAGATGTCAGAAATCATCCATTACAGACTCTAACCACAAATGTACTTACCCAAAATTTAAAGCAAAAGCTATAAAGAAGAAATCAAAAAGGCAAAAATTTAAGAAGTGCTCTTCCATAAAAGTTTTCTTATGTTTATGTTAGCTGGAGCACTGCTACCATGTATCTCTGGAAGGGAGGAGTCAAAAGATCTATGGCTGCATACAGTTAAAATGCTACAGTTTTCCAAAGAAAATACATCTATTTCATCATCTTTCAGTCAATTATCTAGGTTGTGAACTGTATTTGACTCCAAATACTGTTGGCTTTTCTTCTGCTCCACCTCCTCCAACCACAACCTCCAACCACAGCCATTTTCGTGGTAATTAGTATTTTCAACCAGAAATCAAAAGAAAGAAGCAGACAAAAATTAATTTAATAAATTTTATATGATAATTTATGGCAAGTGTTTAGTAGGGTTAAAGTTGAAAGTTGGCTAAAAAGAAGCTTGGATTATCTGTAAACTCTTTTTATCCTAATTTTCTCAAAACATGATCCACTGTACTCAGAAAAAAAAGAAACTTACCTCATCCACATTTTCAAAGGCATTGATGATGTCATAAGGTAAACAAGACAACAGATCAATCACAAACCAAGTTTTCAGATAGTTCATCCTTATCAGCTTGGGGTCAGAAATGACTTCTCCACCAGGTCCCACAAAGGTCGTGTGAAAATTTAAAACAATGTCAACCAGAAAAATAACGTCCACCACACTGTCCAGCACCAGCCAGGCTATGTTGTTCTGCTTCGTTTTGAAGGAAACATTATAAGGAACCATAATGGCGGTGTAGAAGGTAAGAATTAAAATCACCCAATCCCAGGTAGTTTTAAAAGCACAATAGTGTAAAATGATGTGTGGTGGCGTCTTTGGCGCTTCTTGCTTATACTGAGGAAGGATGTCTGATCCCAGCTGAAGAACCTAAAAGAGAGAAAATGTCTATATGAATGACTTGGACATCTGCATAGTTAGTAATGAATTCAAACTTACTGGCAATCAAACCACATCCTATTTATCACGACTCTTGGTTTCAAGGCCAGTCACACCCTATAGTTCTGTCTCCCTCTTCTCCTGAGTTGCACCAAAGTTTGTTCAAAGGAAGTCACTCCAAGTCCAATCCCTTTACCAAAGTTGATCTGTCTACTGTTCCATCTGACTTTCTTTCCAGTAGCCAACTGTTGCTTCGCAACCTGTCCCCCGTACACAGAGAGCAGGGAGAGAACTAAGACAGAGGCAGACCACTCCAGATAGGTAGATGGCAGGTTTAAGAAGCAGGAGAACTTACTTATGAGCTTGTCTTGGGTGGCTGCAAGATGAGGAGATCTCCACACCTGCCTGCAAGAATCTTAAAAGTTCATATAGAGCCTTAACTGGGTTCAGTCACACATACTACCCAGATGGTCTCAACAACACCATACTCTCTCAAGGCCATGTCCTAGGAAATGGCTCCCACTGTGGGAATGGTAGGCAGAGTGTACATTCCAAGGACGAGGAGGGGGTGAGGAGCCTCTGATTGTCCAGGTCTGGCTCAAGGGTCAATTGGTGGGCATGTCCTCTTGATGACCTCTTCTAGCACCAACAGTGATCCACAGCACTGCTGGACATCCACTTCTGGGAGTGCCTTCTGCACACTCACTGGGCAAGCCTGCCTAGAATCACATGTCTCTCACTGATTGTCCAACAGTTATTTAGGTGACTCACCGTTATTTATTCTTCACACATATTTAGCACCTCAGGGAGCATCACTTTGATTCTGATGGCCTCGCTCACCCCCACCACCCCACTGTTGGTGATTCTGCTGTTGAGGGAGACTCAGTAAGGGTTCTAATGACTGGCATAGCAATATCAGAGTTGTAACTGTTATAGCCTGCTTTTTCCTTTTCTCTCTTCAATCAAGATTTAAAGAATATTTTGTCTCCTGCCCAGATGCAAATTCCCTTTAGGAAAAAAAAAAATACCAAATACTCAGGTTTGCTTCTCCATACCTTTTTGACAAATTTCAGTGCAAGGTTGTATGAACCTTAACTTACTCTGATTAGGTCTAATTAAAGAAAAAAGCAGATCATAGAGCACGAGTGGAGGTCTGGGCAGCCTTGGGAAAAGGCAATAAACACAAGACTTAGCATTGCCTTCCAGAACCTGGAACCTGGAAATTATGAAAAGGCGTTGAAGGAGTGGGTCAGAGATCTCTGCTCCACACCACCAATGAATCGAAGGCTGAGTAAACCTGTGTGTTAAGGAGTTTGTAAATGGGACTTTGACAAATTATGTTTCCAGCAGCTGTGCTATCTTATGCATCCAACTATTCAGTGTCTCTAGGACTAATGGGACTCAGGAGGTAGGAGTCAACAGCTTCAAACTGTAAAATTATAAATGCATTAAACATTGAATGTAAGAATGGATATAAATGAAAATACCTGTTAGCATGTAATTCACATGCCACAAAGCAAAACAAACTAGCATTTCTTGAAACTTGGGAGACAGTTATCCTGAAAAGTTTGTCTCATACATAGAACTTACATAACTGAAAATGAAGTATATAACACGCATTATTACTATTTTGAAATGTGAAAAACATCACTGGTATTCTCTTCAGCTGTGTATTATAATTATTGTTTTAAGTTGGGAGGTTATAAGAACAATTTATAAAGATTTTTGTATATTTATGCTCATTATCAGTGCCCCCACCATATTTTTCCCATAAAGTCTTAAATTACTTAGCAGCAAATTATCCTCCCAGGAATGTAAGTTTCATTTTGGGATGGAGCACTACGTATACAGAATCACGCATAATCATGGCTTCTCTTTCACTTTTATACCACTGGTTTATCCATTCCAATTTCACTGTGTTAAACATGAAAATTTCCTTTATTTTCAATGTTAATATTATACCATCTATATTTACACAGTCTATAGTTTGAGCGCAAAGAAAGCAGACTCAGGGAAAAAACTCAGTGCCAGAGTGCATTACCACCTTCATGGGCCCTATGCACACTTGCCTTTCTGGACCTCTTTCATAAAAAAAGTAAAATTAAATAAAAATTATGTTTTACAACTGCATTGTTACACAGATGAATACATTAATATTATATAATCAAATTTTTTTACCCAGAAATTCATTTTTTTCCTTCTACTGTTGATAGAAATTCAAGCATCCCATGGACCCCTTAAAGGGTTGTAGGCCTCACACACTGTGCTCCCAGACCAGCCGGCCCTGCTCAGTACCCTGGAATAATGGGAGCTGTCTCCTCCAGAGGCGGAATGGGATCACTCTTGAGTTCAGTGTTTCTTAAATCTGGCTACAAACTAAAATCACTTGGAGAAGTTTTAAAAAATATTGTATAGTCATACCTAGAGCCCATCCCAGAAAATAATTAATCTTGTGTGGGTTCTCAGAGAATCTATATTTTCAAAACCTTTCCAGGTGATTATAATGGACAGCCCAAGATAAAACCCTTGTCTTATATTTCTTTAGACATTCAGAACCCAATTCTTCAGACAATGACTTGCATACGTAAAGTGATCCAAAAATGCTAAAGAAAGACGACAACAACAACAAAAGCGACCCCTGTGCTTCAGCTTTGAAATTCCTCAAATGCAGACCACTACTTCAATCTTAGCTCCGTCACTGGGGCTCTCTTATAAAGCACTGAGTAACAACTCTCCACTTTCCTTGCTATTTCATTTGTGCTTTCATAAGCAATAAGCCTTAGGTTGAGAGGGGATGAAATCATATTTTCTGATATATTTTTGTACCAATACAGACACGTTCCTTCTCTCTGAATATCTGAGTGCACTGACTCTAACGGAGTCAAGACGATGGATGAGGTGGTGGTGTGCTGTCTATCTCCTCCCAATATAAAAGTGAGAAGCTGAAGCCAATCAGCAGGATTTCAGTGCGTGCGGAAAATCGATACACTGCCTACAAGGAGGCCAGGATCTCTGAAACTGGGAATCAGCTCCAAATTTAGGGGTCCCAGTGGACTTGAGATAAAATTTGTAAGTCTCAGAGAAAATTAAAGAGCTTGAAATTCAACAGCAAATCCAAACACTAGGGTTGAGCAAATTACATGATTCTGAGCACAACTGGGAGAACAATATCCTTGTGTTAACCTGATGCTTCTTCTAGGTCAGTCTTTGGAGATCTAAGAGCATAGGCAAACTAAATATCTGTTGAAAACCTTGTTATTTCTTCATTTTCTCTGAAATCTAGCCTAAGACCTGACAGAAAGCAGGGGTTTTTTGTTAGTTTGGTTTTGGGGTCTTTGTGAGGAAGATTGGCTCTGAGCTAATATCTATTGCCAATCTTCCTCTATTTTGTATGTGGGATGCCACCGCAGCATGGCCTGATGAGTGGTGTGTAGGTCCACACCCAGGATCCGAAGCCATGAACCCCAGGCTGCCAAAGCAGAGGGCACAGAACCTAACCACTACACCACCGGTTGGTCCCAGAAAGCAGTTTTGTATCTGAATCAGGTTTGTAAATTAGGGGTGACTGATAAAGAAACTAACAATAATCAAAAGGCAAAGAAAAAAAAATCTGATGGGAAGAAAGAGGCATGAAAGTTCCTCAAAAATAAAAGTAAAAATGATGAGCTGTCAAGGGGAAAGAAACTTCCCACTTGATGCAGAGGAAAAAAACAATCATGGGGGATTCAGTAGTAAGGTAGAAAATTTTCCTCTCCATGGTCTCTTTCCTCTTGTTCTTGCCCAGTTGTGTAATAGAGAAAAGAAAAATTCTGAAGGTATGTAGCTTAGACTCAGAAGGAATCACGACTGTGAAAGTCAGCAGTCACAGAAACAAGCTCCTACACCTCGGCTTGATTTGTAGAAAGAAACGAACAACCCAGGGCAGAAATGAAAGTCGCTTCAAAATCAAGTCTACTTAAAAACAAGCTTTACTGAAAAAGGGAAGTTGTATCTAATTGTTTGCATTAAATCTTGTGCTAACTGCATATCATCTTTTAAAATATTGTGATTATTAATAAGTTAATATTTAGCTATGTTAACATTTTATTTGGGCCTTCAAAAGCATACCCGCACATCCAGGTGTTAATCTCTCCCCACGCTAGCAGTGCTGCTTAGAGAAGAAAGCCACTCTCGTCCTTCTGACAGCTATGGTCCAAGAAAACTCCTGAGCCCTCCAAATTCAGGGAGCAGACTTCACTGTCCAACCCTCTCCAAATCAACTGTAATGTCCACAACTAGTTACGAAAGTTCCTCTGGGCACCTTCAACTCACTTTTCTCCAGCAGAGCAAACTGATGAACACATGCACCTAATTTGATCTTTCTCTTCCTTGGCAAGTTACCTTAGCATGTTTTGTGAGTGCCCACTGAGTGCTCAGCAACTGGGTACCCTGATTAGCCTTTTGGCGTCTTTCATGCCAATACGACGAACGATGATGGCAGAAGCCAAGTGAACAACAAAGCTTCTGGCTGCCTCGGAGTTCCGTCCTCATTCCTATTCTCTCTTTTTTCAATACCCCATCTCTGGGTAACATCATCTAGTCCTGTGGCTTTAACAGCCGTATCTGTGAGGATGACACCAGGGCCTGCAACTCAAACCCAGATATCCCTCCAGAGTCAAACCCAAAAGTCCCATTGCCTTTTAGGCATCTCCATGCAGATTTCTTGTCAGGCACCTCAAACTTAATATGTCCAACCCTGAACTCATTTTCATCTCCCCTGAACCTTCCCCTCCTCCTTATATTTGGCGTTCTGTTAACCAACAGCACTCACTACCTACCCAGTAGTCCAAGCCAAAAACATAGAGTTGTCCTGGACTTACCCCATTATTTCACATTTAATTCTAATCTAAAAACCAATGTGATAACTCTAATCTTGGTGTGTCTGCAATCTGCCCCCTCCTGCTACTGGTTCCCTTGCTTAAAGCCATGGTCATCCTAGCTGAATTACTCGTGGACCTCTTACCAGTTTCCTATCACCCATTCAACACAGAGCCACTAGGTCAAGCAGAGGTTCTTAACCACTTTTGTGCCATCAATCTCTTCTGGCAATCTGGTAAATGTCTGGACCCCTTCTTAGAACAATGTTTTTAAATTAATACAGTAAAAATGTGGGATTACAAAGGAAACCATTGGGACCGACCTGCCTTTGAGAGGTTTTTCTGAAGCACAAATGTGACCAAGTTATTTCTCTGCCACATGGAACACCAACCACCACTGCTTCCTTAATATTTCCTTCCCCACCTGACTTCACCCACACTGAAGTCACACTCAAAGTCATCATATGTCTCATCTCTGAGCCTTTGCATATGCTGGCCTCCCTGGTAGGAATAACCTTCGTCCCTTCTTTATCTGCCACTTATAGTTTTCCCTTCAGGATTCACTCAGCTCAGGTATCGCTTCAGTCAGGTAGCCCTCCCTAGCGCCCCAAGCCTGGGTAAATGCTCCTGCCTCTGCTCCCACCGCACCCTGTCATAATATTTATCACATTCTAGTGTTGGTTTCCTTTGCCCATTGCTTATGCATCTTTACATCCTTTGCACAGTATACAGCACAGGGCAAACCCTCAACAAATGTATGCTGAATACACAAATGGATAAACAAGTGAGCTCCCTACCTCATTTGCTCAAAAGAAACCTCACACTCTACAGACACTACCTGGTGTGTCATGAACTACTTTTCCATTTCCAAAGTATGGGGGAATAAAAAGAAATATTTGAAATTTCTATAATTCTTCAAGGGAAAAATAAGTTAGCAGACAAGTATTGCTAAAATAATAGCCAGAAGTATCTATATTGATTCATTTTGGGGGAAAAACATACCACCACCACCATATTGGGAACCAAAGTTAGTCTCACACTTACTTCAGCTAATCTCGAATGTTTGTGGACCACCTCTGTTTTATTCATTGGCGTGAGCTGCTGCAAAACACTTCGGCTATTTGTCAAAGCCCGTGTCAATCGGGCAAATTTTGTCCAACCTTAAAAATAAGGAAAGAAAGTCTCAGTTTTTGCATATAATGAATATGGAATGCAAGATTCTTGCTAATATTCAAAGCATCTCAGAAATAGCATAACATCCAGAACCAGTGAAAAGTATCAATCTAAAGCATTTTATTTCTACATAGACATAATTATATATTTCAAGTGTGGCCATAAAATAATGAGTGATTTTATGTGTGACCTTTTTGTTTTGCTCATATCTACTGTATAGTCCCTGTAGCCAAGGCAGCTAGCCATCCACAAAATCCTGTGCTCCCCCTTGCATTGCATAGGTTTGTTACTGGGAACAGCTGCCCAGCCAGGAATACATTTTCTAGCCGTCCTTGCATCTAGGTGTGGCCCATGTCCCTAGTTCTCACCAATGGAATGAAAGCAGAAGTTATGCGTGTCGTTTCCATGTAAGCCACATATTAAGAAGCAAGTATGACTTCTCCACATTTCCTCCTTCTACCAGTTGGATGCAAATGAGAACAAGGCCCCAAGGGATGGCAAAGTTGCTGAATCGGTGCATGGAAGAAAGCCGTATGCCAAGGATTACCTGCCTTGGACTGTTACGTGAGCAGAAATATGTTTCTATTGTGTTAAACCACTGAAAGTTGGGGGTTTATTTATTATAGCAGGTAGTATTACCCTAATAAAAACAGTCCTACTGTATATTTATGTGTAGATATACACACATAAGGGAACAAAGCCCAATTTCAACAAATCTAATGTGTTATGGTTCATTTTACACACCTCCATCTTCTTTGCAACATAGCAACGTGTTATTTCTCTTTTACTAACAACCTTAGCAACATCTAAAGATTATCTTTGGAATATGTAGAAAACTTAACAATGCTTTTTAAAAGACTAGTAACTTTAACTTCTGAGGGGAAGGGATGTGAATTTAATGAGAAAGAAATTTCTTCTGGGGCCTTAAATTTCCATTACTAAAATCATTAATTTCAAGGAAATGTCAACGAGATGTAAACAAGCAGAACAAAACTAACCAAACTCTGCTCCTGTTTCAATGATCCTTTCCCTAGATACCTCAAAAAATTCTGATCTGTTAAATACTCCTTTGAGACTATTTGATAAATTCCATGGTGTTATCCCTCACTGGAGTATTTACCAAACAACTTGTTAAGAATGAAAACTCCTGATGGTCCAAAGGAATGATTATAATGGCAATGGTGAAATTTCAGACAAAGTACAAAAAAAGAAGGAAGAAATTCTGGGCAGATACCAGCCAAATGTCTTCCAAACCATAACAGGTAGGCAACATTAAAATTTACTAGTATTCTTCATGCTAATTCTGACTTCATTTAAGCTTTTTATTGCCCCACCAATTTAGATCTCTCTGGGTTATCCAACAGGTGGATTGGAAAAGAGGTAAACTGGCATCAGTTCATAGAAGATCCTTAATTTTTCTTTATTAATGGGCTTCATCCTGGTGACTAGAACAAAAAAATGTTAGGCTTTGGGAATTGTATGCAACCCTAAGGCTTACCTTGTGCAATGTGCTGGAGAAACAAAGTACCACATATGCCACCAGCTCTCTAAGGACTCAACATCAACGTAAAAGATTGACATGCAATCCATATCACCAACCTAGAGTTTTCTTCTAAGTGCTAGACCCATGTATCTAACTAGCCATTGGCCACCTCTTAGTAAGATGTTCTACAGGCATCTGATACTCGACATGTTCAAAACTGATCTCATCGTCACTTTCTCCTCCCATCTTCAACTCTTCATCTTTCATGTATTCCTGGTCTTGGTGAATGGTCCCATGATATTTCCAATTGCCCAAATCAGAAACTTAAAATTCATCATCCTCCTTCACTATTATCTCCACATACACATGTCTAATCACTTCTAAGCTTTATAGACTATAACTTATCAATAAATATCCTCAAATTGAATCTCCTCTCTCTAGCCCTATTATGTCAGGCAATATATCATCTTTCACCAGAGTTAGGTGGCAGCATCCTAAAGATCATACTCTCTATCTGTTCTCTGACCACATACTCTACAAGCAACTTTCCACATTGCTGTCAAAGTTCTTTCTAAAGAACAAATCTTACCATGCCCTTCCCCTATTTCAAAGTCTTTAAGAGGTCTTTGGAGGTCTTCAGGATAACATTGTATATCCTTAGCATATAGGTCATTTAGTTTCTGACCCCAAAGATTTGCTCTGCATCCATCTCCTTCCACTTCCTCATACATATTCTGTATTCCAGCCTTACTAAAATCAATAGCAAACTAAAAGAAGAATAAATTCAAAACTAAAATTAAATCTACTAGGAATTCTCTGTATACCCTATGATATTTAGTGCTTCCATGCTTTCACATGTTATAATCCTTCTGCCCACCTGGAATGTTTTTTCCCTCCCCATCTGTCTGGCTAACACTTACTGGAACCTCCAAACTCAGTTAAAACATTACCTCCTCCTGGAAACTTTTTTGACCTACTCATGAGAGGTGCCTTCCTCTGTGCATTCACATCATAGGATATATACCACACGTGGCACTAACAATACTAACGCACTTGTTGATTAGCATATCAGTCACTGTCACTAACTGTTATTCATCTCTCCATACTCAGCCCTTGGCACAGGACTTGGCATAAAATAGGCCATTAATTAATTAACTAATTAATTAAAAGTTATTTGTAACTTTAAAATAAAATTTGAAAATAAGTCCCATTTTTCTTTATTATCATTGGGTTTTGGTTTGGTTTTGCTTTATTGGGTAAAAGTGGTGAGGATGTCTTCAGGTAACAACGTTGCCAATAGATATATTAAACTATTTCCTGAGGATCATTTCTCTTTCTTATATCAAATGAATATGGTAATTGCATTGAATACTTCTAGAAACTTCCAAGTTAATCTTATACTTACTGAAGGTTCAGGTTTCTAAGATAGGTAATGTTACACCCCTTAGTATATCTGATTGTTGCATTAAAAGAGAAGCCCATTTTCACTCCCTCTGTGCAATAAGGTTTATCCAAAAAATATTTTGAAAAAAATGAAAGGAGATATTGAAGAAATAAATTCAATGACAAATGGAAGGATACAAATCATCAAATGCCATGTGTTCTCTCATTCCATAGGATTGTATACAGAAGCATATGTGTGAGGAAGGAGAAATATGACAATGAAAGCTTGTCATCATCCTCTGGTTTTCTATTTGAAGCCTCATGAGCACACACTATTGTGTTTCTTAAGGAGGAAACAGCAATTCCTAACTTAAATATAAAACTTATTCAAATATGTCTCTGTGTGTATCTTATTTTACACATGAAGTCGCTATGATCAAGGAATATTTCATGGCTTTCCCTTATTTAGTTTCGTGAAGGAAGAAGAAATTTTTAAACAGTGAAAATAAAATACATCCTTTTTCTCCATGGGTAAAAGTAGGACTATCATTGATTAAATAGCAGAAAGAAAATGAAAAAAAGTTTGTTAATTCTTCATTTTAAAAGGGTTTTCACCTAGTGTACTCTGAGTGAGACCCCCTTAAACATAGATGAAAAGGAGTTTACTACATGACATGACTATTAGGTGCCAGATTTTATTCTTCTATTCCTTGTTGTCTGGTACCATGACTGGCACATAGTGGGAACTAGATACGTTTTGTTGAATGAATGAATGAGGAAATTAGTAAAAAAAAAAAAAAAAAAAAAAGGTTAAGTGGAAATTAATACAGTATCCACATTACACGTAGTTAAAATTAAAATATAAAGAAGGAAATACGTTCAGCTCTTAGCAGGTGCTAGCATCACTCAGCTGTCTTGTGAAGAAAGGTCTTTGGGCTGGAGAATGGGGGAAGAGTGTGGTACTGGAGGTGAGGAGGGAGCAGTGGAAGTATTAAGGGTTATAATTCTGCTCACAGAAAGAGAAGTGGGGAGTGTTAGCAGAAAAAAACTGGTGGCAAATGTCGAGCTGACTCAGACATACTGGAAGAGAGAAATTTAGGAGGAAATACGTGGGGAGGATTCTTACTTCCTAGAGAAATCAAAGCCAAAGGCAGTTATCTAATTGAGTAACCATTTAGGAGCTTTGATATCAAAAAGTACGGCAAGCTGGAGAACCACTGCAAAGCCAAGGGATGTTTTGTTTCACATTTAAATCAATGGGAGCGCTCAAAGATGAGCTCTCTGAGCTGCTCAGGAGCCTTTTCATTCGTCTCTAGTTAGGGCTTTCTTACAGCTCTGAGTTCTAAACAGTCAGCATTTTTTCTTGAGACTCCTATACCATACCTCTCTGCTCACTCTCAGCAGATTACCTTGTCAAATATACTATTGAAAGAACAGAAGCCATAAGAAACACAAAAGCCTTCAATATCCCTTCTGCCCGCTCCTCCTCTAGACCCACCCACAATGGCACCTGATTCTTGCCTGCACCTTTATCACTTTATCATCTCAGAGAATTAAGCATTTGCTCTTTCCTGATCATGCATATGTTCTGTCCCTGGACATTTAAGTATTTTCTAGATTTTTCACTATCACTAACAATGCCACAGTGACTTTCCTTATGCCTATCCCTTTGTGCTCTTGGACACATCTGGAATTGCCCATGTTGTTAGCTAAATTAGTTCATCTGATCTGTCACCAACCCCTCTTGTACAGTCAAACTTTGAAAAAGTTGAGCAGCCACACTCTCTAGGTCAGAGAAAAAAGACACATCAGCAGTTCTAACTTTTCCCAGCGATACATTTACTGATCTCACCTTTACAGAGACCCAACTGGTGTGACTCATTATTCAGCACAGTTTGCTGATGTTACTTAGAAGTGATCAATACGGGGTAATGTGAACAGACAGCTGAATATGAACAGCCTAATACTTGCTCTATACGTTGTTCGTGGCATTATGAGAACATTTGTTCTCCTAAAAGTTCAGGATGCCAACTCCTTCTTAATAAAACATTAGTTTAGCTCTATTGGGTTGCAATTAACCTCTTTGTCATGGACTGCCTAATCTTAAAAATAAAAGGAAGTCACAGAGGCAGTTAAATCAATCTACTGGACTGCAACACAAGATTCTAATCTATAAGAAAAAAGCTTAGGTAAACAATTATACTCTCGGCCAAAGAGACTACACGGTATAATTACTCATATTTCATCTGTCGTTTCCTCTCTAAAGAAAACCATTGACTTCCCACAGGGGAAGGTTGCTATTTTTGCTGTTATTTTCATTCTACAGGAATTTTTTTTGTCTCAATTATTGGCATCAAGATGCCATAACTATTTGGCACAGGATATTTCACACTGTAAGTGTCTTGGCAGTTTTGGAATCTGTTTGAAAATATTGTACAGTATAAATGGGCATAGATTTGGGCCATCTCTTTTAGAATACACATGGATAATCAACAGAATGGATTTCTTGGCTGTGGTTTTCCCCTTGGAATTATTATAAATGATGTATCGGGTACCATTGACAGATTATCTGAGCAACAGTTCCAAAACCTCAATACCAGGAACGAAAGATAACAAAAACACTTTGCCCCCCTGAATTATTATCAGTAAATCCCATTGGTTCAAAACAATACAGTTATGTCAAAATCAGAGTTCTCAGCCCGTGCTTCATTTATGTAGGGAAAAAGGAAGCAGGGGATTAAGGTGGCCAAACCCCAGCAATATGTTTCCACTGGAAGGGATGAGGCAGCACGGTGCCATAGAGAGAACACAGGACTGGAAATTCATCAGATTTGTGTGTCCGATCTTCAACAGTAAATTGGAGATAATAATACTAATTTTCAGAATTATAAGAATGAGCAATAAAGATTATTTCTGCATCTATATACCTTTGCCTGATACGTATTAACTGCTCCAGCAAAACTGGTTTCCTTGGCTTTCACTGGTTTTTGCTACCATTCGTCACGGTATAAGTCAAAAGTATTTTTGACATTACTCAGTGCCATTCATTTTAAAGGCAAAAATCAATCTAGAAGGAAGTTTTGGTGATCATAGGATTCATTATGAGGGAGAGTTGCACTCAAATTAGTTGGCTGCCATCATGCCATAGTCACTATCCCAGATATGATTTAGAATTAAAATTTAGAATTAACCAGATTACTCAAGTATTTCAACCATATGTCTGAGTTTCTTAGTAAAAATACCAATACAAGTAGACGAAAGTTGACATCAATTCCAAATTTGGCAAATCCTTAAAGGACTTGGGCACTTGCTCCCATCACTGGCCCCTTTTCACATTAAGAAGGTAAAATGTTCTGGCTTGCCTGTTCTGCATCCTAAAACACTGTTTCCTATATCTAGGTAGAACTTTTATTGCCTAAGTATTTCTTCAAAGTTTTGCAAACACCCTCAACCTACTCCCTTGCAAGCCTTTTCAACTCCCTGATGCTTCTCCCTGATTCTTTTCATCTTACTTACCTGACCAAATCCCAACTCTGGTTAAATCCAACTCTTGACCTATTTGTGTGTCTATACACCTTTGACTAAACACAGGTGAAGTAAAACACATCATCACACTCATAGAAACTAGTGAAATTCACGAACACTAGCAGCAAATGGACCTTAATGCTGCTCAGCAAACCTGCTGAATTTCCCCTGTCCATCACTGCTCCACTCACTTAGATAACTGTTTCACACTTACCCCTCTCCTCACACCGTCAACACTTCCTCACCTCATTCACCATCCTTACTCTCACTTGATAACTGTGTTTCCTATTTCACTGAGAAAATAAGAACAATCAGAAGAAACCTTCCACTATATATTTACTTGTTTGTCTGTCACCCTAATTAGGATGTGAGGGATGGAATTTTGTATCTCCAGGACCTCGAATAGTGCCTGCACCATACTGTGTGCTCAATTAGCATTTTTGGTTGGGGGAAAAAATAGATAAATGAGGAGAATAAAATATTCCTGGAAGAGTCATGAAAAGGCTCCTGTTAAGTAACTCTGGTGCCCAAAGCAGAGTCAAAAGTAAATCTACTGTCTCTAAGTCCAATGCTTTAGACCCAAATCATTTTGATATCATGATGTTATCATGAAATCTCATCTGCTGTTGCTCAAAAATTCCATGCTCCCCTTTACTCAACTCAAAAGTTAAAAGATACATCATTTGCCAAGATTTCAAAACATACTTTCCTATATTGCTAGCTTCATAGCAACAGTAGGATGATTACTTAATGGCATAAATATTTTATTTCTATTGAATTTTTCATATTAAATTTACAGCTCGCATGAATAATAGAAAGTAGCTCACACACCCCATTCATGGTTACACTGTGGAATGCTTTCTCAGTAATCTGTTAGGTCTTGGAAAGGTGTGGAGGAGTCTCAAAATAAAAGTCTCTTTAAAATAAGCTCTTCCTCTACAAATTCTGGCACCGGAAAGAGAGAGTTTACTCAATGCTTTCACAATGGGGTATAATTTTCCCTATAAATTCTAATTTACGTCTTTTGAGCACACACTTCAAAAATCAAGTAGTCTGAGTTGACTGGAGTTTATTCAAATATGACTTTTTTGTAGAAATGAATAACGCATTGAAAAGATTGTGCCTGACAAAGAGCTCTGTGATTCTGTGTGAAGATGCAGAGACGGAGGTGGAGGCAGATAAACGGAGAGGCATTAATTGAGAAAGAAAAGTCAACCCTCGATAATTAGCACTTCTTCCCCCACCTCATTGTAAAATGCTGCCAACTTTCAGTTTCCCTAAATAGATTGCATAGTTGCTGACACCACCATTAATGTTCAGCAGGTGAAAATTGTGAAAAAGTACTGTACCCTTCTTGACCAACTTCAGCTATGCCACGAAATCACTTAAAGTAAATGAGAGAAAACAATATTCATCAAATAGAAATACAAACAAACATAAATGTTTTTGAGGGGAAAAGACCGTGACATAAAACTTTTTACTCAGTCTTGCTGTCATCATGTAGGAAGGCGAGAGAAATTCACTTGAAGGCTATGTTAGGTCACAAACCATATACCAGTCATTTACCTTTTATTTTATAATACATGTATTACTTTAAGATAGAGTCAGCTGTTAGGTGTAGGTTTGTCTTACATGTTCCTTAAGTTGAGGAAGTTTCCCTCTAGTCCTACTTTGCTAAGAATTTTTATCATGAATGGGTGTTGGGTTTTGTCAAGTGCTTTGTCTATGCCAACTGATATGATCATATGATTTTTCTTCTTTAGCCTGTTGACATGGTGGATTACAGAGATTGATTTTTGAATGTTGAACCAGCCTTGCTTATGTGTAATAAATCCCACTTGGTCGTCATGTATAATTCTTTTCATATATCATTGGACTCAATTTTTGTTGAAGATTTTTATATCTATATTCATGAGAAATACTGGTCTGTAATTTTCCTTTCTTGTAATGTCTTTTTCTGGGTTTTGGTATGAGGGTGGTTCTGGCCTCATAGGATGAGTTAGGAGAGTTCTCTCTATTCCTATTTTCTGAAAAAGACTGTGGATTTGCCAATGAAACCATTTACACCTGGTGTTTCCTTATTTTGGAAGTTTATTAATTATTGAATCATTGATCCAATTTGTTTAATGGATATAGGGTGATACAGGCCACCTATTTCTCCCAGTGTGAGTTGTGATAATTTGTCTTTTTCGAGGAACTGGTCCATTTCATTTAAATTGTCAATTCGGTGGCTATAGAGTTGTTAAAAGTATTCCTGTACAATCTTTAACGTCCATGAAATGTGTTGTCTTGGACTTTCTTTAATTTCTGATATTGGTAATTTGTGTCTTCTCCCTTTTTCTTGGTTAGCCTGGCTGGAGGTTTATTAACTTTAATGATCTTTTCAAAGAACAGCTTTTGGTTGCGGTGATTTTCTCTAATGTTTTCCTGATTTCTAGTTCATTGATTTCTGCTCTAAGGTTTATTATTTCTTGTCTTCAGCTTGCTTTGGCTTAAATTGCTCTTCTTTGTCTAGTTTCCTAAGGTGGAAGCTTGGGTTATTAATTTTATATCTTTCTTCTTTTCTCATGCATGCATTTAATGTTATATCTTTCCCTCTAAGCACTGCTTTTGCTGCATCTAGCAAGCCTGATAAGTTGTACTTTTATTTTCATTTAGTTTGAAATATTTTTTAATTCATTTTAAGGCTTCTCCTTTGACCTGTGGGCTATTTAGAAATGTGTTAATTTCCAAATACTTGGGGATTTTCTATCTATCTTCCTGTTACTGACTTCCAGTTTAACTCCACTGAGGTCTAAGAACATACTTTGTAAAATTTCTATTCTTTTAAATTTGTCAAGGTGTGTTTTTCGGCCAGAATGTGATCTATCTGGTGAATGTTCCATATAAGCTTGAGAAGAACAGATATTCTGCTGCTATTGGATAGAGCATCTTGAATTTTAAAACAAATAAGCATTAAACATAAATAATATTAGAAGACTATTCTATTTTTAAATATCATTTAAACTTAACCTAAACTTCCCAGACACTGGGTCTATGAGTCAAGGCAGAGTAAAAGGTAGTATGGGTCCACAAGTGAATACTTTATTCAATCTTTCAGGAGATAGATTAATACACACATTTTCAGAAACATTCACAAATGAATTGTTCTATGTCATACTCTAAATGGTTTGCACATTTTAAAGTTTTCCTCTTGCAATTTGATGTTAACCAGAAATTGAGAGGTATAAAATATCTAAACTCATATGCAAGGAATAAACCTAATGCAATTTTTCTATAATTATGATTACATTAGAAAGATTAAAGCTTCTGAGCCAGTTTTTGTTAAGAGGTAATAAAAGGCAATGTTTGCCAAATGAAAAGAGGAAGACATTTCATTTCCAGTCTCCTAAAAGATTATAAAGAATAACATTTCATTAAAACTTCTTCTAAGGGCATTTGAAATTCTTCATTTATATGACCAAGCTTCAAATTTAAACATAATTGGAGAGAATAAAATGAGAGTAAATTACATAGAAAAGGGGGTAAAAGCACATGCTACTGACTACTGTTTTCCATGGCAGTCTCTCTGAAAATTATAGTCAAGAAGACCCCAGTCAGGCTGTTTGCATTTCACCAGCCACTCTCTTGACGACAAAATTGTTCTTTACATAATCTAGCAACACCTACCCATGAGAATCTACAGTCCCCAAACAAAGGGTGAATAGTAACCCGAAAAGGTGAACTAATCAAACTCTAGTCAATTCAGCAAAATTCAATCAACTAAGGAACTGTGCTCTAACACAACTTCTCCCAAACCATCCTACAAGATGTTATCCTTTTTGTTTTTAAAACTCACCCTGGTAGAAGTCATTTAAATCCCTATTATATTGATTCTAAAGTAATAATGCTGTATGAAATCTCTTTCCTATGTATTATCTCAATTCCTCTTATTATAATTTAGTTAACCAACTATTATTTCAACTTGCTATTTTCATTTAAACAATATGATTGAAGAAAACTGACTCTGGACAATTACTAGTGTGAGTGTGCAGCAAAAGAAGGGCCAGATAGTAAAATTTTGTTTTTCAGTTCAACCAATGGATTTTGTTAAAATAGCAATAATAATATTTTTAAGTGATAACCTAATTTTTGCATGTGGTAATTTCTTCAAAAATTACCTTTTGTTGAATCATCCTCTATTGGCTGTTTGAACAACGTAATATCCTTGAAAGTGCATAGGAACAAGACCACCTTTTCATGTTCATTTCTTATTGGTGCAATTTGCATATAAAACCAAACAGGGGTTCCTGTAAGAGACAGAAAGAACAATAGAGAGTGACATAGCCACAGTAATTATTTGGTCTCTTGCCTTCCCTCTTCCTTCAGCTGCCAACTGCTATGCCAGGAACCAGCACCAAAACAACAGTATTTTAATTGCTTTCAGAATCAAAAAACCTTTAATTTTGTATCAACTGCCAGTTGCTTAAATACTAATAAACATTTTTCAACCCAAAATATCAGAATTTGAAAGTAAAGCACAGGGTGTCATTTCACAGTGCAGGAGAAGAAAGGCAGTCCTGCTTTTTAAGTAACGCCAGCATCACCTTGAGGTCTGGGTCCCTGCACCACTGCTGCTCTCACCAACTTTTCTTTCATAGTCTTACCAAGTGTGACCACTCCTACAAGCTTCTCTCTTCTTGTCACTTTGAGAAGTGTTTCCAATTAACTTCCACAGCAACACCTGATGCTCTGGTAAGTATTCCTCTTGGAGGAACATCTGAAATGCCATTTCTATCTCAAGGCTCTCTCATCAGTCAGACAGACTTATATGATAGCTCTATGGCTTTGACTGCATCCCCATATCAGAGACAGAGGACGTCAGCAACACTTGACGCCTGATGTACAGAGCTCTACCTTAGGCCTGGAAGGCAACCTTAAAGAAAAAACAGACATGGCTCTAGCCCTAGAGAGTTTCAGGCATCTTCACGAGACACTGCTTCCCACCTCTCTCACTCAAAGCCTGAGGCTGGACTCTGTCACCATGTTCTTCAGCGGCTCCTGCAGACTCCAGAGGACAGAGAGGTTCAAAGCATTCAAGCCTTAGGATTTGGACAAAGCAGGAACTGGCATTACGTCAAATAATAAATATTTGAAGACACGAGAAATGCCTTCAAAGGAGTAATTATTCATTAAACGATAAAACACTGAAGGAATGTTCCATCAAAATCAAAAAGACACACTTTCCATCTTGTTCTCTCCGAGCCACAGTGCAGTAAAGCCTCTCCAAAGATTCCATCTTAAAGACACACAGGCTTTATCACGTTTGGGATTGGGGAGTGAAATGTGCAGCTCTTAATAGTGTCTAGGTTACAGCTGATAGCTGATTAGTGGCTTCCAGTGAAAACCCAATAAGAAGCACCTCCACATCTGTTGCCAAAATGTCACATAATAATGTCACCACAAAGGGGAATTTGCCATTTAGACAAGATGAGGCGACTTAATTACTGGGTTTCAGAAGCCAGAGAATTAGAGAGAGGAGATTTCTAAGAGAATATTCAGTTCTAACAACCAGGTTCTTTGCAACCCCAGGGGCCTAGGGAAGGACCTGGCCCTTTCCAAAATGATTACAGGATGAGATAGAACCTCACAAACAACCACAGCATCTCCCACAGAGCCTTGTTCTTTGTTTTCTGTTTCTTATTTTACACAGCGTGTCCAGGAACTGTGAGTGATGTGCACAGTTTTACAAATCACCAGACCCAGACGCTGGCAGCTACATGGCCTACGGCTGTTCCAACACAGTGAGCTTGAGGCAATGGGGTCATAAACAGAGAGAAAAGGGCATTAAAAACAAGCTGTTTTCCAAGGTCTGCTAGAAATCTGGACAGAAAGATGATGTTACAGTCCGTACCTTCCTAGGAAAACAGTTACTTTTCAAATTTCAGCATAGAGTCAGAGTTGTTTTTAAAATTGCTTTCAGATATCAGAGTAGATTTCTTTTCAAGTTGAGCTACAGGGTCAGACTTTCCAAAGAAGGCGAGTATTTGCTGAGTGGCTGGTGAAATATCCATATTCTGGATTTGGGGTTCAGGGGAGCAGCAAGTCTGGGAGGCTTAGACAGAGTGGCCTGTTGAAGCTGGAACCTGGGAGCAGTGATGTGGCATTGATTCTGCGGAGCAGCCCCTGCTGTCACAATTCTGCCTTTGTATAGGCAGGAAGAGCCATTTTCAATCATCACCCCAGAGCCACTGTTTCTTTCTCAACAGTAGAAACAGCCCCCTGCTAATCAGAGCAATGGGTCTAAAGAACAGAGGCTGCAAACTGAAATGTCAATCATGACAGAGGTTGAATCAGATACCTCAGCACCCCATATGCAAAATGGTGCTTAACCTAATTACTTAAGGGAAGTGTTGGGAGGACTTGGCGTTCAAGCATTCCCAAAAGAGTTTTCTACAGACGTGAATTTTTCTATCTAACATAAAAAGAAGCCACAAGAATACACTTTTTTCAGTTGATGCTCAAGAGACTTCAGCTAGCTATTTACAAGACTTTTCAAAGCTGCTTTTAAGTATAGTAGAACTCCATTAAAATATGTGGATAAAGGGCCGGCCCCATGGCCAAGTGGTTAAGTTCACGTGCTCCGCTTGGGCGGCCAAGGGTTTCGCTAGTTCAGATTCTCGGCTCGGACACGGCAACACTCAACAGGCCATGCTGAGGCAGCGTCCCACATAGGAGAACCAGAAGGACCTACAACTAGAATATACAACTATGTACTGGCGGGTTTTGGGGATAAGTGAAAAAAAAAAAGAGAAAAAGATTGGCGACAGATGTTAGCCCAGGAGCCAATCTTTAAGAAAAAAAATTCGCAGATAATATCCATCCTTCATGTTAAAGAAAAAAACTCAATACAGATACTACACAGAAAAGAGACACAAGCTTTAATCTATAGTGCTATGGGCTGTATTTCCTTCTGGATCTAAGCAGACACCTACATATATATAGATACTTATCTGAAAAGCACCAGTCAGGCCTGAACAAAGGCCAGATAATTATTTCAAGCCACTAAAACAAAGCAAAAAGCTAAAGCACCTTGATAAGAAAGCTTTGGAAATGTAAGATTCAAGTTATTACTAACCTGATTTAAAGGATATAAACAAAACAGAATTTCCACTAAGGTATTTTTGAGAAACTCAGAAACTATGGACTTGGCTTTGATGTTTTAAAATTAGGCAAAGATTGTTGATTCTGTTTAAATGTCAAAGTGAAATGAACTTAGTAATATGGAGTAGTCTTAAATTACTTGCTAAACTCAGGGTACATATCTCAGTCATTCAAGGGATAACAACTCTTTTGAAAATGCAAGGGGGTTTTGGTCTATGGGTCTACCACAAATTATCAATATGTATATGAACCTGGTGAAAAAGACCCAGAAAGCACCTCGAATCTGACTTTTCTCTTGTAGAGGGCAGAGCTGATCATTTAGAATGGATTGTTTTCTAGGTGACAAGCCAACAGACATTTGGCTATGACCTCGAAGAGAAATGCCTCTTCAGCCTTGATTCTAAAATGAAAGATAAAATGGCAAGATATTTCTCAGATAAAACCACTAATGACTAATGCTCCCATTACCAAGGGCCCTGCTGTGAAGTAACACCTATGACTGTTGTCATCCCAATGAAGGCCTATCAATAAAAAGAGAAACCTAAGTTCAATTCCAAATACTACATAGAGAACAAGTGTTCGAAGTGAAATAGAATAAATTATGCCCAAGACCCAACAGGCACTAAACATGGAACAAGTGTTTCCTGTTGAAGCTAGAATGCTTCCCAAACTGGGGAAGAATTTCATAACCATCAATTTCCAGTAAAGATAATAATTGGCTTTGCAATCATTTATCATTAATACTAAATAAATTGACCCTTCTTATGAAGCAACTGTTCATTTAAAAAAAAAAAAAAGCCAATTTGGGAAAGCAGCAAAAGGAAATAAAAGTAAGTGACTATTCCAAGAAAACAAATTAGAAAGGAGACGTGGTTGATGAGTGTATTAGCTGATTTTTTGCTCTGTTGTTTTTTCCTCCAAACTCTGATGGAGAATCCCTATCATGAGGTCTTATGTGATTATATAATGGATAACTGACCATTCACAAATCCCATCCTAGAGAACAGCTCACAACAATCAATATAAATTTACCAGAAGTGAATGGCCTGTTCTGAAAGTAATGACGACTTCCCCTAGCCTGCAGCACAAAACAGTCTGAGCCTAGTAAAGGGCCATCTTGGTAGAGATTCAACTCGAGTGGATACTGTATGTTCACATGTTATCTATGCATCTGTAGAAGGGTAATCACACATACCCAGTGATACCCATCGCCTTCTCCTTCGACCGTAAGACGAAATGAATAAATTTCTCTGTTATTTTTAGGTGCTGTCACCTAACTATAGCATCTTTACCATGAATATTAATTGCAAAACATTTTGCCACCTGACACAGAAAAAAAAAATCACATTTAAAATGCACCATATTTTTCTGCCATTCCTCAAAAGGTTGCTTTTCATAGGGAGAGCCATTTATTAATTTTTCTATCTAATTTTACCAGCATCCTGTTTTCAATAAGATAAGGAGCAAAGTTTTATATTCTCACTACACTATAGCTCAACTACCACTTACCAAAAGATAACATTAATAAAGAGTTGGCATATCTTTTTGATAATTTAGATACCTACTGTTTTTCTTGTACAGAAGAACTTCAAAGCAGTTTGACTCGTAGTTGTCAAACGTTTGCCTGACTTTCTCAATGGTCTTCTTGTCAGTCAATTCCCCGTACATGAAACTGGAAAAAAAACAAACAATCCATTTCAGTTTTGTGTTGCTTTTCAAACACTACATAAAATCATATGATTGTCTTTGTTTAAGTACTCAAATTTAGTTACAAAATATAATGCTGCTTCCACAAAATGAACTAAAATACTTAAACCATGTTTTAACAATGATTGCTAAACTTCTTGCTAAAAGCTAGCTTTAGAAGTTATTTCAAACGTGCAGAGAGAGAGAGGAGAGACAGAAAGAAGTAGTCCTCGCTTTACACAGGTCCTAGGTGTCCAGATGTCAATTACTATGGTTTAGTTAAATAACATCAGTTTCCCAAGGGCACCATTCAAATATCAGTTACCATAGAATATTAACTGTGAATAACTGCATAAAGTACAAACTTCACTGCTTGCTCTTCAGTCTACAAATCACTAGTAAATAAGATAACAGATCACGATCAGTAACCGATCACCTCACTTCCTTCAAAGCCTGTCAGTACTGGTCACTGTACATCTGTCATTCAGTTCATGCACAGAAGCAAAGCATGTAGTTGTGTTGCCTCCTTGTCTCTCAGTGATAAACCCACATGATGTTTTACAAAAACGAATAATCAAAAGCAGAAATTAGCCATCAAAGACTAAAGTTCACCAAAGAAATGCAAAATGATAATGCTGGCAGTGAAATTCAAGTTGAACATAAATGCAGTTACAGAAAAAATATATGACTGTGGGAATGATGACACTGCTGCCATTTGAGAGACTCCAGAAACGCAGCCAGAAGAACTTAGTGAGAGTAAACTTATCAACATAAATCAGGAAAGTGATTGTGACTAGAAGGATCAAGGTTTCCCAGTGGATGTGATATCAACACAAAAGAGCTTCATGTTAAAGGAACCCTAGGAGATAGGTCACAATAGTGGAAGTGGAAGGATAAAAGAGTTGAAGTTGATTCAAACTTAGAAAGGAGTATGACCACTTGCTACGAGATAGAAAAAAATGCTCTCTTCACGTAAGTTATATTATGTTAAGGCAAGTATTGTTCAAATGATTCATGATAGCCTTTTACAGAGAAATAAAACATTTTAATTAACATTTCTAACGTCCTAAATCACAGTGTACTCAATAAATATTAGCTTTACTATTATTTTCATTTCCCTGCATTTATAACCAACAGTAAAAGAATTTTTAATATTTTAACAAAGATTGTTAAAGGTCATACAACAATCACAATTTTTTCCTTTGAGTATTAAGATTGCATTACATGGTTTCAGTTCCCATGGTTTTTTCTATGCTCCCATAATACAGTGAAATGTGAAGACTCCCTTTTACACACATAACGCACTGGCATTCTCATCATTTATGAGGATTTCTTTAAGGTACATACAAGTATGGCTAATGTGAGGGAAACAAAGGTGACAAATTGAAGAAAACATACACTATTACCAGGGCTAGAGGAACATACAAACCAAAACATAGATTAGAGAATGAGCTTCTATATCCCACAAAAATTTCCTCATGTTTGAAATTCTGTTTTTCTAAGACAACCCCACCAAAAGTCTGATAACCTACATAACAGAACTCAATCAAGGACTACAAACCTCTAAAACTTCATTCTTGATGCTTTCACAATCATCAGTTGTGCATCTGGTTTTAGACACATAGTTCTACTAGTTCGTATAATTGTCTAGATCATTTCTTCCCCCAGGAAGGAGCATGTGGCCCTGTTAGACACCTTGAGTAAATTTTTGAAGACCCAAATGTCTCTTTATTATTGCTTTCTTCCAGTTTTCAATGAGTTAGCATATTGGGCAGAGGTAATTCCAAATATAGTGGGGCCAAAACTTGTACTATTTTAGGGACCCTCTTTAAAGAAAAGAATACAAAATTATAAAACAAAATTAGGCACAGAGCCTTGAAAGACCCCTACTCAAGCGGGGGCCCCTGAAGGTTAAGATTCATTGTCCTCAGGGGAAATCTGTCCCTGAATGTAGCAATCCAGAAAATTTACAACACAAAACGCCTAATTCGTTAACAAGATCCAGCAAAGACTAGCCGGATGCAACA
Source organism: Equus asinus (assembly GCF_041296235.1). NCBI lineage: Eukaryota > Metazoa > Chordata > Mammalia > Perissodactyla > Equidae > Equus > Equus asinus. Next base: position 72,886,673 of record NC_091796.1, read on the forward strand.
GCAATGCCAAAGCACAACTAGATATCACAGAGCAACTCAGGCTCATTTTAGGCTAACAGGAATCTAGGCAACCAGAATTCTAGAAACCAAGAAATGTAAGGAAGTAGATGAGGCAGACCAAAGTTTGCCCAAGCACCGAGAGGTCTGAACCCTGCACTTTCAATTAAAGTATTTCTTTTATAAAAAGGATACTTTTAATTGTCATAATAGTAAAATAAGCAAGAGAATCTCAGAATAAAATGACAGATTCTAACTCAATAATCTTACAGCTAGACTAACACATGAAGCTTCAGAGCCTGCCTGTAAGACAGCATTAAAAAGCCACCGTTCCTGTCAAAGCCTGGATTTCAGCTCATGTGAGTTTCATGAAAATCTCTTGAAGGCATTACAATTAAATTAAAATTTCTCAGTCGAAGAGCATAAAGGCAAAAAAATAAAAAATTTTGTTTTCCACTAAATATCCTCCAAAAAATAAAACAGCTTAACACTATTAATAATAATTTTTACAGACAGGTGAACTTTTTTATTAACGATTTTTTTATTAACTGTTATTTTTAATCTTGAGACTCTTTAATAAAGAGAAAACATTAAAAAAACAAAAAAATTAAGATAAGAGTAAATGAGCTAATTAACTGTGGTCATTAGAAAAGGAAAAGAAATGCCATTATACTCCTGTTACTGAATGTCAGAATTCTATAGTTCAATAAACTGAAATACAATATTCACAACTGGCCAACAGAAAAACATAAAAAGAGAAAGCATCTATATATATAACATAACAAGCAACTAGGATAAAAATTATGAAAAATAAATTCTAATAGGATTAAAAATTAAGTTACAACTCAAATCAGAAAAGAAGAAACTGCTTTGGAAATTGTTGTAATACCACTTAAGAAGAAATACAATACAAGTCTGATTCAGCTAAAAATTGCCTGTCCTAATAATATAAAGGCACTTTAAGAAAGAATCCCAGATTATTAAAATCTGAACACATTTTTTAAAAGTCTTTTATTTCTTACATTGTTTCACTTCTATTTTTCATCTTAAGTTTATTAAGCCCCATATTTCTAGAGACAGAATATATATTTGAAGTAGTGAAATGCAGCAGTTAAATAATAAAAGATACTTCAAAAGAAACTATGAAGAATGTCTGAAATGTACTAGCCATGCTTCCAAACCAAGTGTTCTGAAGGTTAATTAAAACTAGCAAAGTATTTCCATCTAAAGTTATCCAAACCATACTTACTAAATCAATTGTTCCATGTACTCGGTGCATATGGCACATTTGTTACTTTGCTTGACTTTTTTATGTGTAAATATTGAATATCTTTATCGAGGTTTCCCTCAGCCTGACTTCACATGGCTGAAGCTCAATGCAGTCTTTGAACGGTTAATGGAATGTGAGGGGACTCAAGCTTTAGAAATGCTAATCATCAGGCTTTAGAAACTACATATAATAATTTTATGCAGTTTTTATGTCTCTTATTGAATATCCTCCAGGAATACATAATGGGCTTATAAAAAAAATTATAGAACATCAAATTGCCCTCTCAGACAGAACTCCAAGCTCCCCTTCAGAAATTATAAATGACTTCTATAACTGCACTGTTATTTTATTGGAAGGAAAATAAAATTAGATGTACAGAAGCAATCCATCTCTGCTATAACATTGAGCAGTCATGATATAACAGAGGAGACTGCACTTGGAAGACCGCTTACAAACTGTGTAACTCATGGGCAAGGCATATAACCTCTCTTTGCTTAACTCTTACTTTGCTCCTCAGCAAAATGATGGGACTGTTAACATAACTCAGAGGGTGAGGATTCAAAGGATGATGCACACGAAGTTGCAGGTTAGAATGTGTTGCACAATGGCTGAGTTATTACTGGAAGGCTTCTTATGAGTAGCCTTCAAAGAAGGCCCCTCCAGCCCAAACCCCACTCCCTGGCTTCTCCACAATTCTAGGACAGGGTTTGGGGATGTTTGCTGAGGAGCAGGGTCATTGAGTCTTAAAGGGAGACGCACATCATTTGTGTCTTCCTTCTCTGTGAGGCCATGAAGTTGTAGCTTAAACTCACCCAGGGCCTGCTCCTGGGTAATTTGGCCACTTCTCTTGCCACACAACTAACTGGCGGTAAGATCTGGTCTTGGGAGTAAGGGAGGAGTTTCCATATCCAGCATGCCTGAGCATTTGGCCGTATATCTTTTGTGTCTATTCTGCTCTAGGAAACTTCTGGGGACAGGCGGCTTTGGTTGATAGCAGGATTTACTTATTCCTGGATCCCTTGTGCTGCCAACAAAATTTCACAAACAAGCCTCATCAGGATACCTAACAGTAAAGAAGGCTATAGTGTTGATGGACTTCCAAGGGAGAAAGGAAGCTTAGAAACTGAAGAAAAAAAACAGAACCTAATCATGAGTTCTGCCAATCTATCTTAATCTGCTAATGTTCGACAATGTTCTAGGACTAAAACACTACAAACGTTCAGTGGCCATTAGTAAAGGATAATATCATCCAGAGGCTGTAGTTCACAGACTACAAGCACTTCATCACAGAAACCACATAGACGGACTTAATGCAGTTGGCAAATGTGGTCTCCAGCTCAGAATCAGCCGCAAGAGTAAAATCATCACAAGTTAATGGGAGGACGGGATGAGATCTGTAGTCAAAGGACCAAAAAAGAAGAAGCCTGAAAGAAAGTCGAAGAATTTAGAAACAAATAAGAACACAGCTTTCAAAATCTGAAAGAGGTAGTTTTGGAATAAATCACAGCATTACTTTATATAGTAGATCATAACCAAAAGGTTTCACAACTCATTAATTTATATGAGCTTAAAAGGATTTAGATAGAGTCATAAATGGTAGATCCACGACACGTAATTAAGGGAAACTAGAGATAGCACTGGACATCTCTAACCTGTGGAGTGTGACATCACTGAGGCACCTCTCCTCCAACACTTGCCCTCAGTGCCACCATGGGAAGCACAGCCCTCAGCCAAATGGGACCAGACTGAGGGACAGCCATCATGTGTAATGTGCTCTTGTTGGCTGAGATAATCCTGTGTCAATAAAACTGCTTGTGAAATACATCCAATAAAGTGTCTCTTAATATCTCTGCTTCATTGTGTAACTTGATGGCTTAGGTAAAAGATTATTAATGGGTGTTCTCGAAAAAAATAATTTTGAAAGCATCCAACTGCTCCAATCCTCCCCATCTACATTATTGCTCTTATCACCTCTCTATCCTAAAAAAAAAAAAAAAAAAAAAAAAGCAGAATGGGCTTTTAAAAGTTTTAGCTTAATGAAAGGTAAAACGCTAAAGTGCTTTCTACCTAACCTGTGATAGTGGGTCTTGAATGTCAGGGCTTCCTAGGGGTCATGAGATAAGATCACATACTTTTCAATGCCATTCCCCAAAGCCTACAGTCTCCTTTAAACATGCGATACTTTGGTGTCCTTCGATAAACAGCAAAGCAATCCAAAGGCTTGGAAATGCCTCTATTAGACAATAAAATGCACTAGATTTGACACCTCTAGGAATCCTGAAATGTCATAAGAATATTTTTTGAAATTTCAGCTAAAACAAAAATGAGACAATAGGTTGCACACATCAGATTGTTTTAAACAGAAATTTAGATACTATCATGTAGTAAAAGGATGTAGGAAAACTGGAACCCTCACTCGTGGCTGGTGAGAGTGGAAACAGAAAGCCACTCTGGATAGCAATCTGACAGCAGTTAATTTACAAATTCCGCATATATTCTACTATCCAGCAATCCTATTTCTGGGCATAGGGACAGGCAACTTCTCACAGGGGGCCACAAGAAGATGTGTATGAGGATGTTTATCTCCAAGTTGTTTAAGGTAGCAAAGTGTCAGAAGTTGGAGTTCCTGACTAATAAAATGGATAAATAGTATGAAAGCTGTGAAGACACTGGAGTACCACACAATGGTCAGCCATAATAAAATAGATTATTATATAGCAATATAAAAAATCTCAAAAATATAATGTTTAATGAAAAGAGTAAGAAACCACAAATCCTACTTTATGGTGTGAATTGTGTGGGTCTTAAAAACAAACATAACAAAGCAACATCATTTCAAGAATACACATATTTAATAAACAGAAGATGGATTATAAAGACCTACGATAAACACTATAATGAATAACTATGGAAGGGGAAGAGAGATGGGATGCAGGGGAAAAGAAAGAAAATTAAATAGAAACCTTGCCCAGAGAGATCACAATGCTAATACTGGGACAAATGGAGGAGTTCGTTTAATTCCATTCTGTGCGCCTGGTCTAATGGGGGAAGGGTTGGGAAGGACAGAAGAGGAAAAAGATAAGAAAACAGAAGAAATAAATCTTAACCTCTTGATATTATAAAATCATAAATTGTTATTTTTTTAAGTTTTCATAAAACAATTCATATTTGGATATTTAAAAAATAGAACATATAATCTTAACCCAGTTACTACTTTAATCCCATAGACTTTAATCCATCTAATGCAAGTTGTATAGAAAAATGATTCTTTTTTCAGCATATAAAGTGTAATTTTTTCCCACCACAAACTGACACTCACTGATTTATAGTTTTTTATTTTATGTTTGTCTAAAACTTGTCATTATTAAATCAGTGAAATTCTTTGAATTATTTACATATGACATCCTCAGTGTCAAATGATTTATCTCCATAGAGATAAATTCAGTTAGAATTCAGCGATTCCAAAATTCTATAATAACTTTTAGCTATTAACACTGTATTTCTAAATGTGTATATAATTTTCTCCTTTCCTCCCTCTGTTTCCTTGTGTCTCATATTCAAACACTTTTATAGATTTATACAGGAAATGGAAAAAAATTATATGTAAAAAAACGAGAATCATGATGCAGATACTGTTTGCAAACTGGTTTTTTCATTTGTTGGTTGGTTTGTTGGTTGATTTTTTTTTTTTTTTACTTAATAATATGTTGTTAGCTTCTTCTGGTGTCATTATCCTCCGAACATATGATTTAGAGAGGTAGGGCTTTGCAATATTTTTTAACAAATCTACTACTGGACATTTTTATCATTTCCAGGTCTTCATTCTTCCAAAAAATACTGCAGTAAACATAAAATGGGTATAGTTTAATTTTAGAAAGAGATGAGGAAGTTTAAAAGGGGAGTGCATTAGAATAAACTATGCCTCTAAGAAAAGCTGATAGGGCTCAAAAATCATTTGCTTATATATCAGATTCTGGTCTTCACTGCTCTGTGAGGGCATTATACTGGTTGCAATTTTTAAATTAGCAAAACACACCAGGAATTTTGTGCAATCAAGTAATAATTGGTTATGTTAAGAATATTATCATTTTGAAAATATAATTCCTAACAACAGTGAAGAAGAGTTGGGGAGGAACTTGCATACCTCTTTCCACAGTGAAAAGCATAACATGACCCAAAGTTTTCTCCTCTCTTACCCACCTCAAATACTATCACACTTGGGATGAAATACAATAAATAAGAGCATGTTGTACAGAAGCACGTGAGACCCAGGTTAGGGCTTATTGCAAAACAAGCCAATCTAATTCAACAGTTCTGACACAAAACGCTGAGCCATGTCCTGGAGAGCATACAAAAATGAATAAGATGGAATTCCTACCTTCAAGGCATTTATAGTCTGGCACTGTGGTGGGAGGGAAAAGCAATTCTTTTAATAATACACTAATAAAACATGCCAGCATTTTTTTAATGTATGCTTTTGTAGGAAAAATCGCACAAGCTGAAGAAAACAGGCTGGGGATGGGAGCAGATGCAAGGGAAGCAAGAAGAGATGTCAGAAGACTTTACAATATATCCAGATATGAAGAGCAATACTTCTCAGAAATGGCAACAAAAGCAATAGCAATGAAAACCCAAGAGAGAAGGAAAGCTAGTTTAAGGCCAGACTCTGAAATAGGTGTGGATGATTATGGGATGTCTGTAATCCAAGTAGAGGAAATAGGTGTGGGAGCATCTGCACTCCCTGGAACTCTCTATACAGTCTGTTCCACAGGTAAGGTCTACCATAGAAGTAACCTCTGCCTGATCTAAACCCCGCTGAGATATTAGGGAGCAGAGACACTCAGTACAAACCTTAGCCTCCCAGACCTCAGCATACACACCTTTGTGACATGCTGCCTGAGAGCTAACATCCACCCAACAGATAAAAAGGCACAAAAGGTGTCAGTGTTACTACCAAAGGGAGATTCTCAAAGAAGGGCCACATTTATTCATCACTCCTGTTCACCAGTTTCAGACCTGGAAATGAAGACTGAATGTGGGGATGACTTTAGTAGAGAGAAAAATGGGGAACACTGGGAGAGGGTAAGTGAAGGAAGAGGATGTTTGAACAGATTATTTCTCAAACCTGGTTAAGCATCAGAACCATCTGAGCTGACGATCAAAAGTACTGATTCCTGACCCCACCTTTCCACCTTGGGTGATTCTGTTCAATAGGTTTGAGGGGAGGTCTGGGAATCTTCATTTTGCAAAATCCCTCTCAGTGATTCCTACCTGGAGTCAGGTTTAGACCCACTGGTACAATATGAAAGCCCTGTCCTCCGTGAAGATGCAGAACATTTATATTTGTATCTGCATGTGGTCTTTCTCAGCATAATAGGGAGAAAAAAGATCAACAAATCACTGTTTCCCTGGGCAAGTCTCTTAACATAACTCTACCTCAGTTTCCTCCTCTGAAAAACAAAGGATTTGGGGTAGGAAATAAGTCAGATCCCTTGTAGTTCTAAAATAACATGATTTTGGTGCTTAGTTAAGTGAAAGCTTTAAAGAAAAATTAACTCAAGGAAAAAACAACCCATCTGGCTTTACTGAAATATTGTGAAAAAGTTTTCAATTCTAAATTGGTTCCTTATATGGTTTCTCTTTCTTTTTTATGATCTTTTTTCATAATACTCTCTTTAAGCTCACAGATATGGCATATTTTTTAAAGAATTGTTATAAATAATATAAATGCCAGATTCTGTTTTACATAAGTCAAACAAAATAGCAATGGTACAATGTACCAACATTACAAAGTACGTGGGATTTACACAGGATGTAAGAGCTTTATTTTGACATTCCTTAAATGTTCATGAACCATGTCCTACTTGGTTGGGGTTGTTCACTCTACTTTGTTCAAGACAGTTTTAGCAGCTCAAGAAATGCTATGCCATCAGTGGTTCCCTGATATAGGATGCTCCTTTGATCACTTTCACCTGGACTAGTTCCTGGTTCATGGTAGGTGATCCAAAAATATTTATTGAATGAATTAATAAATTCACAGATACACAAAAATCTTTCTCTTTGCAAAAGTTCTCACCAATGGCTCTTAAACTATATATTCCCTTGACAATTTAGTCTCCTTCATATTCTAATATAATTTTTACCCTACAATTTTTATATGTGAGTAAAGAGATTCTGGTACCAATTCCAGTGTGTGTGTCTGTGTGTGTGTGGTGGAGGGGTGGGGATGGGGTGTTCCTCACACCAACAACAAGCAATTCTCAGGACACCAGCTGGGAGTCCTATGATTCACCTCAATTCTGACACTAACCACCCGGAGATAGCATCAGATTCTACAGGTAAAGTGCTCAGTCCCACAAGACTGCCCTCCACTTCACGTACCAACTGCAAGTCCAGGTTGTAACTTGTACTTCTGATGTACTGGCTATAAATCAGAGGTTTCCACGACCTCCTCATTGGGTTCCACTAGTTTGCTAGAGTGGCTCACAGAACTCTGAGAAACATTTTACTTACTAAAGTACTGGTTTATTAAAAAGGATATAAGAGAAACAGCCAGATGGGAGAGATGCATAGGGCAAGGTATGGGGACATGGTACAGAGCTTCCTGCCCTCCCTGGGCACGCCACTCTCCCAGCATCTCCACATGTTCATGAACCCAGAAGCTCTCCGAACCAGTCCTTTTGAGTTTTTATGGAGGCTTCATTATATAGCCATGTTTGCTTCAGAAAAGATTCCTGAGCTGTTCTACCACCTACCTGCAAGTGCTGCTTTTCTGCATGACGTCAGCTCGATGATACCCAGAGAGTTTGCAAAAACCGTCATTACTATAAACTACAGGCCAATCCACAATCTGGGCATTTCCCAGTAAGAAACTCGATTCTAAAGAAGAAAGAAGAAAAGGAAGTTTTTTAGCTTCATTTAACAATGTATTTCTTTCAAGTAATCAAAAAGACAAATTCATAAAGATAGACAAATGCAATTATGGTGTGTTATGGTACAATCATAAATTCTATTCTTGAAATTGACATAATCAGCTTAGCATGATCATCAAATGAGATCTGCAATAAGTACAAGATTTGCATACAAACTTAAAACCCCATTGAAAAGAAGCTGGTTTTAATACCTCTTTGCATTCAAATATACTCTAAGTTATGAAAACAAAATATGGGTGATATTAAATAAGTGCTAATGATTATAATAATTACACCTAAAAACAGATTAGTTTATTAAGATTAGGGTTACAGTTACTTCTCCACAAATTGAGAATACTGAACTTGTTAACAGAGGCAAATTGGGAGACTCCTCCAAAAATTCTATTAAAGTAATTTTGACATGATGGGACAAATTCTTTGTCCATTAGATTGATCTTGAGAAGTCTAATTTAAAATAACATTGAAGAGTCCCTTTTCAAAATAAAATTATTCAAAGATAATTATTTCAACCACATACTACATTGAATTTGGAAACTATCATTATTCTAAATAAAAGAAACATCTCTGATCTATTTTGTATGGAGAAGTGGTTTTTCTTTAAGTATAAAAATTAATATAAAAATAATATCTTTTGGTATCAACCTTGATTGGAAATCCAGTAGTTTTAGGTAGTAACTAGCAATTTTGTAGCTCACATGATAAATGTGTTAACTTTTAATGAATTAAAATTAGAATATTAAAATTTAAAAATGAAAAATTATTTTTAAAATAAATATTTAACAAGAGTAAAATTTTTTAAAGGAATATTTACTTCAAAATATCTACCTAAAACAACCTCCCTTGAATTCATATTTAGAGTAGTGTGCTAAGGAGAAAATTAATTTATGAGTAGAAGTCTTTAAATTTAAATTCCACTCACAGTGGTCTTAATAAAAATAACAAGGCAATTCAACATTTACTAAGGAGCTGCTAACTAAAAAGCACTACTCTGAGTCAGACAATGAGATAGAACAAAGACCTTTTACTCTCAAAAAACTCACTTACTAAGAAAAACAAATACATAACAATCAATTACAATTTAGCAGAATAGATGCTAAATCAAGAAGCATAGGACAAAATACAGGAAAAAAGTCTCTTTCAAAGCACTTAAAAAACAACCAAAAATAGACAGAAACTGTAAAAAAGGGAGATACATTAGGTGAGATATTCATTATCTGCCCATTCCCCTGAGAGCACTTCCAGTTTATACAGTGATAGTGCTCAAGCAGAAAATTTGTACAGGGCTAAAGAGTCAAAGGTCATGATTTGGGACTACCAAAGCAGCTTGAAGGGGGAGATCATCTAACATATGGAGCCATAAACCTGTATATAAATCCTCCTCAAAACCTTCTCTGTGACCTAAACTGTGCATGCACAGGATGAGACTACAAAGAACCCCTCTAGGCCAGCAATGACTGGAAGACTAAAGAGGTAGGCAGAAATTTCACCAGTTCCTCAAAGCCAGAAGACAAATTTTAGAGTTCAAGTCCTATCAAGTTAGAGAAGCTTGGCAAATACCTCCAGCTTTCCATTTAAGCCACAGAAGGCCATGCTTTAGGAGTAAGAAACAAGTCTCAAGATAAAGGTCTGTGACCTGGGGCTAAGACATAAAATGTAGAAAGACTCACACTAAAAAAAAAGCTAAAATCATAATCAAGATGACCTACCAGAAATTTACCTGCTAAAATAAAATACAGCCCTCTTCAGAGGAATATAATGAAATCCAAAATCTCTACAATGCATCAACATAATGTCTAGTATACAATTAAAAATTATTAAGCACGCAAAGAAACAGAAAACTGTGACAATAATCAAGGGGAAAAATAAGCAACAGAAAGATAGGTTGATATGGGAACAAACAAATAAACAATAAAATCTCTGAAATAAAAAATTACTTGGATATGTTTAATAGCACATTGGACAATAAAAAAGAAAAGACAATTTAAAAACATATCAGAGCAAATTATTTGCATTTGCAATGCACTTTTATTGCAAACTGAAGCAAAAAAGAGGAAAAGATTGAAAAGATGTCCCATAGGACAATACCCAGCAATCTAAAATATATGTAGCTGAGTCTGAAAAAAAACAAGACAGAATAGGGTATAAATGTTATTTGGATAAATGAAGACTAAATTTTTTCCAAATAGCATGAAAAATAACAACCTACAGATCTTAACTCAGTAAACCTCAAGCAAGATAAATACAAACAAAGCCACAATAGGAAGATGACAGTAAAACTGCTGAAAATGAAAAACAAGAGAGAAAAATCTCAAAAACATCCAAAGAAAAAAGACATATTTTTAATGTGTGTTGAAGGGGTGAGGGAGGGAGATAATAAGTACAGCATACTAATCATGAAAAACAAAGGAGGCCAGAAAACAATGGAATGGCATCTTTAAGATAGTCAAAGAAAAATATTCATCAACGTAGATTTTTATATAGAGCAAAGATACTCTTCAAAAATAAAGGCAAAATAAAGACATATTTAGAAACAAAAGCTGGGAGAATTCATTGCCAACAGAATCACTCTAAAACAAAGGCACTAGGTATTTTAGCTGAAAGTAAAAGAGAAACATTAAATAATAATAATAATAATGACCCCCACCAAAAAAGTCAAGAAGGGAAAGACAAACAACAGATGGGACAAATAGAAAATAAACCAAAGGACAGTAGCCCTATATCCAACCATATCAAGCATTACATTAAACGTAAATGGGATAAACACACTAATTAAGACAAATTTTCAGACTGGATTTTTTTTTTAAAAAAATGAAAAGAAATTGATGGTTTACTGTTTTAAGAGAGCCATTTAAAGTATAAAGAGATAGGTAAGTTGAAAGTGAAAGGGTGGGGAAAATACACTACCCAAACACTAAGCATAAGAAAGTAAATGTGACCACATTAGTATAAAATAAAGTAGTCTTGAAGACAAGAGGTAATAGAGATAAAGAGGGGCATTTACTTATAATGAAAGAGTCAATTCATCAAGAAGACATAAAGCTCCCAAATGCATATGAAAGTAACGAAACAGCTTCAAAATACATGAAGTAAAAAAAGAAAAACGACATAAGAAAAAGGAGAATTAGACAATTTCACAATAACAGTGGAAGGTTTTAACCCTCCCACCTTGACTGGCAGAACAACCAGATGAAAAAATGACTGCAGATACAGAGTATTTGAACAGCACCAACACTATCAACTAACTGGAGCTACCTCATGTTTATAGAACACCCCACACTGTGCTACAGGATACACACTCTGTCCCAGTGCACATGGAATTTTATCAAGACAGAACAGAATCTGAGCCACAAAAATTTCAATAAATTCCAAAATATTGAAATCACATATAGTATATTCTCTGACTTCAAAGTAATTAAATTAGGAACCGATTTTTTTAATTATTTAGAAAAATCTAGAATTTTTCGATATTACTCAATTCATTTCTAAACCAATGGGTCAAAGAAGAAATCAAAAGAAATTTAGAAGATAGCTTTAACTGGATGATAACGAAGTAACAACATATTGAAATTTGTAGGATACAGTTAAAGCAGTGCTTAGGAAGAAAGTTACCATTTTAAATGTTATATTTTAAAAAATAAAAAGTTTAAAATCAATGATCTAAGCTTTTATATGAAGAAACTAGAAAAATAATAGCTATCAAATCCAAATTAACTAGGAAGAGAAAAATAAAGATCGGAATGTAGATCAATGAAAGAGAAAACATTCAAAACAGAGTGAACCTCAAGAAAGTCAAAAGTTGGTTTTTGGAGAAGATTAATAAAAATGATAAAGCCTTAATAAGACTGATAATGAAAAACAGAAAGAGTGAAAACTTAAGTTACCAACATCAAGAGAAGACATCACTGGATATATTACAGACAGCAAATGATAATAAAGATATAGTGTAAACAATTTTGCCCAATGAATTTTAAAACTTTGATGAAATGAACAGCATGTCTGAAAAAAAAATAAGAACAAGTTACAAAAATCAGCACAAAAAGAAATGGACAATCTGAATAGTTTAATATTTATTAATGAAAACTAAAGGCCCAGAAGGCTCCAGGTTCAGCAAATTCTTTCAAATATTTAAATAAGACATAATACAAATATTACACAAGCTCTCCCAGAAAGTGGATGAGAAAACATTTCTTACTTGTTTTATGAGATCAGCATTATGAGAATACCAAAATCTGACAAGGACTGTTAAAAAAGAATTAATGACCAATCGATCTTATGAATGTAGTTGCAAAAATTCAGAAGAAAATATTGGCAAATTGAATCCAGCAATACATAAAAAAGAAAATAGATCATGACCAAGTAGGATTTGTCTCATAAATGTAAGGTTGATTTATCATTATGAAATCAATCAATGCAATCCACCACATCAACACAATAAAAGGAAAAAAATCCATATTATTATATCTCAATAGATGCAGAAAAAAGCATTTTACAAAATTCACTCTCATTCATGATTAAAATCTCTGAGCAAACTAGGAATAGAAGGAAACTTCCTCAAACTGATAGAAGTTACCTACTAAAAAACTCAAAGCTAATGTCATTCTTAAAAGTAGAACATTGAATGCTTTCCCCTTAAGATCAGAAAAAAGTCAAGAATGTATGCTCTTAGTCCTTATACTCAACATTTTATTGGAGGTCCAGCTAGTGAAATAAGGCAAAAAAGAAAAAGAAACACAAAATATATAAATATTGGAAAGCAAGATGTAATTTTTTTCTGTTTGCAGATAGCATGACTGTTTACATAGAAAATCCTAAGAAATATTCATCTAAAATTAATAGTTGAATTTAGCAAGGTAGCAGGATATAAAGTCAACATAAAAGACAATTTTATTTCTATATATCAGCATTAAATTCTCGGAAAATGAAAAACAGTTTCACTTAGAATAATATCAAAAAATATAAAATACTTAGAAATAAATTTAACAAAAGATATGCAAGACCTGTAGAGTGAAAACTAAAAAACACTACATAGTTAAATTAAAGAACACCTAAACAAATGGATAGCTATTCCATGTACATGAAATGAAAGACTGGGAATTTTTAAGATGTCAATTCTCCACAAATTGATCTATAGATTCAATATAATCCCAATGAAAATATCAATAGGAGTTTTTGAATTGACAAAATAATGTTGTTTGCAAAAATGCAAATTACCTAAAATAACGCAAAATAAACTTGAAAAAAAGAACCAATTTGGAGAAATACACCACTATAGCAATTAAAATAGTTTGCAATTGGAGGACAAATAGATCAATGAAACAGATTAAAGAGTTCAGATACAGAACCTCACATAAATGGTGAACTGATTTTTTGCAAAGATGCCAAGGCAGTTTAATGGGTAAAGAAAAGTCTTTTCAGTGAACTGTGCTAAAACAACCGGATATCCATATGAGCAAAAATAGAATGATGACCCCCACCTCACACCACACACACAAAAATAATTTTAAATGAGTCACAGACCTAAATGCAAAAGTGAAAACTAAGAAGAAAACATAGGAGGAAATCTTTGCAACTTTGAGGAAGACAAAAATTTCTTAGATAAGATTCATATAGCAATCACCATAAAAGCAAGCAGTGATAAATGTTAGACATCATCAAAATTAAAATCAACTGTTCATTCAAGGACACTGACAAGAAAATGAAAAGAAAATCCACAGCCTGAGAGAAAATATTCACAATACAGATATCTGAGAAAGAACTATCCAGAATATACAAAAAAAAAATCCTACAAAAGGACAAATAACCCAATTAACAAAATCAGCGAAGGACTTGAACAGACATTTCACAAAAGAAGATATGCATGGCCACTAAGCACAAGAATAAGATGCTCATCATCATCCAGCATCAGGGAAATGCAAACTAAAAGCACAATGACGTATCTCTGCTCAACCACTAGAGTGGTTATAAAGACCAACAGAACAAAATGTTGACGAGAATATGGAACAACTGAAACTCTTTATAACTTTCTAGTGCAAATACAAAATGGTATGGTCACTTTGAAAAACAGTTTCTTATAAAGTTAAATATTCAACTATGACTCAGAAATTTCACTCTTGGGCATTCACTCAAGTGAAATGAAAACATAGGTTAACAAAAAGACTTGTGTAAAAAAGTTCACATCAGATTTATTCATAGTAGACAAAGCTGAAAACAATGTAAATGTCAATCAGGAAGAAAATGGATAAATATTACAGCACATTCATATAAGAAATACTACTCAGCTCTAAGATGGAACAAACTACTGATTCACGCAACAACATGGATGAATATGAAAAACATTATGATGATTGAAAGAAGCCAGAAACTATGATTTCATTCATATGAAGTTTAACTACAGGCAAAGCTAATCTATGGTGATAGAGATCCGAACAATGATTTCTGAAGGGAAAGGTAGGGGGACTGACAGGAGAGAGGAGAGAGAGCTTTGTGGGGAAGGGCATTGTTCTCTGTCTTTACAGAGATACAGGTTACACATTTGTCAAAAGTAACTGAGCTGTACACGTAAGATCGGTGTATTTTACCTCATATAATCTATATGATCTATAACTTCAAATTTAAAAGAAAACAAAAGAAGGATACAGGACAAGGAGAATCAGAAGTTTTAGGAAGGCAGTGGCATCTGAGCTGAACCTCAGCTATAAGAATGGTGATACTACTTTTCCTTGGTACCTAGGGTGGTTAGAGTAGAAATTAAAATGAGCTTAGTCCTGAAAAAAAGCGTCATAAAGTATAAGTTCTTCTATAAATATATGATATTTTCAACTATAAATATGTGTAATATGATCCTCAAAAATTAACTTCTTCCCCCCCCCCCCCCCAGCCCCGGCCAGGTCCTAGTCAGTTGACCTTCTCTAATCCATGTACCCCCTGCTTCATGACTACCTAGTAGGTAAATGCGACAGTCCATTCAGTTAGCTACACAGTCTCCCTGCCTCCACGCATCCTGATTGTCAGACTAACGTTCACTGGTCCCCCTGAAACCCTGCCCTCATCCTATCACTCTTCACCGAGATCAAAACTCCAAACTGCTTACACCATCAAATCCTCTCCTAACTTGCAAACCCCTCTGAAATCCAGCCTCCCCCTCCCTACCTATACAAACAGATTTCTCATTACTCCTAAAGTCCATACCATTGCAGTTAGGTCAGTTTCCCCATTATGTCCCCAAAATATATTCACTCATGATGCCCACTATCCACTTGAAACACTTTTCCTCCATCCTTTGCCTTTTAAAACTTTTAAGAACCAGCCCAAAACCACCTTCTCTACAATACGTTCACTGAGTACCACTCAGCTCACATCCCCTTCTGGTTACCACCATACCTGTCTCCAACCCTTCACAGGACAAACTTTCCATTAAGTTCTCTATTCTTGTTGGCTCCATCTTCTTAGCAACTATTTACTCAACTCACTCCTGTCTGGCTTCTCTCCTTACCACTCTAAGACAGCCAAGATCACCAATAACATCTCCACGTCACCAAACCCAAAGGACGCTTTTTACTATTCACTTGACAATTCAGAAGCATTGGTAACCATTCCCTCCTTAATAATTTTTCAATTCTTATCTTTCATAGAACAACATTCCCATTTCTCTGGACACTCCTCCATTTCCTTTGCAGGCTCAACATTCTTTATCCAGTGAGTCTGTATTAGAGTTCCTCCATGTCAGTTCCTCTTCTACTTTCACCTATCTCCATAAATTCAGGAACTCATAATTTTGTATCTCCAAACCAGACCTCTTCTACAAACTCTAGATCTTGATATCTAAGTTGATCTCTCTTCTTAGATACCTTAAATATACCTCAGTAGAACATGTCTATGACCTTTCATTCCCCTAAATCATGTGCTTTTCCAGGGTTTCTTATCTTAAAGAATGAGATCACCATCCACGTAGCTATGTAAGCCAGAAATTGGTGAACAAACTTTCAACATCCTTCTCATAACCCTTATATCTAATCCATTACCAAATATTATTGATTTTTGTCTCCTAACAGTCTTTCAAATCTCTCCATTTCTCTGGATCCTCACCATAATCTCCCAACTCCAAGCTTCCATTGTCTCTCCCTTAGAGTATTCCAAGAGCTATCTAATTGTTTACTCCCACCTTTCATGGGATTCCTTCAATGGACTGTCCACATTGAAGCCAGACAGGTGTTTTCAAAATTCAGATTGAATCATGTGCCCTCCCTGCTTTAACACTCGTCAATATGTTATCATGACTTTCAGAATGCCCAAATTCTTTCCATGGCCTATAATGACTTCAAAGTCTGTCAAACCTTGTCTCTCACCATTCTTCCCCTTGCTCTGAGTACCATAGCCACACTGCTTTTTCTTATATCCTTGTAAGCTTCAAGTTCTCTCCCACTGTAGAACCTTTTAACTTGTCATTCCCTCTGCCTAAACACCATTCCTTACCCTTCTCATCTAGTTGACACCTACATTTATCTAGATCTTAACTCAATTGTCATAATCTCAGCAGCTTTCTTTCCCTGACCTTCTGGCCAGGTCATCCCTAATAATTTTAGACATAATGTACCTCTTCCTCACAGCCCTTATCACAGTTGCAATTTTATACCTATTTGTGTCATGATATGATTAATGCATATCTGCCTGTTGGGCTATAAGCTCTCTAAGGACAGAGCCTGTGTCTGTTTTGCTCACATTTGATCCACCATTACCTAACACAGTGCCTGGCACATGGTATAGGCTTGCATATTGGTTGACTATATCAATAAATAAATGAATTAATATATTCTTTCAGAGATCTCTCTTTATACCAATACTCTTTATACCAATGTATCCAATGTATACCAATGTATCACAAAATTTAGTATGTAATACCTCTCTAAATACTTCATATATGCTATTTTTATCTTCTCAAATGGATTATATAGTCCTCAGGATTATAAATTTTATGCCTACTGTGCATATAAGAATTGTAATATAGTAATTACTTTTTGATTGAAGGAATTGCCAGTATTCCAGGAAAGAGAATCCCACAGTCCTAAAAAAGAAGGACTATAAATATTAAAGGGCCTGCTGAGGGAGACCTTCTTTCCTCAGAAACTGTCCAAACTTGTGTTTTTCAAACTTTTTCTAGTTGAAGCTTAGTGATTCAATGTATGCTTACACACAAGCACACACGTATACACACAACTGAAAAAATTTCTCAGACAACATTTTCTACATGAGACGTTCTCTATTTCTATTCTGTTCCAATTTTTAGTATGCTGGTCAATATCCATTAAATTGATTTACACTCTAATAAAGGGTTATATCTTATGATTTTAAAAACACGCTTTAAACTATCCTCAAAGGCCTTGCAGACCTCCTTCTCTCATAAACAGACTTGTTTTCAAGACATTTATTAGAATTTGGATGAAGAGCTCTAACTGTTCCTAGTTAACTCTGCTATTAAAAATATTAGCCTGCCCCCGTCATAGCATTTTCAATAGCTCTACAGTGGAAAAATTAAGATTCCAGCTCAGCGGAGTCCAGTTATCACTATTCATTTGCTGTTGACATAGTATTTCATTCATACCCTAGTAATTCTATGTAATAACAAAATTAACAACAGAAGCAACCATTAGCAGAGCCCCTACTCGGTGCTGGGCATTGGACCAGATGTCACACATGTTATCTCTCATGTGGAAAGGGACTCTGTTCCTCAATGACTCAGAGACTCACCGAGGCCCGAACCCCCAAGAGGTCTGAAGCAGCACTCCAAACACAGGTTCCCTGAATTCTAATTCTTGACTGAGACACTTGCAAATTCAAACTTTTTCTAGGGGGAATTGTGTCTCTTTTTTTGCTTTAGATGAAAAAGTAGGAAGACTAGGAATGAAGGTGAGTACTAAAGCAACTCACTGCAGGGAGGACTAATTCTCATATTGGCTGGAGGCAGAGCTGTTTAAGGAAAAGAACACCGAAGTTGGAATCAAAAGTGAGCTGTTGAGATGTTGCCTTTCCTTAATCCCATTTTTCAAAACATATACTTGATCTTAACCAATAACATAGAATATGGACAATTCAGATATTTGCCAGGTACATACTAGAGTATTTGCCTGTGTATTCAATCAGACCTAGCAATTTAGAAAGTTTTTGAAAACCAACTTAGAGTTTAAAAAAATAGTCTAGGAAATATACTCTCCATTCACCTTTAGGCTTCAAGTTTGCGTCCATTAATTTAGGCCATCAGAGAGTGAAGTAACAGGACTGATGTGCTCACCAGTCCCCACCTCGAGCTCTTAATGATTGCACATTAACAATATGTTCTCTAGGTTTAGGAGGACAGACGTAAGAACTGCTTCTCTCATTTCTGAATGTTTTATAAAACCATAGTCGAGAAAATTAGCCACAGCCGCATAAGTGCTAGGTCCTTCATAAAACAAGTCATCAACTGGTAAATATTCATAACAATCAAATTACCACAAAGAGCCCTGTCCCCAAATCTGCCAGAACTTGGATCTCGTCTCAACACTACCAAAGAAGCTACTGTGGAAAACGTGGGGAGCTTTGACTAGGTTATTGGTTTCCTCAAACACAAACTGGAGACAGCGATACCCTACCACTCTGGGCAGTTTGCGCAGATTAAATAGAGTAATGTGAGCAAAATCTTTATAAACTAACTATTGGAGCAAAAAGGCTTTATAAACTATTACTGTTATTGTTTACTATGTACAAGATTCTTTTACACCTGTATCATATATGCAGAGATAGCTTTCTATGTGTGAGTTCTGTGTGTGTGTATGAGCTAAGAACTTAGAAAAAATAACTTTTTAAACATTGACCCCGCAAACTAAAATCTACAAAATTATACTGAAAGCTAAACTAGAAAATAAAATATTAGGAGGAAGGATGGAAGAAAGCAGAAGGGGAGACAAATTTTTTTTTAATGTTAAAGGCTAAATTAGATGGAAATTGCTAAATATTAAATAGACTGCCCAAGAGCTTCTTTTGGAAATTTGTCCACTTGTTAGTTGAAACACAATATGTGTATATGAAATATTCATACGGCAGTTCCATTTCCCTGTAGTCGGGAAAATTATTGTTTCAGTGAATGTGAAATCTGGTATTATTAACAAATATTAAGAATAGGACAGCAAATTAATTAAAATCGCCTCCCAGAAAATTTTAATTTTCTTTGGCTTTAAAACACGGTGAAGAAAAGCAATCTGGCTACCGAGGGGTAACTTCTCTGCAAAGGAGATAAGTTGCTAATGTAGAAAATGAGACCAGTTCAGAAGAGTTGGAAACACAAAGCCTTTAAAGAAATTGCCCAGAATTCTGAGTGACCGTCACTGTCCTCATTGTCATGGACTGAATGCTTGTGTCCTCCCAAAATTCTTATGTTGAAACCCTACCCCTCATGTGACAGTATTAGGAGGTAGGACCTTTGGGATGTGGGTTAGAATTTGATGAGGTCTTGAGGGTGGAGGCCCTCAGGAATAGAATTAGCGCCCTTACAGGAATCACGAGAGAGCTTGCTTCCTCTGCCCTGCTCTCTGTCATGTGAGGATACAATGAGAACGAGTACTCTGCAACCAGGAAGAAGGTTCTCACCAGAACCTGACGTGCTGGCACCCTGATCTCAGACTTCTAGCCAGCAAGACTGTGAGAAATAAATTTCTGTTTATTAAATAAATAAGCTGCCTAATTTGTGATATTTTGTTATAGCAGCCCAAATACACTAAGACATTCATCAACCAATCTTAGGGAAACCAGTTCTGATTTGTCTTCATAGCTCTCAGCACCCTGAGAGCCATGAATTCTAGAAAATGGAAACTTCCTGGGGATCTGGACTGTCTCAGTCCTTGAAGATGTTTACAAACATTTCGTGTCCAAATGGGTCAAATATACAACATGTTCCTGCATGCGGGGCCTAAGAATTGGGTCCTTATCCCTACCAGGTGATAGTAGTCCAGGACAACATTTCAGAAGCTATAATTCCAGATATGAGCAGATTCCTGAATGATCTCTGCAAGAGACCAAGCTTGAAAACATCTCATTATGTTCTTTCAAGACCACCCAGGATCCTTTCAGAGATGGATGTGAAATACAACAAACACTTTTTCCTCAAGGGTTAAAAGGTCAAAAACTAAATCGTAGGCCCTTAGTTCAAAATGGCCCAACTAGGATCATTATGAGTGTTTCTGATTTTGACTGCACATTCGATTGGGATGGAGTTGAGGAGCACTGGAGGGGGCCACAGGAGTTACTCACTCCAGGCCCCACCTCTCAATGAGTCTGTTTTAACGGGTCTGGAGGGAGTTCCAGGCATTAGTATTTGTTTTGACATCTCAGGTGGTTCTAAAGTACCTCCAGGGTGGAGAAGTACAAATCTACTGCAGTAATTCCTAAAGACTGGAGCTGCAATAGAATCTTGTCATAAGTGTCAAAAATACAGATTGCTAAATTCTAATGCAGACAGACTGAATTGACACCCTCAGTATGGAACACAAATTCGGCCACAGAGGTAAGTCATGCTCAGCCAGATTTGGGAAACTTTGATCTTGCTACTCAAAGTGTAGACCAGTATCACCTGGGAGTTTATTAGCAATGCAGAATCTGGGACCCACCCAGACCTGATGAATCAGAACCTGCATTTTAACAAGATTATTTGGTGCTTCCCCAAACTCATGAAGGCACTGATCTTGTGCATCCTTTCCTTCCTTTTATGGATGGGAAAGCAGGCCAGGAAAGTTAGACTCAGCTAATAGAAGAAAAGAGCGTCTGGTCAGGGAAAAAGACAGAACCAGGCCTCACCGTCCAAGACTTTCTATTCTATAACACTATATTTCTGAACTGCTGTCTAAGCTTTAGCTTTGTTTTCATGTAAAGGATGCACTTCCTCTTTATAGTGCTATTTCTTCAGACAATAGGAAATTTGTCAATTTAATACCACTACATATTAATCTCATTCCTAAAGGAGACCAGATACAAACCATGAGGTCAATAATCCTGGTTGAGAGAAATTTCTGGAAGAAGAAAGGTTATATTCAGTCAATGAAAACAATATAAAAGCATGTGAGATGTTCCTTCCCTTTCTACAGCAATTCCAGGAAAGAATGTTTTCCTCTGAGCTGCTCCAACATTACCTGTATCTAGCATGATTAGATAGTTTTTCGGTTTTCTTGTTTTGTTTCGTTTTTATGAAAACTATACCGTTCTCTGATCCAGAAATTGCATGGACATTAACAACGGTGGAACACCTTCTTTTGGAGTTAAACCTTTCTCTCTCTCCCCCTCCCTCTCCTTATCAACTCTTTTAATGCAGATTATCCTGGAAAGACATATTTAAGAGCACTAGCACAGAGAAGTTTTCAGATATTTTAAGAAGTGCTAAGACACACAAAAGAATTCTAGAACACTGAGGAAGAGAAAAGATGGAGTGGAGGCGAGAAGGGAAAGAGCTTCACAAAAAGAAGCCAGAAACACTGAATATAAAACACTTTCACTAATTTATAGTTTATCCAAGGTCTAGGGTTGCTTCTGAGGAAAGTCAAACCAGATTTTTGCTCTGATTGTATTCGTTTAGTCCTAACTTTGGAGAAGTGCACCTCCCACAAATCATCACTCTTATTCTGAAAGCCCTAAAATGCTGGCACAGAGCTTCTCCAGCAGAGGTGAAGGGCAGGCGGAAACCCAGAAACCTGCCAAGGGGTATTTCAATTTGCTCTCCGGGGTTGCCATGAGGAGGAACTTGACTGCCCGTGCTCACAGCTCCACGTATTACCCGACCCTCCACAATCTTCTAATTCAAAGAGCTGAGGAACACACATTCCAAAAACCAGTGACCAAGAAGGGAAATTTGAAGCTTCAAAGTAACACAATAAAATCCATGTCACAATCATTAATGTTTTCTAAAAGAGAAAATGCTGATTGTCAAATATTCATTACAAAGTTAGGTTTTGGTTTGATTTGGAAATTTCCTTTGTTTCTCATCTGAATCAGCCTCTTATTAAAATCTGAAGCTAGATGTTTCTAATCCACAAGAAGTCACCTCTGTACACAGTCACACTGAGTGAAGCTCCCTTTGGCTGCATTCTTCTTAAAATGAAAAGGGAGCTCAACGACAAAGTGACAGTGAGGTGATCTCTAGAGCTTCACTCCAAACCTGGCTCTCTTCCAGTTTTCTCCATCTCAGTGAAATCTCCCCTACCTCTGTCCACACCCAGATGCTTGAGCCAAAACTCTGAAAGTCATCCTTCACAATTCTCCATTCACGCCATCCAATTCATCACCGAAACCTAATAATTCTACCAAGAAAACATGTCAGATGCATCCATGTCTCCCCATCTCTACTGCTACCACCCCAGGGCAAGCCACCGTCATCTCTTGCCTTGACTATTGCAACAGCCTCCCACCTGGTCTCCCACTATCACTCCTCCTCCCTCCAACCCAGCTTGTTACACAACAAGCAACCCTTGCGGCCAGGAGATTTGTCCACTGCGCTTGGAATGTAATGGAAAAGCCTTACCCTGCAGAGCCGGTCCCTAACTGTCTCTCCACCCTGTTTCTCCTCTTGCTCTTTTTTTGCCCACTGCAATCCAACCACACTGGCCTTTAAGCTTAACTTAGCCACTCATTTTCTCTTTCTCTCCTTAGTATGTTTTCTTTTTGCCTGAAATATTCTTCTGTCCACTTATCATTTACCTCTTACTTTATGTCTCAATTTAACACTACTTCCTTACAAAGGCCTTCCCTGACAGCATCTCCCAATCGAAAATGGTCCCTGTTACACTTGATCACAGCGCCCTCCCCTTTTCCTTCAAAATGCTTACCACAATTTGTAATTATATATTTGATGCGGGTTTGTTGAATGCCTGTCTCCCCTACCAGATTCCAAGTTCCATGAGGTCAGGGAGCATGTCTGTTTGTTCATCACTCTACTCCCACAAAAGTTTGCTGAATGATCAAACCAAATATAAAAATTCTGATTCCCATTTAAAGTCATACAGTCAATAAATAATTATTAGAGCAATGCTAGATATTGTCAAGGATGTAGATAAGGATCATGCTAGGTATTTTTCTTCAAAAAAACTGACAATTCTGTTTAAAAAAATTAGATGTTCCCAAGCAGATTTCCCCACACTCCAGAAACTTGTAAATTTAAATAATGGAGCATATATTATTTTTTCAACTTGTCTTCTGGGTGAGTGATATCTATAGATCTATTTAAGTTTTGTACAACAGAAACAGCAGAACAATCCCTGAAGCACATACAGCACATTTTATTTGGGTTAAACAAAATTTTGGAACAGATGGCTAAACAGAAGCATACATAATTTATATGTCATGCCCACATCCACAAGGCTGATTTCTGGAAGGTGCTTTGCCCACTTCTACTATATCAATAACAGAATATAAGGTGGTATCTTTCGTGTCCTTGCAAACACACCTTTATCATATAGCTCTGTAGCAATGATTTATATGTGTCTCTGTGTGTATGTCTGTGTATGTGTCTGTAGATACATACACTTTGTACCTTCCACAATGAGACTAATTATTACATAGTATTATTGGCAACATTAAGCAGACCATCACTGTGGGAGTTTGAAATATGCAAAAAATATCTGTTAATTTATTCAAACTTGTTCAGCTGTCATCAAAGAAAAAAATATGCCTCCACTTTTCATCTCCTTCAAGATCAAAGGTACATTTTTAAGTTTCCGTGTTTCTTTGATGGCATTAACTTCATCATTTTTCCATCTAGCCAAAGTGGTTCAGAATGCATGGGATACTTTAACATATATTTCTGAAATTCTAATGGTGAGAATAACAGCAATTTTGTTAGAAAGAGTTTCTCCACACACACAAAAAAGAATGTTCAATAAGTCAAAGTTTCTACTTTCAATGGTTGGAGTTCTGTTCACTAGAAGATGGATTTCTAAAAAGTATACTGGTCAGAATCATTAGAAGCAAAATGTAATTGCAATAATGGCCCATATCACTCACAATCTCATAATACAACAGAAAACCTTCACTCCGATATACAGAATGACAAATTTTTACTGGATTTTATTACAATGAAATTTCTTAAAATACCTAAAGCCATAAGACATTCGCTAGTTATATAATCTTGGATAAAAGCTAAATCAGTCAAGATGGGTTTATCAGGGGGGGAAAGAATTACATATTTAATGTTTAAGCATAATTTTTCAATCCAGCAAATAAGCAAACCTTGTTTTTGAAAATGAAATGCATCTGTTCTGAAGGGATTATGTATTTTCTTTGAAGTTAACCTTTCAAGGCAATGAAACACTAACGGCAAGATAACTAATGAAGAATTGCGACTAAAAGACTAGTCTAAGCCATACACCTGGTAGAAAAACAGAAGTGAGGTCTTGTTGAATGTATTTACAATCCAATTAATTTCCTAAAGCTTTGTCCTTTTTTTTTTATTATTTCTACCATCTATGCAATAAGAGCCAATCATTCAAGGAGAAGATACGGATCCCAAATTCAATTTATTTGTCTCCTTTGGCCAGATTTCACTGGCCAGTTATAAAAAGAGGCTGACATTTCTGCCTTATTCTTCAGCTTCTCCAAGCACTGCCAGTTACTCAGGTAAAGAGAACTGATTTTCTTTGGCTCTAAGTAGTAGTTTTTTTGTTGAAGGGAGGAGAGATGTTTTTGTTTGCTTGTTTTTGGTTTTGTTTTTTCTCCAAATAAGTCAGTCCTTGGTAAAGTGAATCCAAATCCTTTTAAGCCCAGATCCCCTAGTTTATGACTTAGGAAAGTCTCACTATTTAATACTTCGCTTTCTTTAGGTTAACAAAAAGAAAATCTCCCCTACCTTACCTTCTCTAGAGAAAATAGGAAAAGGTGAATATTTATTAAGCCCGTACTATGACGAGGCACAGGGCAAGAACTGCTACATTTGTGGCTTTGCTTAGTCTTTCCAGCAGCCCTACAAGGTGGTTATTATAATCCTGGAGTCCCAGTGTGTCGCCATGGCTAAGGGCTAGAGCCAGGACCGGAATCTGTGTCATCAAGGTGAAAACGCCTTTGCTCTGTTGAGAGGAGTGTTCTCTGAGCCTTGGACATACCCCCCAGAGTCCCAGAAAGATCACCAGTTACCTCGACCATGATTGCTCTAGTAGAGAGAGAGGCTGCTTTAGGAATGAGTAAGGAGAATGTATCACACCTTTCATGCCTCATGCTCAGGGGAGATATTTTGTTTCTGAGCCCAGTTAACGAGGCCATGCTTTCTTTCGACCTGTAATTCTCTCTTTGGCCCATCATATTTCTATCCACTGGCTGCATCTAATGTCAGTCATGGACATGTCTCATGCCCTGAGATGAGTCAATATAGCAAACAGGCATGAATTCACATACTCTACACACAGCACTTATAGAGAGTACAAAAGGAGTACATGGCGAAATTCTTACTCCTAAAGATTCGTAATCTGGTTAGGAAGTAAGACTGATATTATACTGAGTGGGAAGCCAAAGAGGATTCTAAGATTTCTAGACTAAAAGACTAAAATATTAAAGACACCATTGAAGAAATGGGAAAATATCAAAGAAATTAAGCCTGTTTGAAGCCAAAACCAACGATAAATTCAATCCTGGCCAGGGTGAGTTTTAGATGACTTGTGAGAAGTACAAGAAGAGAAGTTCAACAGGCCACTGTAAACAGAGGACTGGAACGCAGAGAGGACAAAGTTTAAATTATGACAGAGGAAGCTTGCTCTGAAAAGGAGGGTGAAGAAGTCAGAAAGACAGTTGAAGGCTGAACCTGGATGATAAACATTCTTCAGGAGGGGGGAGAGGAGGAGAAGGGAAAGGAAAGAAGTCGAGGAGAGGAGAAAGAGAATAGAAAAGAAATACCGAGGGACTAGAAAGAGAATCCAGGAAAAAAGGCAGGAGAAAGTGCAAAGTCATGAAAGCCAAAAGATGAACATGTGTCTGGAGAGGGCAGGGAGCATAGTCTCAAATCCTGCAAAGCCAGAAAAATATGGACAAAGAAAAGGCCTTTGGATTCACAAGATGAATGCTCACTTGTAACCCTTCTGGGAAGTTTCAACATTAGGGTATAGACAGAAACCTGCTGAAAAGCAGTGCAGGAGGAAATGGTGACCAAGAATTAAAGGCATCAACTACAAACGGTCCATTCAAAAGATTTAGACATCTAAATGATAATAATAACTAACAGCACTGATACTGATATGGTGCTTGCTGTGGGGGCCAGACACTGTTCTCATCACTTTGCACATATTACCTCATTTAATCCTCACCCCAACACCACAAGCTAGGTACTATTATTACTTGTATTTTATAGAGAAGAAGATGAGGTACAGATAAGTCGAGTAAGTCACAGAGCTACTAAGCTTCAAAGCCAGGACTCTAATGCAAGTCTCCAGAACCTACAGCTCCTAACCAATGTGCACACTGTTCCTCGCAGAAAAAAAGGAGGAACGTTATTTTTATCATTGTGTTCATCCTGCATCCCCAGTGCTTAGGTCATTGCCATAGCATACAGTAGGCACTCAATACATTTTTGTTGCATTCATGAATGATTAACTAGAAAGAGCATGAGGGTCAAGCAAAAGGATGAGAGTTGTTTCTAGGGGACTTATTCTGGGACTATTTTACCCTCATTGAAGAATTCCTCTATTCTCTCAATGCTATAAATACATGAAAATAAACTCATTGTGCTTTAATTTTCCCCAAATGAAAATAAGCCAGCAGACAGAAAAGGCTTACATAAAAGATCAGGATAAAGGCTAACTTTTCCCCTCAATCCAAGCGAGTTGTTTGATTTTCAGTTAAACAGTGATCTGCAATCTCTAAAAATCCAAAATTGATTTTCCCTCTTCGGCTGGACACTGCACAGGACTGTAGCCTACTCCTCAAGGCAAAACTAGCTCCAAAGATCCTTGAACTGGTAAGGATCGAGTCCCAAGCATAAAACTTACCATCAATAACTTCTAACTGCAAAATTGGTTTTAAAAAATTTGATTAGCATCTACAGATTTTTTGAATAGTTCTCTCTTGTATAATATAGTCCAGCTTTGGGGCTGGCCCCGTGGCCAAGTAGTTAAGTTCGCGCGCTCCACTGCAGGCGGCCCGATGTTTCCTCACTTCGAATCCTGGGCGCGGACATGGCACTGCTCATCAAACCACGCTGAGGCAGTGTCCCACATGCCACAACTAGAAGGACCCACAACTAAGAATATACAACTATGTACCGGGGGGCTTTGGGGAGAAAAAGAAAAACATTAAATCTTAAAATAGTGCAGCTTTTAAGCTTTTGGAGATTAGAACGAAAGAGATAGAAAGTATTTCAGCTGTATGTCAAGTTGGAATAGGAGATGAGTACGCAATCACTTCCATGCTCACCTCTCATGTTCTCATGAGTCCCATCTGATTTGCCCTATACAATGCAATTTCCAATTTCAGATATACCCATTGAGTAAATATTTTAAACTATGCAATTACTTTTACAAGCTTACTTAACAGATTTAATCAACATTGTTTTGGGGAAAATATCACTTATGGACTTGTTTAATTTAGAAGACAAAATCAGAAAGTATCTCTTCAACTAGTACTTAGTGCTTTGTGCTGTTCACAGTAGAGGATATAAAAGTATGTTTAAGGTGTGACCCATATTCTTAAGGAACTTAGTCTATGCACTAACATTCTCATGACTTCCCAGTTATATGTCATCACCACCAGAAACTGCTGTGATTGTGCACCTCAGCTCAGACCTCAAATCCCAGATCTCTCAAAATCAATAGGACTTCGTACTCAGTACCTATATTTCTCTGATGGGACCAGACCCCAAGAGAGAAAGAAATCCATTTCAATAAAATTTCAAATAGCTTTTCAACCACTTTTCCTGTCTAAATTATTTTGCTCTTTGTTTAATTTTTCTATCTTTTTCTAAGTGAAAACAATATATCACGAAACTACTATCTAGAATGTATACAAATAAATCTCTTTATCAGTAATAGTATCCACATACAGCCAAATACTAAAACAATGTCTAAACATACACTGATTTATGTGACAATGTTATCACTGCCCTCATTTGATCAAATATTTTTCTAGAATAAGCCTTTCCAATATCAACTTCTATATCATATAACATGAGAATATTTAAATGATTCTTTTTAGTCATTCCTCAATGAGAAAAGGAGTCATGCCACACATTATTAAGCTAGAGTATCTGGTGGAACATATTGAGGATTTATTTTTAGCTTTATTGAGGTATAACTGACTAAAACTGTATATATTTAAGGTATACAACTTGATTTGATGTAGGAATACACTGTGAAATGATTTACCACAATCAAGCTAATTAACATATCCATCACTTCACAGTTGTCATTTTCTTTCTTTTTTGTGTGTGTATGACAAGAACATAAGACAGGATTTTTTTAATTCTACTCTGCTATTGGTAAAAGAAAATGTTTTATAAATGTCCATTTCTTAGAACACATTAAGACTATTTTCTTTCTCCTCAATTTCCACAACAATAATTGCCACCGGTTTTGGATTTTGACTTGTTATTCATGTTTGATTTCATGACATATCTCTTTTATTCATAAAAGTGCTGTATGGCATATTTTATTTTTTCCCATTAAAACTAGTTTTGTTCGGAACATTTCAAAGCATCTCCCAATATATGCTTTCTAACTCGACCACAGAGAAAAAAAAAATCCCTAAAACCAAGATTCAAGCCTGCTGATTGACAGAAAACAAAACCTCTTGAAGTAATATTATCTCCAATCATATTTTGAGGGGAGTTTAAGAAGTTTGGAGAACTTTGAAGAAGATCTGCTTCAGCTCTGTATTTTATTTTAAAATTCCAGATGTCATCAAAATACTAGGTAAGTAGCTATAAATCTTTGAACCATCTTTCAATAAAATCAAAGCACTGTCATGAATTGATTCTCCTTCACCAGTTTAATATAAATTATAGCAAGACATCTGGGAGAGGAAAATTTTGTTGAAATAGAAAATATGTATTCATCCTTGCAGCATATTATTTATATGCCATTTTCCTGCAAAATTTTATATTTCATATATATTACCACCACCCTGAAATGATTTATTACAATAGAATTTTGTTCACCTGCTGAAGTAAATGTTCTACTAGTCTAAAATTTATTTAAATTTATTCACTTACATAAACTTTTTTATTAATATCCCATTCATTTAGTCACAAAATATTGGTTACCATCAACTAAAATGAAACTGCAATAATTAAAAGAAATAACTTTCTTCATTTCACTCTCCTATACGTCTTATACTTTAGACATTTTCTGCCAAGAGTAACAACTACCTACCTTGATTTTAACCTCCAATCAAACTTGAGGAAAAAAGAAAGAAAACGAAAAAGAAGGATATTAACTACTTGGTTCACCCGTGACAGAACCTATAGCGACCTCTTGTGGTAAATACTATCTACAGAGCTTTGGAGAACAATACAACCTTTTCGCATGCTAGACATTGGAGAATGTGGAAGCATTGTTCCTCCATGCTAGCAAACAGCACTTATTAACAATGAAGGTAAAAGATAAATATTGACTAAACTAAAGGATTCTTTTTTTTGGAAATCTACTCAGTCACTGTTAATTAAAATAAGCATAGCTGTTTTCTTCTATTTCAAAAAATGTGTCTTACGTGGTTCTTTTAGTAAGGCAGTTAAAAGATGGCTAGGTACATGGATTTCTCCACATCTTCCTTCTGGAATCAAGCAAAAGACAGACAGAGGGCAATTTCTAGTGAAGACAAGAGTGTTTCTCTAGTCAGCAAAGACCTGTATTCATTGTGTAACGCAGTGTGGGCTCTAAAGCAAGAGACAGCCTCGGGCTTATTTATAAATATAGTTTAGGAAGTGGTCAGTGTAATTTCAACCTCCATGATACTTTAAAAGTAAAAGTGATACATTATGAGACCTGGGTAAACCAATGTTTCAAAAACACTATGTGGTTTTATCAATATCTCCTAAATAGCGGTTTAGATGTTAAAGAAAATCTTTCAAGAAAAAAATATCAAGAACTTAATACCAAAAAAATCCATTTGTTTCTCACCATTTCTTTTCAAGTGAATGACACTTAAAAGTTATTATTCCTTTCTTTTTTTGTTTTTAAATCCCTAATTGTCTATTTCCTCTCTTATGGGTTCTCTTTTAAGATCTCAGTTTTTACGAATATTAATTACAGCACAAAAATCATTTTGGATTTTCCTATTAGAAAGAGATGACAGAGTAAAGAAAGTACTAGTGCAGCCTCGGTAGCACAAGCAAAATGGGAAAACGAGCATATTGAGCTTCTTCTCTTGAAATGTAAGTGGTTCATGAAATACTACCTTTTCTGTTTTCTTCTTTCCTGAGCCCCTTTTTTCTCTAAATAGAAAAACATTCCTAGTAATGTTTAAAATATTAAGGAACAATAATTAAATTCTAATAAAAAGACATTATTTTTGTACTTACAACTTTTCAAAATGGCAACATAGTTTACTGTCACCCAAACTAACCGTTTCTGCCTATTTGTTAAGGAATCAAAGACAAGATATGAATAAAATGTGCTGCCCAAAGACATAATCAGAATGGAGGCCTTGGAAATGTTTTGGGGGTTTTTTTAATCTAAAATTCCACCTAAAAGTCTTAAAAACTGTTGGTTTCTTTTAGGCACTTACCCTCTACCCACAAATCTACTGCTCCCTGCAGCCCAGTATATATTGATGAATAGCTTGCATAAATAATTGAAATTCAAATTAAGGGAAGATAGCCTAATAATGTTCCTCACATAGATTCAGTCAATAAGCACTTGCTGCGGGTGGGGGTTGCTATGAGACACTGCCCACATGTAATGAACTCACCAAAATGTTCCCAAACTTTCCCTTCCTTTGATTTTGATCAAACTAGCCAAAAATTTACCTAAACCTTCCTATTGCATTTATACTTTTGACGTTTTACAACTTCTTGGAGTAATAATGTTCTTTCTATATCTACTAAGATCACTTGTTAAGAATTATTGTAATTCCTTTTATTTTTCTAAAAATGGTCTTGTCTTTTATCTTAAAACTAAAGAGAGGAATTCCCTACTTCTACTATGCGGGGATTTGGCTATAAACTATGTTTGTATCCATCCTACTCAATGGCCCTCGTTATTTTATTTTATAGACTTTGAATCACCAGTAACAATTTGAAATGCTTTCCCATAACAGACTGAGTCAACTAAATAAGGAGAATAAAAATCCAATCTCAAGGGTGTAAAATAACAGCAAATAGGTACCAGCGCTGGAGCCTGTGATTCTGGGAAATTGCAACAGAGGAGCTTGGAACTTTACTAGGAAATCCTCAGGTTTAAAAGCTATGCCCAAATATACCACACTTCTTGCCCCTTTGTTGTGCATCATCAAGAAGACCTCTGATGGATTTCTAACTGGCTGAGATTTCAGTTCATTAGCGATATCCATGGACAAATACACGCCTGATGTTTTCTCTGTGTCCATGTCCCTTTCATATCTAATCTCTCTCTCTCTCTCTCTTTCTCTTTCTGTGTGTGTGTGTGTGTGTGTGTGTGTGTGTTTCTGTTGCTTTCAACATCTCTCTTTTCCTCTTTGGGTGTGAAAGAGAGAGAAAGGGTTTTCTTCCTCCACATTTGTCTTTGGGCCTGGGCACATGCCCATCTGTGTGTTTATCTGTGTGCATCGCTCTATGTATATATTTCTATGTTCATCTGACTCTTACTATGGATCTGATCTTTTTATAAGGAGGAAATGATGTTGTATCAGAAAGAGAAGTATTTCATGGGGTAAAAGTAAACAGATAATCCCAGCCTCTGCTCCCTCAATTTTTAAATATGTTGTGAGAGCTGCCTCCTTTTCTTTCTTTTTCCACTAAAGCTCTTCCGACACTTCACTTCCAATGTTGTTATTAGTGAATAATGAAATCTTCAGTGTGATGAACCCAAGCCATCTATGAGAATCCTGAAGGGAATTTCCTGTTTAGTCTCAATTAAACAATTTCTCAGATTGAATTTTTCTATCTCTGCCAAATCATATAGAAATGGCAACAACTGTGGGATACTCCCACATGAATGTGTGGACCAATTTAACACTGGAATTCTCAATTTCCGAGGTTCTTCCTGTAAAAGTGGCGATGAGACTGTCAGTATTTGTTATGTGCACATGCGCGTATACTTACCCCAAGTATCTAATACATTTCAAACAAAGCTCAGAGGTTTTGAGTAGTGGTATTAAAAGTTAGCCACAAGCAATTAGAGGTGGTATTTAAAATGCCAAAACAGATAAATTTTCATTCGCACTTGGTGTTCTCTACAGAAAGAAACATTAAGCCAATAAAACAATTATGAGCATGAAGAGTAAAAAAGATAAAACACTCATTAATTTGGATAGTAAATACAAAATGGAGGCAACAGAAGCAGATATTTCTAAGCCACATAAGGTAAATCTTAATTTCACAGTCTATCTAAAATAAAAGACATTGTAAAAACGGACTCATAGTTGCAGTCTGTGTAAGAAGTTTCAACCGAAGATGCTCTATCAGTAAACTTCAGTCAAGGAATTCACACCTTCTTTCTGGTTACCATGCAGAGCAACAGAGAGCCTATGGGCTTTATTTTTTAAGGCCTTCTCTGAAAAGTCCTCTCACAGACAAAATTGTATGAAGTCGAAATAACCCAAGAGGATGAAAAAGCTGAAATAAGGCTGATATATCTTAAACGACTGATTCCAATAATCTTTAAATTTCCCAAACTGGTTGATTTAACAGTAATATTTTCTTTGTACTCTAGTGTAATACTAATACAAGGAAATAATTTATAAACATAGAAATTGCCTGCCATTATGAATTTACATTTTATATTATCATAAAAAATCAAAAACAGTTGAAATCACACTGGAATGGCTAAAAATATTACAGGTACTTTTTAAATAACTAGCCTAGGCTTATTAGCTATTTTTTCAACCCAAAAAGTCTGCTGTAGACTTGTATAGTATCAGGCATTGACCAAGGTGGAAGAAATAAAGTCACAAGCTTCAAATTAAAACCAAATACCATGTCAGAGATTTATGAAAAATACCTTAGCATGCTTAAATATATATAGTCCCCAAGCCAGGGGAAATATTTGCAAGCCTAGTTTTAGAAAAGATCTGAATCTAAGAATTAGTATAAACTAATCTACCAATTCAGGAAAAGCATAATTATATTTAATTATTTATTATAATTTGAGTGTGCCTCTATCTTACCCACTAGGCAAGGAGCTACTTGAGAACAGAAACGTCTTAACCATTTTTTTTATACAAAGGACCCCAAAGAGTGTTTCTTGTGTAAGGCACCCAAACAAATATTGTTTCAATGAATGAATGAATGAACAATGAATTATGGAACTGCATAAGAGTTTTTCAATGCTTTGGTCCAAGCTCTACTGTAATCAATATGCAGAAAAGTCTTTCTGATAACTCTTCAAGCAAGGGGTCTCAAAATAAAATGACAGGCCTCTGAAGGAAAAAAACTTTAAAGGATACTTTACATATCTTGCTTATAAAATTGAAAATTACATAAGAGAATTAAAGACAAGTGGAAAATGTAAATTTCAGTAAAATACAAAGTTTATGAGGTCTTAAAATGTGAAATATGTAACCATCCCCATTCAGAATATCTTAGAGGAAATGAATGCATAAATGGATGGCATTTTAAAGACACTTTAAAGCAAGAAAACCTTAACACTAGCAGCAAGGTAGAATGGCATTTTTTTACTTCTTTCTCCAGTTACTTTTAAAGCACAGTAGCTATTGCTTCCCTTCTACATTTCTCCTGTTTAAATCAAATCAAACATATCACAGAGATTAACACAGACCAACGCACAAAGAAAAAAAGGAAAGAAAGAAACTTTAAACACAAAATTTGACCATACTGATTGCCTTCCCATTTTTCAAGTATTAACTCTCTTTATTAGGCTCAGCTCCAACTACTCCCCCGCACAGGGTTCCTTTCAGAGGTGCCCATTGGGCCCAAAAGCCATTCCAGAGACTTAAATCATATTAAGTAGCCACTTTCACAGCCATTCCCAACTTGAGGGAAACCCTTCTAACCGAGATTCACTCTAAGAATTTGATCATTGTCTGCAGCCTACCTGGGAAAAAATATGGGAAAAGGATGAACAAGAAAGATATCCTTCCCCAAAGCGAAACTCAACTCTATTATCCAGACGTACCTACTCCCTACCCACTCCCCCATCGCATCCTCGGTACCAGGCTCTGGACAGGTGGGAGGGCGGTGAGTACGTCTTGGGGAGGGGATGCAACTAACTTTCCTCCACCACTTTATTCCCACTCCCACCCTAAATCAGTTCCAACTAGTAACTGAAGCCACCAGGTAGGGCTGTCTGCATCCCCCTCCCCCCCAGGAGTGTGATGGGATGGGGAGGATGGGGGGCGCGCGTGGGCAGGGTGGAGGGGAGAGGGATGTTCTTAAAACTGCAACTCTTCTTACCGCTGGAGCGCCTGACGATGTTCTCCAAAAATGTGTTCTGCGGTGCCACCAGCCCTCTCTTGCCCCCCGGCATCCTGGGTCTGGAGAGCGGCGGCCAGGATCCGCGGCGGGGGAGGGGGGCAAGCAGGAAGAGAAGGCAGAGGAAGAGGAGAAGGTGGAGGAAAAGATCGAGCCGAATGAAGAGGGGGCGCGGCGGCGGCGACGGGGTCCCCTGACTGTTTCTCCAGCCGGACCCGGATGAGCAGCTCTGGGGAGGAGGACCAGGCAGTTCATGGTAGTAGCGCTCCCACGGCCGCCGCTGCCCAGACTGTGGCGGTGCCGCACACGCGGCTCGGGAACTGCAGGCTCCGCGGGGCACAGTGCGCCTGCGCCGCCCCCGCTGTCGCTGTCCCGCCGGTGCTGATGCTGAAGCTGCTGCTGAGGCTGCTGCCGCGGCGGCGGTCGCCCGAGCGCGGGCTCAGCATTTCTCCCCCTGCCCCGCGCCCCGGGGCCGGGAGAGCGGGAAGAGCCAACTCGAGACCTGTCTCCCAGTCCCTCTTAGCCCAGACCCAGACACCTTTACTGCGTCTTCTTCTCCTGCTAGCGCATCCGTCTCGCGCAGCTGGATCACGGCTGCCCAGTCGAGCCCAACTTCTGCTGCGCTGTGCGCCTGGCGGCGGCTCCTCTCTCCCCGGAGATCGAGGCAAACGCTTGCGGTCCAATGGGGCAGTGGAGTGAACGAGGAAGTGGGAGATGCAGGCAGGATGCCAGAGAGGGCAATGGACAGGCGGAAGGGGTCACATCTCAGCTTCTCCCTTTGGGGTCCTGAGCCCCGGCTACTCCCGAGGACACGACTCCGGGGGAGAAGGTGTCGATCAGCTCCCGCTCCAGCTGAGGCTGAGCGCCGAGCAGGGACTGACAGGGCGGTGCGCTGGGACGCAGAGCAGCCACCTGACGCTGCTACCGCCCCCCTCCGGGCTTTGGCGCCCGAAGCTCAACAGAGGAGCTTTCATCACCCGCCCTACCCCACGCCCCAGAGCTCGAGCCAGATAGGGTCGGAGAGCAGAGCAGGCACGGGAAGGGCCTCTGCGCCGGGGCTGGCTCTGGCGCGCGGGGAGGCGTGCAGCCGCACAGGGGAGCTTCCCCAGGGCTGTCGAGCGCAAGAGGCGAGCGGCGAGCCCCGCCGCGCTGCTAAGTTGCGGAAAAGGTTGCACTTAATGCGAGGAGTAGGCGAAGAGGGCGAATAATTCTCACGAGAGGCGGGGAGCGCAGCTGGCAGCGTTTGCGGTGGAAACACAGTGAGGGCAGCAGGAGCGAAGCTGCGCAGGGCAGGGGCATACCGGCAGGCATGGTCCCTAACAACCCACTGTCCGCTCGGAACCGGGGACAGGAGTGGAACCATTAGTAAACAGAGTCCAAAAGCCAGAATCTACCGCGGAGAAGGGAAAATGGCATAAGAGCGAATGGAGAGCGGAGAGGCGGAAAGAAAAGGGGGAGCTCACGCCGCGGCACCTCCTTTTTATCTAAGACAGTGGTTCTCAAAGTGGTCCTGGACTGGCAGTGTCTCCTAAGAACTTGTTACAAGTGCAAATTATCCGGCCCTACCCGAGAGCTAGGGAACCAGGAACTCAGGGGGTGAGGGCCGAAAATCTCTTCTAACAAGCCCTCCAGGTAAATATGATGCCGGGTTGAGAAGCACCGATCTAAGGCTTTCCCTCCAGAGGCTCCACGTGGGCCTGTGAGAAAGGACGGCTGCACAAGCAGGGTCAAGGAGTGGAGACAAAAAGTGCGCTGCGGCAAGTCAGGGGTTGAAGCGAAGCGTTGAGCGGTGAAGGCAAAGGAGAGATAGAGGGGGCGTCCCCTTTTGCTGGGATAAGAATATACCAGGTAACCCCTGTTAGAAATGGTCAAGGATAGGTTGCCCGGAAGCAGCGGGACTCCCCAGGCTAGGGTCAGAGGAAACCTGCTCAGAGCCTGCTTTGGGCGGGGAGGAGGGGAGGGAAGGTGTCTGACTTCCTTTGGAACCTCCTAGATTACCCATCATTGACCTCGAGCCACGATCTCTCCAGAGCACCCAGGATAAGGACCGTTGCCTGTGGCCAAGAGACACATAAATGCATAACCGGGATCCAAGTTTAGCTTAGGGTCATTTTTTCCCTCTCCCCTCTGAAATTTCCACCCATTCGCCCAGAGCTTGGGCAGCTGAGCAAATCCAGAAGGTTGATGTGAGGTAAAGAGGAGTTTGCTCTGCCAGGATTTCTTCCGCAAAAAATCAAGATATTTGGCGGAATAAAACTAGGCTATTCGAGCTTTCTACCCGAAGCATGCTGGTGGTGCAAGTTTATTCCCCTACAGCTAGAACGCCTTCTGAATACACCGTGGCGTCTTTAGTTAAATAATACGGGACTGCCTGTGCAGATTGGGTCCGTATGGTCACAGCCCTTCCCTGGAGTTGACCCCTGTGTGTGTAGGAGGGAGGGGAACTGGAAAGCAGTCCTTAAACACACAATTGGATTTTCCCCTCTGGTGGGTCTTGTATGACCTGTGTTCATGGCGACTAGGCTAGTGTACAGACAGACCCTGGTCCTAGACTTAATCAGCCATTCACAGAATGGGGTGGAGAACAGGCAGGCTAATCTTTTTAAAATATATATATATAATTCCTAGATTGCTATCCTAGACTTCTAACATGATATGATAAATCCATCGACATCATTAACGGGAAATATTTCAAATCTGCCTGTTCTTTTGCACATCATCAGCTGCCCACATCTCGCCTCTGGGTATTGATATAAAATCTCTGCTTCCCAGCATTCCCATCTAGTATAAATATCCCTGCTCCTAATCACTCCTCTGTGGGTGTATGAGCTCACACTTCCCAAAGAGGAAACTCTTTTGGACTCCATTAAGACACAGTCACACAATTACTGGTAGAACTTCCTCATTTATTTCCATCTGCAATTAAATTGACATTTGTCTTTTCTTCTTTATCCTTACTAACTGCATAGCATTATAACTTTGGGATTATTTTAATTACTGTAAAAAATTGGTAGTTATAAAGGATCAAATTCTTGGTTTACACAATTTTCTTAATCTTCTAGTTTAAATTTTCATTTTATAGAGGAAGAAACCAAGACCCAGAGAGTTGAAGTGCCTAGTCCAATATGACACAGTGCTGTACTGAGACTAGAATCAGCTCTTCTGACCCCATAGCCAAGCTCCCTATAAATAATAGAAAGCATTATGGCTTGGCTTAGTGTGGGAACAACCAGCAACCTCCAGGGACATCTATTGCAGTCGCTGATTTTGCAGCACTAGTGAGAAGAGAAACCGTTGGCAACAACTTGCAACAGCTCCTAATCAAAATAGAGTTAGGGAAAATGGAGCGGCACCGTATGGCCTGCCTGGCCCCGGGGAATGTGCTGGCAGATTGCAGCAAGGTGCCAATATGGCATTTTAAAAGCATTTTGCAGACGGAGTCCATATGTTGTAACCAAATCACTGGATTTAACAGGTGAGAGACAGGAATCAAAAAGCTTCAAAGTCATACAAAGGGCTTCTTTTTGTTTGTTTTATTGCAAAGATTCAATTATTTTAAAGCAGAATCATTTGTCCTTTTCTTTTCTCTTGAGTTATTGTAGTTAGAGTGGTGGTGTGTGGTAGAACCAAGAGTTCCAACACCCAGAGGTGTTCACTAACTCCCAGGTCACAGCTATGAAATGAAGGAAAGCTAGCTGAACTGCAGGTGTGTTCCCGTTTAACAGCAACAATATCAAAGGGAAGACGAATATAATGCTGCATGTCAATTACACCTCAATAAAAAAATTTTAATAGGTAAAGACTTAGAAAACTGATATATTAGGAAGTGATGGTTCATAACTACTACTGGTTCTCTGAAGAATTCTTTTATCAAGCACTCCTCCTTTGAGGATTTTAAAATATAGTTTATTTGACAGTAGCTGTAATTATATGTAAATCCTCAGAAATGCGTTAGAAATAGGTCCAGTCTGACTTAATGTTTGATTCTTTATGTGAAAATGGCCTACCCACTACTCAGTTGGGGAACGGTTTTTCTCCCCACTTCTGCTCGCTGCTTCTGAGCTAACCTCAGCATAAGTCTAAGGTGCAATCTGCAGATACTAAACTGGTGGCTCTGAGGAAGAATGGGAGGAAGGAAGAAAGGAAAGGGCCAGAAGTTGCTTTCCATCCTAGCTTCCAGGGCTGGTCTCATTAGCGGCAGTGTTAGCTCAACCCATTTCCTCCTCCCCTATCCATTTCCCAAGCCTCACTCTCCGCCTCCCCCCAGAGTTGTGCTCCTGCTCTAGCAGTGAAATACCCACACATTACTCGATTCCTTTGCACACACAAAGTCCCCCACTTACACTTAACCTTCCTTTTTCTCTCCCCCCACCCCCCTGGAATCTAAGTGGAGAGAAAGCAGAATAGAGAGGTAGTATTGTATAGAGGTTCAGCACCTGGACTCTGGACCCAGACTACCTGGAATGTAATCTTGTCCCTGACACTTACTAGCTATATAACCTAGGGGAAGTTATTTAGCCTCGATTCCCCTCCTGTTCATGGGGATGAAAATGACCTACTTAATAGGACTGTTATGAGGATTAAATTATTTCCTACTTGAAAACATTAAAACAGTATCTAGCATATAACAAGCATCATATAAGTGTCTGTAAAGTAAATAAGCCTTTTCATCCCCTTCTACTTTCATTGACAGGAAAAGTTCTAGGTGATGGTTGTAACTAATGTTCACCAATATCCAGTTGCTTTCTCCACCTCTTGAAATTAGTGTGGCCATGAACTAGTTCTGGTCAATGAAATGTGAATGGAAATGATGTGTTTTGCTTTCTGGTGAAAGCAGATAAGAGTCAGGACTCAGTCAGTGACTGTGGAATGTCAAGCAACACAAGGAGAATAGGTGCCCAGAATCACCTAGACCTGCAATAGACATTATCTAAGCTGGAAATAAACTTTGTTGTGTTGAGGCCCTAAGATTCTTGCACTGTTTGTTACTGTGCTATAACCTAGTCTATCCTGACTCACACAGGTTGTGAACTTGCTTTGGGTACAGGAAATTAGAGAAACAATAATTCCCTGACTGCAGATTAGAATCACTTGGGAAACATATAAAAATTCCAATGTCCAGGTCACAGCGCCCCGACCAAGAAAATCAGAAATTCTGAGCATGAGACCCAGACATTAGTAGTTTTTAAACTTTCCCAGGTGATTTCAATGTGCGGGAAGTTTGAGAAACACTGTCCTAGAGCAATGCCACTCTCTATGGGGAATCTCTAGGATTTAGATATTGTGCGAAGATCCCCAACTGGAAGGATCAGACCTATGGTCACACCTACCCAGCAAAGATCCAACCCAAATATGTCCAACTGTGAGTTTCTCTATACTTGTAGCTCCTGAGCATCTCAGGAGAGAATCGCAAAACCTGCAGGACTGATGCACCTAGATTCAAGGCCTCCAAACTCCAAGTGCCCCTCTCAACGCAGCCCTGTCCGTCTACACATCCTTAGTCCCCCGTCCCTTCCGTGCTCCGCAGCAGCTCTCTCAAAGCTTCTCCTCCCTCTCCACACCTCAGATGTCACCCTCTCCCCTCTCAGTCTCAGCAGATGACTCACAGAGAACAGGTCATGCTGTCAATCCTTAGGCTTACCGCCTTGACTCTCTCTTCCTTTTCTTTCTTCTAGGAAAATAGGAAGCAATTTCCCTCACCATCCCTCCACCAGTGCTCTGGATCCTATTCATGTGTGCCTCTGAGGGACCTCACTTTACTGACTGTCCCCTTCTTCCTCTCTCTTTGACACTTAATGTGCCTTAAGAATGCTTTCCTAACTTGTTGTTCCCTCTAGCTTTTGCTCTGTCTCTCCCATCCCTCCATGCTAATTTCCCGGAAGAGTAGTCCATAGTAGGTGTCTCCACTTCTTTGCTTCCTATCCACTCCTTAACCCACCAGATTGGCCTCCACCCCACTGCCCCCTGAAATGCCCTCCCAAAGGCCACTTTTAAATTGCCAAATCCAGTGAAGCAAATTCATTCTTAATTTTACTTGACCTGCCTTTGACATTTGACCCTGTTACCACACTCTTCTTCTTGAAACATTCTCCTGCCTTAGACTGCCTGGGTTTGTGTGACCTCAGGATTTTTATTAACCTATCTGTGCCTGTGCCTGATTTTCTTTATCTGTAATAAAAGAATAGCGGTTGATGTGAGAATTAAATGAGATAATACAGGTGGGCAGTCTCATATCCACATTTCTGAAATTGAAAACTCGGAAATCCTAAACCTTTTTTTCATAAATTTGTCACAAACTCATTTGCCAGAAAAGCCTGACCTGAATTGCCACGAGGCTATTTGTACTCTTTCTTTATCCCACTTGCTGTGAACATTGACATGTTTTGCTGCATAGTTATTAATGTGTTTGATAACAGGGATTGCTGTCCAGAATCCTGATAGAGGAGATACAAATATACACAAATCCACAAATTTCTGAATTCCAAAAAACAAATCTCTTTCCTGCAACTCTAGACACGCATGCATATGTGCTCACTGGCTCTCTCCACGTGGCAATTTCACAGGGATCCCCAATTCAACATATCCAAAACAAATGTATCATCTTGCAGCCTGCCCAAACTTCTCCCCCTCCAGTGTTTCCTATCTTAGGAAGGCCACCTCCATCTGCCCAGTCGTCTAAGTCAGTAACTTCAATGCTTCTCCATCCCTACCACCTACATCCAATCCTGCTCATTCTACCTCCCATATATCTCTTAAAAGTATCCACTTTCACTATCACCATTGGCACTGCTCAAGGTCAGGGTCCCTCCTGTGCAATTGGGGTTGAGACTTATTGTCCCCCTGATTTCCTACCTAAAGCAGGTTCATATTCTGGATCAGTCGGGATAGACTAGGTTACAGTGCAGTAACAAACAATGCCAGAATCTCATCTTCCAATTGGATTACTGCAACAGTCTCCTAACAGCTCTCCTGCTCCCTGTATTTTCCTGCCATGTTCATCTCCTTCTCCATCTCCAAGCTCCACTCCCAATTTTTTCTTTACCCTTCACTGTAGCTAATGTTCCTCAAGCATAAATCTACTTATGTCACCCTTCTAAATTCCCCTTTGCCCTCAAGTGAAAGTCCAAAACCCTTAGCTAGCCTTTTTCTATCCTTCCCTATCTGACTCCTGCTTATATATCCAGTCTCAACTCTCATCTTTTCCCATTGCAACCCCATATCTTCATACTTCCTTGCTCCCTACACTCCTTTTTATTCCTTGTACTTACCATGATCTCTCTTCCTTCCTCCACCTATGTCCTGTATCAGCAAGTATATTTGGATCATAGATTAGATATCATTTCCTCCAGAACGCCTTCTTTACTCTCCAAGACTCAGTAAGGAGCCTTCCTATGACTTCTTCTAGTGCCACCCCATGCTTTCTCTACTG
This sequence comes from Equus asinus, assembly GCF_041296235.1. Lineage (NCBI taxonomy): Eukaryota > Metazoa > Chordata > Mammalia > Perissodactyla > Equidae > Equus > Equus asinus. The sequence goes on from NC_091796.1 coordinate 72,928,852, forward strand.
CAGCATTTGTCTCGCCATTGTAAAGAAAAGATTATAAATATGGTTGACACCCTAGGTATCTCCTCACCAGAGCTGCCCCTAGCCACTTTGGCATCTTTGTTGGAATTAGGGAAAGAAGTCTCCTATGGACAGTCATAGGACCAAGACAGGGACACCAGTTGGTGAGATGATTGTGGGCTGGATTTCAGCCTCTATTTGCCCCCTTGATGAATGCCCTCGGTTGGAAGGAGGGAGGCTTTCTAAGTGAGAAAACTAGAAAAAAAATCGTAACAATAGGAAAGCTTGTGATATGTAGCAAAAAGCAGACAAGTCAGCTCTAGCAATGAGGAATGGGAGATAGAATTGGAGGCGTGGTTAGGGATGTATCAGGGTAGCCTAAGGAGTTCGGGCTTATTCGGTAGGCAATGAATGACAGGTTTTGAGTAAAGAAGTGACATGGTATTTTAGGAGAAGGAATCTGAATGTAATTGGTGTACAAGATGCTTTAGGGAGAGAAAAGGCCAGAACTAGAGAAACTAGATAAGAGAGTTCTACATGTGACAAGATGATATTTTTTGAAACACTAATAAATATTCCCTCCCCATCCCTGTAATTACTGCTACCCTCTTGCCATCATTGCACCACAGCTCCTCACCACGGCTCACCTCTTCTTGGTTTTTGAATTTCAAAAGCCTAGGCACTAGAAAAACAGAAACACAATAATAAAAGTGTTATAATAAAGGCTATGTGTATTTTTACTGGGTGCTACACGCTGTTCTAAGTACTTTACATGCATTTTCTCATTTAATCTCATTTAATTTTAATAGAGATAAATTGAATTTCATTCAGTTCAACAAATATTTATTAAACATTTATGTGCCAGGGGTTTTAATTATCACCCATTGAACCAAAAGTGAAACTGAGGCACAGAGAAGTTAAATAACTTGCACAAGGTCAAAAAGTGATACGTGATGTAGCCAGGTATTCTGTCCTCACAGCTCAAACTCTTAACCATTCTGTTTAACCACCACAATATACTATTTTCCAAAAGAGTTGGGAAATATCTAATGAGAACTAGCTATCTCATATGATCCCACCTCCAGCCTAGATGAGACAAAATGCCCTGTGCTAAGGGAAGGGAGACAAGCTGTAGAGGAGGCAAAGACCAAGGAGGTCCTGTCTCTGCCACAGTGTGGGCCAAGCCCGGGATCTCCAAGGAAAATGACGAGAACTCCCAATACGTTCGTGAGAGTTGAGACAGAGAAGACCTGCCCCATCACGTTGACAGAACTCTAGGGAGGCAGCAAGGCCATAGGGAGGAAATGGCTGAGTTGGGTGGTGGAGACATGGGGCCTTAATTAGCACTGAGAAGTTCCCAAGACCTTGGTGGGCACATGGGCACAGACATAGTGAAATGATTCGTGCACATTCTAGAGGAAAGCCAGGAGGCAGAGAAAGTGAGACCCAGTGAAATTATACCACATGTATTATTGGTTTTACCTACCTATCTCCTTCGCTGCACTGCACTGCGAACCCCTTAAGGTCAGAGATCGCGTCTACTGTATACATGTTTCTTTAGCTCTGATTCAGTGCCTAGAACATGCAGGCCACACAATAAATTGATCTGTTAATTATTCAGTGCTGCTGGGAAAATTTAAGTGTAGAATTAAAAGTTTTAATCTCTAACCACACTTCATACCACACACCACAATAAATTCTAAATATACTACCAGGTGAAACATTTTTAAGCTATTTAAAATAAGTTTCCAAACTATTTTTGAAGCAAGAGAAATTACAAATAACATGGTAAGTAGGTTTGATTACATCAAAACTATGTCACCTGCATACACACAAAAAGCATAATCTAGATGAAGAGGAATTGAAGGAGCAAGAAAAATTATCCATAATTAATATAATTGGGAAACATTTTTTCTTCAAAATCTGCTTGGAATGAATACAATGAACAATGGCGGGAAGAACCAATGGATAATAACCATAATTTTTCCGTGATTCTCAACAGCACCTCATGAGATTACTAGAGCAAGTACAATTATTCCTATTGTTCACTTTTTTAAAAGTGTCTAGAAATAGCCAATAAGTAGAACGTCAAGGCCCAACCCAGTTCTTCTGACGCCGGGTTCAGTGTCCTTTCCCCCACACCACACTGGAATATCAGTATTATAGGGCAAGGGGCTAATTCAAATGAGAAAATAAATTTACAAAAATGGTTAAAACTAAAGCATATATTCTTACTACTAAAGCTAAATGACCCAAATATTTAAATGTGAATGAATGGGCAGGCAGATAATGGTATGTTAATTCAAATAGAATTGACAAATTCAAGGGCTACTGTAAAAACATGGAAAAGATCTTTAAAAATACAGGTCAATGGGAAATACATATACAATGTGAAATACTATATGTTCACTGATTTCTGCATATACGTCTGACTTGTAAGCAGGAACATGGGGAAAGGCTATAGATTTTGTGATTCACTTCTGATTTACAGGATTGAAGCTTTGTTTTTTCTTATCATCTACTAATAATTCATGTTACTACTGATTTTGATGTTTCTATTAAATGTCCACTGTCTGTTGTTTAAATAGATCATTAAAAATCAAAGCAAAAATCTAGCTGGAAGTAAAGACACACATACACAAATAAAATTTCCAGGGAATAAGTATAAACAACTTATTTTTTACAAAAGGTATATTGAGGTATTATTGACATACAATAAATTGCGCATATTTAAACTGTATAATTTGATGAGTTTTGACATATGTGATGTTGAACCATCACTACAATCAAGCAGCGAAGATATCTATCACTCCTAAAAGTGTCCTTATGCTCTTTTACAATCCATCCCTCCTTCTCAGTCCATAGGCAACCACTAATCTGCTTTCTGTGATTATCAATTAGTTTGCATTTTCTAGAATGTTGTATAAATGGAACGATAAAGTGTGTACTCTTTTTCACCTGCCTTCTTTCACTCAGCACAATTATTTTGAATTCAGGCACGTTTTTGTGGGTACCAATAGAAAGGTGAGACAATCACCTTTCTCCCTATGATCATCCTGCACAGTAAAGTTTGAGAAACGCAGCCATACGGATTAATAACAGCCAAACCTAATTTTCTTCTGGCATTTGAAGAATTTGTCTACCAAGGAACATTGGTATTTTAAAATTCTTTTTCTACCAGCAGTCAGCCAGGAGGAATGAGCATCAGCTAGAAAGTGGGGCAAGGAGTCTGGCCCCACAGGTCTGGGGTCTGGCACTTAACTCCTCGTGCCTCAGTTTGCTCATCTGTGAAATGAGTTTAGGACTGGCTCTTTCTAGTGAGGAGGAGCCACTTTTTATTTCCCTAAGCTATTAACATCTCTAGGTTTGAAGGACAAGAGGATTAAAGGGTGAAAGACCTGAGAAGTACTGAAAAGAGGGCATGAAGTCATCATGGCAGACTGGGGAGGGGGTGCGAGGCAGAGAAGCCAGTGAACAGATTTTTCTTTGACCTGAAGCTTCGTCATCTTGCAGATGCCGATCTACTTACTGCTCAGTAACCCCACGTTTGCTGACAAGGCAGGCTAAGGGTGTCGCCTCACAGTCAGACAGAACTGGCCTTGAATCCCACCTTGGAGCAAGTCACTTACCTTCTCACGGCTTATCGGAAAAATGAGAACAAAGAAAAACCAGCATCCAGACATCTTATAGATTGTTCTGAGGATTAAATGAGACAGCATTTAATAACCAAAAACTTCAGCTATAAAATGGAGACAATACCTTCCTTTTAAGAAGTGGAAGTAATAGATACAAAGTACTATAAACAGAGTTCGCCACATTTAAGGACTGTTTAGTGGCAACAAAAATCCCTAGAAAAAAGAAAATGTAGAAAATCCCTGGGCAGAGTCCATTCTGGTTTTGTCCCTTCTGTTCTCTTTCTTAGCAGTGCTTCCCATGGGGAGTCACCTTTGTTCTGCAGACAAGCCCTCTCCACCTGGGTCCGGGGAGAGAATGTCCACCCAACAACAGCCTTATGTGCTGTGGTGTTCTGGAACCAGCTGTACTGCTTGTGAAAGCCAACTTGCAAATTTTCAGGAATTTTGTGAAAGGGTAGTTAAACACAGTCATTAATAAACATTAAATTATAGTAACTTAAAGTAAATAAATTATATTAAAAATGAAAGCAATCAATACTCAAAACTCATCACTTCCTAATTATGTTACTACATTTTACTATTATCTATGCTCTTGAGGTTATTTCTGCTTATTATATCTGTATGGTGGAAATTCTATGTAATGGTGTGCTTCTGAGCATCAACTTCCAATCCCTGTTCAGTCATGTCACATGGGAAACTTGAAGTCAACATTGGAAACTGGCTAACGCTACATACAAACCAGAGTTTGATAATTGTTTTGTTGATTCCCTAGACTTAAGCAAATGATGGAGAAAATGCAGACTATACATAATGCAGACTAAACTTAAAAGTGTTCATGTCTATAGCTACGACATTGCAAATAGCAACAAAAGATTGAGGAAATATTCTTCCAGTATTCAAAAAGTGTTACACAAGTCAACAAAGAAGTCACTTGCATCATTGTCAAACATGTAAATCCTAGCACATATCTTCATTGTTCCATTTTCATCATTAAGATAAATTAAAATACCAACCAAGTTCATGTTGAAACCACATTATCATCAATGATAACCATAGGCTGGCCACAGACTCGAGAGTTAGGCAAAAATCAATGAAAGTATCAATGTGATGTATGGAATTTACAGTAAAGAGTGCTGAATATTTTAATATTACATATTTGAAAATTATATGCTACACATCTTTTATATCAGTAGAATGTATGATAAATTTAAATATGTACCTATATGTGCATGTTTTTTTTTTCTTGAGAGTCAGGCAGAGTAAGTCATTAAACATTTACCTGCATGCTAGTGCCCAGATTCACCAATTCAGAGTTTTGCAAATAGCAACTTCTCTTCCACTATCTAAAGTCAATCCAGCAGCTGGCCCAGCGGCACAGCAGTTAAGTTCACACTCCACTTCGGCCTGGGGTTTGCTGGTCAGAATCCTGGGTGCGGACCTAGGCACTGCTTTTCAAGCCATGCTGTGGCAGGCATCCCCCATATAAAATAGAGGAGGCTGGTAGCTCAGGGCTAATCTTCCTCTAAATAAATAAATAAAATCAATCCAGAGGAAGACCCTGGAGGGCCCTACCTGTTACGTGTCTACATGTCTATACCTGCAACAAGAACTCTTGCAAAGAGCATGTAGTATGTATGGTAAATGGCTCAGCCTGGGGTAGGTGTGGGCAACGCCATGTTTGATCATCCCATAGACTATGGAGACAGGTACGTTCCCAAAAGGAATAGAGATGCTGGACAAACAAAAACAAGGGATGCCCATTACTGTAGGTCCTCAGTAAAAGGTAGCCGCTATCATGTAAAGCAATGCAAAGCAACTCTGACCTTTTAATCTCAGGAAAGAAAATTAGCCACAGTTGACTCACTCTGTAGTACACGTGACATTCTAAGATTATGTAATCTCCAACTCATTTAAATTTTCTCCCTTCCCCAAGGCGTCAATAGAGATACAGCCGTTAGTTGTTTATGATTGTCTTTCTTCTAACCGGCATTTCTCGAGCTTTTACTCTGTTTAAGGAACTGGGTTAGGTGCTGTGAATCCACTTAAGTTTACTCTAAATTTGATAAATGGCAATCTAGCCTGATTGCAAGCCCATCTGTTGTGTCTCAAACATCCTGTTCAGAATATGGTACCACTTTTTTAAAAAAAAAACAGTTTATGCCACCTTAGCTTCAGTAGACTAATTGAACCAAACATGTTCAAAGAAGCAAACTCTGAGAATAAATTCCCAAATGTCAGTGCTGTCTAGGAGAAATGAAGAAACATATGGGATCCCAGCCATTCTCCAAATTATTCATGCCAAGGTGTCTGAGGGGGCTGGGCTCCAGAGAGCAACTTTATGCCTTCCAGAAAAGTCGTATGGTCATGTAATTCTAATTGTAAACTTGAAAAAAGAAATGTGCATTTAAAAAGTCACTGCAGAGAAGAGTCCTCTCACAAAGGGCCATTATGTTACGTTCCATTTGTAGTATAAAGCACTGTTACAGCCTTAAAATTGGGTAGGAAATCTCCCCTATTATAAGGACATTCTTTGCACGTGAATGTAATGAATGCCGTACACCCTGTACACCATCTTTGGGGAGATCAGGCCAGCGTCTTCTCTGGAGAAGACTATAGGATTCTTTGAAAAAAACTATGGCATGCATCTTACTTTCAGAAGTGAACAAATGGTTCTTACGCTAGAAAGAAACAGATCAAAGTGGCTCAGATGTGTAAACCAAAGGCAGTTAAAAAAGAGTTTTTGTTTAAAGGATGTGGGCCAGAAAGAAAACAGAAACTCAGAAAGTTAAAAAAGTCAGCTCAGTTCAGATCAAGAGAGAAAGAACAGCCTGAAACAGCTCATGCAACTCTGTGGACATAGACCAGAATCTGCATCATGGGCTAGTGGGCTGGGGAAAGAAGCTAGAACAGGAAGGATAGAGCTGGCAGTGTGGGGAGGCTTGAGTGCCAGCTCAAGGCATCCCCCATATAAAATAGAGGAGGCTGGTAGCTCAGGGCCAATCTTCTTCATCAAAAAAGAGGAGCATTAGTGGTAGATTTTAGTTCAGGGCTAATCTTCCTCTAAATAAATAAATAAAATCAATCCAGAGGAAGACCCTGGAGGGCCCTACCTGTTACGTGTCTACATGTCTATACCTGCAACAAGAACTCTTACAAAGAGCATGTAGCCTAGGTCCGCACCCAGCTTGAGTGCAAGCAGTTAAGCTGGGGTCTGCATTAGCTACTTGTCACGGGTAATTACTAAGCATTACAACTTTTCAAGATAGATATTATTTATCCCCACATTACAGATGGTGACCTTGCCTAAGTCACACAGCTAATAAGTGTCAGAACTAGAATTCGAATTCAGAACTATTTGGCTCCAAACCACTCTTTCTATAGGTTTGCTCCAATGAAACTGTACAGCAAGCAGTCCAAATCTCAATATCCAAAGGGACAGTGGTGTGCTTGATTCCAGTGCAGGCTGTCATCCATACCTGGTAGTGACACATGGCAGATAGCTCTAGACAGTACAATATTTTAAGTCATGTGGGTGGCAAAGGCAGAGAAGGGTAGAAAGGACAAGTAGAGGAGGACACTCTGATTGGTGGCAGTGTCCCAGCCAATGGCTAGGGGTGGAATCAGGAACAAGTCTAGTTTTCAGGAGAAGGGCTGGTATGGCTATAGTCAAGGAACCACTCTAGCTGGCACCTGAAATTCCAACCAAAACTGGAGACAGAAGCACCATCACATGAAATAGGTGCTCAAGGGTGGGAGGATGGGATGAAAGTTACAGCTCAATAGGCTGCAAGCCCCTAGTACTCATCCCAAAGTCACTGCACCTTGGGCTTAGGACAGCAAGACCATATCTGATGGGGACATACCTCCTTGGGGCCTAAGACTGCCTCAGCCTCTGAGTGGAGTTAAGCCTGCGGGTTAAAGGTCTTCAGTACTGGTATCCCAGCATGGCTTCTAGTAGAGAAGACAGACAACAAGCAAGAAAACCAATGAACAACTACAACATTTAAAAGTCAAAAAAGTTCTAAGAAAGGAACAAACAAGAGGTTGAGATCTAAGAAAAAAGTAAAGGAGAGAGGGACATACTTTAGATTAAATACTCAGAGAAAGTCTCTCTGTGGAGGCCACGTTTAAGCTGCAAACTTGGGGGAGGAAAGAATCTAAGCCTCAAAGGAATAGAAGGAAGAGCAGTCTAGACAGAGGGAAGAGCTCATGTAACTGGCCTCAGGTGGGGAAAAGTTTGGGATGTTAAAGAAACCATAAGAAAGTGGGGCTAGAGCAGAGTGATGAGGGGAAAGAGAGATGCAAAGCAATGTTGGACATAAGTAAGTGCAATATCATTCAGTTTGTAGACCAGGGCAAGAACTTTTCCTTGCAATCAAAGTGTAAAGGGGAGCCACTGAGTCATTTATAGGTGGCTGTGGCATGATCAGTTGCAGCAGGAAGTAACAGGAGAGGAGAGTGTGCGACCAGCGAGAAGGCTATCGCCATAATCTAGGTAAGAGGTGATAGTGTCCCGCAACAACGTGAACTTTCGAGACAGGAAGAGAGCAAGTTGGAGATAAATTTTGGAGATACAATCAACAGGGACTCATTGATGGAATGGCTGCACAAAGTGAGGACAAGGGAGGAATCAGGGATACCTTCTCCATCCCTGACTTCAGAACTGGGTGCTGTTGACTGAGGTAGGGAAGATCTGTTAGTGAAACATGTTTCCAGAGAGAAATCAAGGGTAGCATTTTGGACATTTTGAATTTATGTAGCCAAGTGAAGACATCAAGGAGGCAATTTGACGGTTGAGTCTGGAGCTCACAGGAGAGGTTTTGGCTCCTGGGAGCAGATGCAGACATCCTAACCCAGGGAATTCCTCAAGGATTTCCTCTTAGGGCAGCCACAGCACCAGTTCCACAACTGCCCGCATGTGTCACAGAGTGTGCTGTTTCGTATCTTTCCTGTCTGTAGTAAATAAAGAGATTGGAAGGAGGAAGTGGGATAATGAGATAGGAACCACAATGAAGACATTAAATCCTCGCACCTCTATCCATATTAGGAAAACACTAGAATCAACTTAACAACCCATCAGGAGGGACTAGGCTAAATAAGTTATTGCACATTCCTTAAATGAAATATAATTAAGACACTTGAAATTACTGCTATAAATCTATATTTATTTTCTAGTATGAAAGATATCCAAATTATATGATATGGAAAAAAGCATATTAGAAAAACAACAAATGCTATATAAATCATGTCTTTTATCTGTTAGAGATAAATTAACCATATTGCTGACATCCCCCCACAAAAAAAGCGTCGAGAAACATATATACACCAAAATTTGAGTAGTGGATGCTTTGAGTAGTGGAATTCTGGGGGAGTTTTACTTTCTTTTTCACACTTTAATGCATTACCAGTTTATTTTTACAATGATCACACATTTCTATATGTGTATTTTTTAAATGTGCCTTTATAATCAGAAAGCACAAAAATAGCCATTTTTGTTTAGGAGAACAAGACAAACAACAGTCTGGAAACTTCAGGTGAAAGACAGAAAGAGCCAGGCTGGCAGCCAGCTGCTCTGCCACTGCCGTGATCAAAGCATAGTTTGTGTTTATTCAATTCAATTCAACAAACACTTCCTATACACCTACTCTGGGCCAGGCTCTGCTTGGATCATGAGGAGGCATAGATGAATCCATCTTATTCCCTGACCTCAATAAACTCACAAAGAAATAACCTGGCTTTAGATACACATTTATAGAATATTATATTACCTTGCCAGGGCTGCCGTAATAAGATACCACAGACTGAGTGGCCCGAACAACAGAAATTTATTTTCTCATAGTTCTAGTGGCTGGAAGTCAAAGATCCAGGCGTTGGTGGGCAGGTTTGGTTTCTTCTGAGGCCTCTGTACTTGGTTGCACACAGTCACCTTCTCGCTGTGTCCTCACGTGGTCTTTCCTCTGTGTGTGCGTCCCTGGTGTCTCTGGGTGTCCAAACTCCCTCTTCTTATCCAGATACCAGTCAGCTTGTATTTGGGCCCACCAAAAGGACCTCGTTTTAACTTCGTTACTTTTCATGGGCCCTGTATCTAACTATAGTCATATTCTGAGCTACTAGGTGTTATGACATCAACATGAGTTTTGGTCAGGGGGACACAATTCAACCCATAACAAGGATCCACAAAATTAAACTTTCAGTGGTAAGATTCCTATCTATTTTGTGATTTATTACCAATGTCTCTTAAATTTTCCTTGTAAAATCTGAACAAGAGATTCAGATAACTTTAAAATAATTAATGAGTAATCACAGAAATAAAGAAAATTACACTTGTCTTCTTATGAAATGATTAGGTACTATATGACACATTTATTTTTATGCTTTACATTCAAAATATGGAAAAATTGATCAAAATGTAGTGGAAAAATGAATAAATTTTTATTCTAGTACATATGCAACCTAGAAAAGGAATACTTGGAATAAAATTTCCAAGGATGAGATAATATTTATTAACACAATAGAGCTTTATAGTCTATTATATCGATTATATGGAATACATGCTATTATATATATAACTCCTCACATCACTTTGTCCTATGTGTAACAAGGTGAATTAAGCTCAAATAAAATCAGAGATTAAAAACCTGGAACCACCCACAAGATTTAAAATATATTTTTCCAGAGGTCATGTTCAAAAATTCTACTCACTTTGTTCAGGAATGCTCAAAATCCATTCTGCCTTAAACTATATTCCATATGGAAGAAAGCAGAAAGTACCTCCCAATTGGAGAAAAGGGAGCTTCCCAAGGAACTTAATTGAACAAACACCCAACATAACATAGTTACACATGGCACCAAAAATCAAATGAAAGCAAATGACTCTATTCTAAATTACAAGGAAACTCATTCCTTCTCAATAATATTCAAGATAATGCTAGCAACATGTCTTCCTTATCACACTTGAACAAAAGAATCTCCCTTCCTACACTCTCTGCGTTCTCTTTTGTCCAAGATTCTAAGTGGAAAATAAGAAGAGAGCCAGCAGGGCTGCCAAAAAATAGCAGCATTGACCACCACAGTGCCGGTCTAGAGTAGATGCTCAGTAGGTGTACAGGGGGCATTTATTCCCTCTTTCTCTAACATGCATTTCCCTGACGCCCCCTCTCCTTTCTCAATTGTACCCAAGTTCCTCTAGCAACATCCATCTCCCAATCTCAGTCATATGGTGTAGATTGTCTTGATCCCACTGCACTACCACCTCCAGGAGAGCAGTCTATTTGGCTTAAGTCAATCAGCATTGCCTATCCACTTTGCCCACCATGGTTGGTTTAAAGATGAGCACATTACTTATTTAGAACCAAAGAGATGTGAAAAGACTTTACTGAACACTCCTGAGAAGAAGAAGTTTTCTCTTTCTCCCCTAGTCGGTGGATTATGAAGTTTCTAGAATTAAAGCAGCCATTTTGGTACCTAAAAGGAAGAGTCTGGAGCTATAATGAGTCAAGAGATGGAGCTTCCAAGTGGAGTCCACACATGCATCCTTAACATCTAGATCTGATTATCTGTTTGGGTGACATGTTGTTCCCTTGATTGTTTAAGCTAGTTTGAATTATGTCTTCTGTCAGTTGCAACCAAAAGATTTCTAACTGATTCAAGTGAAAAAAATGAATTAAAGAAGTGATAAACCAGACATTCAACCCCAGCAGGTATGCAGGGGAAAGATTGCTATGGGTACACTCTATATTCGTACACTGTGAACAAGATTGTAATTTGTCACATACAGACAAAGGGAAAAATTCCTCCCCCTTCCTCCACAAGACAATATTAGGATAAATCTACCCAAAATCCTGATACTCCTCTCTTCTTTTGTATGGTCAATTTTCAGTCAACATGTAGATGATTCACTTTATAAATTCCTACTAGCAAGCATCCAATTCCAAAATAACTTCTTTCTCCATCTCATCATCTATTACTATATTTGATTCTTTTGACATAATTGAGCACTTATTTTACAAATGTTGGGGATGAAACTACTTTTATTTATAAGAAAAATAAATTCTGAGCTTTGTGTTAGGAATTTTATGTATGAAATTTCATTAAACTGCACAATAACCCTGTGGAGAAGATTGAATTGTTCTCATTTTGTAATTAATAAAAAGGAGGTTCAGACAGGGTGTGGAGCTTGTCTAAAGTTACACAGCAAGTAAGTTGTAGAACTGGAATTCTAGTCCAGATTTAATTACTAAACCTGTGCTTTTGAGTTATTTATTAAATCATTCAACAAATTTTTTGCATGTCATTGTGATAAACAATGGGAATGCAAAAAGAGAATTATTCCAAGTTTCTTCCCTCAAGAAGTTTACAGTCTCAGTGAGAAGAAATATGTATATGTAGTTGAATTAACACAATATGCAAAAGTTGCTTTTACAAAGCAACGGGCAAAGTAGGATGGGAACATGGAAGATAGAGCCTGGGGGTAAAAGAAAAGGTTCATAAAGCAGGATGATACTGGGAATCAAAGGATGAGTAAGCAAGGAAGAGAGAAAAGAAAGATCAAAGCAGAAGCCACAGCACTGAGTCAAGAGAGGGAACAAGGAAGGACGGAAGGAAAGAAAGAAAGAAAGAAAAATACAGCCTGGCGTGCTCTGGACACCAAAGATTGCCTGCAGCTGAAGAATCAGGGGCAGGGTGGGGGCAGGGAAAGAGAGGAATGAAATGGGAGAGGAGGCTCATTACATAATGGAGAGGAGTGGGAAAAATATAACATACTAATATTATACTATACTATATTATTAGTATAACATACTATAACATACATAATATAATATATTGTACTAATATACATCTTGCTTCTTTTTAAAAAGGTTTGGAGCCTAGTGTGGGCCTAAACTGGAGAGACTTTAAGCTGCATTTATATTTTGCTGTTATTGTTATTTCAGAACACCAGTGAGATAGGAGCAAGAAACCATATTCTAAATAGAAACCACGGTGTGAGGGAAGACACCAGACTGTCTGCCCCATGGCCTCTGCTAGAGAGCCATATTGCCAACGTGGAGAGAACGTACTTCTGCTCACAAAGGAGAAGAGAGAGTAAGTGATCACATTATATGTTATCTGCCTTAAAACCTGGAAAGCAAACTGCATAGTTTTATAAAATATTGTTGAAAATGGACGTTTCAAGGAATATTCGACAATTACTGGAAATTTTCAAATGCAAGGATTTCTGTCAACCATAAAAGTGTCTACCTTCTGATATATTAAGTGGAAAAATAATGATTCATTGAATTGAAGGAGAAAGAGTCAGGTGTTAATCCTTCCATGTAGGCAAAGCTTTAAAAACTTGTAACAGCTGCAGAGTAGAAAGAACCTCCTTGTCTTCTGCAATATCTTGTATAATGAATCCTCTTCTCTTCAGAATGCTTAAACCCAATGCTCCAGTTTTCTAATATAGTTATGACAATGGTGGGTTTACAGAAAATAGAATTATTATTCTGCTGTGCTTGCTGCCTCCCCTGGTGAAAGATAACGTGGTTAATTTCAGCCACCAACATTTAACAATGTTTACCTTGGTGGGAAGATAAATTTTCAGGGATAGTGAAATTAAATTACTTGACTAATAAATGTCACTGAAACATATTTTAAAACTAAGGCAATGTAGTCCTGGAAAGTAGTTAGATAAGAAACCATGGCTTAAAAAATGTCAAAAATAATGTGTAATGTTTTTGGAAGATGAGGCAAGCCTTTAAAAATCTTCGGCGGGAAGGGAGAAGAGCCAAGATGGCGCCGTGAGTAGTCCTCTTTGTCTCTCGCCCTTCGAGTCTACAATTATTTGGACACTTATCGCTTGACAAAGGATATCCAGACAGCATCTCAGGACGTCTGAGACACCCACGCGACTATACATCGGAAGGCGGATGGACTTTCCTCCGGGAGGATGTGGAAATAGGTGAAAACTCTCTGACCCCGACGGGCAGCCTAGTACCCGCAAGCGGCTTTCTTCCAACGGACGCCCCCAGAGGATCCACACACATCTAGGGCAGGAGCGAGAACACAACAGAGGAGCGACGGTGGAAACAGGTGACCAGAACCCTATCTAAACCCCCTGCAATTACTCCTAAACGCAGAGGGAAACTTTGGAGTTGCACACCTGAGCCCGCGGGGAGACCCAGCCTGGTGCTCGGGGCGCCCGGAGGGTCCCAGAGAGAGACACGGAGGGCACGGAGATCTCCCAGCTGCCGTTGCCTGCCCCGTGGGACTAGGGATTGCCGGAGATCTCGGAGAGGACCGGGGCCGGGGGAATTTTCAAAGGCCGGTTCTGCGACCCGGAGGGGAAGCGCCGGAGCTCCGCCCGGGCAGCAGACAAAACTCTCTGTCTGCCGTTAGCAGAGGGGCCACGCTGAGCATTCACGGCTCCGGGAGAGGCCCGGAGAGAATCCCAGAGGGCGGGGCGACCCCCAGCTGCCGTTGCCCGCCCCGTGGGGCTAGGGATTGCCAGAGATCTCGGAGAGGACCGGGGCGGGGGGAACTTTCAAAGGCCGGTCCTGCAACCTGGAGGGGAAGCGCCGGAGCTCCGCCAGGCAGCAGACAAAACTCTCTGTCTGCCATTAGCAGAGGGGCCACGCCCAGCATTCAGGGCTCCCGGCAGAGGCCCGGAGAGAAGCCCTGAGGGCGGGGCGACCCCCAGCTGCCGTTGCCCGCCTCGTGGGACTAGGGATTGCCGGAGATCTCGGAGAGGACCGGGGCTGGGGGAGCTTTCAAAGGCCGGTTTTGCGACCCAGAGGGGAAGCGCCGGAGCTCCGCCCGGGCAGCAGACAAAACTCTCTGTCTGCCGTTAGCAGAGGGGCCACGCTGAGCATTCACGGCTCCGGGAGAGGCCCGGAGAGAATCCCAGAGGGCGGGGCGACCCCCAGCTGCCGTTGCCCACCCCATGAGGCTAGGGATTGCCGGAGATCTCAGAGAGGACTGGGGCTGGAGAGAGTTCCAGAGACCCAGCTTAGTAGCCTAGGGGGAAACCCTACAGGCTCACAGCAGCCTTAGGGAAAGCCTCTGCACAGCACCAGTAGAAGGCACCCAGCCACCAGCCACAAGGCTGGAAGACCCCAGGGCAAAAGCAGCATAGCTAGGTGTACTAACCACAGACTGTAGAAGATGCCAATAGCTCTCCTGCGACCCATAGAGGACAAGTGAGATTTGGTGGGTGCCGACAGCAACGGAGCGACAAATATAAGTGATCCCACCCCTGGCCGCTGGAAAAGCCCATAACACCATTGCAGACCCCAAGGAGAGAGCACATCTAGGTGGGCTGCAACAGTAGGCACCTGCAGCCTGAAGCCCCCCTGTGACGGCCCCCACGGCAGAGGAGGGAATCCAAAGGGCCACTGTGGCTACGAAGAGGGGCCCAGGCCCAGTTAGCAACTACGGACAGGGTTCCTGGTTGGTGAAATATAAACAGCTGCTCCTCCCACCGCAGCAGCTGAAACAAGTGAAAGGAGCAACTAAACTCTATCTCCATGTGGAGGCACAAATCAACAACATCAAGCAATATGAAAAAATACATTAAATCTCCAGAACAGAAAGAAAGCAACAAATACACAGAAAACAATCCCAAAGAAAATGAGATATATAACCTAAATGACGATGACTTCAAAACAGCCATCATTAAGATTCTCAATGAGTTAAGAGAGAATTCTGACCGACAACTCAACCAGTTCAGGAGCTATGTCACAAAAGAGTTTGATACGATAAAGAAGAACCAAACAGAAATATTGGAAATGAAGAACACAATAGAGGAGATTAAGAAAAATCTAGATGCTCTGAACAGTAGGGCCGATAATATGGAGGAAAGAATTAGCAATTTGGAAGATGGCAATATAGAATTGTTGCAGGCAGAGGAGGAGAGAGAAGCAAGACTTAAAAGAAATGAAGAAACTCTCCGAGAATTATCAGACACAATTAGGAGATGCAACGTAAGGATTATAGGTATACCAGAGGGAGAAGAGAAGGAGAAAGGGGCAGAAAACCTATTCAAAGAAATAATGGCTGAGAACTTCCCAAATCTGGTGAGGGAGATGGATCTGCAGGTGACAGAAGCCAATAGATCTCCAAACTTTATCAATGCAAGAAGACCAACTCCACGGCATATAGTAGTGAAGCTAGCAAAAGTCAACGACAAGGAGAAAATATTAAGGACAGCCAGGCAAAAGAAACTAACCTACAAAGGAACCCCCATCAGGCTATCAGCAGATTTCTCAGCAGAAACTTTACAGGCTAGAAGAGAGTGGAATGATATATTCAAAAATCTGAAGGACAAAAATCTACAGCCGAGAATTCTCTACCCAGCGAAAATATCCTTCAAATACGATGGAGAAATAAAAACTTTCCCAGATAAACAAAAATTAAGGGAGTTCATTGCCACAAAACCTCCTCTTCAGGAAATCCTCAGGAAAACCCTCATTCCTGAAAAATCCAAAAAAGGAAAGGGGCTACAAAACCAAGAGCAGAGGAGATAAGTAGAAGGACAACAACAGAGAGTAGCAGCTCTACATCAGAACAGATTAAACCATGGGACGAGAAACAAAGGAAACTGAAGAAAACCGGAAAACAAGACACAAAATGGGAGTGGTAGGCCCCCACATCTCAATAATCACTCTAAATGTAAATGGATTGAACTCCCCAATCAAAAGACACAGAGTGGCAGGATGGATCAAAGAACAAGATCCAACAATATGCTGCCTCCAGGAAACACACCTCAGCCCCAAAGACAAACACAGACTCAGAGTGAAGGGATGGAGAACAATACTCCAAGCTAATAATGAACAAAAGAAAGCAGGTGTCGCTATACTAATATCAGACAAGGTAGATTTCAAAGCAAAACAGATAAAGAAAGATAAAGAGGGACAGTATATAATGATAAAAGGGACTCTCCACCAAGAAGACATAACACTTATAAATATATACGCACCCAACACAGGAGCACCAAAATTTGTAAAGCAACTCTTAATAGAACTAAAAGAAGACATCAACAACAATACAATAATAGTAGGGGACCTCAACACACCATTAACACCAATGGACAGAACATCCAGACAGAAAATCAACAAGGAAATAATAGAATCAAATGAAAAATTAGACCAGATGGACTTAGTAGATATATATAGAACACTTCATCCAAAAACAGCAGGTTACACATTCTTCTCAAGTGCACATGGAACATTCTCAAGGATTGACCATATTTTGGGAACCAAAGCAAACATCAATAAATACAAGAGAGTTGAAATAATATCAAGCATCTTTTCTGATCATAATGCTATTAAACTAGAAATCAACTACAAGAAAAAAGCAGAGAAAGGTGCAAAAATGTGGAGACTAAACAACACGCTTCTCAACAAACAATGGATCATTGAAGAAATCAAATATTATCTGGAGACAAATGAAAATGAGAACACGACATACCAAATCATTTGGGATGCAGCAAAAGCAGTCCTAAGAAGGAAATTCATCGCAATACAGGCTCACCTCACTAAACAAGAAAAAGCTCACGTAAGCAACCTCAAACGACACCTAACGGAACTAGAAAAAGAAGAACAAACAAAGCCCAGAGTCAGTAGAAGGAGGGAAATAATAAAAATAAGAGCAGAAATAAACGATATTGAAACAAAAAAGACAATAGAAAGGATCAATGAAACAAAGAGTTGGTCCTTCGAAAGAATTAACAAAATTGACAAACCCCTAGCCAGACTCACCAAGACAAGAAGAGAGAAAGCGCAAATTAATAAAATCAGGAATGACAGAGGAGAAATCACAACAGATACCAATGAAATACAAGAGATCATAAGAGAATACTATGAAAAACTATATGCCAACAAATTGAACAACTTGGAAGAAATGGACAAATTCCTAGACTCCTACAATCTCCCCAAACTGAATCAGGAAGAAATGGAGAATCTGAATAGACCAATCACAAGTAAGGAAATAGAAACGGTAATCAAAAACCTCCCCAAAAACAAGAGTCCAGGACCAGACGGCTTCTCTGGAGAATTCTACCAAACATTCAAAGAAGACTTAATACCTATTCTCCTCAAACTGTTCCAGAAAATTGAGAAAGATGGAGAACTCCCTAACACATTCTATGAAGCCAACATCACTCTGATCCCCAAACCTGACAAGGACAACACAAAGAAGGAGAACTACAGGCCGATATCACTGATGAATATAGATGCAAAAATCCTCAACAAAATTTTGGCAAACCGATTACAGCAATACATCAAAAAGATTATACACCATGATCAAGTGGGATTTATACCAGGGACACAGGGATGGTTCAACATCCGCAAGTCAATCAACGTGATACACTACATCAACAAAATGAAAAACAAAAACCACATGATCATCTCAATAGACGCAGAGAAAGCATTCGACAAGATCCAACACCCATTTATGATAAAAATCCTCAGTAAAATGGGTATAGAAGGAAAGTACCTCAACATAATAAAGGCCATATATGATAGACCCACAGCCAACATCATACTCAATGGACAAAAGTTGAAAGCCATCCCTCTGAGGACAGGAACAAGACAAGGGTGCCCACTTTCACCACTCCTATTCAACATAGTACTGGAGGTGCTGGCCAGAGCAATTCGGCAGGAAAAAAAAATAAAAGGAATCCAAATAGGTAACGAAGAAGTAAAACTTGCGTTGTTTGCAGATGACATGATCTTATACATAGAAAACCCCAAAGAATCCACAGAAAAACTATTAGAAATAATCAACAACTACAGCAAAGTAGCAGGGTATAAAATTAACGTGCATAAATCAGTAGCATTTCTATACACTAACAATAAACTAACAGAAAAAGAACTCAAGAACTCTATCCCATTCACAATCGCAACGAAAAGAATAAAATACCTTGGGATAAACTTAACCAAGGAAGTGAAGGATCTATACAATGAAAACTACAAGACTTTCTTGAAAGAAATAGGCGATGACATAAAGAGATGGAAAAACATTCCTTGCACATGGATTGGAAGAATAAACATAGTTAAAATGTCCATACTACCTAAAGCAATATACAGATTCAATGCTATCCCAATCAGAATCCCAAGAACATTCTTCACAGAAATTGAACAAACAATCCTAAAATTCATATGGGGGAACAAAAGACCACGAATTGCTAAAGCAATCCTGAGCAAGAAAAACAAAGCCGGCGGAATCACAATCCCCAATTTCAAAACATACTACAAAGCTACAGTGATCAAAACAGCATGGTACTGGTACAAAAACAGGTCCACAGATCAATGGAACAGAATTGAAAGCCCAGAGATAAAACCACACATCTATGGACAGCTAATCTTCAACAAAGGAGCAGAGGGCCTACAATGGAGAAAAGAAAGTCTCTTCAACAAATGGTGCTGGGAAAACTGGACAGCCACATGCAAAAGATTGAAAATCGACCATTCTTTTTCACCACACACCAAAATAAACTCAAAATGGATCAAAGACCTAAAGATTAGGCCTGAGACAATAAGTCTTTTGGAAGAGAATATAGGCAGTACACTCTTTGACATCAGTTTCAAAAGAATCTTTTCAGACACTGTAACTCCTCAGTTGAGGGAAACAATAGAAAGAATAAACAAATGGGACTTCATCAGACTAAAGAGCTTCTTCAAGGCAAGGGAAAACAGAATTGAAACAAAAAAACAGCTCACTAATTGGGAAAAAATATTTACAAGCCACTTATCCGACAAAGGGTTAATCTCCATAATATACAAAGAACTCACACTGCTTAACAACAAAAAAACAAACAACCCGATCAAAAAATGGGCAGAGGACATGAACAGACATTTCTCAAAAGAAGATATGAATATGGCCAATAGACACATGAAAAGATGTTCATCATCGCTAATCATCAGGGAAATGCAAATCAAAACTACACTAAGATATCACCTTACCCCCATTAGATTGGCAAAAACATCCAAAACCAAGAACGACAAATGTTGGAGAGGTTGTGGAGAAAGAGGAACCCTCATACACTGTTGGTGGGAATGCAAACTAGTACAGCCACTATGGAAAACAGTATGGAAATTTCTCAAAAAGTTAAAAATAGAAATACCCTATGACCCAGCCATCCCATTACTGGGTATCTATCCTAAGAACCTGATATCAGATATCTCAAGAGTCCGTTGCACCCCTATGTTCATCGCAGCATTATTTACAATAGCCAAGACGTGGAACCAGCCTACATGCCCAGAAACTGATGATTGGATAAAGAAGATGTGGTGTATATATACACAATGGAATACTACTCAGCCATAAAAAAGACGAAATTGGCCCATTCACAACAATGTGGATGGACCTCGAGGGCATTATGTTAAGCGAAATAAGTCAGTCAGAGAAAGACGAACTCTATATGACTCCACTCATAGGTGGAAATTAGTATATTGAGAAGGAGATCTGATCGGTGGTTACCAGGGAAAAGGGGGGGTGGGGGGAGGGTACGGAGGGGGAAGTGGTGTACCCACAACATGACTAACAAAAATGTACAACTGAAATTTCACAAGCTTGTAATCCATCATAACATTAATAAAAAAAAAAAAAAAATCTTCGGCGGTACCACAGCATTCTGTGCATGATAGGGAGGCTCCGAGGCAGTAGGAGTGGAGGCCATGCAGCCAGATTGTGCAGCTGAGACCCGGTTCTGTTACTGATGACAAATGGCCACATGGATACAGCGATTATCTGGAAAATGAAAATAATAACAGTACTTACGACATACAGTTTTGTGAGGATTAAATGAGATTTTACAAACAACTAATGCTTCATGAATATGTCACGCAATGCATATATGTTGATTACTTACTCCATGTATTAGTTAGGGTTCAGAGAAACAGAACCTATATATATACATAAAGAAAGATTTATCAGTGATACCTATAAAGTATATACCTATATATATACATAAAGAGAGATTTAGCATAGGAATTGGTTCATGTGGTTATGGAAGCCAAGAAGTCTCACAATCTGCCATCTGTAAGCTGGAGAACCAGGAAAGCTGATGGTATGATTCAGTCAAGTCTGAAGGCCTGAGAACCAGGGGGCCGCTGATGTAAGTCCAAGAGTCCAAAGGCCCAAGAACCAGAAGCTCTGTGTCCCAGAGCAAGAAAAAATGAACATCCTGGCTCAAGAAGAGAGAATTTGCCCTTCCTTGGTCTTTTTGTTCTATTCAGGCCCCCAACAGATTCAACGATGCCCACACATATTGGTGAGGGTGGATCTTCTTCACTCAGTCTACTGATTCCAATGCTAACTCCTTTCAGAAACACCCTCACAGACACATCCAGAAATAATGCTTCTCCAGCTATCTGGGCATCCCTTAGCCCAGTCAAGTTGACATATAAAACTAACCATCACACTCCACAAAAGGCCTTAAACACTGTGGGAGACAAATAAATGAACACAACATGATTTCTGGTCATCAGGAGCTCACCAGTTAGTAGGAATGCCAAAACGTGAGCAGAGAGAACAATAGTTCATTTCAGTAAACATTTACAACCTAACTATTATGCGCAAGCCATTGTCCTAGGTGCTGCAGAAAAACACTGTGCACTAACTTAATTTATAACTCCGTACCACATTAGTATATATTATAATAAGACAAGTTCAATAAAAAGTGATTTGAAACATATAGCACTGGGAGAAGTTGTTGCCAGTGGAGGGGACAAGGTCAGGAAAAGCTGAATGGATAGGTACAAAATAACCTGGTCCTCAAAGGATGGGCAAGATTTCAGCATGTCAAATATGGGGCATATGCAACGGGCCTGGGAATTCAAATTCCACACATTGCAAAGAAAAGACTGATCCTTGACCAGCTCTTGGGAGATGGCCTGTTAAGCCCTTGGAATATGCTGGTTGAGTAGAGTGTCTTTGTGTACCTGGGCCTTGGGCCTTGCCAGATAGTTTATGCTAACTGTGTGATTTATGGCAGCGGCCTTGGGCCACACTGAATCAGTTTAACCTCTGGATAAGCTGGAGACTGAGTAACTAAGGTCAGCTGCATGGGTGCTCCACGCCTACCTAACTGACCCACAATTACATCTCTGCATGCCTTGGCTCAGGTGGGCTTTCCTGGTTGACAATACCCTGCACATATTGTCACACATCATTGCTGGGAGAAAAAAGCACTCTCCATACAACTCCCCCGGAAGAGGACAACTGGAAGCTTGCACCTGGTCTCTCCTGGACTCTGCCCTGTGCACCTTTTAACTTTGCTGATTTCAATCTGTATCCCTTAACTGTAATAAACTCCAACCATGAATACAACAGCTTTTTTGAGTGCATTCTTCAGGACCCCTGACACAGGGGTCAGGGCCTTAAAGGATGGCGAGAATTTCAGTGCTTCAAATATGGGACAAAAGTCAATTTAGATGACATGAGAATTGCACCACAAAAGGAACCTCTAAATATTTTTGTGTCAACACAGTCTCGAGATTAGATGTGATTTTGGGCATCTGAGACATATAGAACTGTAAGTACTGTTACTGATCAACAAATCAATTTCTAACAGGAACAATATATAAATAAATAAACATATACATATAAAGTTTATTTTGTAAATTTTTAATCATTTAAGAATCTTCCTATAATAGTTTCATCTGTGTTTTATAGACCTCAAATATTAATTCTTTCTACTATTAAATATAAATATAGTCTATTTTTTTCTATAATTCTCATTTTAATGTTTATAATTTTCTCCCTTGTGTATAAGATTAGATGCTTATTTTAAGTAACCAGGATAATTATTCTCAAACCTTGATATATTTGTATTTAGCAATTTTTTTAAAAAAAAAGAACTTACGTGCAACAAAGATTTTTATAATATATATGAAAACACTTTTTCCCCAAATTAGTTCATCTACATTGCAACTCAATAGCATAAGCTGGGCAACATTTTCCATAGTAACTAAATTATGCCCTTAGCATAACATTTATAATTCTTGCTATAGTTGCTACTAGAACTTTATTAACAGAAATATGATTAGGTGTAGTAGAAAAGTTTAGCACAGTGTTTTGCTTTTAGTAGGCTCAATAAAAGTTTGGTGAGTGAATAAGTATACAATGGACAAAAATAAGGAAAAAATTAAAAACATACTTTGGAAAGACTGTGGAATTATAGGAACTCAAAACAGGACGATTGTCTGCAAAAACATTGAAATGTATAATGAAAAATGTGTTTTGATAATTATTATAAAGGTTATATAACTAAATAAAATAAATCATTGGAGGATAAGTTACCTTAACTGCCATGCTGTATGATAATAAATATAAAAATAATCTATTAATATCGTTATCATAGGAAAGAAGTTAGATTTACATCTCATATATGTATATTTACTTTTAAAAATTGAAATAATTAATGCACACAAGAAAGCATAGGTGGTTATCTGTAAGCTTGAGTTTGAAAGATTTTCTGAGTTTGATACCAAAGGTAGATCTTAAAGGAACGGTTTAGTAGATTGGGATACAAAAAAACTATAAGTTTCTGTATGTTAGAACATGATAAAATTTTTTAAATTTACAAGCTAAATATTGTGTGAAAATATATGATAGATATGTGATTAATATCCTTAATAAATGTAGAAGGTTCTTACAACTAATAGAGAGATATGAACATCCCATTAATGAGAAGAATAATCAACATGACCTATCAATTCACAACAGAAGAAATTTTAAAAATCTAGTAAACATGGAAAATTCAACTGCACTAGTAATCAACTATATTCAAATTAAACAATATTGATACCTGTTTTTATTTACTAGGTTGACTAAGATATGTTTAGTTTATAAAATCCATGTTTATTCCAGTATGTACAAATGGTTCTCTACCTATTTCTGGTGGTAGTTACCCTAAGTAATAATTTTCCAATTCATCAAAATAATTTTTATAGACTTCTACTTCGAGTGCCAAGGATTATTATTAAAGTTTGAAGCATATCCCATATGTTTCATGACCTACTTGGATCCTCTTTAGATAACTATTTGGTCTTTCTTTTAATTTGGGTATGAGTTGTTCAACTTTGCAGTAGTTGAAGAATTAGTTACATATCTGATTGTAAGGGATAAAGGTTTAGTAGGTTTGGGATAAAGCTTTGGGAGTACTGTGACTAAAGAACAAGATTGGTTACTAATTTTCTTTTCATAAAAGCACAAAAATAAAAAAGATTAAAAAACAAAAATGCATAAAGAAGATCATGACAATCAGTGGCTCTTGGAATCTGGGGGTCTTGTGCCAATGACCTGGGAAGGAAGCAATCTGCTTCTGAACACAAACAGTTCTGGAAATCCTGGTTCAGTCACCTGTTGGTGGTGGTGATGTCAGTGATACCTATAAAGGTATTCTCTATATTATCTGTTCCAGTTACTGTGTTCCAGAACTAAAATCAATTCCAGTTACTATGACAGCATAACAAATTATTTCAAAATTTAGTAGCTCAAAATGACGTTTAACTTGCTGATGAATCTGAAATCTCAGGAGGGCTTGGTAAAAACAGCTCGTCTCCGCTTTCCTGGGCATCAGCTGGGGTGACTTGAAGGCTGGGTATTGGAATCACCTGGAAGCTTCTCATTCGCTTGTCTGGTAGTTCATGTTGGCCATGGGCTGAGATCTTAGCTGGAGATGTTGGCCAGAACAACCATATGGGGCCTGGCCTCTTCGTAACATGGTGACAGGTTTCCAAGAGTGAGTATCCCGAGAGAGAGAGAGAGAACCTGTTGCAGTTCTTACTCAGATTCTTTTGGTGTTCCTTCCAGAAGACACATTCCAGATCTTAATCTTACGTTAGAGGCCTTTAGGTGAATATAAAGAAGCAGAAGAAAGCCCTGTGGATGACCAAACTAAATGCTTTGGTTAATTTATTCCAACAACTTACAGGATCAGAATGGAATGTTCTTCTGAGCTATAACACGTAATCAATTTTACAAAGATTTAGTCACTGATTATGCTGGGAGAAAGATTATATTATGAAAATGAGAAAATTGACAAACCTTAGGCCTTTAATTTATCCCATAAACTGTATTATTATTGCCCCCGAATGACAAGAGCATTAAAGTCTAGAATCAAAACCCTTCTAGAGGGGCTGGCCCCGTGGCTGAGTGGTTAAGTTCGCGCGCTCCGCTGTAGGCGGCCCAGTGTTTCGTTGGTTCGAATCCTGGGCGCGGACATGGCACTGCTCATCAGACCACGCTGAGGCAGCGTCCCACATGCCACAACTAGAAGAACCCACAACGAAGAATACACAACTATGTACCAGGGGGCTTTGGGGGAGAAAAAGGAAAAAATAAAATCTTTAAAAAAAAAAAACCCTTCTAGAGATACTGTAAACCTTTATACATGAACATAAAAATGTTTATTTAATATGAAAAATACACAGTCATTGTGAGCTATTCATATTAACGCATTTTATTCATATACAAAAGCCCTAGGAAGGCTGACATTCTCTTCTGATTTATTGATTTCACGTATTATTCCCTTATCTTGTGTTTGGTAAACAAAAAGAGCTCTCATAATAGTTTTGAATTAATTAAAGTGTAGAGAATGTCGAGTACGCATAATTATACCTACACATGTTCTTTTATAAGGATGTACAAGGTGGAAGTCTTTGTGTTTCCTGGTGGGCATTCCAGGAAACTCAAAGATAGTTTAGACATAAAGGCAATTTATGAATTGTTATTCATTTTTATCAAGAATTTGAGATTTGAATTTGAGAAAGGCAAAATCAAGAAGACTTGTCAGAAAAGACAAGAACATAAGTCATAAATATCCCAAGACAAGAAATAGTTACATGCAATATTTTTAAGTAACCATAACTATTAACTTTTAAACAAGATAAATAAATAATCCTTTTCTCAAAGTGATTGAAGAAGATTTGAAAAGCAGAGTTAGAACAATTTATTAATGAAAGAAATCTCTGTTATCTGGACACAGGACAACTTTGCTACGTAAAAGAAAGAAAAAATTCCTCAACTTCTAGATGTATTCTTTGTGAATTTAATCTACATGACAATTTTTAATAGAGCATTTGTAAGTCTTTTATTCTTTATGCATAATCCATACAAATTGTCAAAACTTTCAACACTTTCCGCACTGCTTTTCAAACCATTTGTCGAGGGCATTATAAACTTATAATATGGCCTCAAATTGGTCTTTTTTAGTTTTATCAAGACCACCATCCTTCAAAAACATAGCTGTAAGATTCCTTTAAAAAATAAAATCCAGCAAAATATAAAAAGGAAGATACTGCAAGACCATGTGGAATTTACCCTAGAAACGTAAGTTTGGTTTAACGTTCAAAATTCAATTGATGCAATTCATCATGTTAAATGAATAAAGCAAGAAAACCACATGATCATTTAAATAAATGCAGAAAAAGCATTTAACAAAATTCAACAGCCATGTATAATAAATCACTGCAAATTAGAAACAGAAGGGAACTTTTTTAACATAATAGGGGCATCTAAGATACATAATATCGTACATAATTGTGAAATAGTGAATGCTTTCTTCCCAAGATCAAGAACAAGACAAGGATGTCCATTCTCACCACATCTATTCAACATTGTATGGAGATTCTCACCAGTGAAAACAGACATCAATAGTAAACACAAGGCATAAAAATTGGAAAGAAAGAAATAAAACAGTCTCTAGCCACAGATTACATGACTGCTTAGATAGAAAACCCTAGTGCTCCTAAATGAATTTAGTAAGGTCACTGGGGAGAAAGTCAAAACTATACAAAATTAAGGGTGAACATACTAGCAGTAAAACATTGGGTGATAAAATTTAAATATCATTTACAATAGCATAAAAACATTAAATAATTAGGAAGGTATTTAACCAAAAAAGTATGAGATATCTACAATGAAAACATAAAACACTGCTGAGATTAAAGAAAACCTAAATAAATAGAGCAATATATCATGTTCAGGTACTGGAAATAATATTAAGATGTCAATTATATCCAAATTGACCTAGTGATTCAACACAATTTCAATTAGAATCCCAACAGGTGTTTTATGGAAACTGATAAGCTCTTTCTAAAATATATATGAAAAAGCAAAGGACCTAGAATATCCAAATCTATCTTGAAAAGGGAAAATAAAGTTGGAGGACTTAAGCTACTTGAAATTAAGACCTACTATGAAGTATTGTAATCAAGACGATTGCACTAGCATAAGGATAAAGCAAAAGATCTACAAAAAGAACAGAGAAGACAGAAATAGACCCAAATATTATGGTCACTAGATTTTCAATGAAGGTGCTAAAGCAGGCTAATGAGCAAAGAAAAGTCTTTTTATCAAATGGTGCTGAAAAAAATAGATATCCATATTAAAAAAATTAAACCTCAATCCCTACCTCAAAAATAATTTGAGGGGACCATCCCCATGGCCCAGTAGTTAAGTTCAGCTCACTCTACTTCGGCCGCCCAGGTTCGGTTCCTGGGCACAGACCTACACCATTTGTCAGCAGCCATGCTAGGGCGGCAACCCACATACAAAACAGGAAGATTGCCACAGCTGTCAGCTCAAGGCAAATCTTCCTCAAGCAAAACAAGTAAATAAATAATTTGAGACGGACTATAGATGTAAAGGTAAAAGCTAAAACTATAAAGCTGCTAAGAGAAAATATAGAAGAATCTCTTTGAGATAAGGAGATAAGCAAAGATTTCTTAGGCAGGATATAGAAAGGATAAATCATCAAAAAATAATATTAAATTAGAATTTATCAAAATTAAAACTTCTCATCAAAAGAAACTATCAAGAAAATGAAGGGGCTGGCTCCGTGGCCAAGTGGTTAAGTTCACGCGCTCCGCTTCGGTGGCCCAGGGTTCGGATCCTGGGTGTGGACCTTGGCACCGCTCATCAGGCCATGTTGAGGCAGCGTCTCACATCCCACAACTAGAAGGACCTGCAACTAAGATATACAACTATGTATGGAGGGGGCGGGGGGCGGGCGGGGGGGGGGTTGGGAAATAAAGCAGAAAAAAAAAAAAAGATTGACAACAGTTGTTAACCTAGGTGCCAATCCCTAAAAAAAAAGGAAGATTGGCAACAGTTGTTAGCCCAGGTGCCAATCTTTAAAAAAAAAAAAGAAAATGAAGAGACAAGCCACATACCTGAAAAAATATTTGCATACATATTGCTGACAAAGAACTTGTATCCAGAATATTAAAAAAGCTTCTATATTGAATAATAAGATATAATAATAACTTTAAAAATATATGTATTTGAGGGGTCGGCCCAGTGGCGTAGCAGTTAAGTTCATACGCTCTACTTCTGCAGCCCATGGTTCACCGGTTCGGATCCCGGGTGCAGACCTACACACAGCTTATCAAGCCATGCTGTGGCAGGCGTCCCACATATAAAGTAGAAGAAGATGGGCATGGATGTTAGCTCAGGGCCAGTCTTCGTCAGCAAAAAAAAGAGGGGGATTGGCAGCAGATGTTAGCTCAGGGCTAAACTCCCTCAAAAAAATAAAATACATATATATATTATATTTGAGGAAGATTACATAATGGTAAACAGATCAATTCACCAAGAAATCGTAGCAATCCTAGATGTGTAAATTCACTGCACAAATCTGGATTAGAATGAGGAAAACATAGCCACAAAGATCAATATCGGGCAATTGATAAAATTTTAACATGAACATGGATAAACCTTGAAAACATTATGCTAATTGAAAGAAGCCAGTCACGTATCATATTGTTCCATTTATATAAAATATCCAAATTAGGCAAATCTGCAGATACTGAAAGCAGGTTAGTGCTTGCTTAGGGCTGAGAAGGATGGTTGGGTAGAAGAGGTGATAGCTGAAACGTAAGAGGTTTGTTTTTGAGGTGGTGAAATGTTCTGAAAATTGTGGTGATGGTCATACATACTGAATATTCTAGAACCTTTAACTTGTTCCCTTTAAAACGGTGGATTGTATGGTATGTGAATTTTATTCTTACTAAAGATGTAATAAAAAATCCTTGGTCCTCTCTGTATGCCCCCTTCTTACAGATGCTGTCTAGGTATTCATCATCCTCTTAGGTAGCACTCCCTGGAAACAGAACAGGTGTCTTGGATTCTAGCACGTAGAATGCACTGAGGGAGTGTTTGTCAGGAAAAATTTTAAGCAAGTGAGGACTGCAGTTCTGGAGAAGGAAAGAAGCAAGGATAAAGTTTAGCTCAGAAACCTAAATTGTCCCTGCAGAATTGTCCCCACCTTGAATCAAGAGGGCTGGTCTCACGTACCCTCAGATTAGTCAGTCTTTGGCTGCAGCTGGCCCCAGCAGTTAGAGCTGTAAGCGTTTTGGCAAGCAGGTTCCCATGAGTTGAATCTATCTGTGAAAGGCGGCAGCTGCGAGTCATTAGCAGCCAAAACACAGCAGCTGGGAGATGGATGTGCTGGGCCAGTAAAGGGGGTCCGGGAGGAGCATCAACCAACTCTACCAGGTACCCAAAAGAGTACTCATGGAGGGTGGCAAATATTTAGCCAAAATAATTCGTTACAATATCGTTTGTAATAAAGAGAACTACATTTAATTGCCCAAGAATTTAGGAGGTGTATGTTTTGTTCATACAGCAGGACGGCATTAGCCATTAAAGATATGGTGGAAGATCATTTAAAGAAATGCAAATAAATTCTAGAAATATTGTGATGTGGATAGACTAAAAAATTATGAACACTATAATTCCATTTTTATAAATGTGGCAGTACATGTATTTTGCACACATTCTCTCCCTCTTTTGGGAAGGATATACATAAAAATGTAAATAGTAGTTATTGCTCAGTGGCAGGATTATAGCTATTTTTATTTTCTATATTTTGTTTATAAGTTTATTCTGTATTGTTTTTGTATAAAAAGTAATTTCAAATATTATACATCAACAAATTAATTCTCAAATTTGAACTGAAATTGTGTAATCATACTCAAGTACCATCAGATTAAAGAGTAAGGCTCCAAGAAGAAATCTGGTTCTTGGAGATGTTACGGCCCAGTGTGGTCCTCCGTTTTTCACATTCAATTTTATCATTACACCTAAGGTTGGTCAGATTGGTGGTCACTGACCACAAAAGATGAATCTACAGATCAAACATCCAAGTACTAATTTTCAGTGACCATTCCATTCCAGCAACCATTCCATTCATAACTTATTCATAGCCCCATGTTCCCATGGTCAGGTACCCAAGAAGACGTGTAAGTTAACAGCAGGTTGCTTGGTGAGTATCTGAAGCAAATGGTGTGGAGAAATATTTCATCCAGTCTTTATGCTGAGGCCTTATGAACCACAGCAGACACCCCAGGGCCTCCCTACTCTCCACTCCCGCTGAGAGTCAGGCCAGCAGCCCTGGCCACAACTGATAGGCTGAAGAATGAGCACCTGACTTGGGAGAAACATTTCACAACTGGTCTGGTCGAGGACTTTGGTGTGACCTGAAGCAAAAAGGTGAGTTGATCCAAGTTGCCTCTCTTATGTTTGAATTAGGCATTATTAAGATAATGAGGCTGCCAGTGTGAGCAAAAGCTGGAACAAAGCCATGAAATCCTGTCAGGGCCATGGTGGGTCATGGAAAGCCACTGTTATGAGGCAAAAGCCCACAGAGAGAGACAAGACTCCATGAGCTGAGAGACCATGGCAGGCCAGGAGGAGGGAGAATGTCTCCTCAAGGCTCTAAGGTGGCCTCAGCTCTTGGCTGCTTTTCTTTATCAGCTCACAGATATCTTTATGGTAAACTTAGGATTAATTTGTTGATGTATAATATTTGAATATTTATGGTGAGCAGGACTTTGAGGAAGCTTCAGTTCCTTATATCAAAAGAACTTCACTTCCCATGCACTATCCCCACTCACCACTTAGTAACCAGAGCCTCCCATATTCAGTATCTCTTAGGAACCAACATGGGTTAATTCTCCAAATGAATTAATCCCCAAGAGAAGGGGCTAGAGAGTGCTTCTTCAGTGTGCTTCTTTGAATAATGACAGTCTCCCCCTGTAGACTGTAAGCTTCCTGAGGGCAGGAGCTTCATCTAGTTTTGCACACCAGCATGTACCCACCATGGTGCCAGTACACAGACCCTTTCAGGAAATATATTTTGAATGGAGGAATCAGAAAATCACTCTAAAATGTTTTATTATTTTTAATTTCCACAACATCCCTGTGAGATTTCTCTCCTAACCATGGCTTGTTGCAATACAGTTGTCTATTGACCCATGTAATATAAATTTTTACCAGTTTCGTCTGAACAGTTAAAATCAAGAGCAAGAATAATGCTAACCTTTAGTATTTCAATTAATCCGTGTAGTCATGGAAAGAGAGAAAAATCCCTTGCTTATCAACAATGTGCTAAGCCATTTTAATTATTCTAATTTAATATTTCCAGCAACCGTATGAAATAATATTACATTCTCATTATACAGGCAAAATCCAAGGCATGGAAGAGTTACATAACTAGAAAGGAGTGAAGCTGGGATTCGAACATAGGTCAGACTTTCACATCTTAGCTCTTTCCATTTATCCTGTGCTGTTTACTGGGATCTAAGAGATCATCTGATTTACCCTTTTGTTTTACATGGGGGGAACTTATAGGAGTTAAAGTAGGACTTCTGATTCCTGACTCTGAGAGTTGTGAAGACATGGATATTGCTGTTCTGCTGTTGAAGAACTGTAAACACAAAAGAGGCTAAGGCCAGGATAATTCCTTATTGAAGTCACTGCAAGGATTGAGGTCCTTTGATATCTTATCCAGATATTAGTACTGCTCATTCCAAGTTACTATTACAGTTGTTCCATTTGACCATAGAAGAAAAATAACTTAAATCTCGTTGTCTACTGTTAACCTTTCTACGTCACACATGGATGGATGGGTGGATGGATGGATGGATGGGCCAGTCAATAGATTTGTAATAATTTTGTAGAGCAATATATTTTCCAGGTTATTTTATCTATATATCCCCTTACTAATTAGAGCCATAAAAAGGCCTCCATTTCCCAAGTCTCAGTTCATCCGGGGAATTAAGATTTTCTAGGTAAAATCTAAGTCAGCATGAAAAGGCCTAATCCTATCATTTTTCTATACTCGTAGTTCCTACTCTTTCCAAGAGAGATGGAAGCATGGACCACTGTCGGTATTGGGTCCTGAGTGCCGATTTCTAAAACAGTCTATAACTGGACCCCTGGCTTCATCTCATGCTGATTACATTAACTTTATGTACTTTAGGTTCCATAGTGATTGACCAGTAGGACAGCACTCCACTGAATTTCATGCTAACTTAGAGTTTTCTAATTTCCGGTTTGCAATGATACCCTTGCACTAGATGTCAGCAGAGGGAAACTCCCAAAGGTGAGCTGTCTGCTTCTGAAGTCGTGTGAGAGAGTCCTCTCCCCACTGACTAAGCAATGCAGGCAAACGCTTGGCCACATCCATGTTTAGATTCTGCAACTGTGGTCTTAAGGCGTACTGGGACTCGGAGATACCTCAAATCCTTACTTGCAACTTGGCAGGCTGTAATTAAACACACACACACATTAGATTTATGCACACTGTGGTAATTTACCGAACTTGATGATTTCTTTAAAACATTCTTACCACCACCCGGCATAGTAGAAAGATCATAAACTTCAGTCCGACATCTAAATTCAAACCCAAGTTCTATCATGTACTAGTTTGTTTACAATTATGCTGGAACAAGTGCTAAACCTCTCTTTTCCTTGTTTTTTTTTTTTCATTTGTATAATAAGGACAATAATGCGCATCCTCATAATATTACTCGATGGATTAATAAGATAATGTAGGTAATGGACCCAGCACAGCATCCTAGCACCTAGTAGTTAATGATTGTTAGGCCCCTTCACCTAAGAAGGCACTATTAAGCTCACAAGTGTATGGCTTCACAACGGTAAACAGGCCACTAACTAGTATTTGAGAAAATACTGAAAAACATATGGAGGCAAAAACATACAACAAGTGCCTGGAAAAACCACATCAAATATTTAAAAATCCGGAATAAGATTATCTAAAATCAAAATAAACCCTAGCCGTCTTCCTGTGAAAATGAACTATAGTTTCAGTTTGAAGTGTATCTTTCTTAGGAACATATCTCTTTGAGGCATTTTCCTTTAAGGTATGGATTTGAAGAGTTCAAATTTCATCAACTTGAAACTTGTGGCATAAGGACCTCTTAAATTCAAATGGGAACACGTGGAATTTATCTCTAAACATTTCTTACAGATAGATCAAAGAGAGAAGTTGTTCTACAAAGTCACAATATTGGAGATAAAAGAAAACTATGGAAGAGTATGCTGGTGCCATGAAGTATTTCATTTTCCAGTTAAGTATGACGTTCTTTCGAGGATCAGATAGTCCTTAGGCCAGGCAGTGTCCGCAAGCTATTGTGAATCTTGATGCACTCAGGCCCAGACTGACTTAAACTGTGTCAGATAGATGGAGCCTCTATTATTTTAAAAGGGCTCTGTTATAACTTCTAGAGGTTCACAAACCCAAATCATAGCAACAAAATTCATAGAACAAGCTTCTTGAAGATTGTATGAACTTGGATGAGGTCAACTAAACAAAATAAAGCAACTGGTACTGGTATAGATATCTTTCAAAGGCCATTTTTCCTGCGAACAAATTCAAGGAGTGAATCAAATTTAACCTTCTAGTCAGACAAACAACTTGAGTCTTTGGAGTGCTTTCCTTATACAGTGATCACAGATAAGGGCAGACATGCTATGTGGGGTACCACTTGAACTACACGAACCATGAATGTGGAACCCAAGGATGCGGTAAAATGACAGTTTGCAAAACTATCAATGGACATGTATCTTAAGCCCAAGCTGGAGTCTTGATGATAGATCTAGTCAGATAAATTGGGTCAATTTCATAAAAGCAAACAAATTGTGGGCATAAACGTCACTTATGAAGAAAGGTATTTTCACAGATCTGTACACCTAAGGGACTGACACACCAGGCATTGTGTCATAGGCCATGTGGGGTAGTGTTGAAGTTTCTCTTCTCTCAGGCCCTTCATTGGTGAGATATACCCCTGAGAAATAAAAAGAAAGCTAACTGTGGAGGCTCAAAGTAGAAAAGGACTTTTACCACCGTGTATTTTGGTACAGTCGTGCATCGTTTAACAACAGGGATGCATTCTAAAAAACGTGTCGTTAGGAGATTTGGTCGTTGTATGAACATCACAGAGTGTACTTAGACAAACCTATATAGCATAGCCTACTACACACCTAGGCTATATAGTACTAGTCTTCTGGGACCACTGTCATATATGCAGTCTGTCATTGGCTGAAACATCATGACTATATAAAGATTCCATAGAGTTCAGGTAGAAATGCTCTAAAAATCAGAATAGTCAGTGAATGACAAGGACATGTTTCTCAGATGACAGTAATTATCTTATTATGAATAATTAAGACAATAATATCTGTATTTTACATCATGCTTTAAAAACTACTTTCACAGGGCCGGCCCAGTGGCACAGCAAAGTTCACACGTTCCACTTCAGCAGCCCAGAGTTCCCCTGTTCGGATCCTGGGTGCTTGTCGAGCCATGCTGTGGCAGGCGTCCCACATATAAAGTAGAGGAATATGGGTACGGATGTTAGCTCAGGGCCAATCTTCTTCAGCAAAAAGAGCAAGATTGGCAGCAGATGTTAGCTCAGGGCTAATCTTCCTCGGAAAAAAGAAAGGGGACAAATAAATATTTACAAAATTTTTTTTAAAACCTACTCTCACATTTAAGCCTTCTAAAAACTCCATGTGTTAAGCATTATTAGTCCCATTTTACAGATGAAGAAATAGAAGTACAAGATATTAATTAACCTGATCAAGACAACACAGCTGGTAAATGGCCCGGCTAACATTTAATGTGTGTTCTCTAGTCTCACAAATTCACCTAAATGGCATAGAGATGGCATATGTAAAATCTTATTTAAAAATATCATAGGATAAAAATAAAAATCACAAATATAAACCCAAAAATGCAACAGAAGTACAGAGATCATCAGTTCTTCGGAGAGTAGTGGCCATGAAAGGCCAGCACAGAACAGTTGTTGTTAGTCACAAGGGAAAATAATCATTCTCCGGGGATATTTAATTTACTGTAATGTTAAAAAGCTTTATGAAACCCAACAGATTTGTTTATTGTGTGGAGCGTGTGGATTACACATAACCAAGGAGACACTGGGGAGTGTGCTTGTCTTGGTTGTATGGCCTTTTTTTTTTTTAACTCATTGTCTTTGCTTGGCCCAGTAATTACATTTTGAAGTTCCCTGGCACACAGAAGCTGATGCAGCAGAGTAAGCCGATTTGAATAGGTTTTTCGTCATTTCTCATAAAGATATGATTTGCGGTTACACTGTTTTCCTTCACACTGTGCTTTTGGATGATCAAATTCTCCCTCAAGAAAGGAAACAAAATCAGCCAAATTGCTAACATTCTTCACCTCTGCCGCCACTCTAGACAGCTTTTTTGCATGTTGCCATGAAGGCTCTTATTAGCTTAGTCTATCTTGAATGGAGAATGCTTTATTGTGATCTTAAAATTAAAAGACACAGTATCTCCACCTCTATGATTCTGACAACACCCATCCTGTAGAGTTTAGTGATAAGCTTGAGACTTTGCCATTTTCTTAAATTATACTGTGGGAAAATTTGAAAGTATTTTTTTAAGTATTCATTTAACAAGTTCTTATCTGAAATCAAAGTCACCCTCCCTTCCTACCTAATTAATGTAACCAAGGTCCCACAAGACTGAGTAGACTTATTCAGATTCAAAAGACCTACTACAAAATTAAACTTCCTAACAGGCTGAATAACATCTGAGCAGAATCAGAGATGCAAAAGGTATATTTCCAAAGAGAGTTAGAGAAAGGATGATACATGCAGAGAACTAGATTTCTCATCCTTGAACTGAGCCTTGGAGATGCCCAGACACCAGGAACAGAACTCAGAAGACCACAAACCATGAGAAACCTCTGTGAAGGTAGAATTCGGGACTCAGAGGTGGCAAGAAATGGCCATGGAGAGCAGAAGAGGGCCAAGCACCATGGACGGAGAACAGGCTAGGGGAAGCCATTTTCCTCCTGACATGCTCTGTGTGTTAAATTAGTAGGGCCAACCCAAGATGGGCCAGCTGCAGTGGGGACCCAATAACCACAGGGTGGGCTAGTCCCTCCTCCCACCTTTATCCACGCCTGAAGCCTGGTAGTGACAACTGCTAAGCACCCATCTTTGCATTTCCTTGCCTCTTTTCTCGCTGCTAGTAATTCCTTACCCACCTGGAACTACCCCCTGACTTCAATTTTTACATCATTTTAATACCAGTTCAGAGGGGGTAAAACAGATGATAATAAAGTTTAATGTGTAAAAAAGAAGGAGAGAGGGAAGAAGAGAAACAGGTGAGCCACCTCCCATGATTCCCCTTGCCTCAGCTTTAGCACACCCGGAAGTTTCATTATAGAAACCCAGTCTGCAGCCATTAATATAAGGTACCATATATTGCATACCTATCAGGTATCAGGCTCACTGCCACTTGCTTGACAAATATATAACTCGGTACAACACCTTGGGGCAAGTATCATTGCCCCTGATTCATAATGAGGAGTCAAACGTTTTTTTAAAAGTCTTAGAATTTCTCCATAGTCGTATAGATTTTATATGTTTTTCAGATCCAAGATTCAAACCCAGGTCAGTGTGGCTCCAAAGATTACTCTCTAAGTATGCTCTTCACTACCATGTCTAGAATTCCCTTTGAAAATGCCTAACAAGCAGGTATCTACAGCCAAGGATAACTCAGATACACTTGGAGATTCGGAGGCCGCTTTCTCAACCACTGAGCCCCACAGGGAGGAAGAGGCCCATCCGCCCAGGGATTCTCCACAAGCGAGGCAGGACTGGGAGGGGGAAATGGTAGTTCAGGGTGCTTCTGTCTTTTCTAGTTTCTCTTACTCTGACCTCCCAGTTCTGCATCAGAGAAAGAATACAACTCCCTTTTCTTTGATTTCTACCCAAAACACAAGGCATGAAGGTTGAGTACCATGTACTGCACAGCAAACAATATTTGAACATTAGCTATTCCCTAAAGCTTTCATGCTTCTCTGCTTCCCAAGCTTTCCTCCCTCAGGAATCCTCTGGAAACTCAATTCCCCTCTTTAATTTGCAGAATACTTTTACTCTCTGCCCCCTGTGGCTTGGCTTGGGCGCATCACTGCTATTCTAAGATTCATTAATGTGCTTTGCTCAATAATGGACCAGCTTCTCTAAGTTCCCTGATTTATGAGTCCAAAAGAGCAGGACAGAGGCCCACTTTCTTCCCTTTTCTTTCCCTCTTCCCCATTAGCTCCCAGACAGAGGTTTATTTCCCTCACCTGTGTAAATTATTCCACCGACTTTAAAAGTCAGATGCTGCTCATTGTAATTTGGAGTTTTAAAAAAAAAAACTGTCTTAATTACTTATAACTTACTAATAATACTTTAATTACACAGAAAACATCTGTCTTTTTGATTGGAGGTAGCAAGAGGTGCTCTTACTAATTCTCTAGGGGCACTGGAGGCCAATACGGTTCTTAGGTCGTAACATTTTAGAGGATAAGTATTATATTAATCCCAGACCGTGCTATTAATGTACTCTTGAGTTAATACTTTCCCACAAAAGCTTTAGTGATAACAATTTAGTAACAAACGGGTTGGTCTATGTTTTAGCCACATGGGATGGGAGGCTGTTCCAGAACTTCCAATTAGAGCACCCACCGCAGACAGAAGGACGGCCCTAGGACATGAGGCGAGCTCAGAAGTGCCGCTGGAAACTGCCCAGACCCTCACTTGTAGGTTACAAAGGAAACAGGGAAAGGAACTGAGCTCCTGGGGGAGATGGGGGGGAGGGCGGTAAGCAGAGCGTACGGCAGAGCCTTGGGGTGCCCTATTTCACCAATGTAGGATAAACTAAGACCACCCCTACTATTGTTTTTTAAAAAATAAAAGCTAAGTGGTTCCTGAAACTAAGATCAATGTTTTACCTAAGTTCAAGCCTGCTGGAATTTTATATCTGATTTGTGCTTTCCTCCAAATGATGTTCTTGGAACATTTTCTGAAATCTCAGAGGTAAAAGATAAAGGCAAGCCAGGACCTCCAGCATTTGTTAAAATGTTTTGTGTAATCCACCCTGGTTTATTCTGCTCCGGGGCAGGCTGATTTTAATCCTCATATGCAGTCCATTCTGGCCCTCTGCCCACAAAGATAAGAGGAGGAAAGCTTTTACAATAATGTAATATCATATCTGGAAAGGATTCCGCAAATCCTCCTGTAAGATTGGTACGAAAAAATCCAATTTAGCAAAAGCTTTAAACACACAAATGCACACGCACGACACAGTGTACCTCGATCTACGAAGCTCGTGGTGAACGGGGCTCAGGGGAGAGACAAACCTGATTTCCAAAAGAACACACCACTTCAGAATGCAAGTCATAATTCTCAATTTTTAAATAGAAACTGAACTAGTTATTAAATGAGTATCAAGATCTTGAGATTTTACATTTTTCGCAGTTGTTCTGAATCTATCAAAATATAAGTTGTTTGTTTTACCTTATGAATTTCTCAATTTTTTCTAGCAAAAATGGCCAGCCTTGACAAACTCAATTTTTCCTTTTCTTCTCCTTTATGATATATTGCCATGATTTCCGAGTAAATTCCAATTTTTTTCTAATTTTAAGCTTGCTGCTTTATACTTAGCGTATTATCCAGATTTAATGGAAAATTAATAAACATACGCAAAAATCAGTCTAATGGTTTGCCAACGAACAACAGTGCAGATAAAAGCAGTTTCCTTCCTGTGGGTAGGTTTTGACCAACATTATCACAGGGACCTTATCCTATAAAGCAAAGCGATCAGCTTCCCCCAGAGCAGCACCCGACTCCCTGCTCAGGCTCTTCATCTCTTCCCGTTACCTACACTGTTATTCTGACCTGTGTATGCGCCTCGTTGCCTTTGAGTTGATACAGTTCAAGCTCAGGAAAAGAGACGTAGCAGTATCGTCAAGTGCACCAAAGCAGAAGGGAAAGTACTAGTGGCTTGAGTGGGCAGTTACAGGAGGACCTTGCTTCGAGTGAGAGCTGAAGAGGTGTATAAAGAAAAATTTTTGAAGAAAACTCTCTCCTATCTTTGGGGAGAGTGCTGCCTGATTATTCTATGGCGAATTCTTTCACAGAACCAAGTATTATTTGATAACATAATTAACCTTATTTCAAGTTATCTGTTTTAAATCTGGCTCTTTGTTTGTTGGATCTCTTGGGGTGACTCATTTACTCACAGATTCGTTCTTCCTCCCTTTCTGATCCCACCACATGCTCTAGGACACTCTCAGTCTTTTCCCCTTCTTTTGCACAGACAACAAACTCTCTCTTGCATACCCACAGTAGCTTTGTCTATGCCTTTCATTCTCCACCCACCTTCCCAGAACATCATTTCTCGAATTTCCTGACTGTAAAGCCCTCTGGCTTCACATTCCACCTCGTGCTGTAGTTAATGTCTCATTTTCCTACCAGATGATCACCTCAAAGGTCAGAGTCAAGTCTGGCCCCATTTTTATCACCCAGAGCTTACTTAATAGGTTCTCAATAATTTTTCTTTGAATATTAACTAACGTGTTTCTCTCATCATTATCCAAGCCTCCTCTGATGTGGGTTCAAGCAAACTGGGTTACATCACAAAATCTAAATACCTAGTGTAGACCACCAGACTGACCGTATACTTGTCCCTGAATCAGCCTCGTTTTGCAGTATTAATCTCTCCCATCCACCCAAACTGTGTGCTCATATGTACATATTTTAAGCCACATTGATTAAATAATAATGTCCCATATTTTTTAAAAGGACAAATTGTGTAACCTCAAGCAGATTGCTTATCCTCTCTATGCTACAAGTGGTTAGCTCAGTGACTAATTATACTCAATTAATGTTAGTTTCCTTTTTCAACTTTCAGTTCCCCAAACCAGCACTATCTTATGCTTCCGTGCTGTTCACATTCTCCTCCTTCTTAGAATACTCCCTGCTGGGATTGCTTGTCTACTAACTCCTACTTCATTCCAGTGACTCTAAGTTTATATCTCTAACCCAAGATTTTCTATTACCACTAATGGAATATCAGATTATTTAAATTATTTCTCTCCTGATAGACTCCTTTTTGGAGATCCAGGCTTACAACTCCATCTTTCTTCTTAAAATTTCCACTTAAACGTCTCACAGTTATCTCATCCTTAATATGTCCAAAACTGAACTCTTGCATCTTATGCTACCTCAATCTGCTCCTTCTTTACTGTTCCTTATCTCAAAAATTGCACTGTTATCCACCCAGTGCCAGAAACTCTAGCGTCAACTTTGACAATGATCTTTCCCTTACTACCCAGATCCAATTGATCATCATGTCCTAATGATTCAACCACTAAATTATAACTTGGAGTCACGTGTTCAAATCCATTTCTATGGCTACAACCCTAGTTCAAACCAACTTCACCTCTCACTGGACTAACATAAATAACTGCCCTATCTGCCCCTACTCTAAACTTTCTTCAGTGCCTTTTCAACACAGAAGCCAGCATGTCTTTTTAAAACTGCGAATCTCATCACATCTCCTTCATTTTAAATTCTTCAATGCTTTCTACCCATCTTCGAATAAAATTCAGAATCCTCAACCTGGCTTGCAATACCGTGCACAGTTTGGTTCCTGCCTATCTCTAACAGCGTCCCAGAGTGCTCTTCCCCTTACTCATTATGCTCCAGCCACACTAAGTTTCTCTCTGTTTTTACAACATTCCATGGTGTCAGCTCCATAGCTGTGATCTTCTCTACTATATCCTCAGCACCTGGGCAATGATAGCCAGATGCATGTTCAACTAATATTTATTGAATGTATAAAAGAATGAATGAGTTTGAGGATCAGCACCTTTATGCCAGAAGAGCAATCAAATCTCTTATGATTCTTTTAGCTGCAAATAATGGAGGATCCAACTAACAGAGCTCTAAACAATAAAGAATTTTATTACATAACACAACTAGAAGACCAAGGGTGGGGCAGCTTTGGGACAGCTTTAGGTCAATATTTCAACTTTAGAATAACATCTTCAAGCCTCCAGGTCTTTCCTTCTCTTTGCTCTGCATGCTCAGCGTGAGCAGGACCATCCCCTTATGGTCACAAGATGGCTGGAGCATTTCGGATATCATGGGTAGATGACAACCTCCAGCTAACAATCGGAGTGCTTCCTCCATTCAGCTCTTTTTATTAATGAGAAAAACCTTTCCCAGAAGCTCCTCAGCAGAATTACTCTCAGTTCTACAGGCCAAAATTCAGTTGCATGTCCCCCCCATTCCTAAGCAAATCACTGGAAAAGGGAATAAGACCACCACAAATAGATCAATTATCATTTATCCCTGAGAGCTGGGAAGAAGTCCACTTTTCTCAAGCAATCAAAGGAAAACAACGAAACAAAATCAAAACTCTGCCACCAATGAAAAGTTGAAGGATAGGAAGAAATGAGAAATGGAATTGACAAGGAAAAGGCTATTAGATCGGCAACCAACAGGGTCTGCCACAAAAGACGAGCAGCAGCAGCAAAATTCAGAAGTGTTGTTGGCCCCAAAACATTTCCTTATTTAAGTGAGTTATCAGGACTTGGGTCTGTAAGCAAAGACAAGCTTAATTCTAAAAACCTTTGTTGAGCTAGACACTGTGATATGTAAGAGCACAGGTTCTGGTTACACCTGACCCGACTTCAACCAAAGCAGCTATACCTGTTTTCTGTTTAATATAGTGAGGTTCCACAAACTATTGCATTGGGACAAGGGTTCTAGTGCTTTAAAAAAAGGAATTCAAACGCTTCTGATCTGGTTTGTCCGATATTTTCCAAATGCGCAACTGAGGCCCAGAAAGATTATACAATTTAAGTCACTTATTGGCCAAATATCTTGGTAAAACAGGACCTCTGCAGGAACCCAAGTCCCAGGACAAAGCAATAGAGCAGATTCAAGACACCACTCACCAAAGATGATGACATTGCTTGGTAACAGTTTGCTTGAACCCAAACTTTTAGGATGGCTGTGTTAGGCTTCCAGGTGAAGGTAACACTGATCAGAACGGGATGTTTGAGGGTTGAGATGAGGCAGCAATTGTCCTGTGACTCTTGGTTTTCCTCCTGTCTCTAACGTCCCTTCTCCTTCTGTTTGTGACCTCCTCTTCTACATGCTTCTTAAAGGGTAATGTACCACAGTCTCCTCTCTCCATACTTTATGCCTCATGTGTCTTCTTTCTTCAGCTTTTGCTACCAATTCTTTGCTAATAAGCAGAAATTTCTCTCCCCAACACTTCTCCCCTGAGCTTCAGATTGGAATTG
This sequence comes from Equus asinus, assembly GCF_041296235.1. Classification (NCBI taxonomy): domain Eukaryota; kingdom Metazoa; phylum Chordata; class Mammalia; order Perissodactyla; family Equidae; genus Equus; species Equus asinus. The sequence goes on from NC_091796.1 coordinate 72,970,909, forward strand.
TTAGTCATTCACTGGTCATCTCCAACTAAATTATCACAAGCACCTCCAGATCCACACATTTAAAAATTACACCCAACTCCTAGTGTCTCCTTGCTTCCCACGTGCACTTGCTCTTCCTCAGGTGTTTCTAATGCCAGTAAAATGTCTCCCCATCCACGAAGAACTCAGGCCAGAAAGCCGGCCAGTTATTGTCCAGCCCTCTCTTTTTCTCACCCACACATCAAAAAGTCGCCAATATTGTCACTTCCAACACCTAAATTTCCTTCAAACCAACTCCTTTCCGTCCTAACCCCTGCCCACTAAACTCATCATTTCTTAGCTGGTTTTTCTGTAGTAAATCCCTTGGCCGTCCATCCTCTCTATAGTCCATCCTCCCTCCTACAATCACAATGATATTTTGAAAACAAACATCCAAAATTATTTTCTTTCTTATCAGTTTTTTCCAGAGCACAAGATAAAGTTCAGCTCCTCAGGGGACCCTGAAAGCCCCATTATGATTTGGCTCTCACTTCCTCTAATTTCTGAGCCTTTGCTCCTCGTGGGGAGGAGCTGCTCTTACTTATTGATTGAGAGCCCAGCCTTTGAAGTCAGACTGCCTGAGTTTGAATCTCGTCTCTGCCACTTACTGAGTTACTTGAGCAAGTCAGTTAACTTCTCGGAGTCTCTGTTTTCCCGATTGTAAAATGGACATCATAATATTCCCTGAAAATTAAGTGAGGTAACATATGTAAAGTATGTGGAACAGTGCCTGGCACACAGTAAGTGCCCAATAATAGTTACTGTCTCACGTACCAGCCACTCCAAATTTCTTTGAACCTGATGTTTTTGTCCCTGTCTCTGTGCATCTTCCTTGAATCCCCTTCTCTGTTTTGTTTGCCAGGCAAAAAAAAAATGTCACTTCTTTTCAAAAGTCACTTCTACTGAGCTCTTAAAACTTCAGAAACAGGGGCCAGCCCGGTAGCACAGCAGTTAAATTCACACGTTCTGCTTCGGCGGCCCGGGGTTTGCTGGTTCAGATTCCTGCTGTGGACATGGCACCACTTGGCAAGCCACGCTGTGGTAGGCGTCCCACTTAGAAAGCAGAGGAAGATGGGCATGGATGTCAGCTCAGGGCCAGTCTTCCTCAGCAAAAAGAGGAAAATTGGTGGCAGATGTTAGCTCAGTGCTAATCTTCCTCAAAAAAAAAATTTCAGAAACAAAGTCTTTTTTTTGGCTTAAACAAGAGAGAAATTTATTTTCTCACAATTCTGGAGGCTAGAAGTCCAAGATCAAGATGTCAGCAGGGTTGGTTTCTTCCGAGGCCTCATTCCTTGGCTCACAGACGGCAGCCTTCTCCCCATATCTTCACATGGTCTTCCCTCGGTGCATGTCTGTATCCAGATTTCCTCCTCTCAAAAGGATACCAGTCATATTGGATTAGGGCCCACCCCAAGGACCTCATTTTTCACTTAATTATCTCTTTAAAGACCCTATTTCCAAATACAGTCATATTCTGAGCTACTAGGAGTTAGGGCTTCAACGTATAAATTTTGGAGGGGACACAATTCAGCCCCTAACATGCTGATTCCTGGGTGCGTGGACCCCACCACTTTGAGTAGCAAGGCTCTAGATTTCACAGATCAAAGAACAAGTATGGGTTCACCAGTTAACAGTAATTTATAAGAAATATGATCTCTTACAGCTTCTTTTTTTATTATTTATTTATTTATTTATTTTTATTTAGTTTACATCATTGTGAAATTTCAGTTGTACGTTATTTTCTTGTCTGTCACCACCTGGGTGTTCCCCTTCACCCCCTGTGCCCACCCCCAACCCTGCTTCCCCTGGCAATCACTGAACTATTTCTTTGTCCATGTGCTTGTTTATGTTCCACATATGAGTGGAATCATCTGGTGTTTGTCTTTCTCAGTCTGGCTTGTTTCGCTTAGCATAATTCCCTCCGGGTGTTTCCATGTTGTTTCAAATAGGATGAATTTGTCCTTTTTTCTGGCTGAGTAGTATTTCATTGTGTATATATACCACATCTTCGTTATCCAATCATCAGTTGCTGGAGGCACTGGGATAGTTTCCATGTCTTGGCTATTGTGAATAGTGCTGCAATGAACATAGGGGTACACATGTTCCTTTGGATTGTTGATTTCAAGTTGTTTGGGTAGATACCCAGTAGTGGGATAGCTGGGTCATATGGTAGTTCTATTTTTAGTTTTTGAGGAATCTCCATGCTGTTTTCCACAGTGGCTGCACCAGTTTGCATTCCCACCAGCAGTGTATGAGGGTTCCCTTCTCTCCACAACGTCTCCAACATTTGTTATTTTTAGTTTTAGTGATTATAGCCATTTTAACAGGTGTAAGGTGCTATCTTAGTGTAGTTTTGATTTGCATTTCCCTGATGATTAGTGATGTTGAACACCTTTCCACGTGTTTATTGACCATCTGTATATCTTCTTTGGAAAAATGTCTGTTCATAATGTCCGCCCATTTTTTGATCAGGCTGTTTGTTTTTTTTGTTGTTCAGTTGCGTGAGTTCCTTATATATTATGGAGATTAACCCCTTATTGGATATATGATTTGCAAAAATTTTCTCCTAGTTGGTGTGTTGTCTTTTGTTTTTTATCCTAGTCAGAGACAAACTCTTGATCCTCTATTCCAGTAAAAAAAGAAATTAAAGATTTGTGGAAAACTTATTTCTGACTGCAGAGCCAACATAAAGGAATTCTTCATACTTCATTTGTTCATTCATTTATTCAACAAGCATTTGTTGAGCACCTATTTCAGGTACTACACTGAGGGCAGGGATCACAAGACTAGTAACACAAGAGTTCACACTCTAAAGTCCTGACCAGCACTGTCCAGTAGAACTTTCCATGATTATGCAAATGTGCTATAGCTTCTCTGACCAATATGGTAGCAGATGTGGCTATGGAGCACTTGGAATATGACTCATGCAACTGATGAAGTGAATATATAATTCTAATTAAATTTAAATAGTCACATATGGCTATTGATTACCATATTGGACAGCACAATCTAGACAAATATATATAGCAATAATTACCAGGTGACCAAGATTGTTGAGGAGATATGTGTAAAGTAACACAGGAGCAAAAAAAGTGTGACCAATTGTTTTTGGAGTTGGTAAAAAAGCTTCCAATATTTGGTCACAAAGAATGAGTAGGAGCTTGCTTGACACAATCAAGAAAAGTGGTACAAATGGAAAAAACAAATTTCCTCCAGCCCAGATAGAATCTAAAGAAGTGGTTGATAACTCATCTGAAAGCTTAATGAAGCCCTCACAAGCTGGAGCTTTGTGTCACTGAATGCTTTCTATAAGAGGTATATACCATTTGATTGATTTTTATCCTTAAAGGGACTGAAGGGGCGCAATTTGGAGGAAATGGAATGAAGAAGACGAGAGAATTATATTCTGCCTAACAGTGTGAAATGCTATATTTTGAGATGATTAGCCTTAGAAGCTATAATGTACTTGGGAATATTCTTCCATCATGTGGGCTTATACTATACTATACTATCATCTCTGAGAATTTATATGTGTCCTTAGAGGGTATGAGTTGTAGTTTGGTGTGTGTGTGTTTGAGAGAGAGAGAGAACAGTCCATCACTAAACAAGGAATACAAAGGGCATATTTGCAGCTCATCTTAGTGGAGAGATTTGAAGGGGAAAAACTCTGAAGGTTCAAGTCCACTCTAGACCGGAGTCCTTTCAAAGGCCTACCTACACTGTCCTCCTGGGGCCCCTAAGGCATATTTCTACACTACATTACTCCAACTTTGAGAAATGTACTACTTTTCTCAAAGAGGGAAAAGAAGTGGATCCTGAGGCCACAGTTGGCCCTGTGGAGAGGGTTTCCAAAAGACAAACAGAGATTTACCCTGAGGAAATTAGAAGAAAAGGTAAACCTGAGGACCTAAGAATAAAGTTAGGAAACATTACAGGGGAATGACGAGGCCCACAAAGTGACTATGTGACAATGGTTTAACCTCTTGGATACGTTTCTCTTGACCCATGGGAAAGGTAATAGTTCAAAGAAGTTTTAAATGTCTTCCTTTAATATAATTCTTGCTGTTTGTACAACTTAGCACAGTGAAGCCTGAAAGGAAGTAAGGAAGAGCATGAAGAAGAGAAGTGAGCCCTGCCGTGTGTCTACCACCTCCACCACCTTCTCCACCAACACTCTCCACAGCGCCATTGAGACAGGAACAATATTGTTTTGAAGGAACTATGGACTGTGTGTTGCTGAATTTAACTTTTAGCAAAGACAGCCATGTTCAGCGGAAGACTCAGAAAAGCAGCGATCTAGTAAATGGAAGAAGAGACCCAAGACTCTTTCCCCCTCTAGCACACACACGCACATGCACACATTCACAACTACACAAAGATTCTAGAGGATGATCACTCAAGGGGAGAAAAATGCTAATATTTTGATAGTGAGAAATGCATCCCAATGAGCTTATATGCAACTTATTGTACAATTTTTGAGAACCGTGCCTAAATCTATACCATAACGCCTGATTGATTGTACTTGAAGAAAAATATCAATCTGAGTTAGTGAAAAATCTTAATCACAGGTGATTTTTAAGGATATGCAATTACATTACTTTTTAGTAAGTTGAACAAACCTAGTGCCTGACACAGCTCTGCCGAGTGGAGGCCTACAAGACCTGCATTAATGGTTAGCTAATTAGCAACACTGGCAAACAACACCATTTACAAGTATTCTGCTAAAGCACTTGAAAACTTTTGTACTCTTGCTTCCCTCTTCTTGCTTGACTATTTATTTAGTAAATTTTGTTCTTCATGAATGTTATATAAGTAAACTCCAAGTCGACTTTTGTTCAAATTGTACACTAGTGGTTTCTAAATTAATGAGATTTTTCTCTCTTTATTTGATGTTTCTTTCCAATGTAAACCAACTCTAGTCTGGAAGTCAAGAACATGACTTCCTTCCCCTTCAGGTTCCAGCCATGGTGTGCTGGTAAATGCTTATCAACTGGCTCTCTTGGTTGTTACTCTAGTTCTGACTTGAATTTTGGTTGATATTTTGGTTACTATTCATGAGTAGGACAAATGTGAAGCAAAGTGTATATGGAAACTTTACTAGTTCATCATTTCTGTGAACAACTTCTTTGCTGAACCAAACAGTAATTTCTAATATTGGAAGAATATTTTTTCAATTTTTTGTGCTACTCACAACAAAACACCTAAAGACACCATACACTTAAGTTTAATGTGTGTCATTAACGTTTTCTCCACCACTTTCTTAGGTCTAGATACATCAACAAACCAATAACTCAGGCCTTAATTTGTAGTGTTTGCTGATTTTCATGGTATAAATACTCCCACCATGGCCCTTCAAACTAGCAACACAGCATCGAATGCAGAATCGGGAAGAGACGCACAGTAGCACACTATTATCTAACATTCACCATCCAGATAACCACAAATAACCTCAAAGGCATAGATAATAATTTCAGAGTCAAATAATCAAGAAGTGATGAGTTTTGGGTATTTTTCTTTTGTTTTGAATATAATTCATTTTACTGTAATTTTCTATCATTTACTTTTTAATGATGGCTGTATTTAACAGTCAGCTTGTAAAATTCCTGAAAATTTAACAAAGGACTCTCAGGGGACAGCAGAGCTGGATCCAGCAAACCGCTGGTCCAGCCATGGCCTAAATGTGTAAAATACTATCCTGAACAAGAGTAACATGCAATCCACTAATATCCTTCAACATATGAGTATGTATGAGCTTCAGAGACTTCGGAGAACAAGGCACCGTAGGAAAGAAACACAAGGCCACCACAGCAGCAAAAAAAACAGAGAATATGTATAACAACCCAAAAACACCTGAATAGATGCAAAGCAGTGAGTATGTAAGAAAGTGTTGTTGCATTAAGGGTTCCATAGCAGACTCTTCTGGTTACCTACCCAATCAATATCTATTCTCCCAGAAGCAGGGGAGGCGCCCCATGAAAGCACAGGGACTGCGTAGAGCAGCAGCGTTTATTGGCAGCTCCCAGCAGCAGAGAGTAAGGATATAGGAAGCTGCACCTTGGCCGCTTTCTCAGTGAGTCTCATTTTCTGAGAAGGCTTCACTTGGGGAAAATGTGCTCTAGTGAAACAATTGCTTCCCTATTCCCACCCTATATCAGTCCTGGAGACTAGAGAAGGGGCATTTCTCTCAAAGAAAAATTGAATTTGATACCAGAAAAAGGGAGAATGCACAGGGGAGGGCAACAGTAATGTCTCTTATACCTTTGTCGCCCTCAGGTCTGAAATTCAGAGTTTGCACTAATAGAAAACTAGCAACAGTCCCTCTCTTATGTCGGTAGTTCATTCTGAAACACCACTCCCCAGACTGCTCAGACAGTACTACATCTCTTTCTACACACACCGGGAGACTGGAACTTCAAGGAAATAACTAACTAGGAAGGTGGGGAAAGGAGCGTGTGGCAGTGTATTTCATCCTGAGAGGCGCAGTCCTCAGTGTAAAGCCTTGCAGGGAGGAAGCGCATTGGATGAAGTCAATCCTGAGCATTATAATTTTTCATGTGCCACAATGATTCATAGAGTCAGGGGCAGTAGAAATACAATAAGAGCCTGCCTCAACCAGGCAGTGTCACCCGACGTGAGTGCCTAGCAGATGCTAAGAATAGAGCTGGGAGCATTTCACATCAAAAACAAGAGGGAAGCGGGCCAGCCCTGTGGCCGAGCGGTTAAGTTTGCGCACTCCACTTTGGTGGTCCAGGATTTCGCTGGTTCGGATCCTGGGCACAGACGTGGCACCGCTCATTAAGCCATGCTGAGGCAGCGTCCCACATGCCACAACCAGAGGGACCTACAACTACAATATACAACTATGTATTGAGGGGCTTTGGGGAGAAGAAGTTAAAAAAAATAAGATTGGCAACAGATGTTAGCTCAGGTGCCAATCTTTAAAAAAAAATAAGAGGGAAGCAATATATTCATCAGGTGTACAGAAACAAAAAGTAAGCCAGGGACACATACCAATCACAGACAAAGACTTAAGTGGTACAAAGAGAGGAATTTATACTGACAAAAGGAACAAACTACCTTACATTTTTATAAATCAACTATACAAAGCAAAAACCATCATAAATAAGGTAAATTGATCAAAAATATTCTTTCAGATTGGAAACAACAAAAATAAAATCACTGCATGTCAAAATTTGTCAGTAAGGCAGTGTTAACATAATATAGGATTATTTTAGTCATTTATTCAGTGAAGGAACAAACTACCCCAGGACAAAGATTTTAAAATCCGTTCTCTCTCCCTCTTTTTATTATCCCAACCAGCAACCTACTTGAAACTGAATAGCCTTGAATGGTTCTGTGTTTTCCTAACAGTCTTCGTTCTACTTACTGTATTTTTTATTTTTCCTCTTTGCTGATCCCTGGCTATATTCTACCTGCCACCTATCCAATTATTTACTTAATATGACATCTTATTGACCTATTGTTTTGACTCAAATACATTTATTTTCAAGGGGAACTGATAGATAAGAAAATACAAGACAAGGATAAAACATAGAAAGATCTATGCCTTTAGAGTTACAGGACAGGAGCAAGAAATGCATAAGAGGCAGACGTGGGTGGTACACTAGTTTGACAGGGTTGTTGTAACAAGTACTACAGACTGGGCACCTTAAACAACAGAAATGTATTGTCTCACAGTTCTGGAAGTCAGAAATCTGAAATCAAGGTGTCAGCAAGTTAGCTTCTTCCGAGGGCTGTGAGGGAGGGATCAGTCCCAGGCCTCTCTCCTTGGTTTGTAGATGGCCATCTTCTCCCTGTGTGTCTTCACATCATCTTCCTTCTGTGTGTGTCTGTCTCTGTGTCTAAATTTCCCTTTTTAATAAGGACACCAGTCATATTGGGTTAAGGCCCACCCTAATGACCTCATTTTAACTTGATTACCCCTGTAAAGACCCTATTTCCAAATAAGGTCACAGTGTGTGATACTAGGGGTTAGGGCTCTTTTTTCATTTTTCAAGGGGATGGAGAGTGACATAGTTCAACCCATAACAGGAGAGATGGGTCTTCCTGAGAACGACCAGAATAGAATTGGTGCCATATATTTCTTTAATAAGCCACCTAAAATCACCACACCTTAGGAAACTCTTTCCTCCATGTTTTTTGCTTTGTCACCCCTCAACTCACACCACGCACCCCCTGCTCCTCCCATAAGTCAACTCGATTTATATTTTCCTATCTCCTACTGAATTTTTAGTCACTTAACAAACAAAACACTCCTTTCCTTTTAATAAAACATAAGCAAAGTCACCACCATGGGCACAAGACTGATGTAAAGCCCTTCACTTCCAGCCCTTGGATAGCTCCAATCTACAGCGGAGCCACTACCCCCTCCCAGACTTGGAGACCAATCTTGGTCCTACACAGGGAATATGAGTCTGGGTTCAAGTTTTACTTCTGGTTCCACACTAATAGAAAACTTCGGTTTTTCACTAATTGATTTCCTGACTTGTGACCCAGGATGCCTGGGACTGAATCCTTACCCTGCCTTCTTATTACTCTTTATCTAAGTTCCTAATGTATGTTCCAGACCCTCATAGCTAGATTCTTGTTTTTCTCTTTAAGAGTAGGATTTACAGTTTCTGAATTCTCTGCCTGCTATCTCAATATAACCAGGAAATTGTATTCTTGTCCCTGAACTTCACTCTCCTTAGAACTGGTCACTGATACAGATGCCACAATTTTATAATGTTCAACACCTGCCCCTTGAAACTCCACCAGTTGTTGGTCCTGTCCCCATTTGGATATCATGGTACCTGCGTATAGTAAGTACACAGGAAATGTTTGCGTTTTTCAAGTAGGTATTAGTTGGTGTTGGACATTGAACATTTGTTAATGTCACTTTTTCCTCACCAGACCAAAGACCAATGCCCTCGAAGTATGTCTTCTTTCAAACTCACATCACTGCCTTTCCAACCCTGGAGAGTCTTACTTTGCTCCCACGTACAAATCCCTGATCTTTATTGGAATGGTGAGTCTCTCCAGACTCAAATTCGAGACTCACTTAGACTGGAACTCAAGTCAAGTCCTGTCAGCCCTGGTCAGACACTGGCCCCACCACATGGTTTATGGCTCGATTTTATGAAGCAGTAGAAATTGCTCAGTCCTAAAACAAAGAAATGATCAAACATCCTCCAAGTAGCCCTAATATCGCCTTCTCTTTGAGTGGATCAAAATCCATGATTACAGAGTCACTCCAATAAAGTACAAGGAGGCTGGGCAGTAAAGGGTTAATTAACTCAGGCCTGGTTGCTCACTCCCTGCACATTCCAAAAAAAGGTCTGAGCTCAGGAGGACTGGCCCTTGACCAGCTCCTATGAGACAACCTCTGAGCCCTTGGAATATCCTCCCTGATAAGAATGTTTTATATTCCTGAGGCCTTGAGCCAGGCTATATCAGTGTGACCAGATGGTTTATGCTAACAATGTGACTTGTAAATACCTGTTTTCCCGTGCCTGAGATCCTGGGCTACACTGTACAGCTGGGTTCTCCTGGACTTCATCCATTCACCTTTTACCTTTGCTGGTTTCAATCTGTTTCCTTCCACTGCAATAAACCACAACTGTGAGTGTAACAGCTTTTCTGAATCCTGTGAGTCCTTCTAGCAAATCACCAAGTCCGAGTATGGTCTTGAGGAGCTCTGATGATTCAGCGCCACTTTGAATGAATACCAAAATGAGTAAGAGAAGCCAATTATTTTAGTTTCTTTATCCCTGTAGATTTTTGGTACTGAGAACACACAGGACTTCTACGTAGATCTATCCTTTTACCTTGGTTTTCACCTCTATATCAGATCCTCAAGATGAACTGACTATACCTTGAGAAATTTTAAATGCCTAAATGCATTAACCAAAAAATTCAAACTCTACAGATTTATCAAAAGGAATGCTCACACATGTTCACATGGATAGGTGTAGGATATTCATCCCAGTATTACTTGTGAGTAAAAAATCAGAGGCAACTTATATGCCCTTCAACATGGAAATGTTATAACATATAATAGAATAACCTCGTTATGGACTATTATGAAGCCGGGGTCTGATTTGGAGTGCGATCCAAGAAAGGTTCTTGGGGAAAACAATCAAGTATGCAGAATACAGCTTCATTTTTGTAAAAACAAAATAAAACCCTAATTCTTTTGTTTGTGTAAACAGAGGAAAATACTTGGCATCTCATCAATCCGATGCCAGTGAGTATGATGGAGCAAAGAAGGGAGGATGGGGTAAGAGAAGATTTCTCTGATGATATTTAAATATTTTTCAATAATTTTTTGTTTGGTTTAGTGTCATTTTTATAGTTTTCACAGATTTTAAAAATACCAAACATCCCAACTTTTAACCACTTTGCCTTTTTTTACAATGCCAAAACCACCTAGCACCAGTCAGCAAAATTCAGCAATGTAGAACTGGTGCTGCATTTGCCTTTACCTCTCCTTCTGGGCAAATCTCACTTGAGTCGTAGGATGAGATCTGGCTCACTCGGTGTGAGAACAGGCAGCTGGAGGGGAGCTGGCAGACACCCTGCATGAGAAGGAGGCTCCTGCATAGGTGCTCGTTTGGCCTTTCTGTACCTTATCATAAAGTTCTTTAAAAACTAAGCATGAATGTCCCTGTTTCCTTGGGTCTTGGAACACCCTAAGCATAAATTCCTCCCATAAATTCCTTTCCCTCTATCCTGTGGGGTTGGGAGAGCTCCCCACTATTGAGGAGCAGGCTGAGTATTGAGTGTGGGTCGTGACCGTTATGGGGTGATATAGAGCACCTTCCATGGCTATGTTCCTGGTCAACCAACTGGTGGTGTGACTTCATGCAAGTCCACTTCTACTCTAAATATCAATTTTCCTCATCTGTAACATAAGGATCATGAATAGATCCTTAACGTCCTTTACAGAACTACATTTCTACCTGCCTTATCACAGTAAATTAGCTCCATTTTCCTTAACCTGGACACACAGCTCTACACCTCTACACGGCTACTACTTCCTACCAAGTACCCTTGTCATTCCCACTAAGAGCAGAGAAGGTCAGACTTCTGAAAAAGAAAGATAGTGATTTCTCTTGGGAAACTATCATCACTCATCACTCAACTCCTCATCTAACCTGAGAATAAAGAAATACATTACACACTTTTACATATTTAAAATGAAGCTTCGTATTAGTTGACCTATATAATTCTAAGTCTCACACAGCAATTTACGTTTTTTGATGTCTATCAAGAAGATGAATTAAAACTTTGATTAATGAAAAGCATACATTTCATATTTATACATCCTCTTTCATCATTTGTATGAATGAGGAGGGAACATTAATCTCTGACAAAAGAATGAAGTCTCAGTGTAGAGAGAATAAGGAATGAACTTCAATGTTAACAGAAACGTAATTCAAAGAGCTTGTGATCATTTTCAATTTCTAGAACCAACTTTTAGATATTCCTAACATTTATTTTTGTCTCTCAATTTGAAGTTCTGTCAGGAAATACAAAAAGAAAAACACTTCTTTATGATCTTCATTTCCAGAATAAATTGAGTCTCTTTATAAAATGTCCACACTTTTCTACTACAATTAATCTGGTCACAAGAAGATCAGTGGTAAATGACTAATGAATCGCAAATGAAGACTGCTGTGCATGGAAGAATGACACCACTACCACCTCAGACACAATGCCGCCACCATCACCTCAGTCATGACACCGCCACATCACCTCAGTCATGATGCCACCACCTCAGTCATGATACTGCCACATCACCTCAGTCACGACACCACCACCATCACCTCAGTCATGACACCACCACCTCAGTCATGACACCACAAGAGCCAAGTTGTCAGCTCTTCTGCAACAAATTGCAACACTCACACTGCACCACTAACTCTGTCTCTGGAACAGCTTGCCATTACGAGTTCCTGAAATTTAATTTACATTCTATTTCACTTTTGCAATTACAAATCCCTGAAATTAAGGGTCACAGAAAAAGGTTGGTAAAATCCGTTCTCTAGAGCTCCGTGGGCAATTGATATCCATATTTATGGTGTTCTTGGAGCAGCTTTTGTCCTTCAAATTGTTTACTGAAGCAGTTAATTTTAGGTTGAACACCGATAACATCTGAAAAAAAATGACCTTGAAAAACTATATATATAGCAGCTAAAAGGAATGTCATATGAGGCTGCAATTTAGCTGGTGAGCACATTTATGGAACAGCTGTGAACCAATAGATTCTGTTAAAATCTGAGGTAGGCACAAAATGAATCGATTGCAAAGTCCTTTTCTTGAAGAAATTTACGCTCTACATGGGGCCAAGAGCATGGGAGGTAACACTGCAATTTGGTAAGGAAAGGTATAAACCAGCATGAAATCAAACTGAGAATGTAAATGCTGAGAGTCTATCAAAGCAAGGAGTGAAACCAACCAGAAAGTATTAGACATGTATGGCTACTACTCAGAGGAGCATGCTTAGGAGGAAGATGCAACAAATGGAAGCATTTTATGGCATAGAGGAAATGGCAAGAGCCTCAAGTTCAGAGATAAAAATTTTTAATGGCAATAGGAATTTCAGGTAGAGATAAGAATCAGCAACATTTTGGTAGAATCTTTCTGATTAATGCTTCTTGGGACATTGCCTGGGGCAATAAAAGATGGGATCTGGCTCCCCAGGTGTGAGATGTTCTCAAGAATACTCAAAGTACCTTGACTGGGCTCTAAGAGCAAAGGTAAGGGTAATGACATTAAGCACGCATGTTATCAGGAGATTCCAGAAAAACCTAGAGAGTTAGGGGTATCTTTTGTGCATATTCATATTTGGGGAATTCTAACCTTTGTGCAATGGTAACAAACAATATCAATGCTGCTGATCATCTGTGATTAATCCCAAAGCAGCCATTCCTCAACCTAGTTGGTGTTCCCAAGCTCTTTTAAATAGTTATATGTGAAGCTGAATCATACAGCAAGGAAAAGGCTGAAGCTTACTTGTATAAATAAATCCTTGATATCAGCTTCTTTTATTTCTCTTGTTTCTTTCACTTCAAGGACATTTAAAGGCTTCCAACATCAGCCATAATGGAGGAGCTGGTATCAAACTAATCATCCCACTGGAAAAATTTTAAAACCTTGACAAAATATTTAAAAATAACCATAGTCTTGAGGGGGAATGAGCACAGGGAGGATCTGAGGGGCTGTGACGCATGTGGGACGGAAGGTACAGGTAGTGAGCTTCATCATATCTGTCTGCTCTTTCCCTGAGGGTGCTCTCCAGTTTCCTGTAAGCAGAGGAGCAGACCCTTAGCAGAAATAGATTGGTCTCAATGGGCTATGGAGAAAGAGCTTAGAGTCCGGGCACCCAAAACAGGTAGAACTTGAAGATTAGAATCACAGAGAGAAGGAAACCTTAGGAAAGAAAGCCCGTGACCTGCATATAAATTCCCCTCAAGTCACTGACTAACATCTAACATGCACATGAAGAGTGTGAGAGTGAAAGAGGTGACTCCTAGCCAACAATAAGGCAGGAAAGAAATAAAGCCATACAAGTTGTCTTCTGTTCTCAGACAACATGATTGTCTTCATGGAGAATCCCAGTGAATCTAAAAAAGCGCCTAGAACTAATAAGCAAGTTTAGCAAGATCACAAGATACAAGGTTAATATACAAAAGTCAATTGTATTTGAACATAAAATTAATAATTAGAAATTGAAATTAAAGAAACAGTGCTATTATAATAGCACCTCAGGTACAAATCTACCAAGATATGTGCAGGTATTTAATATTTTAAATTACACAATACAGATCAAAGAAATAAAAATTCAGTTAAAAAAAGACCTAAGTAAATGGAGAGATATACGTTGTTCACGGATTGGAAGACTCAACAGTGTTGTCAATTTTTCCCAAATTGATCTGTAGATTCTACACAATCCCAGTAAAAATGCTAGCATTTTTTGTGGATAACTACAAGCCATTTTAACATCTATATGACAGGCAAAAGAAATAAAGCGTCAAAACAATTTTTTAAAAGAGGCGCAAAGCTGGAGGACTCCTGTCACCTGACTTCAAGACAATATGAAGCTATATTTTCAAGACAGTGAAGTACTGGTGGAAGGATAGACAGAGACCAACATAACAGAGTAACGACTCATGGAAATAGTCAATACACTTTTGACAAAGATGTTAATACAATTCAGTGGAGAAGACATAGTCTTTTAAAAAATTGGATATGCGTATCAAAGTAAAATATCCTCAGAAAACTAGAAATAACCAAATACCCATCAACAGTGGAATGGATAAATAAATAGCGGTATATTCTTACAACACTGGAAAAGAACAAATTACTAAATACTCAAGAATACGGATAAATGTCAGAGCGATAATGTTAAAAGCCAGACATAAAAGACTATGTACTGTATGATTCTATTTATATGAATGTTTAGAGAATAAGCAAAACTAACTCATGAAAATAGACATCAAAATAATAGTTTCCTTTGAGGAATATTGACTAGTAGGAGACAAAAGGGAGCCTTTTTGGGTAGTGATAAATTTTCTGTATCTTGCTCTGGTAGTGGTTACACAGGTGTATGCATACGAAAAAATTCAATACATTGAACACTTAGGATATGTGCACTTTACTGTATATATGATGTTATACCTCAATTTTAAAAAGGAAGAAAGAAAAGAAGAAAGGAGAAGGAAGGAGAGAGACAGGAAGAAAGAGAGAGGGAGAGAGGAAGAATTTACATATTGCTGTGGCTTGATGATGTGATCTCCAGGATGTATTACCAAGTGAAAAATGAAAACACAGAACAATATTTATTATATGACACCTTTTATCTAAGAATAGAGGTAAGGAGCTACAAATATGTGTATTTATCAAAAAGCAGCAATTGATGAGCAAACCAAAAATGAACAAACTGTTACCCATTGGGCAAGAAGAGAGTAGGGCGCAGGCAACAGGGTGAAGGCTGCACCTCCAGATGTACTTTGTTTATTGTTTTGATTTTGTAACCATGTAAATGTTTTTACATAATTTTTAAAGAGATTATAAAAAAACACTCTATAAAAATAACAAAAGGGAACAAGTGTACCTAATAGTATATCAAATTGATAGTATAAATATATGGAGAAGAATTATTTCAAGTGACTCTAAAACACTCTATTTTGAGTGTATCCTCCTCTGGGAATATTTCTGAAGGACAGAAGAACTGCCACAAAACCACAAACTGCACTCAGCCATATTCTTTTTAGTAGAAATGTTGCCACTGTTACTTTTTAAATACAGAAAATAAGAAATGTCATTAGGAAGTAATATTTTCAGCATAAGAGAAAGATACAAACACGAAATCAAAAATAACCTGTTTTAATCTCAATCCTTATCCCTATATTTCTTCAAAATAGTTGTCATCACCATCTCAGTTGTGGCTTGGAAAGAAGCTTGCAAGTCTGGGAAATGGGTGATCAAGATTGGGGCCCAAATGAATTAGAGGACTAACAAGCACTGATTACATTGATCCTGATTCTGGGGAGCCATCACCCCAGAAGAGTTCTGATTCTGGGGTGAACACAGCAGCCGCTTAGTTCTGAAACTTCTCATCATGAAGAATAGTAAGGAGAATGAAAAATAAATACATTAACTATGTGGTCAACGAAACCAGGAGACAAAAAAAATCAGAAAACTTCAAATCAAATAATGGCTCCCTAAAGGTGGAGCGGAACCAGAAGGGAGGAATGAGGAGCTCAGAGAAGGCCTGAGGGGAAATGATCCCTCAGCAAATATGAAAATTATAAAAAGTGTAGGACTGCCTTGGAAGGCGCTATCTGTTGTGAATTGCAGTCTGGGTGAGCTCAAGGCTGATGAGTAAAACAAGTGAAGATGGGACCACACGGAAAGGCCATACTTCAAGTCTTTTGCTTGGTCAGCAGAAGAGGACCCCCTTGAGATGTGAAGCCTAGAAATTTCCCCAGGCCTCATGCCTCCACAGGAACCTCCTGCTCAAAATCGCAAAAATCCATCCTGTTAAAACATGAGTGACAACAAAGAAATATGCACAACAGTCACACAAAGATACTACAAGGAATATAAAAAAGATAAAATAGAGCAATCGTAGCCTTCTTACAGACAGTGAAAACACCGGAAAAATATTGACACAAAGCAGACAAAAAGTGCAATCTAACATTACAACTGAGAATTTTAAGCCTTTATGCATCAATTGAAACTATAAAGGAGAAATATCAAAACGCAGAGATGGCCGGATGAGAGGAAATGGTAGTAGATAACAGGAGGATATGCACCAGGAACTGGCGGAACTCAGAAAAGAAATAGAAGAAAAAGACAAAACCACTTCAGAAATGAAGACTAAGTGACAAGACATACAGGGAACAGTAGACACATAAAAAGCACAGTAAGGACATAGGGGAACAGAAGTGAGAAAATCAAACAAAATGCAAAGTACAATAGAAAGAGGAAAAAAGGACTACATCAAAACATATATGTTTAACAAAATAAAGTCAGGACTAGAAAGTTATACAACATTAAATGCACAGCCAATGGCATATAACTCATGTCTGAATGAAGCTTATCTAACGCACGTGTTTTCTCTGTGAGGCACATCACAGCTTTCTCGTGCTTAAAAATACTCAATAGCACTTCATCACGATGCTTAGGGGCCATTTTAAACCACAAAATCACCAACAAAAGCACAAAAATGCAGAAAACATGGCACTACATAGACTACAGAAAAGACCCTGTTTACAGGGTGAGGGCTGAAACGGGACGGCACAGCGTTGCTGTGTGCACCCTCAGCTGGGAGTTTGTGTATCAGCCACTCAGATTTTTCGACACTGCGCATATCTGCCAGTGACCCCAAAAGCACCAGGAGTATGGACTTAGGGGTCACAAATAAATTTTAGCAAGTAGACAAATTTTCAAATACAGAATCTGCTGACAAGAAGGACTCACTGTAGTTTGGAAGATTGGAAAGTTCAGGGAATACTGGTCACTTGAAAGTTTTGTTAGGAAACCAGTAGAGGACAATATCCAACAAGTCAAAAGGTAAATTGGATTAACTAAAATTAGCTGGCGAGGAGGCCAGCTGGTGGCAGAGTGGTTAAGTTCACACGACCCGCTTCTGTGGCCGTGGGTTCAGGTTCAGATCCCAGGCACAGACCTACACAATGCTTGTCAAGCCATGCTGTGGTGGTGTCCCACATATAAAACAGAGGAAGATGGGCACAGATGTTAGCTCAGGGCCAATCTTCCTCAAAAAAAAAATTAGATGGTGAATGGAGGGGTGGGAGAAGAGAACAGAGATTAATTTTATTTTTGCTTATGTGGGAAGAGTTATTATTTTACATAAGGGAATAAGAATATCAGGTAAAGGTAATGTCTAGATTTAAAATGAAAACTTCCTAAATATCAAGGGGGAAAGACTACAATGGAAAAAACAGTACATATAGTAAAAGTTTTTAAAATATTTATAAATAAACTAAAAAAAGTACTATAAAATGACAGAACTAAGACCAAACACACGTTTTCTATCAACACATGTACCTAAGCTTAAGTAAGCTATTAAAAGGAAAAGATCTACAAAACAGAATTCAATTCTGTACTGTAAACAAAATTCATGTCTAAAACTAATTTAAAGGACTTAAGAATAAAGAAAAACATAAAGGAAAAAGCAGAGGTTGTGACTAATATCACACAAGGTAGAATTCAGTTTAAGCATCAAAAGAGACAAAGAAATCTACTGTGTTGCTAACGGGCACCATTCACAATGAAGACATAACAGTTATAAATATGTTTTATGCCCACCAACTAAGTTTTATTTATTGGCACTGTTGCAACAAGGAAGACCACCCATGGGGAACCTTGGGTGTCTCAGTAAGTCAAGCAGGGCTTGTTACAGGATTGGGATCTGTTAGGTGATTGAGAAGAGGGTTGAAGGAAGTGTGGTTTAGCTCTTGGTTGGGTGGTTCCTGAAAGTGGGAACAATTCTGCAACCGGGTATCTTAATGATGTTTATCTAAAAGGTGAAAGTTCAGAGTAGGGCTAAAGTTGTAATTGGTGATGGTTAATTTTCTGTGTCAACTTGACTGGGCTACAGGATGCCCAGATAGCTGGTAAAGCATTATTTCTGCATATATCTGTCAGGGTCTTTCCAGAAGAGATTAGCATCTGGGTTGGTAGACTGAGTGAAGAAGATCACCCTCCCTAATGCGGGTGGGGATTATCCAATCCACATTGGGCCAGAATAGACAACAAAGGTGGAAGAAGGGCGAATTTGTTCTCTGCTTGAGCTGGGACATCCATCTTCTCCTGCCCTCTGACATTGGCACTCCTGGTTCTTGGGCCTTCAGACTCAGACTAGGACTTACATCATTGGCCCCCAGTTCTCAAACCTCCAGGTTTGTACTAGAACTATACCCCTGGCTTTCCTGGGCCTCCAGCTTGCAAACAGCAGATCATGGGACTTCTCAGCCTCCATAACCACGTGAGCCAGCCCCTCATAATAAATGTCTTTGTAATCATCTACGTATATCCCGTTGTTTCTGTCTCTCTAGAGAACCCTGACTAACACAGTAATGAAGCAGCAGTCACTCATGCTGGCTCGGAGAGAGGCATGTACGGCATCTGATGTGCACAGTACTTATTTTTGCCTTTGCTCACACTCAATTGTGCAGTGGTCTTGTTTGGTCTCACTCTATCACGGTCCCAGGGTGACCGTGTCTGACATTAATATCCTGTGAAGTTGTGTGAGTTCACCAGCAGAACATCACGGCCTGGCTGTAAGAGTCAGGCCAGGTGCCAATGGTCAGCTATCAGGGGCTACTTTTGTTTTCTCTCAAAATCTGCTTCTTCTTCCCTCAATACCTATACAGGAAAAAGCAGAGTAGCAACTTTTAGAAAATAGAAATTACAGAAACATATATTGAGATAGTAATAATTGGAGATTTAAATTTACCTCTCTTTGGTCTAAGATAGATCAATTTGAACAAAAATAAAGACGTAGAATATCTAAACAACATAATCTATAATGTAGATTTG